>NC_141694.1:1720076021-1721276021 GCF_964263255.1 Lissotriton vulgaris | reverse complement strand
GCCGGTTTAGCGGCAAAAAACTGCTGCTAAAGCGGCGATAATGGGCTTGATAATATGCCCTGGAGAATTCAAATAGAAGCCCATGTTCACACCAGAACATGGACTTCGTTTGGAATTCTCAAGAGCATATTATCAAGCACATTATTGCCGCTTTAGCTGCAGTTTTCTGCAGCTAAACCGGCAATATTTTTTAATGCCGTTCTTGATAATTTGCCCCTAAGGGTATATGCGAGAGATTAACATGCTTTGAAAGTTACAGTACATTCAGTTAAGGAAAAACGTACACTTGATTCCTGTGGCAAGCTGCACCTGCTAACACATTAAAGGCTTTAAGCAACAATTCAGATTATCTCCTGAATCTGCTGCAATTGCACAGGTAACAGCAAATCTTGCACTGCAAAACTTTAAATCACGAGTCTCTGGCCATCCATCAAACTACACCCAGGCCCGGAAAATAAATCACTAAACTTTTTTGATTCCTGTTGGGGCATTTCTCTTATCGGGGGGGAAACAAGGCTGGCAGTAAAAGAGGCATAGTTACTGCCAGCCTTGCTTCTTGAAAGCAATAACTATAAGTACAAAGTGCATGTTTATGCACCATGTTAGAACCGGCTGTCTCTAGTTGGCAGAGGTATACACTTCTGACAAATAGGGACACTCCTCTTCTAGTCAGGGCAAGGGGATCACACCCTTCGATAACCCCTGCTCACCCCCTTGGTAGCTTGGCAGAGCAGAACAGGCTTATCTCAGAGGCTGTGCGTTAAGCAATTATGACCACATACAGTAATACAGGGAATACACTACAAAGGGACACGACACCGTAGTATTATAAAAATAAGTATTTTTATATAAGGCTTAGCACAAGACCAGATAACGACAAAACTGTACACAATCGGAATAAATACGTTAGGAAGGGAAAAAGGATAGTTCAAAGGTAGTTTCTTCTTTAGCACAAAGTTTTTAGTATCAAGCAAATCTTCTTCTTGGCAATGCAGTTTTTAGCAACAGGGTAACCCACACGGGGGCTACACGACGTCAAGGCAAAGTTAATCCAAAGGTTCGGCGTCGACCGCGAGGAGCGCTACGTCGAGCCTGGAGTCACACGGACTCTCAACACACAGTACCTTTAGGAAAGTGAAGCACACGAGGATCAGCGGCGTCGAGCAATCCGGCGTCGCGTCTTCGGTGTCGATCCGGCCTCAGCAGGCGTCGTCGTTGATGATGCGGTTGCACAGAGTGAGCAGCGCTCACGGCGTCGAAGGGCACACAGGTGATGCGATCAGCAGCGGCGCAGACACGAGGTCCTCTGGAGCTAGAGCCGTACTCCCACTCACTGGCGTTGCTGCTGGCGCCGGTTGGGCCTAGCGTTCGGTCGTCGAGATTGCTGATTCTTTCAGAGGAGCTGGATTCACGGTTCCAGCAAAATAGCACTTTAAGCAGATGAAGTCCTTTAGCCCTGTGACTTCAGCAGGAGACTGGCACTCTTCCAGTCCTTGGAGATTTTCTTAGCAAGCGTGAGAGTACACACACAGTTCCTCTCTCCTGGTTCCTTGGCAAAAATAAAGAAGCACTGCAGGATTCCCCCAACAACAGCACACTGGCAGAAGGGTTAGGCAGTCCTTAGATCAGCAGGCCTCTTGTCCTTGGTTACAGGGTTCCTTGTCAGAAGTGATCTGAATTCTTGGTTCAGGGGTCCTACTTTTATACCCCTTTTCGTCTTTGATCCCTTTGTCCATGCCGGGGGTTTCCCAACATCCTGGGTCCGTTGCGGGTGGAGCCAGGCAGAAGCACCTGGCCTATTCACTGAGCAGGGCTGGGTCCTCAGACGCCCAGCAGGAGGTGGAGCCAGCATTGACACTGGCAGGAGCAGAGCTATCGGCCACCTGGCAGGAGGTGGGGCTAGGATCGTCCATGGCAGGCACAGAGTCATCAGCCGCTTGGCAGGAGGTGGAGCCGGCATTGTATCAGGCAAGGCAGGCTATCAACAACTACTCTCCCCCTACTCTCAACGTAACTGTCCCACTCATCTCACACTGACTCATCCAGACCTGGGGAGCCACCCAGCTCCTGTCACACACACGCAAAACCAGCAGAAACCAGATATGGTTAGACAAGAAAATAGACACCTTCTAAAAGTGCTATTTTCGAACCCAGAGTCCAAAAACCATCCACACCAACGGATGCGTAATTAAACCCCGAGTTCAGGGATACCAAACTCGACATTGCACCATGCTCTCCGAGCCAGCGAGGATCATAGTACTAATAATCCCGGCGGCCCATTCTAATCAATGAAGAGCAGGCTACCTCGCAATAGTGAAGGACCAAGATGGCGGTAATTCACTATCAGGACATGCCAACTTGGTCAGGCGTGTCCTACCTCAGACTTACAATGCACCCTGCCCGAAGGCCTACCATAGGGGCGACTAACATGAAGCCAAGGGAAGGTTTGGAGGGCTGGCAAGTAGGTATACTTGCGCGGCCGGCGTGACAGCACGAGGCTGCACGTGGGTCTCGCAATGACCGACCCGTAGACATTCTTTTACGAGGCCGCTCCTGTGGGTGGCACAACACGTGCTGCAAGCCCACAAGCGGCATTTGCGTTTACAAGCCCCGGCACTCTGGGTGCACTAGACGAGGGACTGATAGTAAACCAAATAAGCCAAACATGGATACAATAGATACATCAATTTAACATAGGGAGCACTTGCACTATGGCACTGATCAGCAGTGACACGGCGCCCAAAGCATATACCAGCAAAACATCGTAAAACAGTAGAGGCAAAACAGAAAAAATGGAGGAGAGACTCAAGCCAATGATGTCAGGTCTAACACGTGTCCCCTCCAGCTGAAATGTGGGGAGAACTACCCTTGACCTAGGGAGTTCTCTTCACTAAGGCGGAAAAATCTGGACAGACCATCAGCATTGGCGTGATCTGTACCAGGGCGGTGTTCCACCGTAAAGTCCATCCCCTGGAGAGAAATGGACCACCTCAACAGTTTCGGATTCTCACCCCTCATCTGCATCAACCATCTGAGGGGCCTGTGGTCTGTCTGAACCCGGAAGTGAGTCCCAAACAGGTAGGGTCTTAGCTTCTTCAGCGCCCAGACCACAGCAAATGCTTCTCTCTCTATCGCACTCCACCTCGTTTCCCTGGGAAGTAACCTCCTACTGATGAAGGCTACAGGCAAGTCTCGGCCCTCTTCATTCACCTGAGCTAGAACAGCCCCCACGCCATGCTCTGAAGCGTCCGTCTGAACAAGGAATTCTTTCGAAAAGTCGGGTGCCTGGAGTATAGGTGCTGTGCACATTGCAGTTTTCAGGGTGTCAAAGGCCGTTTGACAGGCATCAGTCCAGATCACGTTTCGTGGCTGCTTCCTGGAAGTCAGCGACGTCAAGGGGTGCACGATGTTACCGTAATCCTTGACAAACCTCCTGTAGTAACCCGTGAGTCCTAGGAAGGCTCTCACCTGAGTTTGGGTTTTGGGCGGCGCCCAAGCCAGGATGGTATCAATCTTGGGTTGCAGGGGGGCAACCTTACCGCTCCCTACTTGGTGCCCCAAGTACACCACCGAACCCTGCCCAATCTGGCACTTACTGGCTTTGATTGTGAGGCCTGCTCCGCGCAGGGCCAACAACACTTCCTGGAGGTGGCGCAAGTGTTCCTCCCAGCTGGCGCTGAACACTGCGATGTCGTCCAGGTAGGCGGCACTGAAATCCTCCAGTCCAGCCAAGACCTGGTTGACCAACCTCTGGAAGGTGGCAGGGGCATTCTTCATCCCAAAGGGCATCACCCGGAACTGGTATAGCCCATCTGGTGTGGAGAATGCTGACCTCTCCTTTGCCCCATCAGTCAAGGCGATCTGCCAGTACCCAGACGTTAAATCAAACGTACTAAGGTATCGGGCAGCCCCCAACCGATCGATGAGCTCATCAGCTCTGGGGAGGGGGTGCGCGTCAGTCTTCGTGACCAAATTGAGCCCTCGGTAATCCACGCAGAACCGGAGTTCCGGTGAAGCACCAGGCGCTGCAGCCTTCGGGACCAAGACCACTGGGCTGGCCCAAGGACTGCTAGAGGACTCAATCACCCCTAACGCGAACATCTTGGAGACCTCCTCCTTAATGTACGCTCTGACCTTGTCAGTCACCCTGTAAGCCTTGTGCTTCACAGGAGGGCTGTCTCCGGTGTCAACGTCATGGACACACCAATGCGTGACACCCGGAACCAAGGAAAACAGATCCGGGAATTGTCCCAACAGTTGGCGACAATCCTGTTTCTGCTCAAGGGTCAGTGTGTCAAAGAGGACCACACCATCCACCGACCCATCTTGCTCTTTAGCACACAGGAGGTCAGGAAGAGGCTCACTCTCCTCCTCCGTTCCATCATCTGTAACTAGGAGCATGCCCACTTCGGACCTTTCTAAGTGGGGCTTCAAGCGGTTGATATGCAGGACCCGCAAGGGGTTCCTGGGAGATTTCAAGTCCACCAGGTAGGTGACATCGCTCTTCTTCTCCACAACCTTAAACGGTCCAGTCCACCTGTCCTTGAGCGCACAAGGTTCCACAGGGGACATGACCCACACTTCCTGACCAGGCTGAAGCTCTACCAGAGTGGCATTCCGGTCGTACCAACGCTTCATCTCCTCCTGGCTGGCCTCCAGATTTGCCTGAGCAAGTTCTCTGAAGCGCCGAGTCTGGTTCCGAAAGGCCAGCATGTAGCTGTATACATCCTGGGGAGGTTTCCTGGGAGATTGCTCCCAGCCTTCCTTGACCAGACTCAAAGGCCCTCTTACCGGGTGACCGTATAAGAGCTCAAAGGGGCTGAACCCTAGAGACTTCTGCGGTACCTCACGGTAAGCAAACAACAGGCATGGCAAGAGGACATCCCATTTCCGCCTCATTGGTTCTTCAAGACCCATAATCATGCCTTTCAGGGTCCGGTTGAATCTCTCAACCAGCCCATTTCCTTGAGGATGGTAAGGAGTGGTGAACTTGTAGGTTACCCCACACTCCTTCCATAGAGACTTCATATAGTTCGAAATGAAGTTGGTGCCTCGGTCCGACACCACCTCTCTGGGGAACCCCATCCGGGAGAAAACACCCATCAGTGCCCGTCCCACCACGGGGGCCGTCACTGTTCTGAGAGGGATGGCTTCCGGGTACCTCGTAGCATGGTCCACCAAGACCAGGATGAACCTGTTACCCAGGGCTGTCTTGGGGTCCAGGGGCCCAACAATGTCAATACCCACCCGGTCAAAGGGGGTACTGACCACTGGAAAAGGTTGGAGGGGAGCCTTCTGCTTCCTTCCGCTTTTCCCACTTGCCTGGCAAGTGTGACAAGTCTTGCAGTGGATGTCTACATCCCTTCGCATCTGAGGCCAATAAAAATGGGTGACAAGCCTGTCATAGGTCTTGTCCTGCCCCAGATGTCCAGCTAACGGAACGTCATGAGCCAAACCCAGTAGGAAGGCTCTGAAGCGCTGGGGTACCACCAGCACATGGGCTGACCCAGGCTCAGCAGCCTTAGGCTCGCTATACAGGAGGTCGTTCTCCCAGTACACAAAATGTGACCCTGACTGATCACCTGAGGATTGGGCTGAGGCCTGCTGCCTCATGCCCACAAGAGAAGGGCACACTTTCTGTTCCGCACAGAATACCTCCCTGGAGGGACCACCATCCTGCTGCCAATGGGTCAGCTCGGGCAGATCTCCCAGTTCGGCAATTTGTTCCCCTGTGGGCTCCAGGGCATCCCCCTCGGGGTCTACCTCCTCCTGGACCACGGGAACTACGGGGGCCGGTTTCCCGCGCCTCCTGCCTCTTCTCTTCACAGCTGGGTCCTGGGCCGTACTTTCAGGCTCCGGGACCCCATCAACACCTTTACTCGCTGTCATGGATCGACTGGTTGCACACACCCACTCTGGCACGCCCAACATTTTCAAGTGCGCCTCCCTCTCCACCTTAGCCCAAGGGGAGTCTTCCAAATCATTGCCCAGGAGACAATCGACAGGCATGGCGGGCCTCACAGCAACCTGAAGAGTACCTGAAACTCCCCCCCATTCAAAGGAAACCTGAGCCACCTCACACTCTTTCTGGGAGTTGTCGGCAGCTATCACGGGGTAGAATGCGTGGGGAACCACCTGCTCTCTAGACACCAAGTGACACTTGACAGCTGTCACACTCGCTCCGGTGTCTCTGAGAGCTTCCACTCTATGGCCATTAATGGTCACCCACTGCCTATATTTACTAGTGTTACTAGGCAGAGGGGGTGGAGGGACCATTTGCATGTCTCCTAGCGAGACCAGGGACATTTCTGCGGGACCCCTCCCACCATGGACAACCATCTTCTCCCCTCCCAGGGCTACACTCGCCAACTGACGGGGGGTGCACGCGGCGGTGCATTCGAATCCTTTTTGGGACACTGGGGGTCATAAAACCGGTGTCCCACCTGCCCACAACCGTAGCAGGTTAGGGGGCCCCTATGAACAGGTTTACCCGTCGGGGCCCCTGGCTTCTTCTCAGGGGGAGGCTGGGAACCTTTCCCTTGGTTCCCTTGGGGATTACTTTGGGGCCCTTTCTGAGACTCCTTCTGTTTTCCCTTGTCCCCCCCACTCTTCTGCTGGGGACCCTGCCCACCTTTGGCTGAGTCTCCCACTGGACCCTTGTGGACCCTGGTACTGACCCAGCGGTCCGCCTCCTCAGCAAGTTTTCTAGGGTTAGATATCTTGCTATCAATCAGGTGCTGGCGCAGCTCTGGAAAACAGTTATTAGACAAGTGCTCCCAGGCAAACAAATCATAAAGAGCTTCATAACTTTCCACTTTGCTGCCCTTTACCCAACCATCCATGGCTCTGCAAAAATAAGACACATATTCAACCCACGTCGTACCAGGCAACTTCTTACATTCTCTAAAAGCTTGTCTGTACTTCTCGGGGGTTAGGCCATACCGTAACATTAAAGCATCCTTCATATGAGCATACGACATCCTATCCGCAACAGGCATGTCTAACAGGGTATCTCTCCCCTCATTCACAAAGCGACCCCACAACCCCGCTCCCCAATCCTTCTCAGGGACCCGGTGGGCCAACAATCCTAACTCATATGCTTTAAACCATTGACCAATATCTTCATTCCTATTGTAATCTTTTATCACATCTTTCGGAAAGTAAAACTTACTTTCCACAGGCTGAGACGGAATGCTGCCACCAGAGGGATTCAATTCTAACTTTTTAGCTTGGATATCCAGCTCCCTCAACCTGGCTTCACGCTCCAAAGCTAACTTCTCTCGTTCAAACTCTAACTTTTTGATCTCCAAATCAGCTTCTCTTCTACCTCTTGCATTTTCTAACTCCAACTGCCCATTTATCTTTAGCCTTGCCATCTCCATGTTGTAAGCTCGCTCTTTCGCCCTTTCTTCTCTTTCTTCAGGGGAAAGACCTTTGGAGGAAACACTGCTTCGGGAGAGGGCACAGGTCCATTCACTGGCACCTCCTCATCCCCTTCCTCTGTGGGTACCACCACCACATCAGAGGGATTTCTGGACTCCCACCAGGCCTGCAATGCTTTATAAAAATCATCTTTTCTTGAGAGGCCTGTGGTAGGAACTTTAAACTGGTCGCAAAAGTGTTTCAGCTCATCTTTCTTGTATTTCTTAAGCTTGCTCCTCTCGAACTCCTCCACAACAACGATAGCAGGGGCAGTGACTCCGTTGTCACTCATGGTTAAAACTGGCAGTGTTCAAAAAATCAAGTTTCAAGAAAGCGGAGAACAAAAATAGGATCCTCCCCAATTAGATTGTGACTGCGTTATGGTCTGCTTTCACTATGTAGCGCACACGAATCACTGTACATGGGTCATAAGTGCAAAGTCCAAAATCCTCACCGCTGACCCACCAATGTTAGAACCGGCTGTCTCTAGTTGGCAGAGGTATACACTTCTGACAAATAGGGACACTCCTCTTCTAGTCAGGGCAAGGGGATCACACCCTTCGATAACCCCTGCTCACCCCCTTGGTAGCTTGGCAGAGCAGAACAGGCTTATCTCAGAGGCTGTGCGTTAAGCAATTATGACCACATACAGTAATACAGGGAATACACTACAAAGGGACACGACACCGTAGTATTATAAAAATAAGTATTTTTATATAAGGCTTAGCACAAGACCAGATAACGACAAAACTGTACACAATCGGAATAAATACGTTAGGAAGGGAAAAAGGATAGTTCAAAGGTAGTTTCTTCTTTAGCACAAAGTTTTTAGTATCAAGCAAATCTTCTTCTTGGCAATGCAGTTTTTAGCAACAGGGTAACCCACACGGGGGCTACACGACGTCAAGGCAAAGTTAATCCAAAGGTTCGGCGTCGACCGCGAGGAGCGCTACGTCGAGCCTGGAGTCACACGGACTCTCAACACACAGTACCTTTAGGAAAGTGAAGCACACGAGGATCAGCGGCGTCGAGCAATCCGGCGTCGCGTCTTCGGTGTCGATCCGGCCTCAGCAGGCGTCGTCGTTGATGATGCGGTTGCACAGAGTGAGCAGCGCTCACGGCCTCGAAGGGCACACAGGTGATGCGATCAGCAGCGGCGCAGACACGAGGTCCTCTGGAGCTAGAGCCGTACTCCCACTCACTGGCGTTGCTGCTGGCGCCGGTTGGGCCTAGCGTTCGGTCGTCGAGATTGCTGATTCTTTCAGAGGTGCTGGATTCACGGTTCCAGCAAAAAAGCACTTTAAGCAGATGAAGTCCTTTAGCCCTGTGACTTCAGCAGGAGACTGGCACTCTTCCAGTCCTTGGAGATTTTCTTAGCAAGCGTGAGAGTACACACACAGTTCCTCTCTCCTGGTTCCTTGGCAAAAATAAAGAAGCACTGCAGGATTCCCCCAACAACAGCACACTGGCAGAAGGGGTAGGCAGTCCTTAGATCAGCAGGCCTCTTGTCCTTGGTTACAGGGTTCCTTGTCAGAAGTGATCTAAATTCTTGGTTCAGGGGTCCTACTTTTATACCCCTTTTCGTCTTTGATCCCTTTGTCCATGCCGGGGGTTTCCCAACATCCTGGGTCCGTTGTGGGTGGAGCCAGGCAGAAGCACCTGGCCTATTCACTGAGCAGGGCTGGGTCCTCAGACGCCCAGCAGGAGGTGGAGCCAGCATTGACACTGGCAGGAGCAGAGCTATCGGCCACCTGGCAGGAGGTGGGGCTAGGATCATCCATGGCAGGCACAGAGCCATCAGCCGCTTGGCAGGAGGTGGAGCCGGCAGTGTATCAGGCAAGGCAGGCTATCAACAACTACTCTCCCCCTACTCTCAACGTAACTGTCCCACTCATCTCATACTGACTCATCAAGACCTGGGGAGCCACCCAGCTCCTGTCACACACACGCAAAACCAGCAGAAACCAGATATGGTTAGACAAGAAAATAGACACCTTCTAAAAGTGCTATTTTCGAACCCAGAGTCCAAAAACCATCCACACCAACGGATGCGTAATTAAACCCCGAGTTCAGGGATACCAAACTCGACATTGCACCATGCTCTCCGAGCCAGCGAGGATCATAGTACTAATAATCCCGGCGGCCCATTCTAATCAATGGAGAGCAGGCTACCCCGCAATAGTGAAGGACCAAGATGGCGGTAATTCACTATCAGGACATGCCAACTTGGTCAGGCGTGTCCTACCTCAGACTTACAATGCACCCTGCCCGAAGGCCTACCATAGGGGCGACTAACATGAAGCCAAGGGAAGGTTTGGAGGGCTGGCAAGTAGGTATACTTGCGCGGCCGGCGTGACAGCACGAGGCTGCACGTGGGTCTCGCAATGACCGACCCGTAGACATTCTTTTACGAGGCCGCTCCTGTGGGTGGCACAACACGTGCTGCAAGCCCACAAGCGGCATTTGCGTTTACAAGCCCCGGCACTCTGGGTGCACTAGACGAGGGACTGATAGTAAACCAAATAAGCCAAACATGGATACAATAGATACATCAATTTAACATAGGGAGCACTTGCGCTATGGCACTGATCAGCAGTGACACGGCGCCCAAAGCATATACCAGCAAAACATCGTAAAACAGTAGAGGCAAAACAGAAAAAATGGAGGAGAGACTCAAGCCAATGATGTCAGGTCTAACACACCACTAGCAGGTTTTCAAAACCCATAAATAAAAGGCATTGTCATTTACAACGCCAATAGCTCAAACTCTCGCTAATGTGAGACCTATTGCATTGCAAATGCTTGTTGCTAGTTTCTTGTTATTTATATGCCCTGCTTTGTACAGTTCTCCACCAGAATACTTTGGGGCTTATTTAAAAAGCCCCTTGGTCCTCTTGTGCGTCATGTTGCATGTTGTGTGACGCACCGGCGGTGCAACCTGCTGCGTGATATTTATGTGTGCTTCTAAATATCGCCCCTTTTCATGCAACACTTTGCGTGTTAGAGGCATGACATGGGGGTTGCTATGGGTGTTCACATACAACACCTATGTCCACTGATGCATTTACACATTTACAAGCAATCATAAACTTGGAAATGTGTCAGAATCCAATGCCTCCCCAGGGGTAAATGTTTTCATTTCTCCTCGCTTTTTCCTCTTTCAATGCATGCTGCATCCTACAGCATGCATTGGAAGCGGAAATTACCTCAATTGATTGTTTTGTGCAGAAAGGTGCCCCTTCCTGCACCATAAACAATCTCCCCACGATGCAGGCATCCTTGCACCATTTTGCAAGGGTGCCTACACCGGAGCATGGCAGCAGTTTGTGCGCCAGTGCAGGGGGAAGCACAGAGATGCGACATATTGTTTAAATTTGTCGCATCCCTGTGGTTCGAAATGAACGCAGCAAAATGACTTGCGGCACCTCACTTCATTATTTTCTCGTAGATAAGGTCCTTTGAGGCTTATTTACAAGCCAGTTGAGTCACATTGCATGATGCACCGGTGGCGCATGCTGCTGCGTGATATTTACAAGCACACGTAAAGCCACCCTGCATCGCTTTATGGGTGCTTTTAAATATCACCGCTTTTCACACAACACTTTGGGGAAGATTTATGAGGCCCTTGCGCCACGTTTACGCCGCTGTTGCATCACGCAAGGCGGCGTAAATGTGGCGCATCCCTACGAACGATTTACAACATGACGCATCTAGGCAGATGCGTCACGTTGTAAAGCCCTGCGCCGCTTGTGGGCGTTCCGGCGCAGGGTGGGCGTTCCGGGGCAGGTGCGCCTCGCAAAAGTGGCTGAGTGAAATCTATGAGATTTCACTCAGTCACTTTTAAGCCAATGCTGCGTCAAAAGCCTGCGCCTGCTTGAAGCAGGCGTAGGTCTTGACGCAGCATTGTTGAAATGGGGCTGCCCGAGCCTTGCTGGAGCTGCGTCGCGCTTGCGACGCAACTCCAGCAGTGCGCCACATTTCCGGCACAGATGCGTCACGCATCTGTGCCGTTTTTGCACCATGGTGCGCCGCATTAAAAATGCGGCGCACCATGGCTGGCGGAGCTGTGGCGCACTGTGGCGCATGTTAACTGGCGCATCCCTGGGGATGCGCCAGTTAACATAAATCTGCCCCTTTGTGTGTTAGGGGTGTAACACGGGTGTTGCTGTGGGTGTTCCCATGCAAAACCCATGTCTACTGATGCATTTCCAGATTTACGAGCAATCCTAAACCTGGAAATGCGTCAGAATGCAACAATTTGCTAATCGCAATTAAGGAATTTTAAAAAATCGTTAAAAAATAGCAAATTTCTGCATACATACCATTTTGCAATTCTCAAATAGCGATTCCTTAAAAATCGCTATTTGAGAATCGCAAAAGTGTATCTTGATACATCTGGCCCTTTGTTTTTTTTCCTCTTTCAATGTGAGCTGCATTCTACAGCACACATTGGAAGAGGAAATCACCTCAATTGATTGTTTTTGAGCAGGAAGGTGCCCCTTCCTGCACAAAAACAATCTCCCCACAACTCAGGCATCCTTGCACCATGGTGCAAGGGTGCCTGCGCCGGCGCAAGGCAGCAGTTTGTGCCCCCACTCTGGGAAGAGCCACATGGATGCAACATTTTGTTGTAAATATGTTGCATCGCTGTGCTTCGAAACTAACGCAGAGCGGTGCAGCAAAATGACTTGCGTTGCGGCACCACGCTGCGATAATTTCTCGTAAATAGAGCCCTTTGAGTCTTGGCACTGTGTCATAGCACACTGCGGGTATTTATGCAGTCACACTAGAATGCAAGAAAAATATCACTCCACGGTTAGATCTAGATTCTGCAAGCCTAATCTCCTGTTCTTAAGTCCTGTTTTTGGCTTATTCACTTTTATTTATATGCCAAGCTCTGTAAAGTTCTCTACCAGGACTTCTTCGGGTCTTGGCACTATGTGATAGAACACTGCAAGGGTATTATCCGCTGTCAGACTAGAATGCAGCACATATGTTTCTCCACGGTTAGATTCGCTTTCTGCAAACTTAAAATCAATTTTTCTAGTCTGTTTTTTGCTTGTTTCATGTTATTTCTAAGTCTTGTTCTGTAAAGTTCTCCCACAGACTGCTCTGGGTCTTGATGCTATATAATAGAAAACTGCAAAGGTATGATACCGCAGCCAGAATCGAATGCCCTAATGTTCAATATGAGGCAGTCAGTAATAAATAGTCCTTGCCCTGATGTGTGTTTGTTAGAATCTGTACATTATTTGCGAATCTGGGGCCTCATTTATGAGAAATGACGCATCGCTGACTGAAGGCAGCGAAGCGTCACTTCTCAGGGTGCCCTCCTTGCGACATTCCTGATGCGTCATATTTAATGTATGACGCATCATGTCGCAAGGAGTTACAGATACGTCAGTATTTCTGACGTATCTGTAAGCGCAAAAGTGACGCATTGCTGGAGTGTGTCACAAAAGTGACGCAACTCCAGCAGTGCGTCCTTTCACATGTGGCAAGCCCCATGTGAAAGGGCCTGCGTCAATCTTACGCCTGCTGTGAGGCAGGCGCAAGATTTTGACACAACAGCATCCTAAAAGTGGCGCAGTGAAATCTCATAGATTTCCCTGCGTCACTTCTACGACCCTTCCTTGCATCAATACGCCCCCCTTGCATACATTATACCTGGCGCAGGTATAATGTGGCGCAGGTGTTGACAAAGTGACGCATCTACCTAGATGCGTCACTTTGGAAATATGGCGCAACAAGGCGCATTTTTTACGCCACTGGTGCGTCACAAAAAGTGACGCACCGGCTGCGTAAAAGTGACACACAGCCTCATAAATGAGGCCCCAGGGATCCGATTTGCTTTCCAACAAAGCCAAGGCGGTCCTTCGACGCAGGGGAGATTCTGTAAGACTCGTTAAAGGAAATATATATGATTGTCTTTGCATAATTTTATATCCTCATATATACGTTTGCATCCGTTTGGGGTTTATTGTGTTTTTCTGCGCGCCTAATAACGTCTGCTTCTCTGTGTCACGTGTACGCAGCCCTGAGGGAATTTAACTCACTGTGGGCCATTTCCAAAATCAGCGCACTTAGGCAGGCGAAATAGAATGCAAGGCCATTAATACTGCCAAACTTTGATTCCACACTCGTTTATTGACAACATATGTGTACCGACTTGTCTTGTCGATGGACGCACGTGCACACAGCCTGTAAGCAATGTTCACTCCACAAATTAAACTTTATTCACAGCGTGGCTGCCAGTGTGGCTTTCATCAGCTCAAGGGGATGCGCACGGTGCAGCAACATTCTTTGACCGAGCTTGTCCTAGCAGATGAATCGTCTGGTCAGTGGAGGCAATCTTCATAGCAAAAGCCAATGACAGAATGAAACTTTAGTCAATGGCGCCCTCTGGTGCTGAATGTTCGGCAGCGCTCTTACAGCTTGAGAAAGAGCGGGAAGAGCAGGGATCGAACTCATCTATTTACAACAATTCCTAGCCATGGACTCGGATTTAGGACGATCCAGGTGGAAGTCGGGCATTTTTTATGTAACAGTTTACTGCAATTTTCATTGTGTATCACCTGTCTTTTAATGGGACCATCAAGCGTGGAAAAAAAATCTCCTTACCCAGTGCTGCATCTCTAACATTCACCTGGTGAGTAGCTCAGTCACTGAGGTTCGGTAGAGGGGTGAGATATGACCTTGATTTGGGATGGATGTGTCCATGAGGAGCAGGATCAGTACTGAACTGCATTAGGTGGGCCTCTGCCTATAGTGGAACAGAGGATGAAAAACGATGGATGGGAATTCCACCGGGCAACTGGCACTATTTGCAGGCACTTATCCCATCAATGGGTGTTTGACAGAGAGTAGTATGCTGAAAACGTGAGGCTGGCACAGCTTTCCAAGCCTACTGTCCCAATGTTTGTGAATTCCAATAAGTAGTAAATTTGCACCCATTCAAGGAGCAGCTCTATTAATGTAGATTTACAATTTTTGGGGTAAACCAGTCACTAAAACTGCGATAATTTTAGCGAGGTTCTTGCTAATTTGCGTTATAGAATTCCAATAGAAGCCCAGGTTAGATGTCCTGCACAGCTAACCTGGGCTTCTATTGGAATTCTATAACGCATATTAGCAAGCCCATTATCGCCGTTTTAGTAGCAGTTTCCTGCCGCTAAAATGGCGATAATTTTTATGAGGTACCTGCTAATATGCCCCTTTTGTTTGAACTCAAAACAATGAGCAGGTTAGAAGCTCTTAGCAACCTGAGAATGATGAGAAAAATCGGCACAGATATAGCAAGCCCAAATCAGGGCCATCAGACCCAACTAGCAAATCAAGAATGCAGGTGGTGTTACACCCAAAACACCACAACGGAAGTTACGCCCCTGCCGCCCTCACTTGGGGTCGGCTATTCTCCTTGGGAGCTCATGTCTACAGTCACATACTGTACAACGGCATGGAGATCCTACCCTGAGATTGTTTATTTTAAAAGTCTTTTCATGCATGCGCCCGTCTTCGTCTCTGCTATAAGAAGCTTGGATGGTAAAGTTGTTAAAACAGTGAATGTAGCAAGGCTCCTTGATTCCAGCCACGATCTTTTATGAATCATTTTATCAAGTGACTTTGAGTGTACCAAGCCTGGGTTGCGTAGCTGAGCCGGAGCCGAGTCTAGAGATTGGGTTGGCTCTAAGAGTTCGTATATGAGCCAAACAATGAAAACAATATAATGGAAAAATATGATAGAGTCAATTTTCAATGACAGACACTTATTAAAAGTGATTTTTAAACATGAACTTAGAAACATTAATGGTCACTGCACCTCCCTCCAACAACAATGCCATTGGTGAACTAAGGCAAGTCAGAAGTCATGGAAACCATAAAAGTGGCCGAGATTTTAATAGAGACCACTCTAGTCCACTGTGCCTTGCCTAGGCCTGGTCGCCCCCACACCCCCAGGCTCCTTCCTGCTACTGCTCTAGCGATTCTGCATTGCAGGCGACCTATCCGCCGCTGAGCCGCCCGCCCGCCCGCACCCGATTCTCCCGCCGCTGACTCCCTGTGGCCCCTCCCCCGCCAGCCGATTGGTTCCCGCGCTCCCGCCACCCAGAGGACCCTCCCTCCCGGCTCCCTCCTTAAGGAGACCTCTGCCCTTCACTCGGGAGCGACCACTGTGCCTTGCCTAGGCCTGGTCGCCCCCAGGCTCCTTCCTGCTACTGCTCTAGCGATTCTGCATTGCAGGCGACCCAGCCACGGCTGAGCCGCCCGCCCGCCCGCACCCGATTCTCCCGCCGCTGACTCCCTGCGGCCCCGCCCACTGCCAGCCGATTGGTTCCCCTGCTCCCGCCACCCAGCGGACCCTCCCTCCCGGCTCCCTTCTTATGTCGCCCCCACGCACGCGCAGCGTTGAGGTGCAGCGGGCACGCCGATTGTGCGCTGAAGGCGCGCCAAAGGCAAGCCCGCCTGCGCCTGGACCGCGCCCAGCGTCAGAACCCCTGGCCCCCGCAGACCCCAGCCCACTCGCCAGACCTACGACGCCGCCACCCTCAACGCACTCAACATCGGCCGGATCCCCGGATGCTACCAAGCCACCCCGCGACGCACCCACAGACCCTTCTGCTGCCGATTCTGCAACTTCTACTGCATCCGAACCTGCACCGCTCCCGCCAAGCCAAGCACCAGCAGCAACCACCTCAAGTGCATCCTGCTCAACACCCGCTCCGTCCACAGGCACGCCGTGGAACTCTGGAACCTGCTCGACACCACTTCTCCAGACGTCGCCTTCCTCACGGAAACATGGATGAACGCCTCCTCAGCGCCCGACATTGCCATCGCCATCCCAGATGGATACAAGATCTCCCGAAGGGACCGCGTCAACCAGACAGGAGGAGGTATCGCCATCGTCCACAAGAACACCATCCGCATCACAACCAACTCCGACGACACTCTCACAGCCGCCGAACATCTCCACTTCCAGATACACACCGACCCCAAGACCACACTCAGAGGCACCCTCATCTACAGACCCCCGGGACCTCGCACACAATTCAGCGAAGACATCGCAGACTTCATCAGCCCACACGCCCTCTCCTCCGCTGACTAATCCTCCTAGGGGACCTCAACTTCCACCTGGATAACATCAAGGACAGCAACACCACCACCCTGCTGGACAACCTCGCCAACCTCGGACTCAAGCAACTGGTGAACACCCCCACCCACTACGCCGGACACACGCTTGACCCCGTCTTCTCCTCCAGCAAGGACGTCTCCTTCAGCCACTCCACCGTACTCCACTGGACAGACCACAGCTGCGTCCACTTCAGCTTGAGAAGGACCACAACCCACCACCACGCGCAACAGGCTCCCCGCAGGAGCTGGAACATGATCACCTCCGACCAGCTCTCCACATCCCTGAACCTGAATCCTCCCGCCAGCTCAACGGACCCTAACCAGGCAGCCAACAACCTCACACAGTGGATCACCAACTGCGCTGACGACCTCGCACCCCTGAAAAACCTTCCCAGCAGACCCGTCAGCAAGAAGGCCTCCTGGTTAAATGACAATCTCAGGAACTCCAAGAAGAACTGCCGCACCCTTGAGAAAGCCTGGCGCAAAGACCCGACTACAGACAACATGACGGCCTTCGAGCGCGCCACCCGCAAACACCACCAGCTGATCCACACCACCAAGAAAACAGCATTCAAGGACCGACTAGACAACAACGCACACAACAGCAAAGAACTCTTCAACATCGTCAAAGAGCTCTCGAACCCCAGCGCCGGAACCAACGACATCACTCCCTCGCAAGAACTCTGCGACTCACTCGCCTCGTTCACAAGATCGCCGACATACACAACAGCTTCGGCACACAGCCCACGCACCCAACCACCGAACCAACGCCCCCTACCACCACCTTCCGAGCCTGGACCCCGCTCAGCACCGAAGACACCTTCCACACTATGAACACCATCCACGCCGGATCACCAACCGACCCATGCCCCCACCACGTCTTCAACAAGGCCACAGCCGTCATTGCACCCACACTCTGAGACGTCATCAACTGGTCCTTCAACACCGCCACCTTCCCGGAGAGCTGGAAGCATGCCGAACTCAGCGCCCTCCTGAAGAAACCATCAGCAGACCCCACCGACCTCAAGAACTAGCGCCCCATCTCGCTCCTCCCGTTTCCTGCCAAAGTCATCGAGAAGACTGTCAACCGACAGCTTGCCGCTCTCCTCGAGACGAACGGATCCCTCAACCCCTCGCAGTCCGGCTTCCAAGCCAACCACAGTACCGAGACCGCCCTCATCGCAGCCACTGACGACATCCGAGCCCTGCTCGACATGGGGAAAAAGCTGCCCTCATCCTCCTGGACCTCTACGCAGCGTTCGACACTGTCTGCCACCGCACCCTAGTACAACGCCTCAGCAACATCGGAATCCAAGAGAGGGCTCTGGAGTGGATCATCTTGTTCCTCGCCGGAAGAACCCAGAGAGTCCGCCTCCCCCCGTTCAGATCCAAAGCCACCGAAGTCATCTGCGGCGTACCACAAGGATCATCACTCAGCCCCACCCTCTTCAACATCTACATGAGCCCCCTCGCGGCCATTGCACGCCAACACAACCTCAACATCATCTCCTACGCCGACGACACCCAGCTGATCCTCTCCCTCACCAACGACCCAGCCACCGACAGAACTAACCTACACGAAGGGATGAAAGAAGTAGCCGATGGGATGAAGAACTGCTGCTTGAAACTCAACTCAGACAAGACGGAAGTCCTCATCCTGGGAACATCTTCCTCCACCTGGGACGACTCCTGGTGGCCCCCTGCCCTGGGCAGCGCACCCAAACCAACGGACCACGCACGCAACCTGGGCTTCATCCTGGACTCCTCCCTCTCGATGACCAGACAAGTCAACGCCGTCTCGTCCTCATGCTTCAACATCCTTTGCATGCTCCGGAAGATCTTCCGATGGATCCCCACCGAAACCAGGAAGACGGTCACCCAGGCACTCGTCCCCAGCCGATTGGACTACGGAAACACCCTCTACACCGGAACCACAGCCAAACTACAGAAGAGACTCCAACGCATCCAGAACGCATCTGCCCGACTCATCCTGGACATCCCCCGTCACAGCCACATCTCCGGACACCTGAGAGACCTGCACTGGCTCCCCGTCAACAAGAGAATCACGTTCCGACTCCTCACCCACGCACACAAGGCCCTCCACGACCTGGGCCCCAGGTACCTCAACAACCGCCTGACCTTCTACACTCCCACCCGCCAGCTTCGTTCGACCAGCCACGCCCTCGCAGCCGTTCCACGCATCTGAAGGACGACCATGGGAGGAAGATCCTTCTCATACCTGGCAGCCAAGACGTGGAACTCTCTCCCCATCCACCTCCATCAGACCCAAGACCGCCTCTCCTTCAGGAAGCAACTCAAGACCTGGCTGGTCGAGCAGTAGCTGACCCCCCACCCCTAAGCGCCTTGAGACCCTCCGGGTGAGTAGCGCGCTATATAAATTTCTTTATTGATTGATTGATTGAGAGATGGTGCAACATAATAGTCTATTAAACAAACATTAGAGGTGCTTGTACAGCACATATTTTAAACTCAAGTATTTAAAAGTGCTCTCATATGGGATAACACAGAAAAAGTAGGCTCTGAAAAAATTGTTGCCTTGACTCATAATTTGACAATCAGGGAAGGCAATGTTTATTCCAGGTTATCTAGGGTCAAATGTATGGAATTTTGGCGTAGGGCAGTTCAGCAAGGCATCTTTACATTGCTTTGTAAATCTGGGATAGCGTCAAAAGCCATGGGTATTGTGTGAAAAAACTCAATGCAATGCTCATGGAATGCCTCCCGAGCGTAGATTAAGGCATGCAGCGATTTGCGCTCCTTCACCTTACTCATGATTTATGAGGCCACTCAAAGCCATTCAGGCAGGCATTACATGACTTCATAAATCTTTATGCGGTCCTGTGTCATGAAGGTTCATGTATGTGGTGCAAAAGTGCTGCAGGGCTCTCATAAATAAACCCCCTAGTTTCATATTTTGAAATTCAGCGTTCCTGTTTTATATCAAAGGTCCCATCTTTGAGAAAAACAACTCAGACATAGCAGACCCGACTCAGGGCTCCCAAGCCCAAATACCAAGCCAGGAATGAATTTACCCAAACTCCCTCCCTCCCAAAGAAGCTGTGCTCCTGCCATCAAGATACGTTCTAGAATGTTGCATCATTGATGACTCCTCCCGCCTGGAGTTTCAGGGTGTAAAGGTGATTCATTCACTGGGCAGCCCTTTTATAAGCTTTTTTTACCGGTTTAAATCCTGCTGAAAGATATTAACAAACTAAACATGATTTCCAGTTATGCTTTTTAAGTGCCCCACCACGTTTCCTTCTCTGACCTAAAGCTACATCAAAAAAGTAAAATGTTTTACTGCAAACTTGTTGCTTTTGAATATCTTCTGGACTCTTTTATAAATCTTGATCATAGTTTGCTAGGCATTGTGAGTTCCTCAGAGAACCTTCCAAATGTTTGCAAACTAAAACAATATCAGGACAGTCGTGCGTTTTGTGTTTCAGCAGTACATAACCATTAGTCAAAGAGAGTTTCAGTTTTTTCAAACATTTAGCAAATATCCCCACCTACTGGGCATCCAATAATAGTGCAGTTTGACAACTATAGATGTTTTTTCATAGCGCCTTCTTGCACTAATTAACGAAAACTGCTGATAGGTCTGCAGTATTATAGGATCCCGTGTTTTGATCTGGTTAGAGACACCTTTAAATTTCTTATTATCATTTCTTCCAAAAACTACAGTAAAAAGTCAAGACAGACAGTTGGCTTTGAAACAGCACCCTTCAGCTTTAGTATGTTTTCCATGATATGCCATTGGCTGGATGGGGTGACCAGTAAGGTGTGTACTTTGTAAATGTGTACATAGTCCGATGCATGTTATCATTTGGTCAAATCTGTGGAAAAATTTCCAAAATTTTGGGAACTTTTTCCAACAAATGCAGGAACATGTACCAAAATCTTGAGAAGAGTCAAAATCTGGGGTAAAACGTACCAAAACCATTCAGAAAATTTGTTAAATATGCTTAAGTGTCAGGAACAAAAATATTCTCTCATTTATGCACATATTTCAACAAAAATACTGCACTCTGTTAGAGTATATTTACAAGAAATTGTGCTCCTCTGTTTTGTTGCAGTGGAGAGTCAAAAATGTTCCCGCCGCTGTACGACAGTGTCTAACGGGTTGTTACCATCGTATTTACAATTCAGCACACCATGGTGTTAGGAAGAGTCTGGTGTCAGAATAATTGACGCTGATCTCAGCAGTGAGTCGCAAAAAAAAGCACACTAAGTGAAGTTTGCCTATTAGCGGCCACACAAATAGACGCTAACCATCCTAGCTTCACTTTTGTGTGCCTAGTAGGGAAAAAAACCAAAACGCGACTAAATGACAAAAAAAAATTACACTTACCAGAAAGCTGCTATGGAGCAGCCAGGAGTGAGCATAGCACAGGACAACAAACCCACCAACCCCATCTACAAGCCAGGATTACCAGCCAGAGTCCAGTGGGAAGAGGAAGTGCAAGTTCAGTCAGAGGAGAATTAGATCTTGATACTGGAGGTGACGGAGCACCAATACCAGCTCTTTGCCACCTACAAAGTGTCATTAGGGAAGAAAAAGACCATATGGCAGTCCATTGTAAACAAGATGAACAGCACAACTGCAGTCAAGAGGACAGTGACTGTAAGAAGTGCTGGCGCAATGCCAAGTGCAAAACTAAGGAGACATTTGCAACAAATCTACAGGCAGCATTGCAGACCAAAGGTGGTAGTCCAGCACCTTAGGATGAGCTAGATCGCTTAGAGGAGCAGGTGTCCGCAGTCATCCCTGAGGAGCCGGTGGTTGGAGTTGCGGGACAGGACTGCTGGCTATGACAAACTACTTCAGCAACAGTGTCAGTTCTAACAATTGGCAATGTAAAGAACTACGCAATGTTGTGCAGTCCGGGCAGGTATGTCCCAACGCTTTGCGGCACTGTCTGCAGTACAAAATGGTAGCCACCTGGCTCTTCTATAGTTAGTAACGACAACCATAAATGACTCATGGGCATTTTGATCATATGTTGACGTTGGGCAGCATTGCCAACCTTCTAGCTGTGCTATTCTACGTTAAAATGTATTGTTACTACAAGAAACTGTGCATTCCTATTCTAACTGCCTGCGCTGGCACACAAACAGCAGATGTTCACCAAAGCAGGCACCCCAGTACCGTGGTTCTAGGGATCCTGCATTGGTGCTAGCCAGCTGAATGTGCATCAGCATAAACGAAGCACAGGAATGTGTGTTGGGTAAGCCCAGACGTGGGTCCTGTACTTTCCAAGCCACTGGAGTCAAGTTAACCTGGCTGATGAGGGGTAATACCCTGAAAGTAGTCCCAGGATGCTTGTTTCCAGTCCAGGGAGGACCTGGCCTGGCAGTTTGGGCTGGACTGGTCCAATGGGGAACAGGGTCAAGACTGATTTGCACTTGGCTGGGTTTAAACTGGAACGGTATGGGGGGAAAAAACGATGGATTTAGACCCAGATTTCTGTGCTGGGGTGAATGTTTGACTTTTGTCAACATTCTGTACAGCAATTGTTCTTTTTGCACCAGCATAAAGCAAAGCAGAGGGATGTGTTGTATTGTTGTAAACACAGTGAAAGCCTGCACTTTCCCATTCCCATAGCATGGCTCAGCTTGATGGTTTTTAGTTTTGCTCTGCACCACATGTCCATGAAAGATGCCCTTCTGTCTCACCTGGGCTCATGCTCATTAACCTAGCCTCAAAATCCCTAGCCTACAATTGGTACCTCACAGGAGAAACAACATTCCTTAAGGGAGGGGGATATGTGGGTCATGAGTAGCACCTACACATAGGGGCATTTCAAGACTCAAGTCAAATAATCCCCTAGATTAAACTGCATGGTAAGCAGCTGTCCTAGCATGCAGGCTCAGAACAAAGAGGTATCAGCTGCCATGATAGGGACCACCTGAACCCCTCTCATCTACATATGACCGTGTGTGTGGACGAATGCAAGTTGTGTACACCAAAGACCATGGGCCATATTTAAAGTGAATAGGTGCCGGGCGTAGATGCAAACAAATCTACAGTGCAGAGCAGCATCATTTTACAAATGCATGGAAGGGCTTTATCCACTGGAATATGTGCCACCCCCATGCTCACCCCTGCATCGCTGCAAAAAGAACAGCTGTACGTGAACGCATCCACCCTTGCACCATCGTGCAAGGGTGTCTGTGTTAGTGCTTGGCTGTTTTTATCTGTGCCAGCACCAGGAAAAAAGACAAGGTGTAAACTGTTCCCTTGTGAATGCAATGCTTTGCTATATTTGTGAAAAGACGCAGTGTGGCGCAGCTAAAGTGCTTGCACCGTTGTGTTGTGTCATTTCTATGTGAACATGCCCCGCATTAGGTACGTCACCATTTAAAGCTCTAGTACCATCTGGGGTGCTGCCTGACACGTTCTTCTATAAAAGCCTGCCATATCAGTCCATTGGAGATGGTCACAAATAAAGTAGAGTCCTAGGCACATGGGGGTCAAAATATATTCAGGGTGCATTCACTGTGTGGCAATAAATTGTCTGCCAGGGCAGAATTTGGGACAGCCAGATGTGTCCTGTACACATACAAATGCATGGATCTGATCCAAAGGATGTGTGACACCCTGCCGATAACCAAGTCTTGTCATGATGAAATGACACAAACATCAATGATGGAAATCTGACTTCTATGACAGGGTCCATCCACTCAGAGTAGACACACAGTGGTAGTGACAACAATGCTGAAATTCTGCCCTCAGAAAGGGAACTACAGTGCTATTTGCAATACATACCCTTGTGCAACAGCTGTCCTACAGATCAATGAGGAACTGAAAGTGCCATTTATGGTACTTTGTCAACTGCTTTACCGATGTCAACATGTTGAAGACATCACCAATAGAATTTCCTCATCTCATTACAAAGGATGAACCCTCACCTCCTGGCCAGCACCCTGTCTTGGACATTAGTGATGCTGACGATAATAACAACCTGACAACCATCAACCAGGACTCCCTACAAGAGTATTGCGACATCTCCACATTCCCTACCTAACAACCAACAGGCACCACCTGCCACCCCATCCAGACCCCTGGACTCCGAGGATTCACAGATGACATTTCAACATACTTCGGTAGCATTCCAGCAGGAGTTGGCAGAGCAGGTGCTGGCGGGGATGGGGACCATGGTGGACACCCTAGAGGGAGTCCATGGGTACCTCAGTCCCAATAGTTTCAACAATGCCACCATCAGAGGCACCTACTCTCCGCTACCTGGCCCCCACCAGTCCCTGGCTGACATCTCTGGTCTCATGACGGAGAGGCATTAACAAAAACCCTGCCAAAGTGGCACCAGTGAATTGGCCAACTAGCTGGGGGCAATCAGGACCATCTTGGAGTCCATGGAACAGAAGCAGGACTCCCACTTTGCTGCCATTGCGGCCTACCACCCTGATGTTCCTGCTGCATTGCAAAACTATCAAATCCTCCTCGCTGCTGTGCTGCCCCATGTATTGCCACACAAAGATGCTGCTGCAGATACGGGATCCAGATCTTCTGCACCTGAAATGTGAGTGCCTCTCTCAGCTCCCATATCTAAAACATCACCCTCATGGGAGACACATCACAGAGGAGGAGGAAGATGTGGATGGTACCTCTTTCCAAAGAAGAAGTCTGCGGTAACATGCATTGCCGTGGGGCTGAGCCTTGCATTCACACAGTGTTAAGTTGACATGAGCTTATTAGAATTGTAAACGCCATTTTTCCTTTCTGCTGCCTTTTGCACACGGCACACACCTTATTAATTGTTTAGAGTTGAACAGAGTGTTTTGCTTCACACGAGAATAATATGTTTTTCTACATTAGTTGCCTTACTTGGTAAGCTTAGTCTGAACAGTGAGTGCTGAGGCCTTCAAGGTTATTTCAACACTGGTTGTTGTTCGCACTGATCAGTCCTGATAAAGTTCCTTATGTGGAAAATACCAGACGTTGGTGACAGATTGATTCCCAATGCGGACCTGAGGTTCTGTGACAATTGTAAGTGGTGTTTTCAATTCGCACGAATATGGCCGAGTTTGGTATCTATGAACCGCAAATGACGAGTTTAGTGGGTGTGCGCGTTTTCGCTACGCTGACCTGAACCGTTCGTCTTATTCGTGGGTTTCTTCATCTGAGCCCACGGGTTCCATTTTAGATACGGCATCCATTTTGTCTCTTGCCCTCAAGTAGCCAGCGAACGGACACTGTCCGCTCCGTGACCCTGGGGATTCCCAAACTCTTGTGAAAGACACGTGTTTCTTTGAGGGTGTCTTTATGACTAGGAGAATGACACTGTAAGGCAGATGGCCCCGCTCGAGGCTCATCTTTTCGTGCCGGTCTATTGTTTTAATTGTGCATTCATTAGGCACGTTTCCTTTGATCCTACAGTCGTGTTTCCGATAGCACCCCTTACACTCTTTTTCAATCTGTTCGCTATTCCTTGTCTTCCTCTGCATCTGTTTTCGACTCTTCCTTGATTTGTTTACAGCCGAACGGAATGCACTAATGGTGGGAAGATGTACTTTTACAGTTGGGAACTGGCAACTGCTACTGTAATTATGTTCCGGGCCCTGAATACATGAAAGCGACCCCCTATGAAATTTACTGTGGGAACTGGGTTGTGATCCTTTGTTTGCTATGTTGTCCTATGACGAAAAACTGTATAAAAGGAGCGATCCACAGATACAAATTGAAGCAGTCTCCCGGAACTTACATGCTATGTACTTCCTGTGACTTCTGTATTCCCTGCAGTAAATAAACCTCGAATCTTTGACGCTGAAGGAAGTGTCCCGTGTCTCTGTCATTTGTACGCCGGAACAGGTAACCCACGAAGGTTTCAGGTGTTATCCCTGGCACCGCTGGGTCTTACGAAAACCCAGTCCTTCAGTTGGCGCCCAACGTGGGGCGGCATCAGCGGTACCGGTCCAAAGCCCGACGATCGTGAGGAATTTCGTGTGAAATCTCCGAGGGAAGGTGCACCCCGCTTCATCGATCCTGTTGTCGAAATAAGTGGCCCGAAGACTTTTCCCGCGAAGATCCCCGCCTCCTAACGGCTGCGACGGACTGATGCCCTGACTGTCGACCTGTTTTGGCGCCTGGCGTAGACCTTGGTATAGCGAGACGATAGACGGGCCTTCCTGGTGACGCCATTGTTCTTTCAGTTAAGTATTGTGGGTCGCTCCCAGTCCTTAGTATAAATCCATTTGTCACCCTGTTGACATTTGTTGCCTAGTTGTTGCATGGTTCCATTGCATTTGTGGTTCTTCGTATTTTGTTCTTAGTTGTTCTATTTGACGTCTGCAGTCGCCAAAAACCGAGAGTTTTTGCACTTTTGCAGGGACATTGTAATCCAATAACCCTTGACGTTTGTGAAACTCGGTTAGTGTGCATGATGCCTGGCCGTAGTACTTTGTTTAGTTGCTTTAAAGGTTGTGGTTCGGATTCCCGATTGGAGGACTCATGTCCGATACCTCCGGTCGGAACTCCAATTTATGAATTATATAGTCGCCATGGTATGGGTCCTATCACATTTAATGATTGTTGGGTTCGTTACACTAGAAATGACGGTGTCCTTAGTTGGCCACCTCATGGTAGTTTTGAGACCCCGATTTTAGATAATCTTGAGACTAAATTGTTTAAAAAGAAAGCTAGGCCGGCCATGTTTGATTCCTTTCGATTGTGGCGTAAAGAAGCCAGGCAGAAAGAAATCAAGCAGCTTAAACGTAATAAGAGAGAAGGCATCGTTACGACGATGATAAATGCAGAGCAGTTTCAGCGAGATAAAGAAGAGAAGGAGAAGGAAGTTTTTGATAGATTACAACGTATGGCGGTGGATAAGTGTTATCCCGTTTTACCGTCAAGTACTGACAAAAAGGGAGAGGAAGCGGTAGAGGACCCTTTATTGTCCTACCTATTGAAATCACCACCTCCATATGCACAGGATACTATAGCTCCTGTGATTGTTCCTGTTCCTCAACCTGTTGTTCCGGCGGCTGCTGGTCAGCCTGTCGTTGGTCCTGTTCTTCCAAATCCTCTTGTTCCTCAAATTGTCCCTGTCCCTTTGCCCGCTTTTCTTCCTACTGCTCCTTTGTCTGTACCTCCTCAGCCCATTGTTACAACTACCTCTGCTACCTCGACTACTCCTACTGTTCCTACGTTTCTTCCTAATGTTGTTGCTCCTGTACTTCTCTCCTCTTCTCCGTCTGTTCGTAGTCGCATACCTAATACTGTTGCTACTCTTTACTCTCCATTTGGACCGATTCTTGGGTCCGATGTTTCCGATGTTCCTCAAAGACGAAGCCAAATTCCTGGTGGTAGGGAAAGTGATACGTTAATGAAAATGACGCGTAAATGGATTAGACATCCTGTTAAATATCCTTCGCGTGTAGTTTATGATACATTTTCTCAGTTCAATGAGCCTACACAAAGATTTGTGTTCGAGGAAATGTGCAAATCTTTAAGAGAGGAGTGGGATGATGATGAGGTAGACAATGTGCCGCCCGAAATGACTGAACTTCAGAATCAGTTCTCTAGCGGTATGATTGTGGGAAGTAATGTTCGACGTGCTTTAGAGCGTCTCCTATCCCTTCGATCTACAGTGCAACCTCGGGCATTGTTTAGGGACGAAACTGAGGAATGGATGGCACAACCTGGTCAATATCCCATGCGAGAAGTCCCCCCAGTGTGGACGCCAGGTGATGCTGCTGCCAATCCTGCCATTTTGCCACACTTCCAGAGAGTTTGGATACATCTCCCATGGAAGCGATCAGAAGTTTTACAGGTGAAACAATCTTTGCCCGACCCCCGGAAAAATCCGGCAGGATATTATAAAGAGTTGTCTCAATTAGTAGATGCGACCATCATGAATCTTGCCGACATCGACATGCTGTTCGGTAACGTAGTACCTCAACCGGTTTGGGCGAAAATCCGTCAAGAGAATCACGCAGCTGAGTTAGGCGGTGATTGGGCTGCTCTTGTGGCAGCTGACGGACGACAAGTTGGTGGGGTTAAGCCTGAACAGTTGATCACGGATCTCCCTCAAGGAATCATTACGCTCATGAAAACACTTATGCCAGCGATGAGGGTTAATTGGGATAAACTGTCTGCGTGTAAGCAAAAGAAGGACGAGAGTGTCTCCGATTTCTTTACGAGATTTGAGGAGGCATTCATCGATCATAGTGGTCAGGATATGAGTACCGAGGGAGGTCAGCGATTGTTTGTAGATAAGTTTGTATCGAATTTATTGCCTGACCTTGGCAACAAACTAAAAAATTCAGAAAGTGCGTGGGCTGTTTCTACTTCTGCTCAGATATTAGCCACTGCCCAATATTACGAAAATAGAGAGGAAGAAGAAAGTGATCGTGCAGACAAGAAAACTAAGGATCTTAAAACGAAAGTTCTGTTACAGCAAGCGTATCCTCCACGTTCGAATCAAACTGATTCTCGGCAGCAGAATAGATCGCAATCGCAATCTTTTAGGTCGCAGGCGCATAACGATTCCTCTACACAGCGATCTATGCTTGGATATAATCAATGTGCGTACTGTAGAGGTGAGGGTCACTTGAAATTTGATTGTCCGAACCTGCGCGACCGAAATAGTGGTGGTCCGGTTCGGGGAGAACGTAGTGGTCCTCAACAGGCTCCACGTGGTAGAGGTCGTGGTGTCAATGACAACAGAAATGATCGTTCTAACAACTCATCGGACTCTAATAACTGCTTTGATCAGCGTGGTTCATCGTCAGGTAGATCCGCGCAGTACAATGTGGACGATTATTACGTCGATCAGGGTACTGATGACGGTAATTACTAGGACAGCCACGAACAAAGAGAGGGAGTAGTATCAGTTCCGGTTGATCAGAGAGGGCCTTACGTCGCAGTTGCCACTTCGGGCGTAGTTGAGCCTTTTCTGTTGGACACTGGTGCAGCGAAAAGTTCCATCATGCATTCAAAACTCCCTGGCGCACCTTTGTCTGGCTTAACAAATGTTTCCGTTGGATTCTCTGGCGCCCCTGTTAGCAATCCGGTTTCTCGCCCTTTGCCCCTCACAATTGGGCCTCGAGAGCGGAAAGCTCCTTTGATTTTGACTACTGGTTGTGGTGAAAATCTTTTGGGCCTGGATTTATTGAAACGTCTGTATGCGACTTTGTATTGTTCTCCTGCGGGAGTTAAGCTTACATTGGGTGAGAGAGTAATCTCTCCCATGTACTTGTCCACCGATAAGCTCCCACCGGAATTGAGTTCTCTTCCTGCATCTTTGTGGGCAACAGGTCCCAATGACGTGGGCCTGCTTGACATCTCCCCTTATGTTGTTCAATTAAAATCGAATGTGCGATTACCACGTATTCCCCAGTATCGTATCTCCCTTGATGGTGAACGAGCGTTGTTAGCGATCGTTTATGACTTGATCGAGAAAGATGTTATCGAGGAGACCCGGGGAAACGTGTGTAATAGTCCTGTTCTACCCATTCTAAAACGCACTGATCCATCTAAGCCTCCTGTTTATCGTTTTGTTATCGATTTACGGGAGGTGAAAAAAATTGTTGTTCCTCAGTTCCCTGTGGTGCCTGACATTACGGCTTTGTTAACTCTGATTCCAGCGTCTGCATCCTGGTTCTCGGTGATCGATCTGAAGAATGCTTTCTTTAGCATTCCGATTGCTGAAGAGAGCAGGGACTTGTTCGGTTTCTCTTTAGGTGGCCGCAGCTTTAAGTTTAAACGTGCTCCTCAGGGCTACTGTGAGAGTCCATCGATATATAGCCAAGCCCTGAAGAGCCAGCTTGATGCGTTTGTGTTACCGGCTGGTGCGGCCTTGATCCAATATGTTGATGACTTATTGGTGGCTGCGGACACACAAGACATTTGTAAAACTGCTACGGTGTCGTTGTTGCAACATCTCTGTGACTCACATCATAAGGTGTCACCTTCTAAACTGCAATATTGTTGCCAAGAAGTAACTTATTTAGGTCACTTATTGTCAAAGGAGGGAAGAAGGTTGACCCCAGAGAGAATTGCAGCGATCGCTCAAATGACTGTGCCAACAACTCAGAGAGATGTGCGTGCCTTTTTAGGTATCATGTCATACTACAGGCAATGGATTCCAAATTTTTCATTGCTAGCGAAGCCATTGGTAGCTCTTAGGTGCAAGGATGTTCCAACTCCTTTGCCATGGACGGAAGAGTGTCAGAAAAGTTTTTCTGAACTACGTGATGCGTTGTGTTCGGCTCCTGTGTTAGTTACTCCTGACTACAGTAAGCCGTTTACATTATACGTTCACGAGAGGGAAGGTTGCACGTTGAGTGTTTTGACTCAGCAATTTGGTGGTAAGCAGCGTCCATGCGCATATTTTTCCTCGACCTTGGACCCAGTAGCTAGAGCATTGCCGAGTTGTCTAAGAGTGACAGCGGCAGCTGCGGTGTCCATCCGACAATCTGCAGGATTGGTCATGGATAATATGCTTACGGTGATGGTTCCGCATGCAGTTGACACTCTCCTGAATCGTACGAAAACCCTAAACTTGACGAGTGCAAGGTTGTCCGGTTATGAGTTGACGCTTCTGGCAAGTCACATACAAATAAAGCGTTGTAATGTGTTAAACCCAGCTATGTTGTTGCCGATTAACATGGAATCAGACGAAGTGCCATCACACGATTGCTATTTGCGAGCTGAGGAAGAAACAAAGGGTCGTGTTGACCTAAACAACACTCCATTGGCAGAACCCGATGGTACCTTGTATGTGGACGGTTCGTGTTTTAAGCTGCTGAATGGGGATGTGACGACTGCGTATGCTGTGGTAACATTGAGTACGGTTGTGGAAACTGCAAGACTGAATCAGAACTCTGCACAGGCAGCAGAGCTAATTGCCTTAACTAGAGCGTGTGTTCTGTCGAAAGGGAAACGGGTGAATGTGTTTACTGACAGTCAGTATGCGTTTGGTGTTGCCCATAGTTTTGGTAGATTGTGGCGAGAGAGAGGTTTTATGACATCGCATGGTACGAAAATACAGCATGGGCAGCTTGTGAACGATCTTTTGGACGCACTTACATTGCCCAAACAGGTGGCAATTGTTAAATGTAGTGCGCGCCGTAAGGTGACAGATGATGTTGGTCGTGGCAATGCGTTCGCTGATGAGATTGCTAAGGAGACTGCGCGAAACCTTACAACTAGAATGTATGTGACGAGTTCGGTAAAGTGGCCTGCAGAAACTGGTATGTGTGAGGATACTATTGAAAGTGTGAAAGCGATTCAAAATGAGGCCACCAAGACTGAAAAGACCAAATGGAAGGAGAGTACGGGAAAGTTGGATGCGAATGGCTGTTGGATTGATTTGTCGGAAAATAGAAAGTGGATGTTGCCGGATGCATATGTACTAGCTGTTGTGACCATGGCACACGGTTTGTCACATATTAGCGCGAAAGGTATTTGCAAGTTGTTGTCCCCTGTATGGAAGAATGATGGTATCGCTAAGTGTGCTGAGATATTGGTCAAGAATTGTATGATATGTATGATGTATAACCCTGGTAAGGGCACTCCTACACCCCCTGCACATTTTGCTCCTCCTTCATGTCCCTTTGAAGTAATTCAGTTGGACTTCATCCATATGGAGCGATGCAATAACTTAAAATATGTTTTGGTTGTGGTTTGCGCATTCTCCCGATGGATTGAAGCTTACCCTCTCAAAGACAATACTGCCCTGTCCACAGCGAAAGTCCTGCTGAAGGAATACTTTCCTCGGTATGGAATGCCACGGATTGTATGGTCTGATAACGGAAGTGAGTTTGTGGGAAGTGTAATGAAGAGTGTGTGTAAGGGCCTTGGGATTACACAAAAATTCCATAGCGCCAACCATCCCCAGTCAGCAGGTTTGGTTGAGGGGTACAATGGTACTCTAAAACTAAAACTCGCAAAGATTCAGGCTACAACTGGTCTCTCGTGGCCTGACGCTTTGCCTTTGGCTCTTTTGTCAACCAGAGCGACTGTACACTCTCGAGTAGGGCTTAGCCCATATGAGATTGTGTTCGGCCGTCCTGCAAATATTTGGGGGGTTCCTAGACCCAGTGTGTTTGCTGATCTTGGGTATCCAATGCTAATCGATTACCTTCATGACCTGACTACTAAACTAAGGTTAATTCATCAACAGGTCTTTGAAGCACTGCCGGCGCGGACGGAGGGTCCAGGCCACCAGCTCCAACCCGGAGACTGGGTGGTTACGAGAAACTTTGGCCGAAGACGAAACCTTGAGCCGAGGTTCATCGGACCCTTTCAGGTGCTCCTTGCCACGAGAACTGCTGTTCGTTTGGAAGGCCGCAAGCATTGGGTGCACGCCACCCACACCAAAAAGGTGCCGATACCTTTACCAGGGGACTCGTGGGTGAGGACGGGCATCGCCTCATCTGAAACGGAGGTCCTGCCGAACTTTGTGCCATTCAGTGACGCTCAGCCTGTGGGAGATACTTCAGTGCAGCCAGACAACACTGTTGAACATTTGTCATTGGAGAATTCAAGATCTGAACTATCATCTGACCAACAGGACTCTGTTTCATCATCTGACCAGTTATTTGAAGAGCAGACTCGTCCTGGAAGAAGCAGATATTTTCTCCGTTCCAATACTAGAGACAAATAAAGGTTATTTTTGCCTTTTCCCTTGGAAATCCATGTTACCCCATTATCATTCTGAACATTTTGAATAACTGTGGTGTTCTGTTTGAATTCTGAGTTCTTTTTCACATATGTGTGTTTGTTTTCCACAGCTAGGAGATTTTGTAAATTTTATTTTATTAAAAGAACCTTACACCCGGGTGGACCGTAGGGCAGTGCGGGTACTTCCTTCTGGTTAGTAGGTCCTGACAATAGGTTGGAGACCGTCGATTCCTAGGAATTCCTGGGGATTGGCTATTGCTACACAGAACGAAGTGCGTCAAGAACGTTGCGGACGGTTTTAGAGGATGGCATTCTCAAAGTTGTTGGATGTGGAGAAGACTCTAGCGCAAAGAATTGAACTCCATAGGATTGTACGTACTAAATGCTTTATGCTTCAGGTGTTCCTTTTGTTCCTAACTGTTTCCTCATTATTGGTGGGTGGAGTGTATTATACGATACAGTCACTATTGCCTTCTGCTTCACCTACCCCATCTTCTGAACCAAAACCTACTTCCACTGTTTCTCCTCACCCCTTTCACATTTTACCTCAACACGAGCAGGTTAGACGTGCGGAATTCATGAACAATTCTTCCGTTCAGCTCCTTCATCAGCATCAGTTGGTGATGAATACTACCAATTGTTGGGTGTGTGGGTTAATGCCGCATACCACCGATAAGGGAATTCCGTACTTGGTCCTTCCTTACAGTTCCCAGGGTTCAGCTCGAGCATTTCAAACAATGTTTCGTAGCGCACTAGATTCTTACCCCAATCAAGAGCCACGTTCTCCACACTTAGGTCCCGGCCCGTACCACAAGTCTTTGGCAATAGCGATTGCTGATTTAGATAGAGACATTTTTGATCCTTCGCTTATTCCAGAGGAAGAGGTGCGAGCATATAGGGATCTGAGTGAGGCCGAGTATAGTATGTCAGTGGGTGATAGACAGCTCAAGAGCTCATCTCCGATTTGGATTGTACCCGACCTCGGTAATTTCTGTTTGAAAGGTCGTGGTCGAAGTTCGAGAGCTTATCTTGGGGAGAGTGCTTGCACTGAAACATATGTTTTACCAATGCTCTCTTCCCCTGTTCTCCTGACTGCCAAGGGTACGTACTTTGTATGTTATGACCGTGCATATACATGGTTGCCCCTTGACTTCTCGGGCACCTGTTATATTGCAAATTTGCTGCCACCGACTTTTACAGTTTCTTCGGACTATCACAAGACTAGAGTTGTGAGAGGCGTTATTAGCAAAGAAGATACTGCCGGTCAAGAAGCAGGAGGCTTCTTTAAGGGTTTCTTGCCGTTTTGGGGACCTATGATTAATAGTAGGAACCTAAGACAGTTGACTCGAGTGGTGGAATCGACTGCTAATATCACTGCAAGTGCCCTTGGTAACATCACAGCAGAACTTCAGGCTGACAGACTTATGACGTTACAAAACCGTATGGTTTTAGACGTTGTCCTTGCAGATAGAGGTGGAGTATGTAAAGTAATCCATTCGAGTTGTTGCATTTTTATTCCTGACAACGCTCCAACTGTCTATCAAGCCATCTCGAAGTTGCATAAGATCTCCGAGTCCATACACGTGGACGTAGGGGATTGGACGCTACTTGGGTGGTTTTGGGGCCAGATGTCGACTTGGGGTTGGAAGATTCTGATGATCATTGGGGTTGTTGTAGCATTTCTGTTCACGTGTTGTCTTTGTGTACAGTGTGGTCCTGCCTTATGTGGCCTCTGTGCTACGACGTGTATAAGACGGCCACCTGTTTCCAAGGAAGCACTGATGGATAAAATGATGCTGCAGCAGCATCTGGATGGTCTGATGAACATTGAGATCGATTCCGATTACGACTAGTGCTTGCCTACATGAGGGCAAAAGGAGCGTCTGAGGTTCTGTGACAATTGTAAGTGGTGTTTTCAATTCGCACGAATATGGCCGAGTTTGGTATCTGTGAACCGCAAATGACGAGTTTAGTGGGTGTGCGCGTTTTCGCTACGCTGACCTGAACCGTTCGTCTTATTCGTGGGTTTCTTCATCTGAGTCCACGGGTTCCATTTTAGATACGGCATCCATTTTGTCTCTTGCCCTCAAGTAGCCAGCGAACGGACACTGTCCGCTCCGTGACCCTGGGGATTCCCAAACTCTTGTGAAAGACACGTGTTTCTTTGAGGGTGTCTTTATGACTAGGAGAATGACACTGTAAGGCGGATGGACCCGCTCGAGGCTTATCTTTTTGTGCCGGTCTATTGTTTTAGTTGTGCATTCATTAGGCACGTTTCCTTTGATCCTACAGTCGTGTTTCCGATAGCACCCCTTACACTCTTTTTCAATCTGTTCGCTATTCCTTGTCTTCCTCTGCATCTGTTTTCGACTCTTCCTTGATTTGTTTACAGCCGAACGGAATGCACTAATGGTGGGAAGATGTACTTTTACAGTTGGGAACTGGCAACTGCTACTGTAATTATGTTCCGGGCCCTGAATACATGAAAGCGACCCCCTATGAAATTTACTGTGGGAACTGGGTTGTGATCCTTTGTTTGCTATGTTGTCCTATGACGAAAAACTGTATAAAAGGAGCGATCCACAGATACAAATTGAAGCAGTCTCCCGGAACTTACATGCTATGTACTTCCTGTGACTTCTGTATTCCCTGCAGTAAATAAACCTCGAATCTTTGACGCTGAAGGAAGTGTCCCGTGTCTCTGTCATTTGTACGCCGGAACAGGTAACCCACGAAGGTTTCAGGTGTTATCCCTGGCACCGCTGGGTCTTACGAAAACCCAGTCCTTCAGACCGCAGGTCCACACTGATTACAGCTGCCCACGAGGGTGTTGCGTCTGCGCATGCAGGCATTTTGGCTACTGTATCACAGTTACAACAACGTTTCTGGTGGTGGGGACTGTAGAAACAGATGCGTGCTTATGTCATTCAATGTGAAATTTGTCAGCAAATTAAGCCTTCAACTGCTGTGCGTCTGCCTCAGACACAGTTGTACATTTCTAATAGACCACTTGGTTATGTTTATGTAGATCACTGCGATCCTTTTTCCTCTTATACTGCGTATAAGTACATCTTAGCTGCAGTTGATTCTTGCACACGCTTTGTTTGGGTTTGGCCACAGCACAGCGCTGATTCGCGAACTGTCATAAGAGCCTTGTGTGTCTTTGTGGGAATTTTTGCCTGTGGAACCTTCCATTCGGACCAGGGTTCAGCGTTCGCCTCTAAGGCGTACTAGGATGCCATGGGTTCATTGGGGGTCCAAGTAAAATTTTCGTCTCCATACCGGCCTGAAGGCAACAGTGTTGTGGAGCGAAGAACCGTGATTTAAAACAGTCGTTGACAGCCAGGGTTATAGGTACTGGCAGGAACTGGCTAGCCCATCTCATTAGCGTACAATGTGCACTTAATATTCTCCCCAGAAGGTCTCTGGGTGGGCGGACCCCATACAATATGCTCTTTGGTATCAAAATGTTCGTCACGGACCTTGAAGGGCTAGACCAGGCAGTGGTTGCTGCCCCCTTTGACATAGATGAACATTGTCATGTTTTATAGAATCTACAAGAGACGAGAGACAGTCTTGCAAAGGAACACTTGCCCTCCACATCAGAAGCTGCATTGCAGATTCCGGTAGTTGGCTGGCTACCCCGAATTGGAGAACTGGTTCGAGAGAAGATCGAAAACAAGAGAGAATTTGGTCCCTCATATCAAGCTCTAGTTCCTGTACTTGGAGTGCAGGGCACAAGAACAGTCATTTTACCTCCACTTCCAGGTCGTAAGGAAAAGAGGTATATCTCCATTGACAATGTCAAATTACACAAAGTGGCCGATTTTTCTTAGTATGACACCTGCGGTCTCTTGTCCATCTATACTGAGACATTCTGTTTTGGCTCCGGCTCCTAACACCAGGCCTGACATTTCCATTGAGATGCCTGCTCTTTCAAGTCCTTTATTGAGTACCCCACCTGATAATCATCTTAATCATACTGAGTATACTTACCCCACAGAGTTGTACATGCCTGATCTACAAACACGTTTGCAACTGAGTCCAGACTTTCATTTGACACTAACTCTACCACATCAAAGTCCCCTTCAAAAATATCTGTTTTTGCTACATATTTTAAAAAAGAAATGTTGATTCCTCCTTGGACCTACATTTGGTTGGTGCTTTTTTCAATTTTTCTGTTCATGTCAATTGGATTTGTGGTGTATTTTTTCCGTCTTGTAAACGGACACTACGTGGAAGAGAGAAAGTCTACTCGACACGTTAATGGAACATTGGCACCTCATTCCTCATCACACAGATTGAAGAGGAATCTGACTTTTGTAAACATTACTGCTTGGCCCGTCTTAGATGGGATTATATGGGATGCTGTTCGGTTTCAAATCCATGGTCCCACAGAGGTTATGAATGTTCTGAATGTCCTGAGAGTTTCGATGGGGGATGTTATTAAGCAGAATATTCGCTCTGATGATTGGGATGTTCAAGCCGTAGAGGCTTTGTTTTCAGATTTGAAATATTATGCTGCTTTTAATGCTGAAGATTTATATTTAAATTCGGGGAATTATGGTGATTTGTTTTGTTATCAACACTTTGGCAATCATTACCTGCATAAGGCAAACAGCAGGAGGAATTTGGTTAATTATACACAATGGGAACATTGCCCCGCTCCTGTTCAAGGCAGCTCCAGTTCTCTTTTAGAGAGGGTCACATATTTTACTAATTTTAATCAGTTAAATCCCAATGCATTTTATTTTAAGATGATTGAAAAGTCCACTTCCAAAGTTCGACTTACCCACGCAAAATTGTTACATTCCAAGTCCTTTCTTGACCAATTGGCTATTGGGGGCTATGAACTGTGGAAAGATACTATTGATCTTAAATCTGTTTGGGGTACTAAAAGTTGGCAAGTGCAAGGCACTGAGACTTTGCATCGTGCATGTCTCATCCCAAACCATATGTTGTTTTTGAATTCTACTATTTCACAAACAACCTGCTTTGGATTGGCTACCACTTAAAAGTTAAATGCTCCGTCTTTTCCAGGATTGGAAGAATACCCTGGTTGTGATAATAATACCAGTTTTTCTATTAGGGAATTCCACTTTTAACATATCCAGTTTGGATCCTAATGGTTGGTTGTTGTGGCACAAAAGTGAAGATTCCTGCCAACGTTGTTTTCTGGGTTTCGCCCCTGGCTACACACAGGTTAGGGTGGATCCCCGTTTTGAGAGTGGTCATTCTGTGACTACCTACTCTGTGGGCAAGTTATGTCAGAATTGGCTCAAACACTTCACTTTAGCGTCAGTTAAGCTTCATTTGTCTAAATTGACTGATGATGTTGATCTGAATGATTTTGTCAAGGGCCCTGCTTCCGGCAGATCCAAAAGGTGGATATATTCTATTTACAAAGAAGTATGGATACTGTCCCAGATTGAGGCTGCTTCCCGCTTAAGAGCTATAGATCAAGCAAATATGGAAAAGGTACTAGCAGTTGTAGGCAACAGCATTAACACGCTTTCTTCCCGCATTTACACTTAGATAATATTGTTTCATCTGTTGTTGATATTGTGCAAGAAGATGTCTCTGTTTTGTACCATGGTCAAAATCAATTGCGTTCTATTATGCAATTTGCATGGACTTTGCAAACGTTAAAGGCCAGAAAAGTGCCTTGGCACTACATGAACACGTCATCTTTATTTCCCCCTTTTAATTTGACTGACAAGCAACGTTTTATGTCTATGAAAGATGCAAATTATTAGAAAAGTTAGAACCTTTACCGTTTTCTGTGTCCGAAACAAATTCAGCTGTGTGGCTAGTCCAAGGGTTAATAACATTACCTTTCCCTTTGTTCAAATTTGAAAGTTGTATGAAGTACTACGCAATTGGCAGACATGAACCTCTGGGCACCGCTTATCTACATGAAGCTTAGTCAGTACCATTTACCTATAGGTGCCCGAGGGCGGGAAAAGAGGTTTATTTAAATTGTGAAGATTGCACAACAACACCAGATCACTCATTATTGTGTAGGAATATCCAATTGCATGGCTCTTGCAACCAAAACACTCCTAATTTAGCCTGTGTTTTGAAAGGTACACCTACGCCTGCTATCATACCCACATTCACATTACTAGCAAACTGTAGTTATTTACTTTTAAATAATGACGATTGTTGTGGGATGGTACCTGGAATTCCTTACGTTGTTACGGTCTCTGAACGTGTAGTTTGTTGCAAAAACTTAATGTTTCCTCCTCCACATGAGAAGCTGGATGTTTTCATCTGGCCGTCTATACCGACCTTGAAACCAGAGTTCAACAAGATGAGTCGCATAAGAGCACTTTTGTCTCAGAAAGAATCGCCCTCACATCTGCTTGTGAAACATTTGTCCTTCAAGTGGCAAACACCCTCACATAGGTGCATGCTTTATCAAATACGGACTTGCCCTTGCATTTCGGGGAATTAATTCACACTATCTTTAATGCTTCCTCCACCATGGGGCTGGCTCACTTTTTTAAAGTTGTTAGTAGTGGCCTTGTGACTTCTTTTCAAACTATATTTGGTGTCTTCCCAGCATTTTTTCATTGGATTTTTCCCAGCACGTTTGGTGGATTTCCCTTAATGCTCGCTCTGGTCGTAGGAGTGCTTCTGTTGCTTTGTTTATTTCAAAATGGATGCATGTCCTGTGTTACAAGACGATCTGCCCTGGCTGTTGCTGCTCCGCAACCGAATGCTTGATTATTGTGGAGCGCTGCCTCTTGCTACATTGAGTGCAGTTTATGGATTATCATTTCGATCTTCCTTTTTCACCTGTCTTTCATTGCCTGAGCTGCGATTTTGACTGGGCTCTGGATTTGTGTCTCTGCAATACGGTGTATCCCAACGCGGATTATGATCAACTGATGAGCCCCTTAGTTGCTCATGAATTGCTTTGTTATGGCGATGGGATTATGGCCTTTGCAGCGATGCATGGAGTCCTGGGACGTTGGAATGTTTTTGCAGTGGCGCATGACTTCTTGGCACGCAGTTACATTGAAGAAACCCTGAGTTGTCCTCTGATGGTACTAGAGGCACCGATTATTGTGGAACATGTATGTTCCTTCCCATTATTGAATTGTATGGCTGAAATGTTTGTCGGATGAGAACAATGTCTTCCTGTTGGAGGCTGTTGTAACGTACTGTGCATATACACTGTTGGAATGAGATGCGTTTCCTCTTCTACCAATTTCATGGCCGACGTCACAGGTTGGACATCGGATTTTTAAAAAATATATTTTTTTGTCATCTTTATTTTTTTGAAGGCCCATTGACTTCACTGTGTCCATTAAAGTTTCTTGATTTGAAGTGTTTTCAACATTTGGAGTTTGCTTCCGTTGTTCTACAGTGGCAATTCGAACTTGATTCTGACTCTTGAACTCTGTGTCCTAAATGTGCCCCTTTCTTATACGTCCTCAGATCAAGGGAGGGTGTCGTGGGGCTGAGCCTTGCATTTACACAGTGTTAAGTTGACATGAGCATAACAGAAGGTTAAACGCTATTTTTCCTTTCTGCTGCCTTTTACACACAGCACACACTTTATTAATTGTTTAGAGTTTAGCAGAGTGTTTTGCTTCACACGAGAATAATATGTTTTTCTACATTAGTAGCCTTGCTTGGTAAGCTTAGTCTGAACAGTAAGTGCCAAGGCCTTCAAGGTTATTTCAACACTGGTTATTGTTCCGACTGATCAGCTCACGTTCTAGACATAACACATATGCAGCTGTGCCCACCTCTGAAATTGGCGCGTTTAATAATGCACTGCGTAGGCATGATCACACACACTTGGAGAACATTTGCATACTGAGAGCTTGTACAGAATTTGATGTGATCCACTTCTGCTAAATACCAGATGTAATCCCAAAGACACCTTCTTTAGTTATAAAATAACCTACTAGCAAGGGAGGGTGAAATATAGGTAGATATTTAACCTGTTTCCATTTAGCAATATAACATGCTTTCTCCCTTTGTATTTTATGGAATAGTAACTATGCTGACACTCTTGTTTCTAATAATATGTATGCTTGTAATAGCTAAGGTGCTGCGCATAAATATTTCAAACTTGCTTGTGCCTCTTTTTTACTCCCTGTTTTGGACTGGTATGAGAGTATAACGAAAGACTGTTCTTGTTTTCCACATTGCCTGAGGTAACCTAAGTTGCATGTTCTGGGTTGTCTAATCATTGGTATTTTTGCTATAGGACGAAGAGCCAATGTGACACTGATGCTAGTCTGGTAGGGGATTTTGGGTACAAAGGTGAGTTTTGGCACACCCTAATTCACTGAGGTCCCAAGTCTCTGTGCACAGTTCTGTGTAGGAGCAGAATCCCTGCAACAGCTTCTGTTCCACGTACCAGTTTCTCGTTAGCTGTGTGCTAATAAACATACCAAGGAACATTTGCTGTCACTACCCTCATTTTGACTTGACCCTGTTCACCTTGAGCAGTTGTGGACTGTCAACGAGGCCAATCCTCCCTAATGACATTGTGGTCATTCTCCTGACTGAATTGTGCCTCTTCTCAAAATGTTGCATGACACATTCCCCACATGGACTCTGTCTGGACATTCACAGGCTTGAGACATCCTTCAGAGTTGTTATCTAATGATATTTACCTGTGAGAACCTTCATCATTTGCACATGGAAAAAATTGAACTTAGAACTACCTGTGTATTTGTCTCTAGGAGTCAGGACCAGGTTGACCACTGGGCATTCTGGGAGGCAACTACACCAACTACTAGCCAAAGGAACATGTGTTTTGTGGAGTCTTGGACAATACTAGGCAGTGAGAGTGTAACATATTTAGTAATCACTATTTGTGTGATGACTAGTAAATGCTTACTCAAGGTTGCAATGATTAAGTTCAATTGGCATCATGCAGTCAGTGTGAATGGTGAATGAAGTCACCCCACAAGTGTTGGGTCCATCCATGGTTACTAGCAAGCATACAACATTGGGCTGACAAGTAAATGCTGCAAGTGTAATTGGGTACGTGGCAGCCATCGGTATATGAGTTTAAAAACCTACCATATGTGCAAATGCTTTTGACCACAACGTCCCTACAAGGCCTGATGCATTAGCAACCCACACATAGATCATGTATGTGAACACATGATGAGAACTGTGTCAGAATGTATTCATGATTGCCAGGTCCACTGCTCAACATGTGTCTGATAGTAAGATTATGTAAAGTCATGGGCAGCCTGACAGATTCCTGTCCGTAGATAATAAACCTACTCACACATGTTGCAGACACTGTTAGCAAAGACAAATTCATGTACAAAACGTCACCTGAGCACACATGCTAACTCCCGCACAGTAAATCATGATGTACACTTGTACATAGCAAACAATTACATTTATTGACAATATGTTAGAAATGGGGTCTCTAGTTGGTAATGGCTGGCGCCAATGTCCAAATAGGGACCCTTCTTCCTAAGTCAGGGCAAGTGGGCTACCCCCTTTTACAACCCCTGCTCAACCCTGTGGTAACCTAACACGAGCAGTTAGGCCTATCTCAGAGGAAGTGTGTGAAGAATTTATGACCAAGCACAATAAGGCTGTAATGACACCACAAAAGGACACAACTCAAGTAGGTATAGAAAAATAATATCTTTATCTAACGTTTAACTCAAGACTCTTGAAGCGTTTCATCAAGCTACAATGCACGTAAACCAGTAGGGACTCAAAAAGGCAATAACGTATTCCCCAGAACGTGAAAATGACTGAGCTCAAGGCGAGGGCCTACACAACCCGTTGCGCACCAAGGGGACACAGCACGCAGCTTCTCAAAGAAGCAGAGACTGTGACAGGCAGACTCCCAGCGACCACAATTCTTGGCTGCAGGGGCCCGCAGAGTGCACCCACAATGGTTCTGACACTCGGGGACATGCGGGCTCTCAGCGGCAGCAGCATGCGTCTGCGGCGGCCTGGGCTGGTGGGGGCGATGACTCTTGTCTTGCAGCTCCGTGGTGGGCTCAAAGCCGCAGCAGCTCTCTCTTGGCTGTGGCAGCCCACGAGATGATAGAGGCAATCCTTGACAATGGGAAACAAGCTGCGGGCACTCAGCGGCAACAGCTCTCTCTTAGCTGCGCCGGCCCACAGGACAAATCACAATGAGGCAAAGTTAGCAAGGGTACGGGCACTCAGCAGCAGCAGCTCTCTCTCAGCTGCGGCGGCCCGGAGGACAAATCACAATGATGCAAATTTGGCAAAAGTGCGGGCACTCAGCGGTAGCAGCTCCATCTTAGCCGCGGCGGCCCACAGGACGGATCACGATAATACCAAATTTGTAACAGTGCGGGCGCTCAGCGGCAGCAGCTCCCTCTTAGCTGCGATGGCCCACAGGACTAAGGGTGATGCAAAGTTGGCAAAGGTGTGGGCACTCAGCGGCGGGAGCTCTATCTTAGCTGCGTCTGGCCACAGGATGACGGGTGATGCAAAGTTGGCAAAGGTGCGGGCACTCAGCGGTGGCAGCTCTCTCTTAGCTGCAGCGGCCCACACAGATTCAGCGGAGGTTCCGAAGGTTCAAATTCAGGCGGGCTCTCAGCGGCGGCAGCTCTCTTTTAGCTGCAGCGGCCCGCACTGATTCAGCAAAGTTGCAAAGGCTCGAATTCAGCGTTACTCACAGTAGAACCAGAAGCTCCGGATTACTCGACGGAGGCCTTACCTGCAAGCAGAATTTCTCGCACAGGAATTCCGACGGCTGGTGGGGTGAAGTCTAATGTCCCTGAGACTTCAGTAAGAGGCATTCTCGATTCAGGCCCTCGGGTAGTGTCTTCGGCAAGCTTGGTGAAAGTTTCAAAGTCCTTTCCTCTGTTCACTCGGACAGAGTTTCATCTTGACATCCAGAAGGAACACACCGAAGTTCCAGCGCAATGTTTTATACCTAAAAAGTCTTTGTTCTCTAAAGTCACAATCACTCAGTCCAGTCAGAACCAGTTTGGTGGGGTCGGGGAGCACTTGGTTTACGAGGCAATATCCTGCCCTTTCAGAATGGGTAGGTCTGCTATCAGACGCCACGTGGAAGGTGGAGCCATCATTCACCTTGCCTGGCATGGCCTTGCTCTGATCAAAGTGTCACCCCTCCCCATGCTCTAAATACCGACCTCTCTCTCCAGCCAGGTCTGACCCAGCTGGCGCTGCTGCTCCAAATCCAGACGGCCAATACACATACTAACGAACCCTACAGTAAAGCTTAGGCAGAAGAGGCATTTCCAAACATGGGATCTATAAATGGCCCGTACTAAAAGGTGTAGATTCTTGAGGTCCTGAGCATAAACATATCAAACTCGAAGTTCCTATCAGGTTCCTGGGGTGATATAGGATTATAGAAGGTAATTCTCAACCCGTCAATTCTGCCCTACGGATCGTTTCACAGTAGTAACCGTGAAATGGAGGGTAACTCGCTATTAGAGCATGCTACACAGATCTAGGTATCATGGTTATCCTAATTCATACAGTCATCTTTACACAGGGAGCATTCACGCTGTAGCACTGATTAGCGTAGGCATGGCGCCCAGAGCATCTAAATCCAGCCAACATAAAACATAGGAAGAGGAGAGAGGAAGGGAAACCCACGCCAATGATGCCAGGTCTAATACGTGTCAGCTCCAGCTGAAATGTGGGGAGAACTAACCATCCCCAGGGGAGTTCTCATCACTAAAGCAGAAAAATCAGGACAGACCGTCAGCATTAGCGTGTTCTGTACCAGGGCGATGTTCCACCATTAAATCCATACCCTGTAGGGAAATGGAACCCCTCAACAACTTGGGATTCTCCCCCCCTCATCTGCATCAACCATCTAAGGGGTCTCTGGTCTGTCTGAACCCGAAAGTGAGTCCCAAACAGGTATGGTCTCAGCTTCTTCAGTGCACAGACCACAGCAAATGTCTCACTCTCAATTGCACTCCACCTCTGTGCCCTGGGAAGTAACCTCCTGCTTAGGAAGGCTACCGGTTGGTCCAGTCCCTCCTCATTGATCTGTGACAGAACAGCCCCTACACCATGCTCTGAGGCATCTGTCTGGGCACAAAATTCCTTTGAAAAGTCAGGCGCCTGAAGCACGGGTGCGGTGCACATGGCAGTCTTCAGGGCGTCAAAGGCTTTCTGACAGGTGTCAGTCCAGTTAACCTTCTTTGGCTGCTTTTCAGTAAAGGGTGCAACAATGTTGCCATATCCCTTCACAAACCTCCTGTAGTACCCCGTGAGTCCTAAGAAGGCCCTCACCTGTTTCTGAGTCTTGGGGGGTTCCCACACCAGGATAGTTCCAATTTTGGGCTGAAGGGGTGCCGCCTGGCCGCTCCCCACCTGGTGCCCCAAATATACTACAGAACCCTGCCCAATCTGGCACTTACTGGCTTTGATTGTGAGGCTTGCCTTCCTCAGTGCCATCAATACCTCCCAGAGGTGGGCAGGTGGTCCTCCCAAGAGGAGCTAAACACCGCAAGGTCAAACAGGTAGGCGGCACTGAAGTTTTCCAGCCCAACCAAAACCCTGTTGACCAACCTCTGAAAGGTGGCAGGGGCATTCTTCATTCCAAAGGGCATCACCTGGAACTGGTAGTGCCCGTCCGGTGTGGAGAATGCTGACTTCTCCTTTGCTCCCTTGGTCAAGAAAATCTGCCAATACCCAGACGTCAAATCAAATGTGCTGAGGTATTTGGCAGCCCCTAACCGATCTACGAGCTCATCAGCTCTGGTGATGGGTGCGGGTACATCTTCATGACGAAATTGAGGCCCCGATAGTACACGCAGAACCGAAGTTCTGGGGTGGCACAAGGCGCTGCAGCTTTTGGGACCAGGGCCACTGGGCTGGACCACAGGCTGCTAGAGGACTCAATCACCCCAAGGGCAAACATCATGGTAACCTCATTCTTAATGTAGGCCCTTACCTGGTCAGTCACTCAGTTAGCCTTGTGCTTAATGGGTGGACTGTCCCCGGTGTCCACGTCATGGACACACCAATCAGTGACACTAGGCACCAGGGAGAACAGATCACTGAATTGTCTCAACAGTTCGTGCCAATCACCCTGCTGCTCAGGAGTCAGTGTGATGGAGAGGACCACACCCTTGACTGACCCATTTCGCTCCCCTGCACACAGGAGGTCAGGAAGGGGCTCACTCTCCTCCTCCATCCCAGCATCTGTGGCCAGAAGAATGCCCACTTCAGACCTCTCAAAGTGGGGCTTCAGGCAGTTAACATGCAGAACCCGCAAGGGGTTCCTGGGAGACTGCAAGTCCACCATGGAGCGCAGAGGGCTCCATTGGGGCCATGACCCAAACCTTTTGCCCATGCTGAAACTCGATCATAGTGGCATTCTGATTGTGCCAGCATTTCATCTCTTCCTGGTTGGCTTCCAGGTTTGCCTCAGCAAGTTTCCTGAAACGCCGAGTCTGGTTTCAGAAGTCCAGCATGTAACTAAACACATCCTGGGGAGGTTTCCTAGGAGATTGCTTCCAGCTTTCCTTGACCAGACTCAGAGGCCCTCGTACGGGGTGACCATTGAGTAGCTCAAAGGAGCTGGGACCCTAAGGACTTCTGTGGCACCTCGCGGTAAGCAAACAACAGGCATGGAAAGAGGACATCCCACTTACGACTCATGGGCTCACATAGGCCCATAATCATGCACTTCAGTGTCCAGTTGAATCTCTCAACCAGCCAATTACCCTGGGTGTGGTAAGAAATAGTGAACTTATACATTATCCCACACTCCTCCTACAGAGACATCATGTACTTGGAGATTAAATTAGTTCCCCTATTGGACACTACCTCTCTGGGGAATCCCACATGGGAGAAAATCCCCATCAGTGCCAATCCCACCACGGGGGCCATCACTGTCATGAACGGGATGGCCTTGGGGTACCTGGTGGCATGATCCACCAAGAACAGGATGAACCTGTTGCCCATGGCTGTCTTGCGATCCAGAGGCCCCAAAAAATCAATGCCCACTCTCTCGAATGGGGTACTCACAACGGGAAAGGGCTGTAGTGAGGCCTTAATCTTCCTCCCACTCTTCCCACTAGCCTGGAAAGTCTCACACGTCCTGCAGTGAGCATCTGAACTCCTGCGCATCTCGGGCCAATAGAAGTGGGTGACCAGCCTCTCAAAGATCTTGGTCTGCCCCAGATGTCTGGCCAATGGCACATCATGAGCCAACCCCAGTAGGAAGGTCCTGAAGCGCTGGGGTACCACCAGCACACGCGCTGACCCAGGCTCAGCAACCTTAGCCTCACTGTAAAGGAGGTCATTCTCCCAATAGATTCAATGTGACCCTGTCTGAGCAGAATGCATGGTGGACAACCTGCTCTTTGGACACCAACCTGGAGCTGACGGCAGTCACACTAGCTCTTGTGTCCCTGAGAGCCTCCACCCTATGGCCATTGATAGTCACCCACTGACGGTACTTTTTAGTGTTAGTAGGCAGTGTGGGGTTAGGGACCTTCTCAAAGTCTCCTAGTGAGACAAGGGTTAACTCTACGGGATCCCACTCACCTGGGACCTCCATCTCCTCCTGCCCAGGGCTACACCGGCAATCTGGCGGAATGGTGCTCGGGGTGGTGCACGAGGGGATGCAATGGGGTCCCTCTGGGGACACTGTGGATCCCTGCCTGTCGGGGACACTCGCTTCTTCTCCAGGGGAGGCTGGGACACCACTGCTTGGTTCCCTGGGAAATTACTCTGGGGCCCTCTCTTGACCTCCCTTGGCTTACCCTTGTCCCCCCCACTTCTCTGCTGGGGAGGGACCCACAAACCTTTGCGGACCCGGGTGCTCAACCAGCAGTCCTCCTCCTCAGCAAGCTTCCTAGGGTTAGTCAGCTTGCTATCAATCAGGTGCTGGCGTAGCTCTGGAAAACAGTTACAAGAAAAATGCCAGTGACATGCCAGCAGTTCAAGGTCCTTGTAAATAAGCCCCTTCATGTGTAACATATGTTCTGTAATGGCCCATCTTGACTGTACATGACAAATGCCTGTTGTGAAATAAGCAGCTCTGGAGCTCAGCTGCACTACATGCTCTGTCATCATATGAGTTGCAGTGACAGGCTATGGCAATGTACATAAGCTCCATGCTTCCCTGGAACTCATCTGTATCACCTACAGGTACACAATAACTTGTGTGGGCCGCACAGTGTCACAGATTGCACTGGTGCACATATTGTGCCAGCACTATAGCCACAGCATTTGCCCCTTTTACATGGCATGGGGGCATGGCTAGTTGGAGCCAAACATTTTTGTGAGACAGACTTAATGTGACCACAAAGCACCAATGGGTACATGAGACACATAGGATACAAGACAAATCATGTGTACTTACATGTTGCTCCACCAACTTCAATGCCCACCTAGTCAAGGAGGTCTGACTCCCGGCTGACCACATCTGCACAGCAATGTTTCAGCTGCTGGGTGTCCTGGTCCACTCCATAGAGCCTCTGCATCTGGAGGCATATTGCATTCCCATTGATACTTCCGGACCTTCACACTGTAGCCCTGGAGGCAAGATGGCATCTGAGTAGCAGCTACCCCCTACAGTCCCCCTGGTCCGACCCCTAGTCAGATCCAAAAACTCTCTCATGCTGTGGTGAGCGCACCCAAAAGAAGCTGAAAGATTACTGGATTAACACCCCATCACATGGATCGCTTGTACTGCATAACTGCTGTATTGATTTCAATGCAGTGCCGCAATCGGAATGGGCGGCGAGGAGCGACATGTCTGATAGCATCCTCACGAACAGCAAGCCGTGCGGCTCTAGCTTCCTCATCTCACACTGCTCTGCGCTGGCTCTTAATGTCGTGCCACCTCGAGGCAACGCTATCGGCTTTCTACGACCTTCTGAGTGCCGCACCAGACACCGAGAAAGGAGGTAGTTACTGTTGCCGGTCCCAGTGGAGGATACTTTGTTTCCTGGGTTCAGTGAAAAAGCAAGAAAAGCAAGTAAGGATGACGGCACAAGGGGGAAAAAGGATAAAAGTTCAAAATAACCAGCCTTCAGCCCCCTCGATAACTGATGCAACACAGCTATCCCGATCAGAAATCCCACTGAGACGCCCGCAAACATGGGGCTGAGAAGCAGGGAGCAAACTGAGCTAGTTAACAGCGAAGACAAGGCACAGAGAGGGGCTAAGCAAGCTTAAAGACTGCCTGGTAAAAACACTGACGCCCAAATCCTTAACTCTCAACCCCTTATTTCCTTTTTTTAATTTTTTTTTTATCATCAGAAATACAGAGTGTAAACAATTAATTACTTTGACATATATATCTAATAGAACAGAAATCATTCAATTTAGGCTTAGGACTTAAAGTAACCAACGAGATGCAAAACATAATTTAAGTATAATTTCCGAAAAAGAGAAGTTGAAAGATCTAAAGAAGGAACGATAAAAGTAAGGAGTCATAAGAGTAGGGGTCAAAACAATTTTAACACCGCCAACTATAATCCTATCAAAATGAGCATGAATTTAACCCCTTTTAAATTACCCGTCTAATTTAAGTTTCCATTTTCCAACTGGGGCCCATACCCGTTTCCCAAGCTGCTTTGCATTCACGCCTTTTTTTCAGATAAAGCTTTCTCTAGGGTATAGATAGCTAATAATTTTGAGAGCCATTGTTGAAACGAAGGAGGATTAGAGTCTTTCCATACCGTTGCAATACAAATCTGGCTCAGCGTCATTGCGATAAACAAAAATTCTTGGTGGGGTACATCCTGCCCCTCCTTTGCCACCCCCAGAACCATAATCTCATTTGTTAAATTAATAGAAATCTCCAATTCCTCTTTAAATAATTCTTCCATAGTTTGTTTAAAGGGATCTAATTTAGGACAAGCTGCAAACATGTGTATCGTGTCTGCCTCCATACTCTGACATCTTGGACAGAAGATCTCACTCGTGCCCCCCCAGCGGGCTATTCTATGCGGTGTATAATATAGTTCTTATAAGGTCTTATAGTATTGTGCCTGCAGATTTGCAACCTTTAAGATAGTGTTTCCTAACCTAAGCGATTTTTCACCCTCATTCCCGACTAGATTTAATTTAGTTCTCCATTTATCAAATACCTTTCCTCTATCATCCTCATTATACTGGCATAGTGCACCATAAAGTTGAGAGATTGAACATCCCTCCTCATCTCGAACAAATTCCATCATGTCTACCCTAGTAAACTTACAATTACCTGTTTGTTTTCTCTGCAGGACTGATCTTATCTGTAAATATTTAAAGAAATCTCTCCGATCCAAATTGTATAGCTGTTGCGCCCTTTCAAATGTTATTAACCCTGACTGATCCGTGATATCTCCAATTGTACCAACCCCGAGATTATCCCACCGCCTCATCACTTGATCATGGAATACATCTGGGAGAAGTTCATTCATATATAAAGGGGTATAGAAATTCATTCTCCCTAATTTAATTTTCTTCCGGATGATTGACTAAACTGAAATGGCCGCACCCAACACCTTGAACTTCGTTCTTTTATAGTAGTTTAACTCCTTTAAATGTAAGAAGTCCCTTGTTAGAGTAAAAAACCAGCAGATCATATATATCTGGAATGCCGGCGTTACCCCTCCAGATATCTTTCGTATTCCCACTGAGGAGTCCTTTACAATACTGAAGGACTGAAGCAAAATAATATGCCTTAAAGTCAGTTCATCACCACCCCCTTTTCTGAATCGTTTTTGGCCACTATAGGTGTGGCAGGGTATACTCAGACATGAGTCCCTTTCTCACTGCACCATCAGGTTTCAAGCAAGCCGGGCCGAAGAAGGCTGAAATGCCAGAAACCGGTCCCCGGTAGCTTGTCTCCTTTCTGGTGAAGAATTGGCTTGGTAGTTTAGTCTGCCCTGTTCCCATGATGCACTGGGCCAGGGACAGACTGATTTGCATACAGCCAGGTTCTGAGCTGGGATGGTGCAGTGAGATAAATAATGGTGATGGATCAAGCCCTGATCTTTGGACTGGGTAAGAGTGGTCTGCTTAATTCAGACACTCTGTTCATCGCCACCCCCTTTTCTGAATCGTTTTTGGCCACTATAGGTGTGGCAGGGTATACTCAGACATGAGTCCCTTAATCACTGCACCATCAGGATTCAAGCAAGCCGGGCCGAAGAAGGCTGAAATGCCAGAAACCGGTCCCCGGTAGCTTGTCTCCTTTCTGGTGAAGAATTGGCTTGGTAGTTTAGTCTGCCCTGTTCCCATGATGCACTGGGCCAGGGACAGACTGATTTGCATATAGCCAGGTTCTGAGCTGGGATGGTGCAGTGAGATAAATAACGGTGATGGATCAAGCCCTGATCTTTGGACTGGGTAAGAGTGGTCTGCTTAATTCAGACACTCTGTTCATCACCACCCCCTTTTCTGAATCGTTTTTGGCCACTATAGGTGTGGCAGGGTATACTCAGACATGAGTCCCTTTCTCACTGCACCATCAGGATTCAAGCAAGCCGGGCCGAAGAAGGCTGAAATGCCAGAAACCGGTCCCCGGTAGCTTGTCTCCTTTCTGGTGAAGAATTGGCTTGGTAGTTTAGTCTGCCCTGTTCCCATGATGCACTGGGCCAGGGACAGACTGATTTGCATATAGCCAGGTTCTGAGCTGGGATGGTGCAGTGAGATAAATAATGGTGATGGATCAAGCCCTGATCTTTGGACTGGGTAAGAGTGGTCTGCTTAATTCAGACACTCTGTTCATCACCACCCCCTTTTCTGAATCGTTTTTGGCCACTATAGGTGTGGCAGGGTATACTCAGACATGAGTCCCTTTCTCACTGCACCATCAGGATTCAAGCAAGCCGGGCCGAAGAAGGCTGAAATGCCAGAAACCGGTCCCCGGTAGCTTGTCTCCTTTCTGGTGAAGAATTGGCTTGGTAGTTTAGTCTGCCCTGTTCCCATGATGCACTGGGCCAGGGACAGACTGATTTGCATATAGCCAGGTTCTGAGCTGGGATGGTGCAGTGAGATAAATAACGGTGATGGATTAAGCCCTGATCTTTGGACTGGGTAAGAGTGGTCTGCTTAATTCAGACACTCTGTTCATCACCACCCCCTTTTCTTAATCGTTAAAGTCAGGTACTGCAAGTGCCCCCGTTCTTTAGAAAGTGCCAGCATCTTTATGGATCTTCGAGTTCTACCCTTGGCCCATAAGAAGCGATTACAAATCCCCTCTATTTCCTTAAACCACTGATTAGTAAATAATAAAGGAATCATACGGAATAAATATAAAATCTTGGGCAGAAACTGCATCGTTATAATATTGCAGCTACCTATAACTGTTAAGTGTAAATTGTCCGTCCTATCCAAGTCTAGTTTTGCCTTTTTGATTACTGGGGTCAGATTTTCCTTCACAACCTTCGATAGGTCAGATGTTATAATAACGCCAAAATAGACTGCAGACTCCATAACTCTCTCATCATGAATAATAACGAATTGATTTACGACTATTTGTGTTTTCCCTTGGTTTAATTTGTACCCTGACAGAAGACCATATTTTTTAGCCTCACTCTCAATTTCCCCTATCGCTATTATTGGTGTTGATTATGTGATTGCTAAATCATCTGCGTATCCCAATATTTTGGTCTCATATCCGTTCAACACAATTGGGCAGATGTTTTTTTTCCTATATATCTAATAAATGAATCTATATAACAGGCAAAGAGTAGAGGGGAGCAGGGGCATCCTTGCCTAGTTCCAAGTTCGATTATTATTACCTCACTCAGCCCCCCCCCCCCCACTCTCAGTCTGATGCTCAGACTTTTATAAAGGGCCTTTAATGCTCCTATACATATTTTCCCAAAATTACATTTATTCATTGTTGCCCACAGAAAACCACACGAGACCCTATCGAAAGCTTTTTCAGCGTCCAGCAATATTAAGACATAGGGTCACATGAGGCAGTCGTACCGTCCAGCAGCACAAACACCCTTCTAATATGATCGGCAGTACCCCTCCCCAGTATGAACCCGTGCTGCCAGGGTGAAACTATCTTTCCAATTACCAAGCTCAACCTGTTTGCCAAAATTTTAGAATAGGCTTTAGTATCACTATTCATTAAGCTGATTGGTCTGTATGACCCTGGATCTGTAGAGCTTTTATTCTTTTTCAGAAACACCACCATTGAAGCTTCTCCCCAAGACCCCGGAGGGGCAGCGCCGCGCCGTGCATGCGCATTTCTCACAGAAAATGCGCATGCGCGGGCTGCCGCACATGCGCATTGGTATCCAAGATGGCGGCGACGGCGGCGCGAACGAGCAGAGGGAGCTCCAGGACGCAGCGCACAAGGTAAGTGCCTTTTTATTTACTTTTCTTTCAATATTTTCAAAAATTAGGTATGGAGGGGAGGGCGGGGGGAGGCGGGTGGCAGGCAACTTCGCTACGCCCACGGGGTGGCCGTAGTGTTGCCTGCTACGCCTACTTTGCAAAAGGCGAAGTAGGCGACACTACGCCCACTCCGTGGGCGTAGCGAAGTCCTTCGCCCAGGGTTAGGAAACACCTATATTTTTCGCATGTCTTTGAAAGCTAGAATGCTAAACTAAGTTCCCCATGTTGGGTTGGTAATGCAGCATCTACATGCGCATTGGTTCTAGGGAAGCCAGATTACTCCTTGTAACCTCACATGTCCAATTAACCATTAACAAAAGGATGATGGAACACATCTACCCCATTCCCAACATGGACGTTGTTCCATGTTGTTTCATCCTCGTAAATATGCCCACCAGGTCAGGGATGTGTTAACTGTGTATTGATTTACCCCTCTGTTGTCCTTACTGCAATAGAACAGTACGGCCAGATGGTCATATATTTCACCTATCTACCCACCCATGGTAACCGTTCATCCTATTTACAGATACACTGTTAAGTATATACTAACATATAAGTACTGCAAGGTTATGAATGCTGGATAAGGGCACACAGGGTGCATATGTAGTCCAGAGGGCAGTCCCCCTTTGTCTACAATGATGAAGAAGGTAGAGTGGAACGGCGTCTTAGTTCATCAACATCGTTTAACCCACTACACATACTCTTGAGCAAATCCTAGGTAATGTGGCACTTTTTCACTCTCATGATGCAAAGGTGCCTGCATTAGCAGCACTCAATGTGGCAGTGAAGGGAGCGAGTGAGTAGGATTGCGACATCTTAAAAACTAAATGTCACATTTCTACCCTCACCCTTTCAGGCAGTGCGGCAAGTTGTCTTGTTCCCCTACACATAAATTTGATAACTCTGGGACCGGCCACTGGTGAACTCAGCACTGCATTGAATAAACCCATGCATATTATTATGACATCATGTCCACACTCCTTTTGAAACAAATACAGTGGATGCAACAGCAAGCACTCTCTGATGTTAAAAGTGCATTCATATTTAAGAGAGTGGTACACAGTAACAGTTCTTGCATGAACATGGTACCACTCTCAAAAATAAAATACACCACTATCCAGACACAACACTCTTAAAATAATACTGCTAACTCACTAACCTGCATGCTTCCTAACTGCAGAGCAGCGGTTAAACACATCACAGAAATAGCTGAAACTACTAGCTGAAGGAATCAGCACAGCATTCCTAATGAAAACTGGCATAATAAACACTCAAACCCTATTATTGACATGCTCGCACCACCTGCCTATTCCATCAGTAGACGGGATTGACCAGGATGAATAGGGGGTGGGCTGAAGATCATCCACAAAGAAGAAACACGGCTTAACACCTTAGAGACCACGAACAACTCGACCTTCGAATATCTCTAAGTCCAACATATCACAAAAGGCACCACCCCTATCAAACTCCACACCATCTATCAGCACCTGGTGATCACATACTCTTCACCGAAGAACAAAACAACCTAATAACACGATTCTCCCTAACTGACACCAATGATGTGTTTTTAGGTGACTTCAATCTGCATTGGAATGACACAGAAGAAGCCACAGTCCATAACCTGACAAATTTCTTGCAATCAGTGACCTCAAACAACTCTACAATGAACAGACCAACATTAAAGGCTCTCCCCTAGATGCAATAATTACCAGAAGTTAGCTAATCTCCCTCCTATCCATCATGCCAATCGACTGGTCGGACCACCATCTAATAATCAATCTCAAGGCTTACCTCAGATTCTACCCAGCCCTACCCAACAAACTCAAGCACTGGGCAGGGAAGAGCTAGCAAATCCCACTAATGGAGCTGGAATCCAAGTTCAATTTCATTCTTACCCTCTCCCTCACACCATAGATGACCTCACTGCCTACTATAGTGCAGCGATGACAGATATTTTTGACCCAGTTGCCTGTTAAAACGAAAGAGATCTAGAAAAACCCAATCTAGATCCTGGTTCAACTTAGACCTTAACAAGAGAGGAGACGACTAAGACTGACAAAAACGTTATGGAGACAGAAACCCTCACCAGCACAGCTCTCACTCGTCGGATCTGAACAGCTCTCCTACAAGAAACACATATTTAGGGGAAAAACACTTTCTTTCACAATCAATTTGACAGTGTGAAGATCATACCGAGGGAGTGCTTCAACATAATAAAACAACAAACTACCCTTACCTCCCAACACAAAACAATAGCCCCAATGAAAGCTGTAAAGAAATAGCCAAATTCTTCACTGACAAAATCGCACACATTGAACGATCTATCATCAATGACACAAATCTTACTTCCCAATCTGCCTGCCCCATTGACATGCAAGCCACCATGAAAACTCCTCACCATGATTCAACCAATGACCAGAGTGCCCCAAAAAATTGAAGGTAATAATTATCTCCTACAATTGAAAAACAATGCTAAGTGGACAGAGTCCAAACCTACTTTTGAAGGATACGTCTTCCAAATAATCATGAATCTGAAGACCACACACCACACTATGATCCCCTCTCTGCCACCCTAGTAAACAACCTCAATCACATCATCTCTCAGCTTTGGACAAAAGTCATCAATGCTTGTCTCTCGGCAGGCTGTGTACCTGACTCCCTCCAAACAGGCCAAGTCGCATACATCATCATAAAACAAAGGGCAGACCCAAATTACCTCAATAACCTCAGACCTCTCATCAAACTTCCTGTCTTAGCTAAAACAATTGGGAAGTGTGTTCTACTACAACTCAACCAACATATTGAATTAATTCAAAAACCTTAACTACACATTCCAATCACGATTCAGAAAAGGCAGTAGCACAGAAATTGCTATGCTCAATATATCAGATGACATTGACAGATCCTAGATGAAGACGAATCATGCCTCCTAATCCTATTCCTATTAGACTTATCAGCTGAATTTGATATAGTAAATCATCAAGCATAACTAAAGACACTCACAAACTGCCTTAGAATCAATGGCACAGTCCTGAAATGCTTCACGTCCTACCTACAACAATATTTTCATCAAATAAAAATCAACAGTTCTCTATTAAAGCCTACTCCAGTCCCACAAGGTGTACCACAAGGCTAAATCCTCTCTCCAGCACTATTTAGAAGCGTGGCTCAGTGGTTAGAGGCGACAGACCCGGAAGCTGAGATCGGCCGTGGACCAGGGTTCGATTCCCCACCTCGGCGGGTCTCAGGCTCAAAATTCCACGGAGTCGACAATTCTTGCTCCGGTGCCTACTCGACTCATGGGGTCACACTCTGCGACTCTGGGCAATAGCTTGCTTAATCTCCACTACGACCCCTCGTGGCGGGATGCCTGGCTTTCACCTTGTTGATACCCGGCCGGGGTATCTCACAGGGGAATACCAGGACGGGTTCCCTAAGCAAGAGCCTTGAGACCCCTGGGTTAAAGTGTTGCGCTATATAAATCGAAACACATTTACATTTAATCTCTTAACGGAACCTCTCACAATAATTCTGAACCAGGCAGGGGTCAAATATCACCTATATGTGGATGACACACAACTCAACTACAAAATAACATCATCCAGAGAGATCTGTGGTCTAAATGCCACACTAAAGAAGATACGAACCTGCTTAAACACCAATCACCTAAAGCCGAATCCCAACAAGACTGAACTACTACTTCCCTCCCCGAAAAATAAACCTTTACCAATCCAAGAATGGCTCAAGGATTTGGACGCACTAAACTGTTCTCCTTTACTTCCCAACTCCATAAAATCCCTGGGTATCACCTTGGACAAAAACATGTCAATGAAAGAGCACATCAGCTCAGCCAAAGGAGTGCTTTACACACTGAAACATCTCAAGAAAATCAAACCGTTTATTCCCCCTGATGATCTTAAGATGGTAGTGCAATCTCTATTAGTCTCGAAACTTGACTATGGCAATGCCATCTTCAGTGGAAGTCCGAAACGTCACCTCACACACATAAAAGCAACTCTCAATGCGGCTGATGGGCTCCTCACAAGAATCAAATTGTTTGATCACAGCTCACACACCGAAACGCAACCATGGCAGAGAGAAAACATCTGAGTAGAACTGCTGTATCAGCCCCCTGTATGAATGGTCCATGAGGAAAGCGTACAGAAGAGCCAGGGCCTGTTGTGTGATGCCCATATCTTGAAAGTGTTCAATCAGTAGTGAGGGGGAGACGGAATCAAAGTCCAAAGATAGGTCTAAAAGTACCAAAGCTGTGCCTTGCCCCTCATCCACAGTTGTCCAGCCATCCCTGCTCTTCTGCAAATTCCATCAACTGGCCATTCAGATGTTTCTCGAGGTTCTTAGCTGGAAGTATTATCTGCAAAATTGGATGATACATTTTCAAGATCCTTGCTGTCCAAATAGTTTTTTAGCAGGGGCCTAATCACTGCCTCCTTTCGTTGTCGGGGATAGCAGCCAGAGAGAATAGCTTGATTCATCGGTTTTGTGAGATCATAAACTGAACTAGATTACCCAAACATCCATCCCCCCTCAACATGATCCTGTGATGCGGTCACTTGACTTGATTATACACTAATCTGTCACTGACGCCTTTACTTTAATGCTGTACTGATATATAACTTTGTGACTATTTTTGACTACCTTAAAGTTGTATTGTTCAATACTGTTTTGTAGAATGCTTTAAATCCACACAAATGTAGCTTGCGTGTAGCTCAAAGTGACTTATGCACATAACATGTAAAGTGTTCTTATACTTCGGGTCTAGCTAGCGCTGCATAAAATTGAAAATTAAATATGTGTGTGTATATATATATATGTATATATACACACACACAAAGTATTCAATCAATGTAACACACATTTAATAAATGTTATAATAAATTAACACATTCACATTATTTATTTTATTTATATATACTTACATTATTTGTGAATAATTCAAATGCTGCATTCCACCTCCACTCTTAAGAGGGGTGAGAGATCCCTGTGCAGGCAGGTGCAGTATGTGACTGCACCCACCTGCCATAGGATGTCTAGGGGGTCCACAGGACCCTCCTCCAAAGGGCTACTATCAGGCACACTTTAAGTGTGCCTCCTGATGAATTCTTTGCCTCTGCTTCTGTCATATGGCTCGGGTGCAGAGTCAAAAAGATTCTCTTGTTGGCATGGGGCCTCTCCCCATGCAAATAAGGGTATGCCCGCTGGTGATAGCGCAGGCGCTATATGTTCACCAGGGCTATCTGTATGTCATGAAGTCAATTGCTTGCCTCTGCTCTTCCGTCACCTCCGCTGGTTAAAAGCATCATCAGGCCTTTTATCAGGCATTTTACCCATGTGGTTAAGAGACGTCCTCATCTTTTTAGGTTATTGAAGTGTCTGTTGCGCTATGTGGCTATGGTTTAGAGTTCATATAGTCAACATGGCGGCCAACCTGTTGTTCGAGGTTAGCATTCTAGTCTTTACCTGTAAAGACCGGATTCTCGGACCAGATAGGATCAGCTCACCAAGACACCACCAACCCAGCCGAAACGCAACCACCTCCCTCCTCAGGACCCATCTATCCAGGCACCTGGGTACCTACCTGAGGATGGGGAACTCGCAATATACAAGCTCATATCAACAGAAACACCACTAAATCTATAGGGATTACTAGGAATACTCACTGATTACTAAGGACGTCCATGCCCTACACCACACTCATACCTCATAGTCTCGCGACCACATGGGCCCAGACTAATCTACCCTGGGGCAGTTCTTATTATATACCATTACACACTGACTGCAACCAGTGCTCACTCAAGCCACGATCCTGAGGGTACAGACATCAGTATCCCCCCTGATGCCCTCTCTATAATCTCCAAGCCACAATCTTGTGGGTATAAACACCAGTATCCCTCCTGGTGCTCTCTTACTTACATTATAAGCCACAATCCTGTGGGTATCCACACCAGACTAGAAGAACAGGTTACCTTTTCATATAAGAATAAGAGGCACACACTATATGCAAAAGCTATTCCCTGATTTAAGCGCTCCTCCTTCCTCCTTCCTTTTGATCCATCAGTTACTACTATACAGCATCTGGTTAGAAGAAAGGTTAGCTCTATCATAAGAACAACACATGCACACTGGTTCACTAAGAACTGGGCTATCTTTATTTATCAGAACAACAATAGCAATATAACACTATACTATAACACATAGCCTGAAAAGTAAAAGGGGAATAGACACATACACAGATCTGCGGGGTCTCTGTAAAGCTTTATTACTATCCACATGTAATTAACTGTAAATAGCTAAAGAGGGAATGGATTATACTGCACACCGCTGAAAGAAAAAGGATTAGCAATACAATAGGGGGGCTCTAGCCTAGGAAATAAAAGACAAGATTAAGGTGTAAGTGTAAAGCAAACTAGTTTAGAATACCTCACCCTATTAGGAGGAATGTTTCTCTCTCTCTCTGGTGGAATCAGGGCTCTCTCTCTCCCTCTGTCACCACAGCTACACTCCTCTGGCTCAACTGCTCCAGCTGGCAGCTTCAACTTCCTCCATCTGACTGGTAACTGCTTTAATGCATCCTGATAAACTGGCAGCTCCAGCTGACAGTTCCAACTTCGTTCATCTGACTGCTCTCTCCAGCTTCAGCAATTATCTGCCTTCTCTCTCCATTCCAGAAAACCAATTGTACTGAACTGTTCTCTTCAGCTCCAAAAACCATCTTACTTCTCTCTCTCCAAGAATCGACTGACTAACTGACTCTTCTGCACTTCACTAATATGGAATACTCTCCCCTCATGGAAATTTCCAACAGAGGGCTGCCTCCCACCGAATTCCTGTGCCAGCTCCAGGGCTCTCCGCGCAAACGCAGTGGCCATCTGCATGTTACGTCTGGGCCCAAGAGACAAACACATTCTTTCGATAAGAACCAGTCTCGGCTGGGTTTCCCCTAGCGAACAACACCCCATAACTAAAACATCACCTTTACTCTGCAAGCATCTCAGTCTGCAGGGACAGAAAGCGAAATGGAGTCTCTTTAGTTCTGGGCCTTGTAGGCCTGAGAAGGATGAAATAACACTTAGCTCTGTCAGAGTACATACACAAACCATACCAATATGTAATATAAAGTCAGGACTACAGGATCCACCCTCTACTATAGGTAGGATGATGAAAGGACACATAATTATGTCAAAGCCAATAGGCAATAGATGGATTAGAGTCAAGAATAAGGGATCTATCATCATATTAAGCAGCTACCCTCTAGTTTATGCTTCTAGGTTCTGAAAAAAGGCCTTAAAAGAACCAACACAAGCCAAGAATAGAGATCCAGGATGGTAGCAAGCTTAAAGTTACCATGACTCAGAAATAGAGCCAAAAACCCGGTCAGCACATTACCTCACACCGTTGCTTGGCTTCACAACGGTGCATGGGACTTTTGAAGCTGCGCACTTCAACTGACATTATCCAGCTACATTTCTCGGCTGCACAGTGAAATTTAGAAACATTTTTACTGCGCCTGCTCGAAATAACAAAGGCACATTAGAGAAGTGTTTCCTGCTTCACATCAGCTTCATGTGGGCAAATTCTCCTGAACTGCTATTTGGCATCTGCCCTGTGTTGGAGGCGATTAATTGTCTCGACAGCATGGCGCCTGCTCAGAGGAGTCTGAGTCAGATTGAATTAAAAAAGGGCTCCGATCATAGCAGAACGGTGTGCAAACCAGGGAATTCTTCTCAGTTTTGAGTTAATTAATGAATCACAATCATGGGAGCTGTTCAGAGGCAATTCAGAGTTCAGAGAAATCACAGATTGCAGAGGATCTACAGGCTTGACAACATCGGTTGTCAAGGGACAGTAAGAGTAACAATTACAATAGATCAGAGACTCTTCGTTGAAAAGGTTTAAGATGCCAGTACTTTACCCTAGGTGATTTACTTGTAAATGAAGAAGGGTTGAAAGCAAAAGACTTATAAAGAAAATCTTCTAAAAATAATGCAAGAGAGAGGCAAGCCAATCCAGCGTCCAGGTAGTTAGTTGTGTGAATGTGTTTGACTAACAAGCCGGAGACTATTTTGAGTTAGATAGGGAGGCGTCATTCAAAAATATTGTTCTTGTCTTCCCACCACAGGTAGCCTAGAAGATTTCTCTGTAGTTATTCCAGTTGAACAGAAAGAACAGATCGCAAGTTGGTTGAGCAAAAAGTTCAGGGAGAATATTAGGACCTGGAGGCAGTCTCTCCTTGTTCCCATTCCCCTTTCCCCCTTGTGGATGTTAGACACAGGTTTTAAGGAAATCACTTGGATCATTGTCAACAATCACTGGGGTGGTTTGGGTGTTAAGCATCTGCTTCTGTGGAAATCTTGGTATCAAGTGAAGTCTTGACAGATCGAATTGCTGAAAATTCCATCTGAGCAGAATGTTGGAGGGTTTGGATGTTAATACCTTAGCCACACTTATGGATAATGTGCAGAAACAATGAACCATAACTACTATAGAAGAAAATAAAAGTTTAATGGAGAAATTAAGAGATCCCAGGTTGAGTCCCACAACTCTTACAGAGACTAAATTAATTGACAAGAGGAGCTTCTCCTAGACCTAGTGGTGCTTCAGGCAAACACTTTCCTAGACCTACCTCTGAGGTCACCACTGAAGTGATTCACTGTATTTCCCCAGTTATTCCTTTATCTCCTCTTGAATGCTTTAACAGTGATCCTCATAAGGCTCACATTTTCCTGACCCAGCATTCCCTGCACTTCCTTTGCAGACCAGTCATCTTTGTGGATGATCAATCTAAGACAGCCTATGTATTGTCTTATCTGAGTGGTGCTGCTGCGTCATAGTCCTCGCCTTTGGTATCACAAAATGATCCATTGTTATATGACTTCAAAAAATTTAATGCAGAATTCCTTTGAATATTCGATTGCAGAGCTGTTTCTCAGGCTACAGATAATTAATTACTTGATCTGAGACAGGAACACTAGGATTTAATATTACTTTTGGCCGAATTCAACAAGCTAATTGTGGAACCTGAATGGCCTGAAAGCAAACGAGCAGCAATCTTTGATACAGGATTACGTGCTGAACTGAAGGATGCTTTGGCTCAGGTTCCTGAACGTCCCACAGAATTTCTAAGTTGATCTAGTGTTACAGATTGATCAGCGTCTTTTTGAAAGGAGAGCAGAACAAAATAGGGATTTTCATCCGTTGCCACCCGGATTTGACAGGAGGAAAAGATTAAGGCTCCAAGGGTCCAGAAAGTCATACTTTAGAAGAACCTGTGCAGATTGGCAGTGTCCGAGGCCCTCTTTCTAAGGAAGAAAAAAACAGAGAAGATCTGGAAATCTTTGCTCGTATTGTGAAAGTCTGGACATTTCGTGAAGGAGTGTCCTAAGAAGCCTAAGAATATTAATTATTTGGGAAAATAGAAACCCCATCAGTGAAGAGGGTTGCCCTGATGGATGTTAGTCAAAAGTCGACCCAAGATTGTCAGCAAGTTGCAAACACTTTGCAGTCTGCTTTGACCCATTTAACCAAAATCTTCAATGCTAAACTCGGAGGAAGAACCCTTGAAGGAACCTCTGTTATGGCAGACTCCGGGGCTACAGGGAATTTCTGTGATATTCAGTATGCAAAAAAAATTGGGATAGGTTTCATTAAGAAAATCATCGTGGAGACCGTGCGAGCTGTCGATTGGACCAATCCGTTCTCTGGTTCAATTACAGATGAGACAGAGTCCATTTAACTTCAGGATCTTCATGGACATTGGGAAAAAAAATTAATCTAATCTTATTGATGCTCCTCAATTCCAGTTAATTTTAGGGTTATCTTGGTTGACTGAGCATAATCCAGAGATAAACTGGGAAATAAGAACTGTCCAATTAAATTCCAGTTACTGCAGGAAGAATTGTTATGGTTTCCCTGAAGAAAATTCTACTTGTTCTTCAGCCAAGGATTTAGCAACTGGCTCAAAGATGATCTGCGTGTTGGAGAAGGTGAAAATTCCTCCAGAATATCAAGATCTGGCAGCAATCTTTAATAAGACAGAAGCAGAAAAGTTGCCCCCTCATAGGCCAGAAAACTGCAAGGTAGACTTGAATCCCGGTGCAAATTTACCTTGTAGCAGATGTATGCATTTACGGAGAAAGCAAATGAACATCTAAAAGAATACTTTTATCAGTGCCTGGCTAATGGTTTCATACAGCCTTCTCAGTCTCCAGTCTCATCTCCTCTATTCTTTATCCCAAAGAAGAACAAAGAGTTAACAGCTTACATCGATTATCGCACTTTAAATCAGGTCAAGAATCGCTACCCTTTGCCTTTGAGTTCTGTTTTATTAGACCAGGTTAAAGAAACAAAGGTCTATACGAAACTAGATGTTCGTGGATTTTACCATCTGATTCGAGTGGCCAAAGGAGATGAACGGAAGTTGGCGTTTGGTAACAGGTATGGCTCGTCTGAGTATCAGATCATGCCCTTTGGCCTGTGTAACGCTCCTGCCACCTTTCAACACTTTGTGAATGATGTTTTGAGGGAATTTTCAGATCGAATAGCTGTGGCATCCTAATCTTTTCCAATAATCTACAAGAGCATGTGGAACAAGTTCGGGCAATTCTTAAAAGACTTTTGGAAAACAACTTGTTTGTAAAATTGGAAAAGTGAGTATTTCACGTAAGAGAGGTTGAGTTTTTAGAGTTTGTGCTGTCTGATAATGGAATTTCCATGGATACTGTCAAAATTCAATCACTTCTGAACTTGCCCTCACCTAAAAATGTGAAGGCTGTGCAAAGCTTCATTGGATTCACCAACTTTTATTGTCGTTTTATTAAAGAATTCTCTAAAAAGGTGGTTCCTATTACCAGGCTTTTGAAACAAGGCCCTTTTATTGGACAGCTGGTGTGGAAGAGGTGTTCATCTTTCTCAAGAAGTCTTTTACTACTATACCAATTCTTCTTCACCCTGATCCAAACGAACCATTCTTTGTGGAGGCTGATGCCTTAGATCAAGCTACTGGTGGTATATTTGCACAAAGGAATAAAGAGACTGGACAACTCCATCCAGTTGCTTAGAGATCAAGAAAATTAACCCCGCCTGAAATTAACTATTCTATTGCAGACAAGGAGTTACTAGCTGTTAATGACGCATTTCAGAAATGGAGACATTTTTTGCCTGTCATGTAATTACAGTTTCATAGATCATAAAAATCTGACAATTCTTGAAGTCAGCCAAGACTTTAACTCTGAGACAACTAAGCTGGTCTTTGAATTTCGCTGACTTTGATTTTGCCGTCACATACCGACCTGGCATTAATAGTAAGGCGGATGCTTTATTTAGAATGGATCTTGGACCTGATGCGCCAAAGGCTATTGAGACTCCAAATATTCCAGCAGAAAAATTTGCTTGTGTACTTACATTTTCTGAAATAATAGATACAATTCAGGAATACATGTCTTTGGAGAAAATCCTAGATTGGGTTAAGGAGGATAAAGATAGAAGAGTTTTGAGACCTTACCCTACATCCGTCAGGTCTCATATTTACCTACAGAAGAATTGCAGGAGACAGTTTTAAAAGCATGTCATGATGATCATTCAGCCGGTCATAAAGGAATTGCAAAAACCACTGATTTGATTAAAAGACATTTTTGGTAGTCAGCTACGGCCTCTTAAATAAAACAATGCTTTCAAACTTTTGAAAAATGTATCCAAGGGAAAGCGAGTTGTCAAAGTCCTTGGGGAGAGCTTTTACTTCTACCCACAGCTTCTTATCCTTAGCATACCATAACCTTGGATTTATTTATGGACCTGCCTTCAAGTCAGGGGTTTAATACAATTCTGGCATGTGTTGATACATTCCCTAAGATGGGTCATTTTTTCCATTAAAAAGTGTTCTAAAGGATTCTCTGCTTGCCCAGTTATTTTCACAACACATAGTTAGGGCGCAAGGCATTCCTGTAGTTGTAACCTTTGATTGTGATTCTCAATTTATTTCTCAATTTTTGAGAGCCTTTATGCAACTGTTAGGTATTGACTCTCGGTATTCCACTAGTTATCATTCGGAAACAGATGGTCAAACTGGGAGAGTTAATCAGGAAGTTGAACAGTACTTGCGTTAATCTCTTCTGAATCAAGAAGGGGAATGGTCTGATTTAATTTGGACAGCTGAATTTGCATATAAAAATGTGATTCATGCTTCCACTGGTTTCTCCCCATTCGTTCTGAATTCTGGCAAGCATCCAAATGTGATCATGGGAAAATCTAATTCTCCTGTGCCAGCTGTTAACAATTTGAGTAAGATACTTCAAGAGGGTTATAAATCTGCGAGGGAACACCTGATCAATGCTAAAGCCTCATATGAAAGATTTGCTGACAGAAAAAGGAAAAGAAATCCTAGGTAATCAAAGGGTGATAAGGTTTGGTTGTCAACTCGACATTTGCAATTAAAGGGAAATAAGAAATTCCAATCTAAGTTTTTGGGACTGTATAGAGTGAGTAAAATATTGAATCCAGTAAGAGTCAAACTATCCTTGCCCTTTAAGATTAAGGTTCATCCCGTTTTTCACGAGTCTCTCCTTAAGAGAAGCCATCCTAATGTAAGGTTGACTATCCCTCCAAGCCCTGTTGAAATTGAATCACAGAACGAGTCTGCAGGAAATTTTAAAGAAAGACAGTGTTTTTTTAAAATATTCAGAATAAAAGGTGTATTTCTAAATAGTAGGATTGATAACATGGAGCAGAATGAAGGGACAGGTTGTAAGGATAGAAGGAAACAATATATGGAGAAGCTGTTTGGTGAGTTGGCTTTGTCTAGGTATAAAAACATACAAAGTAGTGTAGACAAAAGTTTGAAGGAACAAAAAAATAAGAGAAGCTCTGGACTACAGAGGAGGTAGAGGTAGGTCAGTGGATCACAGCCAGATGGCTTGAAGAAGACACAGTAAGAGAAGCATATGCAGAGAGATAATAAGGGGTCTGGACGTAAGGTTCAGGAAGAAGGACAATCTATAAAGGCTAAGGGGGATGCTATAAAGGCAAAGAAGAGAAGCCACAGTGTAGTGGCATGTGATAATTCATCTATGATTGGGGATGTGGAGTTTACATGCTCATCAAGTTTTGAGGCCACTTATGTTGCGGAGTGAGAACTTAAGAAGCGGAGGTTGGATGAGAAAAAAGTTAAACAAGATGGGGGATTTTGTGGAATCACTTGGAGAAGAGATGTTAGATCCTCTGTTGATCCAACATCCGTTGTTGTTACAGTGGGTGCCAGCTGAGCATTTGGCAAGATATGTTAGTTATTGGATCCGTATGGAGATCCCAATAGAAGTGCAAACTCGACTTGGGTCAGAGTGTCCAATGTTAGATTCAGCCACTCACCTGCATTCCTTTTGCCCTGCCTGACAACGACTGTTCCCCAATCCCTCTGAGAACTGACAGAAAGGCAGCAATATAATAATCTCTGCCTATCTGGAAGATCCCAGGAGGGAACGGGGATGGGATTAGAAAGAGAGAGAAAAACTGTTCAGGTGAAGATGCCTAGGTCTTCTTTTACTTCAGGGACAGCATCTCTAGCAGTCTCTATTTTGGATCAGGCCTTGATACTCTTAATCTTTATCGTGATGTTAAAGAGGGATGAATTAGTTACCATCCACAAAATAACTACTAAGGGCTTGATTCTGATCTGGGTCAGAAAGCTCTCTGACTGAGCCGGATCTGGAGTGTTTTCCGACCGAGCCGGAGTCTTGCAGTCCGACCGAGCGAGTACGATGCGGCCGCATGCTGCCAGACTCGGCTCGGTCGGACTCCCATAGAAGTCAATGGGCACCAATCGTACGACGCGTACATGGGCTCCATTAACTGAATGGGTACGTCTCGCACAAAGGCGCACCCTACATCGGGTACGCGTCGGTGCCATCCGCACCGTAATTGCCTGTTGTGATGGGGAGACCCCAGTGTCCGAGTTGTAAGGCTGAGGGTGACAGGGGGTACAAAGCAGACCCTGAAAAGGCAACGTTTCGGACATTTTTTCAAGCCGGAAACTTCGGATCGAACCGGCGGTCCGACACGCATCGTACCGGCTCGATCGTAAATCGCATCCATTGCACGGCACAGTTTGCTTACTGATGAGAAGTACGGAGCGGTTCGGACCTGGAAACGATTCGGTCGGTACATTTCGCATTGCTCGCATTGTACTTGCTCGCTCGTACAGCTGTAAGAGTCTGGCGGAAAACATGCGTACGGCTTGTACTTTTTCCGGCTGGATCGCGTTCGGTGCCCTTCCGAGCGAGATCGTAATCGGGCCCTAAGTGTACAAAGGTGAATTGTCTAACTATAAAGTTCTCTACCTTTAATGTGCCAACAAAAATTAATCTTTACAAGCGCTGTTGATTAATTTGCAGACTTCTTGTTTCTATCTGTTGCGAATTGTTACTATAATAAACCAATGTTCACAAAAATATGTTTTCATCTATTCTTTAAATATTCAAAGTAGGACAATTCCAAATGTACGACCAATTAATTAACATATACCTAAGTCTTTTCGCAAGTTTTTTGACTCTTTAAACACACAATAAGCTATTTCCAATTTGACACAAATAAAAAAAAATATGAACAAAAAATGCCTTGGAATACAGGTCAAAGTTCGATTGTCTTTGAAATAGCAGGATTAATCCGAAGGACTTTTCATTTGTTTGATTCTGCTGTCATTACGTTTTTGAAACGCACCGCAATCGGACAATCTCCCGCATTTGATTTGATTTGATTTGTAGTTTTATAAAGCGCGCATATGCCCGTGGGCGTCTTAGCGCTAATCAGAGGACACGTGAGCAGCGCTAATGGAGGCATGGATTATTGTAAGTTAAAAAGCCACGTTTTTGTCAGTTTTCTAAAAGACAGCAAGGAGGTAGAATTTTTAATGATCTGGGGGAGTTGATTCCTGTTGAAACTCTGTATCTCCTTCCCTAAAGGGCTAGCCTCCCTGCCTCCCACCACAAGCCCCCCAGCTTCTCCGTCCTTTCTTTCCTTCAATAAACTCACCCTGGCCGATGCTATTAGGTTACTCACCCACTGCAAATCTGGCGCCCCCTCGGACCCTGTCCCTGCTAAACTTATGGGAGAGCTGGCTCCCTCGTTAGCCTGCTCTTTCCTTTCCATCTGGAACGCCTCCCTCCACCATGGCTTCTTCCCTACCACTTGGAAGGAGGCTTTGGTGATTCCCATCCTAAAAAAGGCTGATGCTGATCCCACTATCTTCGCCAACTACCGCCCCATTTCCCTTCTCCCCAAACCCGCAAAGGTCCTGGAAAAAGCCGTGCAGCTGCAAATCACGGAGTATTTGGAAAGCAACTCTCTGCTGCACGACTCACAATCCGGATTCCGGGCGGGATTCAGCACAGAGACGGCACTGCTGGAAGTATCGGAAACAATCCGGGAATGCGTGGACAGGGGCGAGGAGGCTATGCTGGTCCTCCTCGACCTGTCCGCTGCATTTGATACTGTCTCCCATCCCATCCTCCTTGACCGACTCAAACAGATAGGCATTGGCGGCACTGCCTTTAGCTGGATCGAGTCCTTCCTTTCAGGAAGAAGTCAGAGGGTGTTGCTGCGGCCGTTCAAATCTGAGGATAAACCCTTGTCATGCGGTGTGCCACAGGGCTCTGCCCTCAGCCCTCTATTTTTTAACATCTATCTTGCCCCATTGGCCGACGTTGTGGAGTCCTACGGAGTCAGGGTGGTCTCTTATGCTGACGATACCCAGCTGATGTTTTCCTTCAAAGACCACTCGGACTCCGCGTTCACCAACTTCCGCCAGTGCTTAAACAACATCAGTGTCTGGATGACTGATAACCACCTTCGACTCAATGCAGACAAGACAGAGGTGCTGTTTTTTAACCAGAAAAATTCCATCCCTTCCTCTTGGTGGTGGCCCACGGCACTTGATCCTGCTCCCTCTCCCGTTCACTCTGCTCGTAACCTGGGATTTCAGTTTGACGACTCCCTCTCATGCAAAACTCAGGTCAATAAAGGGACCTCTGCCTGCTTCCTGAAGTTGCGCATGATCAAAAAGATACTTCCCTATCTCCCTCTGGACTCCCGTCGTACAGTTACCCATGCCCTCATTACGTCTCACCTGGACTATGCCAACAGCCTTTATGCTGGTGCCCCGCAATATCTGATAGACCGGCTTCAGATTGTCCAGAACGCGGCGGCCAGATTAATTGGTAATATCCCCTACCGTCAATCAGTCTCCGCCTATCGTAAGGAACTTCACTGGCTACCGGTGGCCAGCCGTATCCAGTTCAAGATCCTTACCCTCGCCTACCGAGCCATCAACGACCTCGGACCCAATTACTTAAAAAAACGAGTCTCAATATCCCATTCCATCAGATCCCTGAGATCCAATGACCTCCGCCTTCTGATCTCTCCCCGTTTCAGACTCACTAGAATGGGTGGCAGAGGGTTCAGTGTTATCGCGGCAAAATTGTGGAACGCTCTGCCAATCGATCTTAGATTCTGCCCTTCTGAATCCATCTTCCGGGCCAGACTCAAAACTTGGCTCTTTTCTGGACTCTGATTTGTATCCTGCTGACTCCCTCCCCGCTCCTTTCTTCTAACCCGGAGGCTCAGGTTCTAGCGCCGGGACACCCCCTCGGGGGTAGCTGTGCGCTCTACAAACTACATAAATAAAATAAAAAATAGCAGCATGCAGTAAGAAACTTCTGCCACCCCACCTCACTTGTTTGAAGCGGGGAACCTGAATTAGTTTAGCTTGGGATGAGCGCAATTCTCTTGTTGGAACATACGGTTTCAGGTGTGTTCTGAGAAAGAGAGATCCAGAGCCTTGTAGCGCCTTATATATTTGGCATAGTGATTTAAATTTAATCCTTTTCGCTATGGGGAGCCAGTGTAGAGATTTAAGGTGATGAGACATACGTTCAGATCTGGGGATGTTTAGTAGCAGCCTAGCTGCTGAATTTTGCAGGCGTTGCAGTTTCGCCAAATGCTAGGTCTGCATACAGGCAAACAAGGCATTCCCATAGTCAAGTCTCGATAAGGCTAATGTGGTAACCACTGTTTTCCTTGAATCCAGAGGGATATAGGGTATTAGTTTCCTAATCATTTTCAGTGTATACCACAGTGTTGATGATAATTTATTGACTTGGGCTTCGAAAGTAAGTTTATTGTCTATCAACATCTCCAAATTTTTTACTTTCGCGACTTGCGGGGGGCAATTACTCAGGTTGGAGGGCCACCAATTTGGAGACCAAATTTCAGTTTTACTCCCTAGTATCATGACTTCACTTTTGTCTCCGTTAAGTTTAAGACAATTTCTTTCCATCCAGAGGCTAACCTGCTTCATACAGTTTCTGAACTGTTTTAGCTGTGCCTAAAGTGTCTTTGGAAATTGTGACCACGGTTTGTGTGTCATCGGCGTATGATACTGGAAGGAAACCACATTCCCTGATTACTTCAGCTAATGGTGAGACATATAGGTTAAATAGTGTCTGGCTCAGTGAGGATCCTTGCGGGACCCCACATGGGGAGTTGAAAGGTTGGGATTTAGCATTCCCAGTCTCCACCGTGAAGGACCGGTCTCTAAGAAATGACGCCAACAAAGTTCTTGCATCTCTATGGACCCCTACTGCTGTCAGCCGGTCCAGGAGTGTGCCATGGTTTACCGTATCGAAGGCCGCCGAAAGATCCAACAGGATCAAGGCGGCCTTCCCTCTGGCATCCAACACACTCCTGAGTTCTTGCACCGCCATCAGCAGTGCGGCCTCAGTACCATGTCCCTCTCGGAACCCGTACTTAGATGGGTCTAGGATGTCTGCCTCCTTAACAAACTGCGCTAGTTGTTTATTCAGTAGTTTTTCAAGAACCTTTGTGCCAAACGGGATCCTGGCTATAGGTCTATAGCTTCCCAGATCTAGTGGATCTAGATTGGGTTTTTTTAGTAGTGGAAGAACTGAAAAAGCTTTCCATAGGGTTGGGTAGATCCCATAGGTAATTATATGCTCTGTGAGTTTAGTCAACTGCTCACTGAGCAGCTCAGGAAAAAGATGTAGGATTTTCGGTGGACAAGGGTCCCCGAGGGCCCCAGATTTTGTAGACAGGACTGCCTGAAAGACCTGTTCTAGTACTGGGGGGTGGAACTTGAACCCTGATTCTGGTGATTCATCAGTAGGAGATATGTTCCCAGAAGAGATATTCTCTGAAGTTACTAATTGGAAAGTGTGTGAATTGAATGACACGTATACAGATGTCACTTTATCGGTAAACAATTGACCAAGGGAGTTACAGAAATCTGTACTACTGGGTATATTGTTGTTAGTAGTTATCTTAGATAACTTTTTTACTGTTGAGAAGAGCTCTCTATTACAATTTTTTGACTCCTCTATCCTCTCGATAAAGAATTGCCTCTTAGCCGCAAAAATGATTTTTTTATAGGAGTTTAGGGCTTTTTTGTATTCCCTTTTACTGTCAAGGTCATAATTGACCCTCCACATCCTTTCAAGCTTCCTACAAATTCTCTTTGTCTCCCTAAGAGACTCGGAGAACCAAGGTTGTGACGCCTGTTTTTTTTCTGAGACTAGATCTTTTCCTCAGTGGTGCAGTAGTTCTTATAGCTCCTGCTATCCAATTGCTGATTTGGTCGGTGGCCGTATTGCTGTCCGGCACTAACCTAGGTATCGTTGATGCCAAATGATCTTTTAATTTTTGGGGGTCTAGTCTAGACCAGTCAACAAAAGAAGTAGAAGTATCCGCAGTATGAGATAATGCTGCCCCTTCAACATTATCTGATGTAATTGAGAAGATTATGACCTTATGATCTGACCAAGTAACAGGAAAGCAGTCCAACATTCCAATGTGTTTATTGGACGTGAAGATGCCGTCCAGTGCGTGCCCTGCTTTATGGGTGTCTGTAAACACAATCTGTTCCAGGGATAGGTTCCTTAAAGTATCTATCAATGTTGCCGTATCTGCCTTATATCTTTTCTCCAAATGGACATTGAAATCACCCAGAATGGTGAAATCTGGGTGTTTCACACTGGCCTCTAGAAAGGGATCAAGAGACAGCATCAACAGGGTTTTTGCTTTTGGTGGCCTATATAGCAGGAGCCCATTGAAGGTGAAGTTATCAGTCAACTTAATGTTAAATGAAAAGTTTCACAATCTGGGGTACTACCCAGACTACATCCCTTCACCTTTAGTTCATTCCTGATGATAATAGCTACCCCCCCCCCTTTTTCCCTCCTGTCAGCTCTGGTAATTCCATATCTCTCTGGAATTGCTAATAATAGGTCAGCGTCAGAGGCTTCATCCGCCTAGGTTTCCGTAATGAAAATTAAATCCAATTTCTGTGAGTCTATAAGATTTGCCGTTTCAGTGTTGTGTTTGACTAAAGAACATACATTCAAAAGGGCCCCCCTAAAAGACTTTTGTGATATTTTCTGTAGCCGGGTGTTTGCTATTACAGTGCTACTTTGGGAATAGGCAAATGTAAGCCCACAGTTCAAACAGTACTTAGTTTCTGCTATGGGCGAATGAGGCTGACAGCAAGGGCTGGGTCTTAGTGCCAGTAACTCCGCGCTGGAGTAATTTAGATCTTCTAAATCAGGGGTATTTTGAGCAGAGTTTTTAGCCCTAAGCCCGGTCCCGGCGCGGACGGGCTCAGACGGGCTTGCCTTTGGCGCGCTGCCGGTGTGCCCGCTTCGCGGTCGGGAAGTTGTCCTCATTTATACCCAGAAGCAACGTCAGCGGGGGTATGTCTCACTCTGCCCGGTCCGCCCTCCACAACAAACAGCCTCAGCTGCGATGGACCGGGGTGCAGCGGGCGGCGACCGGCGAAGGAGTCCAAGGTTAAAAATATTTAAAATTCAATCGTTTCTGTGCAAATAGGCAAGTTAAGAACAATTCCCACAACAGTGTAAGGGTACAGCCCCCCATGCGCTACTCACCAGCTCTGAACGCGCGAGCAGGCTAATGACCTTATCTACTGCTGCTACTGAGACCACGTCAGCGGGGGGGTGTCTCGCTCTGCCCGGTCCGCCCTCCACAACAAACAGCCTCAGCTGCGGTGGACCAGGGTGGAGCGGGCAGCGACCGGCGAAGGAGTGCAAGGTTAAAAATATTTAAAATTCAATCGTTTCTCTGCAAATAGGCAAGTTAAGAACAATTCCCACAACAGTGTAAGGGTACAGCCCCCCACGTGCTACTCACAAGCTCTGAACGCGCGAGCAGGCTAATGACCTTATCTACTGCTGCTGCTGAGGCCACGACAGCGGGGGGGTCTCGCTCTGCCCGGTCCGCCCTCCACAACAAACAGCCTCAGCTGCGGTGGACCGGGGTGGAGAGGGCGGCGACCGGCGAAGGGGTGCAAGTTTAAAAATATTTAAAATTCAATTGTTTCTGTGCAAATATGCAAGTTAAGAACAATTCCCACAACAGTGTAAGGGTACAGCCCCCCACGCGCTACTCACAAGCTCTGAACGCGTGAGCAGGCTAATGACCTTATCTACTGCTGCTGCTGAGGCAACGTCAGCGGGGGGGTGTCTCGCTCTGCCACACTTTTGTGTGTGCTTTTAACATTTAAGAAATGTTTCACTCACCGATTACACAGGATGACTTGTTTTACCTTAATTTAACCGTAGTCCGTTTTAACTATTCTTTTTGTCTGTGCTTTTTCCTGCAGGTCTACGGTAGTGAAGAGATCCGAAGAGACCGAAAGAGATAGGCGATGCCAAGGAAGAATGAAACAGGATCAAGAGTGAGCCAGCCGAAGGAGAATCAAGATGGAGGTCACCGGAACAATTAGGAACCTCATGTCCCACGTGTTGACAGTTTACATGTGTTAAACAAATGCTGGCAGTAAACTGCCTATTTAAATTCTGGCTAGCACGTTTCTTTACCATTTGTGCCATGTAAAATTGGGCTGGAGACTAGCCCAGTTTGTTACAAGGTGGGAATAAATCACTCAGGATCCATGGGTTTCGGAAACAGTACAGGGTTATCATATAGATTTTTAGGAATTCCAAAGTAGAGAGATTGTCTGAGGTTGTTGAGGTTTGCAAAAGAACAGGAGGATTTGGTGAAAGCGAAATCGTTTGTGGAAAAAAGGTAAATAGAATTGGCATAAGAGATAGCAGGAAGTTTCGTAAGCAACATCTTCTTGGTCGAGAATAAAGGGAAAGGTATGAGACCGGTATTAAATCTAAAAGAATTGAATAATTGGGTGTGTTACAACCATTTCAAGATGAAATGAGTTCATATGTTAAGGGATTTGCTAAGGAAAGTAGACTGGATGGCTCGGTAACACTTGAAGGTCAGGGAATTGACCGTTTCTGTGTGTGTGGAGCACAGGGATTGTCGCCAGTTCAGAAGAAATGGCAGTCTTTGGAGGTTGAAGAGTCTTCCATTCGGGTCAGCTCCATCGTGCTTTACAAAAGTGATGAGGTCAATACTAGTGTGGTTGCGATCCAGGGGTGTTTGGTTAATAGTGTATCTGGATGATATTCTAATAATGGCAGAGGAGGAAATTATGGTGATAGAACAGACAGAGTTGAGTGTAAAGGTTCTGGATAATTTGGGGTTTGTTGTGAACAGAGAAAAGTCTTGTTTGAAACCAGCCAAAGAGATGTAGTTTTTAGGTTTCCAGATACAGTCATTGGATTGTGTATTGAAGTTACCAATTCACAGGGAATTAAAGAGAGTAAGGAATGGAGATTGGATAACATTGCATCAGCTGGGAAGATTACTAGGATTGCTTTTGGCATCAATTCAGGCAATTTTTCCGGGTCCTCTTCACTACAGGGCTCTTCAGAGGTTGAAGGCTTATCATTTAAAAAATGGGAGTGAAGTATTAGCTGAAAGTGAGATTGAATCAAGAAACCGTGGAAGAGTTGGAGTGCTGATTGATGAATTTGAAAGCATGGAATGGGCGAGCTATATTTAGGGAGGTTCTGGAAGAGGTAATTGAGTCAGATGTGAGTCTGTATAGTTGGGACCAAGGTGTGGAAGTTTGACAACTGGAAACAGTGGTCAGAAGAGGAGAAGAGAATGCATATCAGTTGCTTGGAGCACCTAGAGGTGTCTTTTTCGATCAGGAGTTTCTTGAACGGTCAAGCTAGGTGCTGTGTTCTGTTGAAAATGGACAACGTGTCAGCAGCACGTTATGTCAACAAGCTGGGGGGTCCTCATTCAAGAGGCTTAGCAGAGATGGAGAAGGAATTTTGAATGTTTTACTTGGAAAGGGAAATAATGCTACAGGCTCAACATATTCCAGGACAGAGCAGAAAAGCGGACTGGAACTCAAGGTTTCTGAGGAATGCGAGCAACTGGAGGTTGTACAGGGAGATATTCATGAGATTACAGGAGAAATAGGCTCCACTAGAGGTGGATTTGTTTGCAAACAGTTTGAATGCACAGCTACAGATGTTTTACAGTTGGAGGCCAGATCTGGAAGCGATTGGGATAGACGGTTTTCTACAGCACTGGAGGGCAGGAAGATTGTATACTTTCCCTCCTTTTTGATGATTTAGAGACTTTTAATGAAAGTAAGAAGGGTGAGAGCGGAATTGGTGTTGATAACTCCATTTTGGCAGGCTCAGGTGTGGTTTCCGGATGTGATGAATTTATTGGTGAGCGATCCAATTTTACTACCAAGTTTTCCTCAGATTCTGTTGGATGTACAGGAATGTGTCACGAGATAGCACTGACTGGTCAATTGAGACTGATAGGTTGGCTGATTTCCGGAGAGTGTGTCAGGTGTCTGGATTATCAGAGGAGGCTTCAGAGCTTATCAAAATCTTGGGCACCAGGTACAACTAAGGCATGGAAAAGATGGTGCAGTGGATGTGCTGAGAGGGACGTGGATCCCGTATCTGCTTCTATAGTGGAGGTAGCGAATCATTTGACAAGTTTGTTCAAAAATTGGTCTCGCTTATAATTCTGTGAATTTAAGTAGGTCTGCCATCTCAGCAGGACATAGGTTGGTTGAGAGAGTACTAAGTGGTCAGCATGCTTTGATGAAAATAATTTTTAAGGGTGTAAGTATGGAGTTACCTCCAAGAGCAAAGTATGTTTATCTTTGGGATGTATCAGTAGTTCTCAGGGAGATAGAAAGTTGGGGAGCAAATTAGAGTTTGAGTCTGAAGTTGTTACCTTGGAGAATGGCAATTCTACTGTGTTTGGTTTCGTTGAGGAGTGTTTTGGATATTAGAGCATTGAAGGTCACTTCTAGGAGTTACCAACCAGAAGGAGTGTGTTTTGAGTTAAGGAGCAGGACCAAGACTATGTCCAGGACCATTTTTTATCCTAGCATGGAAGGTCATAATAACTTGTGTGTGATGTGATGTTTGAAGGAGTATGAGAGGAGAACAGCAACTTTGAGGAAGAGTGGATGTTCGCAGCTTCTGATTTCTTTTAGAAAGCCTTTAGAGCTGTTTTGGCACCGACTTTAGCAAGGTGGGTTAAGGAGGTGATAAAAATGGCAGGCATTGATAATAATATGTTTGGCACACATTCCGCAAGAGGAGCAATGGCTGGCAAGGCTTTTTTGTTGGGATCTAGTTTGAGTGACATTATGAAAGCAGCGGATTGGTCTAACAATTCAGTTTGAAAAGGTTTTACTTAAAACCTGTGGAGAGTGTGATACAGAGAGTTATTGAAGAGCTTTGAACATGCATAATATTGGCCTCCGGGCCTTTCCATAAAATGCAGATTTTCCACAGTTTTAATGGGGAAAAAATCATGATTTTATTTAAGGCACAGAGGCTAATATTATCCCTTCCAAACTATGCCCAGCCCATCCGATGTTTTGAAATATGTGTTTTTAATTCAGGTCAAAGTTAAGAAGTGTCTCATCGAGGAATACCAGGATTTTGGACAAGTTATCTTCAAGTTATGTGTCGAAGTACATGAAGTTGGACTTTGAGTTGAATTTGCAGCAAAAAAAAGAAGGAAGATGGCTGCTTGTTCTGAATATATGTGCATGTTCTAATCTTCTAGATTATCGACAGTATTCTAGTTCTAAGTTCTTATTGCTGCTGTGTATGAGGCAATAACAGATTAAGGCATAATATTAGCCTCTGTGTCTTTAATAAAATCATGATTTTCTTTCCATTAAAACTGTGGAAAATCAACATTTCTCACAGTGTTGAATCAAAGATTAAGAGAAAGCATAGATAAATGGAGTGAGAGATTATCTACAAGGATGAGTGGCATAATGTTTGAGTGAATAGTTAGGGCTATGAATGAGTGGCTAAGCACATGCATGAAAAGGATAAGGGAGTGCATGGATGGATGAGTAGGTCGGTGAATGCATGAACAGATGAGAGATAAGGTGAGTGAGTCAATGGATGAATGGCTCAGTACTTTTATAGAAAGTGGTATGAGTTTCATCATGAATTGGTGTGCAGATGGCTGAGCGCAGGATGCTGGGGCCAGTGCAATCCTATTTGTGGTAGGAAACTACTCTCTCTTCCTGCATTCACTCATTCATTACACTGTTGGTGCACCCAGTCAGACATTTGTCCATAAATCCACCTAGTCAATCAGTCATTTAGCCACCCATGGATGCACACGTCCATACATTTGTACACCCATTGACATATCTCCCATTCAACCCTTCACCCATCCACTTTAACTTATACAAAAAATTGTAATTTAAAAAGAAATACTTGGGTTTTAAACAAACCAGAATTACTTAATTTGCTTTATGAAGGGACTCAAACACAAAGTTGAGAGCGTCATAGGGACACAACGAAAATGTTTTGTGTAACAGACACATTTGTTGGTTGATACATAAGTTTTGATATGATCCTGCAAATATGACTGTTAATGATTCTTAAACTTGTAACCTATTTTCTATAGGGAATCATTGAGTCACTGACAAAGGTTAAGGATATGCAAAAATGATTTCATTAATCATGATGTTCTAAACGCCATGGATGGACCTGTTACATAACTTGTCACATCTCTTCTTTTACTTGTATTGCATTTGCCAATACCTTTTGATTTTACTAAAAGTATAAATAGAAATATAACATGCTTTCAGCCAGCCTTCTTCATTTATTGATTTGTTGTAGTGTTATTCACAATATTTTTCCACCGTCTACAGCATACAGCATGGGGCTCTAGGTCAGTCCAATTTAACAATTGGGTATTGTTAGACCTGGCACCATTGGCGTGGGTCTTCCCTGCATTGTTTTTGCCTTTGCCTCCTGTGTTTTTGCTGTGTGTTGGACTTTGTTTGCTGGTCTACATGCTTTGGGCACGACTATGTGCTTTGGGCACTTTGCCACTGCTGTTCAGTGCCAAAGTTCAAGTGCCTCCTTTGTAAATTGATGTGATGGATTAGTGATTCCATAATTGCCATATTTAATTTACTAGTCAGACCCTAGTACAGTGCACTATGTGTGTCCAGGGCCTGTAAATCAATTGCTGCTAGTGGGCTGCAGCACTGACTTAGCCACCCACAGAAGCAGCCTGTAAAATGTAACATTGGCCAGCCATTTCAGAGCCTGTGTGCATGTCTACTTCACAAGTGCACACACTTGCCAGTCCCGAAACCTTCTAATTTCTACATACTAGTCAACCCTAAGGTAGGATCATGGTACCCCTGTGGGCAGGGTGCAGTGTATGTGAAAAATAGGACATGCCCTAATGTGTGTGGCATGTCCTGATAGTGAATTACTGCCAATTTTGTTTTTCACTATTGTAAGGCTACCTGTTCCCATAGGACAGATTGGGGAGTTTGTTTATACCCTCTTATAAACATAACTGGTTCTGGGAACAAGGGAGGAAACTAATGTTTAGTATGGCTGAACTCAGAATGTTAAGAGGCATCTTTTAGTGAGGGTGATTTTTACATTCTGTGTTTGAAAATACCACTTTTAGAAAGTAGGTGTTTTCTTGCCTAACCATCCAGTGTACCTCTGCTAGGTTTGTGTATTGCATGTCTGGCTTTTGGATGACAGGGGCTGGAGAGGGGCAGTGGCTCCAGAAGTCTTATGAGTCAGGGCTGGGCTGAATAGACCTGGGCTGCATTTAGAGTAGGGGGAGGAGATTTCCTTTCACCTGAATGTTAATGTTAATGTTAATGTTATGGGTGTCTTGTATAGCGCTTGGCTACTCCGAGGAGTGTCCCGGCGCTTTCTAACCCACAACAAACTACAGAGGGCAGGCAAAAAGGAGAGAAAGGTCAAGCAAATTACTGTCCATAAAGCCACGTCTTCAGACCCTTTCTGAAGGCCAGCAGGTTCGAAGTACAGCGGAGTGACAGAGGAAGGGTATTCCATAGCTGGGGCGCCAAGCGTTTGAAGGAGCGTCCCCCAACCCTTGCTTTCCTGACAGCAGGGACAACGGCAAGGCCGAGAGATTCCGATCTTAAGGATCTGGTTGGTTTGTAGAAAGCAAGACGTTTTTGAATATATTCAGCTCCCGCAGCATGGAGTGCCTTATGGGTCAGCTTAAATGCTTTAAAAACAATCCGCTTCCGAATAGGCAGCCAGTGTAGGGAGTGTAGAAGATCAGAGGCTCTCGCTCGGCGAGGTAGGCCAAAAATCGCCCGTGCCGCCGAGTTTTGGACCACCTGGATTCTTTGGAGTAGGTATTCGGGAAAACCCAAATATAAGACATTAGAATAGTCCAGCCTTGAACAAATAAGAGCATGGACCGTAGTCTTCCTATGCGCCAACGGGAGCAAGGGAAGGAACTTACGTAGCATTTTAAGGAGGCCATAACAAGTGCCGGTCAATCCAAGGATCTGGGACTTAAGTGACAAGCTGTTATCAATTTTGACCCCCAAGTTCTTAGCAACCAGAGAGGAAGACGCGGGAGGGAACATGTTCACCGGCCACCAATCCTGCCAGCTCGTGTCAGCCTGACACCCGAAGAAAAGCACCTCTGATTTATCTGGGTTGCACTTGAGGCTGTTTCGCTGAAACCATTCGAAGACAGCCCCAAGACACCCACGGATGCTCTCTCCGTCAAACTCAGCCCCCTTCCCACAGGTGAAAAGGAGCTGGGTGTCATCGGTGTATGACACGATCTGAGCCCCAAAGGACTCCACCAGCACCGCCAAAAGGGTCATAAAGATATTAAAGAGAGTCGGGCTCAGCACCAAGCCCTGCGGGACTCCGACCTCCAGAGGCGGTACTTCGGCTGAGTATGGGGGGGGCCCAGACCACCTGCCGATGACCGGCTAAATAAGATCGAAACCAGCTCAACACTGTCCCCCTCAGACCGATCTCATGAAGCCTGCTGAGAAGACCCTCATGAGGGACGGTGTCGAAAGCCGCCGACAGGTCTAACATTACCAACATGGCCCTTCCTCCCGCATACAGCTCTTCCTTGATGGGCTCATTGACCTCCAAAAGTGCTGTCTCGGTGCTTAGGTTGGACCGGAAGCCAGACTGGGTGGAGTGCAGCAAGCTGTGGGTTTTAAGGAAAGTAGAAAGCACAGTGTGCACATGCTTTTCTACTATCTTTGCGAGAGCAGGCAGGAGGGAAATCGGCCTATTATTGGCATGGAGCTCGGGGTCAATACATAACTTTTTAAGGAGTGGGACAACCATCGCCTGTTTCCAAACTGCGGGAACCACACCAGTAGTCAGTGACAGGTTAAGGATGGGATTAATCAGCGGGTTCAGAACCTCCGCTACCCTAGCCAGAAATTTAGCAGGGCAAGGGTCAGAGGGTGAGCCTGGCTTCAGCTTAATCAGGAAATCCTGAGAAGCCGAGTCAGAGAGAGATGGAAACTCCGAGAGAAAGGGTCTAGATCCAGCTGTCAAAAATAACTGGTCCCCCGGGATGGTGACAACACTCGGGCCCAAGGAAGAAAAAGAGTCCTGAATCCACTTGATCTTAGTGGTGAAAAAGCTAGCTAGCGAGATCACCCATGGGCCTGGTCTGCCTTCAACAATGCTGTCTCCGCCTCCTGCCAGAAAGCTGCACCAGTGAGGACAGAACTGGTTTTGGCTGGGTACAGACACTATCTGCTGTCAGAGAACAAAGGATGTTGTGTATAAAAAGAGGGGTCCAGACACCAGACTTTTAGATCACTTCTGGGAAATCAAGCAGAACCTTTGCCAAGGAGAAGAGCAGAAGAAGCTGAGGAGGAATGCTACCCCTGTGCTGGTTGCTGTCTAGGGTTGGCCTGCAGTGGCTACTTGCTGCCAAGGAAAGGAGAAAAGACGTTGCTGCTTGCTTTGCCCCCCTGCTTGAAGAGAAGATCTACAAGGGTTTGAACTGAGCTTGCCCCCTGTTCTAGAGGTCTCAGGAACAGCAAAGACCTCAACAAATCTGTGGGCATCGTCTTTGATTGTCTCTGCAGAAGGGACCGGTAAAGAACTCTGTCATCGAGTCCTTTGCAGGATTTTGTGTCCTGAAAGCACCGCCGAGAGCAATGCCTCACTTCGCAATGCAACCCTGGTCTCACTGACTCCGTCAATGAGCTGCTGCTTGCACCCCATCCTGTGAGCCCGCACACCGCAATGCTTTGCTATACGCTGCAAGGACGTCACTGACTCCATCACTGTCCGACCCGAACATCAACCGGCTCCATCGCCGCACCGTGACCTGCCAGAACTGCAGCAAGCACCGTCTCTCCCTTCATTGCAAGCCCTGGTCTCACAGACTCGATCAAGGAGCCACTGCGTGCACTGCATCATGAGGACACCGCCTGTCCCAACGCTTTGCTTTACAACACGACCGTGAAGTTCACCCTGACCGTCTCACACCGACGTGTTGGTCGCAATAAGAAAAGTTCTTTGTCCGAGTCTGTTGATGCTTTAGCTGGCCCCTATTGATGCAGTCAGCTGGACTTGTTAGACTCTTTAGAATTCAGAATTGCGGTAGCCTCAGGAGGAGCTACTGAGTCATGAGAACTGTGTTTTCTTGAGTTTTCTGCAATTTAAAAGTTATTTTGCACAAGTACTATTTTTAAAGAGAATTGTGTTTTGGATTTTTATTGTACTTGGTCGTGTTGGTTTAGATAACGATTTTCTTCTATTTTTATTAACTGGTGTGGTGTCCATTTGTAGTGTTTTCACTGTATTACTGTATGTGCTCACAAATGCTTTACACACTGCCTCTGAGATAAGCCTGTCTACTCGTGCCAATGTACCAAAGGGGTGAGCACAGGTTATTTTAGAAGTGTATCTCCCTTACCCTGTCTAGAAGAAAGGGTCCCTATTTGGACAAAGGCACCTACCACTGCCAACTAGAGACCCCCATTTCTAACAGTTATCTTCACCATGAATGATGGCATTCTTCTTTTTGACAAGGAGCACATCCCTGCTTAAAATAGTTCCCTTCACTGCCAAGGATTACTGTGGAAATGTTTGCTTTTTTTGGATTAAGATATAGATTTTTCCTTTTATCTATTTTTCAGGTTTTTTTATGTTGGCGAAGTTCTGGCAGCTCCCTCATCAATAAACTTTTACAAAAGCTGTGAAAAAACACAACTATTGACAGAGCCAAAAGTCTTACAGCCAACGCCAGAACTACTGGCTTTGCCAACATGTGTTTCAAATATGTCTACCTCTGTGCCTGCTCCGTTCTTTCACAAAATATTGTTCTATAAAGAATTGAGAATACCTAAATAGTGTTTTTATATTCACCAGGTTTCTTCCGAAGCTACTTAAAGCACTAAAAATGTGCTTATTTAGAACATTGCAGCAATAGCAGAACTGTGTCGCATTCAGCTCATCAAGATACATAGGATTAAGAAAATGATATGACTCTTTACATGGATTAAAATGTGTGCTAAAAATAGCACTGCACCTTTCAATGCTAAATCATGCTAAAATACTGTGTGGTGATGGTATCTCTGCGCCTGGGTATAACTCTATGATCTTGCGCAGGTCTCGGAAAGAGACTGTAATAATGACCGTGGCCCATTGTACATGGTTACAAGTGAATGCCCTGGTTACTTACCGTAATCTTCATTACTCCGAGTATTGTCTTCTTTGCCACATGATTAATGAAGTGTGCTTCAGCTCCATACCAGAACCCTTCAAAGCAAAAGTTAGCCTCCCATGCCTCCCATCCCTTCCCAACATGGCCGACCCATATCATCCCTGACCTCTATAAGAGGAGGGTTGAATCAACCCCCCATCTGAAGAACTACTTAGTCCACAAATGAAGCCTATAGCACCACAGGGAGGGAGGGATGGGAACTCATGTGGTGAGGAAGACAATACTCAGAGTAATGAAGATTACTGGCAAGTAACCGGGGCATTATCTCCTTGTAAGTCTTCCTCGCCACATGATTAACGAAGTGAGCACATACCCAAGTCAAGAGGCTTCATGGTGAACAAGAGACCACTGACAAGGAGTACATGATATGAAAAAAACAGGATTTAATTCAGCATACAAAAATACAGAATAAACCACACGGGACAAAAACAGAAGGTCAAATCAATGGACGGAGGACCCAGCACCTAGAACCGCCTCTGCAAAATCCCCAGGAGGAGAACCACCCAAAACCACCTGGTAGTGCTCCATGAACATGTACGGTGAGGCTCAGGTTGCAGCCCTGCAAATATCTTCCATAGAAACCTCCTTAAAAGAGGCCCAAGACACAGAGAGGCCCTGGGTGGGACGACCCTGAATAGCCATTGACTCAAAGTGGAGATGGAAGGTTTGTGACCGGACCGGACCAAAAGTCACAAACTGTCACAACAAGAGAATGCGGGCATGCGGGCATGCGGTCCAGATAAACCATGACCGCCCGCCGAACATCAAGCAGGGACAGAGAGGTATCAACCCCTGAACCCTCAACCATTGATGAACCGGAGTGGAATCCAGACCAAGGAGAGAACCCAGATCCCGTCACAAGGCATTCCATCGTTCCAGGGGCAAGAACACCATCCCCAGGATCATGTCCAGCCGACCCCCAATGAAAACCAAGTCCTGCGATGGCTAGGTGAGATTTCTTCAGGTTGATCAGGAAGCCATGAGAAGACAGCACCTCGCAGACCCTCCTAAAGTGAAGCGTCCCATTGGAAAAAAAGAGCCAGTCATCTAAGTACGGAAAAACCCTGATCCCCTCCCGGTGGAGGATACCCATCAAAGGGGTCAGAACCTTAGTAAACACCCTCAGGGCAGATGACAAACCAAAAGGAAGTACCTGGAACTGGTAGTGGCGGCCCCCTATACAGAACCGGAGGAAACGCTGAGAGGCTCGATGGACGGGCACATGAAGGTAGGCGTCAAGACGATCCAGAGATGTAATCACTACTCCCTGAACCAGCAGTGGCAGAATCTCCTGTAGAGAGAGCATTTTGAACTTAATATGGGGAATGAAAGAATTAACCAGCTTTAAGTCCATGACAGTTCGAAAGTCCCCAGAGCCCATCCTCACCAAGAACAGGATGGAATAGACACTGCATCCCCTCCGAGAAGGTGGTACAGGTCGAATAGCCCCCTTGCTGAGAAGATCCTGAATGCTGGACAGCAGGGTCATCTGCTTCACTGAAGAGAAAGGCAGCGGGTTTCGCGTGGAAAGGGTCCGGAGGAGTGGAGCTGAACACAATGGAAAAACCGTCTCGGACAATCCAGAGAGCCCAGAGATCCATGACGGAGGACTCCCAAGCTGAGACGAAAAGGCGTAGGAGTCCACCCACCAGAAAATTCCCTGGCGGGACCAGAAGATATTCAGGACTTTGGGGCGGAGGAAGAGGCCACAGGCTGAGACCGAGATTTGTTGAAGAATGGGGTACCCCGGCTGCGACCCCATCCTCAAAAGGTACAACGCCCTTAGCCGCAGACGTGGAAAAAAACGCCCTCTTGGGCGTAAAAAAAACGCCCCCTGGAAGATCTGATGAGAGCCAACAACTTCCTGTCCTCAGGCAATTTCGTTCCCATGCCCTCCATTGATGCCCTGAATAATTTAGACCCCGAAAAGGGTATCTTCAAGAGGATCTCCTTCTGGGTTGCATCTGCCTTCCAGTAGCACAGCGAGACCTGACGCCGAGGTTGAATTGCAGCGCCACCAGCCGCGGCCCCCAATGTATCAAACGAGATGTCAGACAAGAGGCGAGTTTGTTGCTACATCAGCTCCAAGGTAGGAACCACATCAGCCCTTGGGTCCAGCAGCTCCATTAAAGCCTGGAAGTCCTTCAACAAGGACTGGACCGTGTAAGACAAGTAAGTAGAGAGCGGATGGAAAAGTTAGCCGCTGCATAGGTCCGTTTGGTCGTGGCCTCCATCTGCTTGTCAACCAGGTCCGAAGGAGAGATGTCCTCGGAAAGGATGGATCCCTGAGTGGCCAGCCCTGCCATGAAAAAGTCCACCTTCACGGGGGAGGGAACTCCTTGGCGAAGTCCTGGATGGCATAGCGCATGGCCAGGTACCTAGGGAAGGCTTTTTTATCGAACTCCAACCACTCACCTTCAAACACATTCTTGATGGAGGAATGCAGAGGAAAGGATTCAGGCTCCTTGCATTAGTACGGTAAGAAGAAATCCTCTGAAAGCTCATCACCCGAAGGAGAAGGAAACGCCATGTTGTCCTTGATGTGATGGAGTACATCCCGCAGTTCCTGTCCCTGGGCATACCAAACCAGGAGGACCTCATGCTCCCCATCGACATCTGATATCAGAGGGGGGTCCAGGCATGGACGTTTGGGGATGTTTGGGAGATGTTTGGGGGAGGATGGACCTTGCCACCTTCGTGCTCATCAAAGGCTGCTGTCACCGCAACCTGGATCATAGCCTGGGTGGACTGTAAAGTCACGGCCTCAGCCGGAACCTGGGATCTCGAGCCAGCCACCACAGGAGGATCTGCCCCCTGCTCCATGAGCAAAAATCGCAGGAAACCCACACAGGAGAGAAAAGACATCAGTTGCCAGGTGCACAGGCACAGACAGAATGAGCAACAGGAACCTGACTTTCAAATAGGCGAAAAAACGCTTCTACACACCACCCAGTGAGCAGCAAGATCAGCTGCACCTGTAGCACAGCAACCAGCCACACAGAAAGCTGAACGCCGGTCATTACAAATGCGGAAGAATGTGCCCCCCCCGTAGGCTAACTCACAGAGGAATGCAATAATCGTCTGTGCAGAGCCATGAACACGGGCAGAAGAGGCTGGCAGGAACTAAGCTGGCGCCGGAAACTGTGCCTGTCCCGGATGCCAAAGCAGGTAAGCCCCTGAGCTCCGATGAGCTAAAAAAAGACAAGCGGAGCCCACCACAAATCGCGCTGTCCGCTAGCCACCCGGTACTGACACTGCGCAGGCTGCAGCAAGGCCCCCGCGGGCACCGCAGCTGAAGACCAAGTCACGGACGCACGCCCGAGGCCAGAGAACGTCCGGCCCACCACACTAGCCCAAGCCACATCCAGCAGGGACTCGGTGAACGCAGCCACGCTCGGATTGGGAGAATCCGGGAGCCAGGAAGCAGCCCAAATCAACCGAGCAACAGACTGGGGGTGACGCAGCCAAGTCATCACCCTGCAGAAAAAACCTGCCCACACAGACGAGGGGTAAGAAGGGGCTGATAGGCGGAGCCCCAGACCTCCTTGGCCGTCCCCCTGTTAACCCTTGGCTCTCTAAGGCAGAGCCTAACCGCCCCTACAGAAAGGACAACGAGGGAAGGATGGGCGAGGGTCCCAAAGCCAAAGGGCCTGCTAGAGCAGGGCCACCAACCAGGGACACATGTTCCAGCAACAGCAGGAACCACTTACCTGACAGCACATCTGGAGAGTCAACACAGAACCAAAAAACATGCTGGGGTTGGGCCGACCCTCTTATAGAGGTCAGGGGTGATATGGGGCGGCCATGTTGGGAAGGGATGGGAGGCATGAGAGGCTAAGTTTTGCTTAGGAGGGTTCTGGTGTGAAGCTGAAGCTCACTTTGTTAATCTTGTGGCGAGGAAGAGTTACCTGGAGGTAATTGCTGCTGTCCATCCTACAGGCTAGAGACACATACTTGTTCAGTTCTGCTGAACTATTCTGTTTTTATCTAGGAACCTGAATCAATATTGCTATTTTATGCCCTTGTACGGCTATAATCAATAATATCCCTATAATGGCATAAGAATCAGATCCATATTTAAGTAAATAGCACTTGCAGTCCAGGGCACGGCAGAAGCTACTTCCTTGGATTCCTAGGAATCAAAACGAGTTCTTTCAACACACCAAACCTCCAGCAACCTGGGAAATCCCGAATTGTTTTTGTTTTGATTTGCAATAGAACTCCTGCGAGCACTGTAAGAACGGCCAGTTCTTAGTGACATCTTTATTGACGTCTTATGTCCAAACCTTACATCAAACTCGGCACCTTTCAGGTATAAATATAGCAACGTTGCCTAAAGCAAACACACGGTGGTGGTTTTGGAGCAGAGCAGCTATCTACTTGCCCGAGAGCCCAGCTGATGCGAGAGCCCACGGACGCTGCCCCTCCTCTTTGACGCGCTGAGAATGACGCTGTCTTTTCTCCCGCCGAGAAAATCCAGCTCCGGCGTTTCCAGCCTACCCTTGTGGGTTGCTGGGATATCGAGTCCTGAGGAAAGAGATACCAGACCTCCTACATTCTATTCCCAAGGTACGGTGCTGACTAAACCCTTAAAGAGAATTCTTGAATCAGATTCTTGGCAAAACCAACTTAACTTAAACTGCTACTTCCTTACTCCTTCCCACGTATTAGGCTTAGGTCAGGTACACCGGGGTAGGCGTATTTTAGAAGCACCAGTTGAGTACGTTAGTCAATGTATATATGTATGTATATATTTTATCCATTTTAAAGTATCTTATGGCTAAGAAACCATATCAATGCTTTTACAGTATTATTTCATAATACTCCTTTTACTGTACGCACTTTACTTTACATTAAGTATTGCAATTGTGGCAATTCATTTCTCTTGCATGAGAAGGAAGACACCTCAATAAATGTTACCTTTTATTGAAAACGCACGTCTCTCTCTTCTCTGCACTCTGGTTAAACTAAGAACGCACAATTGACTGAGTGAAATAGCTGTCTATTGTTTTCACACAACTCTAGAGATATAGTCTTATTCTGAGGTAGCAAAGTTGTCATGTTATATGGTTGTTAGAAGCTAATCCCTTCTTGTCTATCCAGGGAGGTTAAACTCCTCCTTGTTTATTCGGGAAAGTTTCTAGTGACCTCTGAGCTAGCTGGCAAACCTTAAGTCTAATATAGTCAGAAGAGACCTAGTCGACCTCAGTCCTACGTCTACACTGCTGAATATATTATTCCAATGCACAGAGCCTATTGGGAATATAGGAACTACACTACATGGCGCCCAACGTTTGGTAAGGCGAGAAAACTAACGCAAGACGTTAGAGTAACTCAGTCGTGCTTTTTCACACGGACCCTTTTTCCCGTAAATACTCCAAAAGATGTCTGGAGTGAGTAAAAGGTTAAAATCCGCCAGAACTTAGTAGGAATAGATTCCTATGTAGAGTTTTGGTTTAGTCAACGTTAAAGGATACAGTGTTCCAAAATATTGTGCACCTAATCTTTGTCTCCTTGAAACTAATTCTGCAACCGTAAAACTTTCAGTCAGTAAAATGACAGAAAGTGATGATGAAAGGGAGCGAGTAAAACTAGCAGCTCAACTCCTAGAGGAGGACACGAGTCTCCTACAGACAGAACCGAATGCAATACTCATTCCGGTAAATCTAAGAACTATAACTCTAAAACTTATAGAAAATGGCCTGACACCGCGAGTTGGTACAGTCATATTCGTGATAGAGGCACACGAATATCGGCAGACAGAGGTATTCTATTCATGGATACAATTTCCAGCAGCACACTCTACAACAAAAGATTTCCACTATTACAAAATAGAGGAACCTCCGTATGAATACACTCCTTTCGAGGAGATTGAGATCCCATTAAAATACCAAGAGCATCTGCTCTGGTTTAAAGGCGCCCTAAAACATAATGATCACATCACCAGGCTCGGTCCACTAGGCAGACCAGGAGCAACGTGGCCGGTTCTTGCCAGCTACCCACCACATCCAGACATCGAAAAAATGTCAGACCGGGAACTTTTAGCCCAGCTAAAAGTACTAATTAAAATTCATAGACAGTTAGTCCAATATGTAATGCGGACTGCAACAGTCCAACCAGCGATTAACATTCCACAGCTGACCCCTCATCAGGGAAACACAAACAAAATTATACCACAGAACATACAATCATGTCTTGGTAAAACACCCGCAAAATGGGAGCAAATTCCATTCTGGCTAGCACAAAAGATAACTCAAATAGAGGTGGTATTTCCGAATACTACCCCTAGTGAGAAACACAGAATTCTGACTATCTGCCTTCCAATGGGGGTCGCGCCACATGTGGAGGATTGTGACACTTGGGGCACAGTCTTTGCTTCCATTTACACAAAAACACATGGTGTTCCGTCTCTGGCGGTACAGATGTACTAAGACAGATTCAAAATGAATACGGTCCAGAACCTGCTTTAACTCTGGGTATGAAATTACTGAAAGACTTCAAGCAGGTCTCGGCTATATTATTAGCCAACATAAAAGGAGAAGCAGCATCTGTGGCGATCCGCCAAAAATTGAAATAAACAGATATAGCAGACCAACCAATTGAACTTGCCAGAATCATAGAAAAATCCTATGAAGAACTAGGTAGAGATAGTTTGGGTAGGAAACCGCTAAAACCCCAACTAACTGAAAATCCTGAAAAGATATTTATTAAAAATAATCTAAATACTCCAAAGAAGAGCTGGGATGGAAATAAACAATCCACTCCCAAAGAAAAAAGATTCCAGTCCAGAGGAAGGTCTCCTCGGCGGAGAGAAAGATCTCCGAACCGAGAACACAATTCTCCCCAAAGGGAGCCCTATGAAAAAAGATATAACCTTAGAAATAGGGATAATTTGAAAAAACCTGATAGATATCAAGATACTGATACACGTCCCTCTTGATCTTTTCAGACTTCCTCGCAGAAATCGGAAAGAAGAGGACGGTCAGAACACAGGGAAGAGCACGTCAAGCCCAAAGACAAGGAACCTGCTCAAAGTAAAAAAATTACAATTCCAAGAAAGAAGATAGCAAGTATTAAAATAATCAAACATGCCGAGGATACTGAGGACACAGCTGAAAAACAGAGAGTGGGGACAGACAATGCTAGACAGCGCAGCAGAAGTGACAATAGCTCGCAAGATCCTGATGAATCATCTGGAGACAGTGGACACGAATGAATACATTCAGGTGGAAACTGCAGATACCAGAGTTAGCGAACCTCATAAAATATACGAAATAACATTGTGTATAGAGGGAGATAAGACTAGGAAAGTAAGGGGTCTGTTTTGGGATAACCTTTCAAAGGCTATGACATCCTATTAGCTGAGAAAGACTGGCCACCAGAGTTTGTCAGGGAGTGCCCTCATGGCGAAGAAATGATTATGCCTGCCTTCTCAAATCATATTCCAATACATAGAAAATACACATATGCAAGAAAATGGGCAGTAGCCCAAGCTCCTGCATTGTATAAAAATCATGAAGGATGGGATAAGGACTCCCCTCCTCACAAAATCCAGTTAAAATGTCAACCAACTGCACCAAGGCAGTACCCAATTAAGCAAGAAGTTACACAACAAGTCAGGGACATCCTAGATCAACTTGAATACCAAGGGGTGATAGAAACATGCACCTCTCAAATGAACAATCCTTTGTTTCCTGTCTCCAAACCAGACGATTCATATCGCCTAGTCTTGGACTACAGACAACTTAACTCATGTTGCAAGACATTTGCTGTGCAAAACTCACACAGTGCAGCACTAATGAATAACATCATTCGCAAAAAATACAAAACAACATTAGACATCTCTAATGGATTCTTTTGTCAAAATATTGCACCAGAAAGCAGGTATTTAATCGCTCAATAATGGGGTCACAGAAAAATTCTGTCGACTCCCACAGGGATTTAAGAACAGCCCAGGATTATTCTCAGTAAGGGTAACAGAGTTACTACAAATATATGATGAAGAGGCATTATCTTATGTCGATGACATCAATCTCACAGATGATGACCTGGATACTCACTTGAAAAGAGTGAACACCATAATACTTGGGTTTGCAGCTGAGGGTTACAAATTCAACTTTACAAAGTCACGAATTGCTCATTTAACGGTCCTATTTTTAGGATATGATATATCAAGTGAAGGAAAAAGCCTAGCAGACAACTTCTTAGAGAAGTGCGCTGTACTCCAAGCACCAAAAACGCTGAAGAACTTACAATCAATACTAGGTTTCCTGAATTTCGGAAGAAATTACATTCTAAATTATGCACAGAGGGATACACCGCTCTATGAATTAATAAAACCTGATTTTAAACCAATCAATTGGACTCAGAAACACACAGAAATTTTGAGATCATTGCAAACAGACATGTTAGCTAAAACGAAATTACAAACTCGCGACAACACACGCAACCTTGTAATCCGAGTCATCCCAGGAAGATGCGGATTCACGTACCTGACCTCTAATGAGGGAGAAACGGTACCAATAGCTTACAAATCACATTTGTACACAGAAGCTGAAAAAACATTCAGTCTCACAGAAAATATTATAAATGCAATTCAAACTGCTATGGCAAAAGAAAGAGCCCTAGCCCAAGGCAAAAGAATACCTGTTTTTACAGCAGAATCAGCCCTTGAGGCGTTATTAGGCCCAGTTAATCTAAAAACAGTGGCATTAGATCCAAAATGGATACAGTGGGAAAATTCTCTAGCGGCAGAAGACGTGAAATACTATTTTGACCCGAACATGAAAAAACTGAAAGATTTGAAATATGAAGAAGAATATCCTCTGCCAATCGAAATATTTCCTCTTCAACAGTACTCTTGTATAATCTATACGGACACATTTACACAACATTACGATGTGGATAATAAATCCTACAATGCAGCATGCGCGATTGTTAAAGGTTGCTGGCGCTGTGGTAAATTCAGACCAAAAATAACAATAACTGAATCACTGAGAAACTGTTCGGCTCAGCGAGCTGAAATTAGATCTTTAAAGATGGCACTTGAAAATGCCGGTCGTGAATTCCCGACACTAATAGTGTGCGATTCGCATTTCTGCGTCAAATCTTACAATAATGATTTGCAGAACTGGGTTCAAAACGATTACAAAGATGACACAGGTGCCACAATAAAGCATAAGAAGCTTTGGGAACAGGTAGTTCTTTTGCAGAAAGAACTACGAAAGACTCACGTGATACATACACTGAGTCATCAATGTGATGGAGTTCATGTTGCAGGGAATTCATTGGCTAATACAGCCACAGCAGAAGCAACTCAACCGGCTTCCGTAGCCACAAAAAAGTGTTCAGAAAAATACATAGACGGGGAAACCATGCTGGCGGTAAAAATGTCTTCAAAAGGCGACTGTGCAGCTCTTCCCATGAACTATCCACTCAATTATACATACATAATTGATGCAAACTCCGTTCCTTTTGCTCGAATCTCTGGAGTGGGGGATAGAGTAATTCCAAACACGAACAGGAGAGTCTTATTAATAGCAGATGCACATATGGGTGAAGGTCCGAGGCACAAACAGATCAAGGAATCTCTGAAAGAATTACAATCAGAATACTGGTGGCCGGGGATGAGCCTGCAACATTACAAATTTGCAAAGAGCTGTCCAACAACAGAGATCGCAGTAGTGAACCGACCGGAGTATTGCCATGGCCATTCTTGTAGTTAGCATAAGGCTATCTATAAGTAAATCCAGCATCCCATTAATTTCATTTAAGACTAGATTCACTTAAAAATACAGACACCAGTGCTCGGCTGATGCCAGAACTGTTATAAAAGATTTGCAAGTCTTTATCGGCACATACGCGATTGGCATGCTACATTCTGACCAGGGTCCTGCTTTTAGCTCTCGAGCTTATAAGGAGGCCATGACCAGCATGGGCATTGCATTGCGGTACTCTTGTCCCTTCCATCCTGAGGGAAATGGGATTGTGGAAAGAAAAAACCGAGACATAAAGCAATCTATAACGGCAAAGGTATTAGGTTTGGGTGATGGGTGGGTCCAACATTTAAAAAGTGTCCAAGGTAGTCTTAATAATCTGCCAAGAAATTCTCTAAAAAGTTTCAGCCCATACGAACTATTGTTCGGAACTAGAATGTATATTCAGGATTTTGGTTGTCAGACTTCAGTGGTAGAAGATAAGAAAAAATGCTTTGACATCAAAGATCGTTTGGCTGTTTTACAGGACTTAAATGAAACAAGAAAAGCCCTGAGCAACATAAAGTTAAAACAGCAGCCAACAGCCACTGAAGATAAACCACGTGTCCCAGCAAGGCCTGTCTGGATTCCAAAGATTGGGGATCTGGTCAGAGAGAAGATCGTGGTGAAGAAGGAATTTGGGCCTTCTTACAGAAAAGCAGTACCTGTCTTAGCTGTCAGCGGAACAAAATCTGTTGTACTACCGCCCCTTGCTGGTAAAAAGGAGAACCGAGTTGTATCCATCGACCTGGTAAAACCAAAATCATGTGGCCAATACTAAGTAGTAGGCCCAGTGAACTCCCAAGAAATAGCAGAATACCAAAACTTGCTACAATCCAAGAGGTTCAAACTGAGAGACTAATCACATTTGATAAATCTGCAGTGAATAAAAAAGGACTATGCAACAATGCCATGGAACTTGTGCCTCTTGGAACCCAAATTGAAACAGTTCGTCAAGAAACACCAGTCTACAACGATGTAGCCTCGGACTATGCTAATGAAAGAAAAATTGAAAAAGCAAAAGAAAATTCGGAAGCAATTCCAACAATAGACAGAACTGCATCTGGCTACTTCATCAATTTTGATAACTTTTCTGAAGATACAAGCAAACCTGAAGAAACGCCAGCAACAAAAACTTTTAAAGACAAAGTAACTGAACTCTTTCATCAACTCAAAGAAACCTATCTGATATCTCCATGGATTGAATTTTGGATTGTGTTAGGTGTACTTTTCCTCCTTCTTTGGCTCATCATGGTACTTTGTTTGGGAAAATGTATTGAGGGAAAATACAGTACAATGGACACAGCAAGTCAGAACATCAACTTGGTCCTAAAGCCACACAAGTCATCCCACTTCGAGAAAAGAGAACTATCATCAGTGAATGTCACAGCCATTCCTATACCCGGTGGGGTAGCTTGGGACAAAATGGATTACGAAATCTATGGCCCGGTTGAACTCTTGAAATATCCACATCAATTCAAGGTTTCATTAAGTGACTTTGTAAAACCAAGTACATTTTCTGATGATTGGGGCTTTGAAAGCATAAATAATATGATATCAGATTTAGTAATGTCAGCAAAATTTACAGAACATGATTATTTACAGGGTTCATCAAACTATTAACAAATGTACTGCTATAACCACTTTGTACACCACTATTTGCATAAATCTGCTCAACCTAGAAATGTTTTTAAGTATAATCAATGGGAACATTGTGCAACTCCACCAAAAAAAGCAGTTCGAAAACATTTTATGAGAAATTCCCATACTTCTCAGGGTTTAACACAAGTGATGCAGAAACATTTTATTATAAACTGTTAGAAAAAACAGGGATAAAAACTATGTTGACAAATACTAAATTGATTTATTCTGAAACATTTTATGAAAAAGTGCTTACATTTTGTTTTGATTTCTGGAAAAACAAAATTGAAACAAAAACCATCTGGGGTACAAAAGAATGGCAGGTCCAAGGGTTAGAAGCATTATTTCGAGCCTGCATGATCCCAGAACAAATAATGTTCTTGAATGACACCATTCAACAGACTACTTGTCTTGGCCTAGCTAAGATTAAAGACTTAAACAAACCCTCTATTCCAAAGCCAATACCTGATAATACCACTACAGATATTGAGATAGACGTATCCCATATTTTACACCAAAACAGAACACATCCTGATTGGAAAAAATGGTTGATCTAGCCAACAGACACGAATAACTGTCAAGATAGATTCCTAAACAAAATACAGGGGTTCTAAATGACCAGACCAGACCCTAGATACTCCCAGAGACAACATCCAGGGATAGTAACAACATACAGTGTAGGGAAACTATGCCTTGAATGGCTACAAACATCCACACTGGCTGAAATTAAGCAACACTTGACTTTACTTAAAGACGGTGCTGACTTGCGCAATTTCATAATGGGACCATGCAAACAGCATCAAAAACGTTTTATAGCGGCCGGTATATACGCTGCCTACAACGAAGCTTGGAAAATAACTCAAATTGAGACAGCAGAGAAAATACGAGAAATTGATCATATTAATTTGGAAAAATCACTTTCTGTTGTGGACAATGGGTTAATGACTCTGTCCTCCAGAATATATTCACTGGACAGTATTGTATCATCTGCTATCGATATAATAGATCAGGACTTACTAATGTTACAGCACGGTCAGTCCCAATTACGTTCTATTGTACAGCTAGGCTGGACGTTGTAAAATCTGCGTTCAGGCTACGTACCATGGCGTTTAATCAACACAACGTCATTATTCTCTATCTTTAACCTTACTGATAAACAAATCAGTTTGGCACAAAAAGGAGCAGACTATACGATTCTGAGCATTGAAAAACTTCAGAGATTACCATTGACAATGTCAGAAAGACCTGTTATTGAATGGATAATACACGGAATAATCACAATTCCGATAACAACTTTCCAATTTAAAAACTGCCAAGAGTATACACCAGCAGGCCAGTATGAAAGGTTGGGTAAAGGGTACATTAAGTCATCATGGAAATTACCTTACACACACACATGTTATAGTGACAAGAAACAGAATGTATTTCTTAGTGGTAACAATTGTAAACGATCACTAAGCGGTATACTTCTGTGCCAAGGTATTAATCTGCATGGGGCCTGTGAGGGGACTTCAAATAACCTTTCATGCCACTAGCACGGCACACCTGCAACACAGATAGAACCATTCTTTAGACAACTTTCTAACGGGAGTTACGTTCTAATAACGGACCACAGCTGTTGTGGCATGGTGCCAGGGAAAGCATATCTCGTAAGCGTTAGTTCCATGGTCACTTGCTGTATGCAAGTATTGTATCCAAACGGCCCTCCTGATCCAGAGGCGACAATTTGGCCTTCTTTGAATATCTCTTCTATACCAATTGATACTTAAAGCAGGATGAAGTCTGTTCTTTTACAGACAAGCGTGCCTTTAACGTCATCAAAAGAACCGTATGATCTTCAAGTTGCAAGGACAACAGCAGAGATACATACACTTTTATCAACTAATTGCCCCGTGCATTTCATAGAAATGCTAAGCCAAATTCTAAATATGTTAGATACCAGTGGCATCGCACATGTATTTCAGACAATTTTTTCGGGACTGTTAACACCCTTCGAAGCAGTTCTGGGCATCTTTCCCAATTTTGTCCATTCTGTCTTTGGCGGCCTACCACTACTTTTGGGACTCGTAGCAGGAATTTTATTTTTGATCCTTCTGCTCCGATATGGCAAGCCAAGTCGCAGACAAGACTCCAGCAACGATGGAAGAAATGATCCTAGCTATACGCTATCGGGACCGCATAACTAAAGTCCTTTGATAAGCCCTGCTAAGAGATCTAAATATGACCTGGTTTCTTTCATTCAGACCTATCTGGCAAAACTGCATCTTACCTGTGCTTCGATGTATGCTATGCGGAGAAGAATGCGTGTTGGACACCTGTCTTACACTACAATCAGCAGTACCAATGGATATCGATACTTTGCTAAGTCCTGTAATGGCTCATGCATCGTGTTGTCCCCAGCGGTTACCAATCCTGATGACGGCATTCGTTGAGACTTCACCACTATGATTAGGTGGAGGTGAAGTACGAAATGAGAGCAACATCACCCAGGTACGACCTTCTGTGAGCATTGCTGATCCTGACATCGATGATAGCAATCATTCTCACGACTGCACTGTTGCGGCATTTCGAAACTTGGTCGAACTTTCACCTGAAGCTGTAGACTGCTTTTTTGCACATCTGACTGAAATGATGTTCTCCCCTGAACATAAAGAATAACTTTTTAAGCAACGAGCACACAGCGTTCCCCTGAACTCTGAATTCAGCCTTCGGCTTTGATAAACAAAAGCTACTGAAAACATTTGGAACTATTTTCTCCCCTGAAAACGAATTTTTTTTTTCAACTTCCAAAATATTTACCTTTTTTCTGGCACATGTACTCTGCTTAAAGTAGAACTATTCTTAAAGAACAGAGCTTCTATTTTTAGTAATTCTAAAGACAATATATTACCTCGGCCTCTAGCACATTTACAAGCAACTTATTTATATGTAATGGAATGGTCTCGTCCTTCTTTTCTGTATTAAGAGCCATTTCATATGTCATTTTTCGTAAATCCTTCAGCTAAATATATGTGCATTCTTTTTTACTGAATGATTACACTGCTTGATAAACGTACAGTACCAATAATCTTTCGTGTATTTCGCATACACCATTTCAAATGCAAAAATGTATTTTGGGGTGGGTTGGAATACACATGCACCTTTAAATGTTTACTAATGCTTAGTTTTAGTAATGATGGACATTAGATCGTGGAGTGGGTATTGTGTTTTTATCTAGGAACCTGAATAAATATTGCTATTTTATGCCCTTGTACGGCTGTAATCAATAATATCCCTATAATGGCATAAGAATCAGATCCATATTTAAGTAAATAGCCCTTGTAGTCCAGGGCACGGCAGAAGCTACTTCCTTGGATTGGAACGAGTTCTTTCAATACACCAAATCTCCAGCAACCTGGGAAATCCCCACTTGCTTTTGTTTTGATTTGCAATAGAACTCCTGCGAGCACTGTAAAAACGGTCAGTTCTTAATGACATCTTTATTGACGTCTTATGTCCAAACGTTACATCAAACTCAGCGCCTTTCAGGTATAAATATACCAACGTTGCTTTAAGCAAACATACGGTGGTGGTTTTGGAGCAGAGCAGCTATCTACTTGCCCGAAAGCCCAGCTGATGCGAGAGCCCACGGGACGCTGCACCTCCTCTTTGACGCGCTGAGAAAGACGCTGTCTTTTCTCCTGCCGAGAAAATCCAGCTCTGGCGTTTCCAGCCTACCCTTGCGGGTTGCTGGGATATCGAGTCCTGAGGAAAGAGATACCAGACCTCCTACATTCTATTCCCAAGGTACGGTGCTGACTAAACCCTTAAAGAGAATTCTTGAATCAGATTCTTGGCAAAACCAACTTAACTTAAACTGCTACTTCCTGTCATGGTTCTGCGTACCCCTTCAAATAATACACATGCCCTGTAGACATGAGTAGTATTCCCTTATTGAAACCCACCCCTGTCCCGTGCGCCCCGCACGCTTCATAGTCAGTGTGATTGGGTGTGTTCAATACTTTAGCGATTCATGCCTTATAACATTTAGGATTATTGTCAATTTTGCTTTTACTGAGCCTTGCGTTGGTTTTTGTGGTCTGATTGTGCAGTATTTCAGAGCTTTGAACTTAGCGTTTGGTACAACTGGGACTTAGCCCGGTGAAGGTCTGGTTATTTCTCTCCCCGCATCCATCGCACGCTCCTTTTGGTGCGCGTCCGAAGGTGATTAAGGACTACGTCTTCACGCTCGTTCTAAGTGCGTAACTGGGAGCGGCTGGGTGCGGTCCTGTACTTAAACCGCACCCAGCCTTCTAGAAGGCGCTTTGCCTTCTGATTTCCTCTGGAGAAGGTCGCGTCTGGAAGAGGAACTTACCTGATGGCGTTTCGATGCTGGCGGGACTCCGTTTCAACTCCTCTTCAAAGCGGTTCTTCTCACATCGGAACAAGAATCCTGAAAGACAAGAATTAGAAAGCTAAGTACTTTCATTGTTTAAAGGCGCCCTTCGCAAGAAAGGTCAACAGAATTTTTGGAACTCCTAGAAGAAGAAAATGCAAGAAAGAGACTTTGGACAGTTCTGATTTAGGTTAAAGAACGCATCTTTGATTTTAGAGGAACATTTGTAAACTGTTACATGTATGTAATACTCAGAGAAATAAGTTTAGATTGTGGTTTCAGATTTTGTGCCTAAAGTAAGGTGATTGAAGAAAGACATATAGGATTTTGTGTTCTTTTTGGTCTATGCTTATCTTTTGTTGAACTAGAGGAAATACACGAATCCCAAGACAAAGAAGCAAGAAGTTAATCTCAAGTAAGTGATAGGAATAGATAGGAAGGTTTGCAAAGAGACTTTTAAAGAATGTAAAGTAATCCTTCCTTTTATTTTTAGCTTTCTACAACTTGACTACACAAGGTGATATCCTACAAGCTGACCACTAATCCTAGAGGACGTCTGACGACTTCATCATCTCGATCTAAGAAAGAAATACTGGACGAAAGCCAACAACTTACTGATCGCAGGTAGGGGAACTTCAAGACAGCCCACACTGATTTAGGTATTCTAACAAGGTAGACAAGAATAGTTAAAAGGCCACAGAACAGTTAGGAGAAATATCTTTTGACCTGAATATTAAAGTCTTTGGTGCTTGTTGCTTCGCAGGTCGACAGCAAGAACTAAAGTCTACACTTCAACGTCCAGTACCGGCCCTCCTCCCTAATTCCTAGTTTAAACCTTGCTGTTAATTTTTAGAACCAGTAAGTTTTAGTTAGTGATTTGGGAAGTTGGTCCCTTGCGTCTCTGCGAAATCATCTGCGTCATCCAAGAGGGCTTCAGCCAAGGCAAGGTAAGGGACGACGTGGATTGTTTGACAGAAGGCAAAGCCCACGTTGATAATTTCGCCCAGACGCAATGGATCAAATCAACCTGCAAGATTTGGCCTCAGTTTTAGATGCAATTAGACAGGATAACGCTGCGTTACGTAGAGACTTGTCCTCTCTCCAAGACTCAATTCAGCAGAAGTCAGTCTTGAGACCAACCACTTTTCAGGGTTCATCTTCCAGTTCTGATTCCCCAACACAAATCCAAGTGGTAACTCCGGTTCCCACCCCCTTAGCCCCACCTGAGAGATTTTATGGGGATTGTAACAAATTCTCAGTGTTCTTACAACAATGCCACTTACACTTTATAGCTAAGACTTCAGCCTTTCCAGATGATTCCTCCAGAGTAGCATTTATGTTATCCTCCATGGGTGGAGACGCAGCTCTTTGGTCAGTCCCCTTAGTGGAAAATGATGATCGGATTTTGTATAATTTTAAAGATTTTGAGAAGGCTTTAAAGAAGATGTTTGCAAAACATCTTTTTGTTCCGTCAGCGGACAATGAGCTTTTAGGATTAAAGCAAGGTTCTTCTGATTTATTGCATTAAATATCTACCTTTAACCGTTTGGTTTTAGAAGCAGATTGGCCATACGACAAAAGAGTCTCTATCTTCTACAGAGGATTAAGGGACGAATTAAAGGATATGATAACTCAAATTTTAGAACCTCCAGAAGACATAAGTGCTTTCATCGACTTAGTGGTTAAGTTGAATCATCGCATTTCTGAGAGAAAGGGAGAAAGAGGGAAGTCAGAACATAAGGTAGTTTTCTTTAAGGAAAGATCCGCACCTAACCGAGAAACTAGTTCTAAAACTGATTCGGTAGAACCTATGCAAATAGGTTCTATCCGTGGTCCTTTATCAAAGGAGGAGAAGGAAAAGAGGCGACAATTAAATCAGTGCCTTTATTGTGGAAAGACAGGACACTTTGTAAAGGAATGCCCCACACGACCAAATAAGTTTAAGACCAAATCATCTGACTTAGCTATCACACAAGAAAAGTCGGAAAACTAGAAAACTCGGTAAAGGAAGAGGTCAGTTTATCGGGTTTATTCTCTAGTTTGGCCTCAACTCTTCCTCCCATCGGTTGTAGACACTTTTCTATTCTAGTAGAACTTCGGGGTCTGCTTCCAGAATCTCACACTAGAAAAGTAGAAGCCGTTATAGATTCCGGAGCTACAGGAAATTTTATAGATTCCCATTTCTTCCTCCAGTTAGGTTTTAGATCTTTGTTTAAGGATCACCCAGAAACCGTCAGAGCTGTTGATGGCAAGGAATTGACTTCGGGTCCTGTAAATAGACAGACCGAATTATTGGAGATGGATTGTTCTCCTATACATCGAGAAAGGATACAATTTGACATAATTGATGCTCCTCAATTTAAAATGATTCTGGGTATACCTTGGTTGGTAAAACATAACCCGATCATAGATTGGGTAACCAAGTTAATTACTTTTAAATCTTCTACTTGTACTGATCATTGCTTCCTTATAGATAGATCTCAGGATGTGATTCAAGGTTTTGACTTTGGAATAGAATCACCCAATCTACTGATTTTGGATGGGGTTCCATCGGTATATAATGATTTATCTGACGTATTTGACAAGAAGAAAGCAAACACCCTACCACCACACAGAGATTTTGACTGTAGGATTGATTTAATGCCTGGAGCAACCTTGCCCTGCAGTCGCATTTACGCTCTTACTGAAGCTGAAAATGTCCATCTGAGAGAGTACTTAGATGAGTACCTTGCTAACGGATTCATTAGACACTCTAAATCTCCTGTTTCATCAGCTCTTTTTTTCATTCCAAAGAAGGGAGGGGAATTGCGTACGTGCATTGATTATAGAGCTTTAAACAATGTAACTATAAAGAACAGGTACCCCCTACCTTTGATTCCAACACTTTTGGACCAAATAAAGAAGGCTAAGATTTATACTAAACTGCACCTACGAGGAGCTTACCATTTAGTTAGGGTAAGAAAGGGAGACGAATGGAAGACAGCCTTCCGCACAAAGTGTGGTCTCTTCGAATACCAAGTTATGCCATTTGGTCTGTGTAACGCTCCTGCCGCATTCCAGTTTTTTTATAAATGAGGTTTTACATGAGTTCATTGACATCTGTTGTGTAGTCTACATAGATGATATTCTCATCTATTCCGATTCAGAGGAAGAACATGAACAACAGGTTCGCGCCATTCTTCAAAGACTACTTTCGAACTCACTCTTTGTGAAATTGGAAAAAAGTCTGTTCCATGTTTCCAAAGTGGACTTTCTGGGCTATATTATTAGTCCAGAAGGGATAGAAATGGACCCAAAAAAGGTGGAAGCTGTAACAACTTGGCCAAGCCCCACTTCTGTGAAACAAATTCAAAGTTTCCTAGGATTTGCAAATTTTTACCGCAGATTTATTCAGGACTTTTCTCAAATTATTACACCAATAACCAAGTTATTGAGAAAAGGAGTAACATTTTTATGGACCCCAGATGCTGAAGAAGCCTTCCAAATCCTAAAAAAGAGGTTTTCTATGGCTCCAATCTTATGCCATCCAGACCCCAATCAGCCATTTATTGTAGAAGCAGATGCATCTCAATATGCATTGGGCGGAATTCTTTCACAACGTAAATCTGATACCGGCCAAATGCACCCGATAGCTTACTTTTCAAGAAAGTTATCAGAAGCGGAACAGAATTATGCGATTGCCGATAAGGAGTTATTGGCTATAAAAGCTGTGTTTGAAGAATGGCGTCACTACCTGTTAGGGGCTCGTCATCCAGTAAAAATGTATACTGACCACAGAAACCTTCAAGCTCTAAGATCAGTAAAGGCTTTGACTGCTAGACAATTACGTTGGTCTATGTTCTTCAATGATTACAATTTTGTAATTACTTATTGTCCAGGAAAAGAGAACTTAAAAGCAGATGCTTTGTCCAGAATTGGAGATAAGGGCCCGGAGCAACCTGAAATTATTTATCCTGTAATTCCTACTTCTTGTTTTCAGGGAAGTTTATCCGTTGGTGACATCATTGATGATATCAAGGAGGCTTTGAAAGAAAAGGATATTGAGATGTGGAAAAAAGATCATCCTTTTCTATGTGAGAAAGATAATTTGATGATGGTACATGATTTGATTTTTGTTCCTAATGAGAAGATTCGAAAATCCATTATTCATCTTCACCATGACACTATGTTGTCAGCTCACCCAAGTATTTTGAAAACTATGGAACTTATTAAAAGGAACTTTTGGTGGCCTTTTATGTCCAAAGACATTCAGCAATTTGTAGAAACTTGCAGCATTTGTATTCAACACAAATCTTCTCATCAAGCTCCCAGTGGTTTGTTAATGCCCCTGCCAATTCCACCTCAACCCTGGCATACTATATCGTTGGATTTTATAGTCGAACTACCTGAAACCAAGAAGGGATTTAATACTATTTTGACAGTTGTAGATCAGTTCACTCAAATGGCCCATTTTATTCCTTTAAAAAAGCTTCCTACTGCATTGGAACTTGCTCATTTGATCATGACCCATGTGATAAGACTACACGGAATTCCTTCGGTAGTTATTTCTGATAGGGGTTCCCAATTTATTTCTAAAGTTTGGCAAAAGCTAGGTTCTTTGTTACATATGGATGTTCGTCTATCTTCTAGTTATCATCCCCAAACAGATGGATTAAGTGAACGAACTAATCAAACTATTGAACAATATCTTCATTGTATGTTGCCTAATGTTTCCGAAGAATGGTCCGATCTTTTAAGCCCTTTGGAATTCGCCTATAATAACTCCGAACATTCTTCCATCAAAATGTCCCCATTCTTTTGTAATTTCGGATTTCATCCAAAAAGTATTCCCGAAAGTTCTAACAACAACAACGATAATTCCGTACCTGCAATTTCTGACTATGTATCCAAAGTATTCTCCATTCAGGAAGAAGCTAAATTCAACTTGGCCAAAGCAAAAGAATCCCAAAAGGAAGCCAAGGATACATATCGATCTGAACAACTTCAGTATGAAGCTGGGGATAAAGTATGGTTGAGTACAAAAAATTTGAAATTAAGAGGAAACAGGAAATTTAATCCAAAGTTTATTGGCCCCTTTTCTATTGAGAAAGTAATTAACCCGGTTTGCGTAAAATTGATTCTTCCTCGCAAGTACTTGATACACCCAGTTTTTCATGTCTCTCTAATAAAACCTTTCCATCCCCAAACTCGTATTTCTAAGTCTCCGCCTTCCATCATGATTGAAGGTCACCCTGAGTTTGAAGTTAAAACAATCTTAGATTCTAAAAGAGTTAGAGGAAAACTTTTTTATCTCATAGATTGGAAAGGTTATGGCCCTGAGGAAAGGTCATGGGAACCTTTAGAACATCTGAAAAATACTCCTAGGTTGGTCCGACTCTTTCATTTAGGACACCCTGAGAAACCAAAACCCATTTCTACTGTTCTTGGGGGGATCTTGAGGAGAGAGTACTGTCATGGTTCTGCATACCCCTTCAAATAATACACATGCCCTGTAGACATGAGTAGTATTCCCTTATTGAAACCCACCCCTGTCCCGTGCGCCCCGCACGCTTCATAGTCAGTGTGATTGGGTGTGTTCAATACTTTAGCGATTCATGCCTTATAACATTTAGGATTATTGTCAATTTTGCTTTTACTGAGCCTTGCGTTGGTTTTTGTGGTCTGATTGTGCAGTATTTCAGAGCTTTGGACTTAGCGTTTGGTACAACTGGGACTTAGCCCGGTGAAGGTCTGGTTATTTCTCTCCCCGCATCCCTCGCACGCTCCTTTTGGTGCGCGTCCGAATGGGATTAAGGACTACATCTTCACGCACGTTCTAAGTGCGTAACTGGGAGCGGCTGGGTGCGGTCCTGTACTTAAACCGCACCCAGCCTTCTAGAAGGCGCATTGCCTTCTGATTTCCTCTGGAGAAGGTCGCGTCTGGAAGAGGAACTTACCTGATGGCATTTCGATGCTGGCGGGACTCCATTTCAACTCCTCTTCAAAGCGGTTCTTCTCACATCGGAACAAGAATCCTGAAAGACAAGAATTAGAAAGCTAAGTACTTTCATTGTTTAAAGGCGCCCTTCGCAAGAAAGGTCAACAGAATTTTTGGAACTCTTAGAAGAAGAAAATGCAAGAAAGAGACTTTGGACAGTTCTGATTTAAGTTAAAGAACGCATCTTTGATTTTAGAGGAACATTTGTAAACTGTTACGTGTATGTAATACTCAGAGAAATAAGTTTAGATTGTGGTTTTAGATTTTGTGCCTAAAGTAAGGTGATTGAAGAAAAGACATATAGGATTTTGTGTTCTTTTTGGTCTATGCTTATCTTTTGTTGAACTAGAGGAAATACACGAATCCCAAGACAAAGAAGCAAGAAGTTAATCTCAAGTAAATGATAGGAATAGATAGGAAGGTTTGCAAAGAGACTTTTAAAGAATGTAAAGTAATCCTTCCTTTTATTTTTAGCTTTCTACAACTTGACTATACAAGGTGATATCCTACAAGCTGACCACTAATCCTAGAGGACGTCTGACGACTTCATCATCTCGATCTATGAAAGAAATACTGGACGAAAGCCAACAACTTACTGATCGCAGGTAGGGGAACTTCAAGACAGCCCACACTGATTTAGGTATTCTAACAAGGTAGATAAGAATAGTTAAAAGGCCACAGAACAGTTAGGAGAAATATCTTTTGACCTGAATATTAAAGTCTTTGGTGCTTGTTGCTTCGCAGGTCGACAGCAAGAACTAAAGTCTACACTTCAACGTCCAGTACCGGCCCTCCTCCCTAATTCCTAGTTTAAACCTTGCTGTTAATTTTTAGAACCAGTAAGTTTTAGTTAGTGATTTGGGAAGTTGGTCCCTTGTGTCTCTGCGAAATCATCTGCGTCATCCAAGAGGGCTTCAGCCAAGGCAAGGTAAGGGACGACGTGGATTGTTTGACACTTCCTTACTCCTTCCCACGTATTAGGCTTAGGTCAGGTACACCGGGGTAGGCGTATTTTAGAAGCACCAGTTGAGTACGTTAGTCAATGTATATATGTATGTATATATTTTATCCATTTTAAAGTATCATATGGTTAAGAAACCATATCAATGCTTTTACAGTATTATTTCATAATACTCCTTTTACTGTACGCACTTTACTTTACATTAAGTATTGCAATTGTGGCAATTCATTTCTCTTGCATGAGAAGGAAGGCTTCTCAATAAATTATACCTTTTATTGAAAACGCCCGTCTCTCTCTTCTCTGCACTCTGGTGAAACTAAGAACGCACAATTGACTGAGTGAAATAGCTGTCTATTGTTTTCACACGACTCTAGAGATATACTCTTATTCTGAGGGAGCAAAGTTGTCATGTTATATGGTTGTCGGAAGCTAATCCCCTCTTGTCTATCCAGGGAGGTTAAACTCCTCCTCGTTTATTCGAGAAAGTTTCTAGTGACCTCTGAGCTAGCTGGCAAACCTTAAGTCTAATATAGTCAGTAGAGACCTAGTCGACCTCAGTCCTACGTCTACACTGCTGAATATATTATTCCAATGCGCAGAGCCTATTAGGAATATAGGAACTACACTACAGAATCACAGCTGTTTAGATATACATGTGAACAACTAGGTAGATTACAAGTTGCACGGTACTAGTGGGGGTGGTGCAGCAGACTTCACACCCATGATTATCAGTGCAGTGCAAAAACACTCCACTGTACTGTGCAATTACAAGTTAAACCCCGTGCTATGTAGAAGACCTGTGTGGAAGCAGATTTGCCAGGCAGTATTCCTTTGTCTGCAGGGTCTAACACACATGTGTATGACCTGCTCTGATCAGGTGGTAAACGTGTGCAAATGGGCCATGTGTAAGACGGGGCTTTTGGAGAATGTTTTTTTCTCTACGGGAGACCATGTAATGCCCTCTCTAGTGCCTTATCTGAAGGTCGAGGATGCGAGGGAACAGGTCGAAGCTGCAATTTAGCCATTTACCGAGCTGATTTTATAGGACTGATGTTTGGCTCATAAAATCAGATTTACAAATGTTTGAACAACTGTCCACTGGTGATTTAGCTGATGAGAAAACCACAAGGGACTTCTGCTCAGCTCAACTCAATTTGTGTCTTAGACCCTCGTATTGAGTTGCGCACAGTGGTAGAAGTGGGCGGGACGGAAGGGCACGGCGTGCCCCTACTTCTAGAAATTATTCCTGTCCGTTCCCCTACTTCTTACTTTCAAAAACGCATCCAGGGATGGCAAGAATAGTTCTACTTAATAAAAAAACTATAACTTTTATTCTTTCAGCTTTCAGGGGCTGCTCGCACTTCTCTGTTAAACTCCAGAGGCAGCAGCAGCCCCTCCCTCAGCTCGCACAGGCAGAGTGCAGGCCCATTGTCATTCCAATTAAGGCTGATGACCCCCTTTAGAATGACAATGCGCCCGCCGTCTGCCATTAGCATGTCATGTGCGACTAGATTGGAGTTAGTGATTACAGAGGAGCTTTCCCTAAAAGAGCGCTTCGACGCCTCATTGGGGGTAGTAAGCACCATATAAATGCAATTACAATACAATACAATGATTGTGTCATGTTATGTGAGAAGGCCTGAATGAAATGCCTTTTCTGTGTATAGGGTTAATCCATTTTTTTTTTCAATGATGCACTGAAATTTTTTGCACTGTTCCTCAGGAAGGCAACCCAGTACAATCAAAAGAGACTGAGATTGAAATCGTTAAGCAGCGAAGATCAGTATAGCTTTGTATCTCCTCTTAAAGGGCCTGTGTGCTGAAGAATCTCTCGTTGTGACGCTACAGTGGCTCTGACAATATGATCCCCCTTGAGACCCATGCGACCAACTATTCATGACCTTCCATCACTCACAGCACAATTGGGGCAGGGCTTTAAGTGGGATGAAAAAACTGTGGGGCTCTCAAAGGGACGTGACCGATATAATTAAGGATGTGGCTGAAAACATTTATGCTAAAAATATGTGCCCAGCATAATGTGCTGCCCGACTTGTATTTTGCTGCTTCTGTTATTGCCTCCACATATATAATACAACAAGTAACATTACACCTACAACAAGCCAGGACTATTGGCTTTGTCAAAGGTTGTTGGTTGGAAAAGATAAGGGGCCATATGTATCAAGATATCCATTTGCGATTCTCAAATAGCGATTTTTAAGAAATCGCTATTTGAGAACGCAAATAGGTATGTATGTACAAAATCGCATTTTTTTTGCGATTTCTTAAAATTCCTTAATTGCGATTAGCAAATTGCGAATCGCAATTAAGGAATACTTTCCCATTCATTTCTACGGGCCAGGAGGCCCAAAGGAATGAATTGGAAGTTATTCTCAATTTGCAATTCATAATTTGCTAATCGCAAATTGAGAATAATTTCAAGGGTACAGGGGTGTCCAAAGGACAACCTGTTTAACCCCTGAAATGTGCATGGGTGCACATGTGACGCACATACATGCCCTAAGGGCATGTATGTGCGTCACATTGCACTTTGAAAAATGCATAAATGTGCATTTTTCAAGGAATTTGCAACTTACCACCAACTAGAAGTTGGTGGTAATTTGCGATTCCTTAAGGACATTTTTCAAATTTTTTGGGCTTTGTACATTGCATTTAAGGAATCGCTAGATTTGCGATTCCTTAAATGCAATTGCAAAATAAGGAATCGCAAATTTTGTGAATCCTTATTTTGCACCAGATTTTGCTTAATACATACCATTTAGCAAATTCGCATTCGCAAAGGCCGAAATTCTGCGAACTTTGGCCTTTGCGAATGCAAATTTGCTTGATACATATGGCCCAAATATACTACATTCATACAACTATGACTTTGTTCTATATAATATTGAAAATGCTTTAGTTTCCAATTGAAAATGCTTTAGTCTCAGATTGAGGCTGATTACCCCCTTTCGAATGACAATGCACCCGCTGTCTGCCTTTAGCATGTCATGTGCCAGTGAGATTGGAGTTAGTAATTACAGAGGAGCTTTCCCCAAACAGTGGGGAATTTGCCACCTTGTGTATCTTGTCAATGTTGTACACAGAGTGAACGGGGCAGGAGCAGTGACGGGACAGAAGAGGCGACAGGAAAGGAGATGTAATAGGGCAGGAGAGGTGACTGGTCAGGAGAAGTAACGGGCAGGAGAAGTGACAGGGCAGGAGAAGTGACAGTCAGGAGAAGTGATGGGCAGGAGAAGTAACAGATAGGAGAAGTGGCGGGGCAGGAGAGGTGGCGTGTCAGGAGCAGTGATGGGACAGGAGAGGTAACAGGAAAGGAGAGGTGATTGGGAATGGGCAGGAGCAGTGAACGGATAAGGACAGTGAACGGACAAGAGCAGTGAACGGGGCAGGAGAAGTGATGGGGCAAGAGAAGTGATGGGGCTGGAGCTGTGATCGGGCAGGAGTGCTGACCGGACAGGAGCAGTGAACGGGCAGGAGCAGTGAACGGGCAGGAGCAGTGACGGGGTAGGAAATGTGATGAGGCAGGAAAAGTGATGGGCCAGGAGCAGTGAAAGGGCACAAGAGGCAACAGGAAAGGAGAGGTGACTGGGCAGGAGAGGTGACTGGGCAGGAGAGGTGACTGGGGTGGAGAGGTGACGGGGCAGGAGAGGTGACAGGGCAGGAGAGGTGACAGGGCAGGAGAGGTGAAGTGGCAGGAGACGTGAAGTGGCAGGAGAGTTGATCAGCAGGAGAGGTGACAGGGCAGGAGCAGTGAAAGGACAGGAGCAGTGAACGGGGCAAGAGCAGTGACAGGGCAGGAGCAATGATGGGGCAGGAGCAGTGATGGGGCAGGAGAGGTGACAGGGCAGGAGAGGTGACTGGGAAGGAGAGGCAATAGGGCAGGAGAGGTGACTGGGCACAAGAAGTGACAGGCACGTGACATGACAGGCAGGTGATGTGATGGGCAGGAGAGGTGACGGGGCACGAGAAGAGACGAAGCATTAGAAGTAATGGGGCAGGAGCGGTGATTAGGCATGAGCAGGAGTGGTAACCGGGCAGGAGCCGTGTACGGACAGGAGCAGTGAACGGGGCAGGAGCAGTGAACGGGGCAGGAGCAGTGAACGGGGCAGGAGCAGTGAACGGGGCAGAAGGAGTGAATGGGGCAGAAGCAATGGTGCAGGAAAAGTGACAGGACAGGAGAATAGATGGGCCAGGAGAAGTGACGGGCCAGGTGAAGTGACGGGACAGGAGCAGTGTCTGGGAAGGAGAAGTGATGGGGAATGAGAAGTGACAGGGAAAGAGAACAGGGCAGGAGAAGTGACCGGGCAGGAGAAGTGACCGGGCAGGAGAAGTGACCGGGCAGGTGACGTGACGGGCAGGTGACATGACGGGCAGGTGACGGCTGGAGAAGTGATGGGCTGGAGAAGTGGCCGGGCAGAAGAAGTGAAGGGCAGGTGACATGACGGGCAGGTGACATGATAGGCAGGTGACATGACGGGCAGGTGACGTGACATGGCAGCAGAGGAGACATGACGGGGCAGGAGAGGTGATGGGGCAGGAGAGGTGACGAAGCAGGAGAAGTGATGGGGCAGGAGCGGTGATTAGGCATGAGCAAGAGCGGTGAACGGGGCAGGAGCAGTGAACGGGGCAGGAGCAGTGGACGGGGCAGGAGCAGTGTACGGGGCAGGAGCAGGGGACGGGGCAGGAGCAGTGGACGGGGCAGGAGTAGTGAACAGGGCAGTGTGAGAAGTTGGCCTGGTATATGATGTCCACTATTCTAGTGGGCACCTTGCACCAGTCCAAACAACCCTTAGGGTGGTGGTTGTAAAGTCAACCTTATAGACCAGCTATCCTAGTGGTAGCATGGACAAAGCAGTCTTAGGCTTAAACTTCAGAGAGCATGTGAAGCCAACTGTTTTACCATATATAATACCAAATGAAAGGACACCACACAAGGTATATATCAAATATATATGTATTTATTACTAACACAACTCCTCTGCACTCTTTATGAGGTCACAGTTCGAGATACAGCACAAGTTACTCAATAAGCATACTATAAGTTGCACAAATACAATTCTGCCCTAGGGGCCTCACAAACCATATACTAAATAAGTGGTATAAGAACCACTTCAGGAAATGTGAGTAGGCCTAGGGCCTAGGAAATTGCTGGGCCTGCACTGAGCAACCAAGGGATTGGAAGTAGGAGGCCCACAGGAAGTGTGTGCAGTGTCTAAACACACACGCAGGTTACCATAGAGTTTCAATGGGAACGTAAAAGTTACGAAGTAGTAGATTTTGGACACTTCCGGAAGGACTACGGGAAAACCATGTTAAACTAGGACACTTGGATAGTTAATACCCACGGGAGAACCGGAGTACTCGAGTTACCTCACCCAGGGAAGCCGGGTGCATAGGTGTTCTTTCTTGTCGGGTTTTGTCGCTGTCTCCTATGGGGAGCTGCAAGAAAGTGCTGCAGGGGACCAGGAGAAAACTGTCCGGGTGGATCCAAGGACGGAGCGCAGTCGAGAAGAACCTGAAAGCAGCCAGTGACCAGGAAGGAACCAGGCGATGTCGAAATGCAATCAGGTGAAGCTTGTCTCTTCAGCCACGAGGACCAGGAGGCGTCGACGACGACCAGGTGCTGGAGTCGAGCTGTCCCATGACGGATCTAGCTGTTGGCAGTCTCGGTATCCGGATTGGACCCAACAAACCTTGGCAAATGCAATCCACGCAGGATGGGAAGATTGGCCTTAGTTCAGACCAGCAAGTCTGGGGAGCTTCTCCTTCACAGAGAAGCTGGAGCAAGCCCGGAGCAACCAGGAAAATGGTGTAGTTTTGCAAAGATGTCTTCAGAGGGCCTATTAGCCAACGGGCTAGCAACCACGAAGACGTATTGAGCTGAAATGCAGGCGCAGGCCCCACGCGGCACTCGTAGAATGTAGAGGGCTGAGCTTCGGTGCAAATGCTGCTCGGGTCTGGGGCTTCTCAAACCCCAATGCACAACTTCAAGGGTACCTCAAGAAGCTGCACAGGTAGCAAAAATCAGGTAGTCCAGGATGTCCGGTCCCACGCCGCTCGTGTAAGCCACGGGTCTCAGCTTTGCTGTGGATGTGGGTCAGAGTCAGAAGTCTGGAAATCCAGTTCCTGCGTCTCTAAGTCTTCGGGTTTCAGCGGGAGCATCGACAAAGCAAACCGGCAAGTTACTGTTGGTGCCTGTTTGTACAGGGTGGTCACTCCTTGACCACAAGGGAGATGTCTTCAGTCTTCCAGTCGATATAGAACGTTGAAGGTCCAAGAGTTTAGTTTCAGAGTTTCTTTCCAGGATAAATCTAAAGTCTCTATACACAGCTCCTAACTTTATACTAAACTAAGGGGCTGGATTACCTGCTAGGTCCCTCCTATGGGTGGAACCTGTTACACCCAGGGCCGGCGCTAGGCATGGGCAGCGTGGGCAGCTGCCCAGGGCCTCGCACTCAGCCCACCAGCATGGGGCCACACACTGGTGGTGTGTCCTGTTGTTTCTCTGGCGATTCATTTCAGAGAAAGGTGTTGCCTTGCAATTAAGGTCCTTCAGAGGGGCCCCCTCTCCCCAGACCCCTCAGGGATGGTGTCTTGAGGCATAGGGGAGGGAGACGCTCCCTTCAATTGCAAGGAGACCCATTAACTTTTAGCCCACAAGCAATTCTCACAGCTGTCGGACTGAAGGTGTTAGAAATGCTTATGGTCTGAAAGTTAAAACGGTGGGGGGGCCAAAATGCTGGACAATGGGCCTCCCACAGTGTCTGTGAATGGTCTCCTAAAGGAGCCACTTATCTACATTAGAGGGGCCTCGCACATTTTATTTTAGCCCAGGGCCTCGCAAATCCTAGAACCGGCCCTGGTTACACCCCTTTCCCTTTGTCCAGTTTTGCGCCAGAGCTGGGGCTGGAGTGCCCCAGTAACTGGTTTGAGCTGGGCTATGCATGGAGCACCTTGTGTGCCGACGGCAGCAACAAAAGAGTTAAGGTAACATGTTGTTCCTGCTTATATTTCACACGTTTTACATAAACCTGTGTTTGCTTTTTACTGAATTTAACCTCAAATAAACATGTTCATCCATTGTTTTAATTAAATAACGTTATAAGCTGTAACTGGTCAGTGAAATGCTAAACATACTAAAAATTGGTATATTTTGCTATTTCTAGCCACACCCCTGACTCCGCCCACATTTTCAATCTTTAGGTATTCCTGCCCCCACAGTTCCCCTACTTTTTATTTCCCACTTCGACCACTGGTTGCACAGTACTGGAGCCAGGATAAATTGCATGAGACTTTACTGTTAGTGCCTGGTAAAGAGGGCCCGGTACTCAGGGACCGATTTTTCGAGTGATAATCACACTGATTGTGCCATTCCATGGGATTAGATTGCACACCTGTACCACCTGCTCAGCAAGTGGCAGGTAAATGTATGCGCCGGTCTGTGGGTGCAGATAGAGCGGAGAGTGTTGGAGGGGTGGTCGGAGTAGGGGCCAGAAGGGGAAGTTTTTTCATTGTAAACACGGAACGATGTTAAGCTTTTGCCGCAGTCAAAGTCTCTCATGCGTTATTTCCAGCTTCAATTACCAGTCGGAAACACCGGGCATGTCAAAACCTCAGAACTCATGATCAGGTGGGACAAAGTAAACACACTTAAACATGCGCTACTGACTCTCCCCCTTACATATAATCAGGGCCTCAGTGTTGCCTGGTGTGTGGTATGCACTTGGAGATGCGAGCCTGGACCGTATATTCTAGTCAAAGTTCATGTGAAACCCTCTCAGCTGCCCAACTCAACCCCCAAAACAACTGCTCACAGCGCAGCCCCTGGAAAAGTGATCCTGTCTCCCAAAGCCCGTGTGGGGCTGGTCGCCTAGCGCCGAAGCCCAGGGTATGGAGCGGTTGGCAGTCTGCCCATCTCTCGGATACATGGAATAAGCAATCAGAGACTATTGCAGGGCGCACCCGCGAGGAATGTCCATATTACAGCACCCGATATTCCCGCCTCGCAGCCCTGCTACCACAAATATACGGCTTCTGGCTGAGCTGGCAGTAATCGGACCCCGAACCAGGCCCCAATTTGGCAGATGCAGCGGAACGGGGGCGCCGTTTTATGTTGCACGGGACACGTAGATGCTCTATTAGGGCTCATTAGCCGTATTAAAGATTCATTAACCACAACTTGACCCCCGGAGCTATGGTAATTAGGCAGCTCTGAAGTCCCAGAAGGGAGGCCGGACCACACACGGCAGATTCTGCAAGCAACCTGTCTGCGCTGATCTTTCTTCGCAAAGGTCAATCAGGCAACCTTGAGCGACGCGGCAGCTTGGAAGGGGCGTCTTGTGTTGCTTTTGTTGGCTGCTAATTTGTCAGAATGCGGAAAGTATGAAAAGAGCAACTGCGTGTGCAAAGTATGACATTTCCTGCTGCTTCTCGCTGACGCGAGCTCGCTCATTAGCAAAGTTTTACCGCTCTTTATTGGCAGGGCAGCGCCAGCCCCAGGGAAACAACAGCAGCGCGAATCCTGAACTGAAAACTATTTCAGACAAAAAAAAATGCTTGCGTTAGGACTAAGAACCTGAAAAGGCTATTGTAACTCAGGATGCTTTCTTAAGGGACTCAACAAGCCGCTCACCCATGTCGGCAAAGAGTTACAAACAATAATTGCATTTCCTACTGTTTCAGAAATAAAACATAATTAATATAAAACAGATTTTGGTGAGGGTGACATTTAGGGCCAGATTCACAAAGGTTCAGTGTCGGGTTAGCGTTACTTTTGTAAGGCTAAGCCTATTTGGGAATTAACAATGCAACGCTAATTGGTATTCTTGTTGGTTTGTATAGAAAAGTAATGCACAGTAGCGCAAAACGCTGCTTTAGATTAAATTGCGTCAAGGGGTTGCGTTAGATGGGTGGTACATGGGCATTCCCATGCTACCACTCATGCTTTTTGATGCTAAATCCTATCTACTAACATTAGTAAACACAGTTTTGCGCCAAAAGTTAACACCACTGGAAAGCAGGCGTTAAAAGGAGAAATGCTTTAATTTCTCCTTTATTTTCAGACTTTGCATGCATACTACACTGTGCAGCACTCTTTCAAAGTAGTAAAAGCTTTGAAGTGTTTCTAGGCACAGGGACAGATTTACAATGAAAGTGACTCATTGCATTCCGCAAGCCATTTGGCTGCGCAGCACTGAGTCACTTTCAAAGCACAGGGATGCAACATATTTACTAGAATATGGCGCATCTCTGTGCTTCCCCCTGTGCGGGCGCACAAGCTGTAGCCATGCGCCGGTGCAGGCAGCCTTGCACCATGGTGCAAGGATGCCTGCGTCATGGGGAGACTGTTTTTGTGCATTAAGGGGCACCTTCCTGCACAAAAACAATCACTACCGGCATTTTCCTCTTTGAATGCGTTCTCTGGAATGCAGCACGCATTGAAAGAGGATAAAAGAGGAGAAAGGAATACATTTCTCCTCGTTGTGCCTCCCTATGCCTCCTCTTACACGCATTTCCAGATTTACGATTCCTCGTAAGTCTGGAAATGTGTTTCGTTCCATGGGTGTTGCGTGGGAACACCCACAGCAACACCCAGGGAACGCCCCTTTCACACAAAGTTCTATGTGTAAAGGGGCCATATTTACAAGGAAAGAAAAGTCACGCAGTGTGGCTTTTCCTGTCCTTGCAAATATGGAGCAGTACAAAGCGCCACCAGTACAACACAAAAGGTGACGTACTGGTGGCGCAGGGGACTTGTAAATGTGCCCCATAGCAATTTTTACAAGAAGGGAAAGCTTCCTGTACAAAACCTATGCTAGACTCAGGCACCACCCTAGCTCTATGGGGCTAAGGTGTGTACCTGGAGCACAGCAGCTGAAATCAAAGCCAGTGGGAGGGAAAGCGGAGGAGAGAGCAATATCTCTGTGCATATGGCGCTGTCCTGCACGCTCCCTGTCACACAATGCAGCACAGCCTCTTTGGGTGCTGTGCTGAATTCCATTACAATTTTCAGAATCTGGGTCTAGTATTTTTTAATTGCGTGAAATAGAGGACTTAGGATTCTATAGGGTATATTAACTAACATTTTGCACCGGTGTGCGTCACTTAACCACACAAAATGTTTATTTGAAATTTTCTTTCCAGCATGCTGAAAGTCACCCAATAGTACAACCAAGCAGTGTCTAGTGATTCTTTGCATTACTTAGCATTGAGGCGGCACTCATGTTTTTTCAGGCAAAACCCTATTTACTAAAAAAAATGTAGACAAGTTTTCATTAAGAAAACAACAATTTTGACATTAGATTTATCGAGAAGAAATCATTTTATTTCTCCAATCTTTTATGGCTTTGCATGTGTGCTGCACTGTACAGCACACTACAAAGTAAGAAAAGTTTAAAAGTCAGGCTAAGCATAGTGTTTTGAACTAGAAGAGCATGCAGTCAGTGTCAGGTACATAGACATGTGAAATTTGGCATGAAGCACTTAGCTCAATATTTGGAGTTTACAGAAGATTACACTTCATTAATAAAAAGTATACATACCACTCATTTTGATTTTTTTATGCAATACCATTATGACAGGTGTGTTAATTGAGTGCACACTTACCCTTTTGGGTATCTTGAGTACTATTGCCAGATAACAGATCTGTATTTTAACCCAGATCAATTATACTCACTTTACTGACCTCAGAAAGAAGAAAGGCTGAACAGTCTCTTGCTTGCTAAAAGGGCAAAAATTACTGTCAGACACACGTTTGGGAGGAGAGACATTGGGCAAGCAAGGGATATTGGGTATCAATCATGGCATTTCAATCAATCAATCAAAGCATTTATATAGCGCATTACTCACCCGGAGGGTCTCAAGGCGCTAGGGGAGGGGGGTCCACTACTGCTCGAACAGCCAGGTCTTGAGCTGCTTCCTGAAGGCGAGGTGGTCCTGGGTCAGGCGGAGGTGGGTCGGGAGGGAGTTCCAAGTCTTGGCGGCGAGGTAGGAGAAGGACCTTCCCCCTGTGGTGGCTCTTCGGATGTGGGGGACGGCGGCGAGGGCGTGGCCGGTCGATCGAAGCTGGCGTTTGGGAGCATAGAAGTTGAGGCGGCTGTTGAGGTATCCTGGGCCTTGGTTGTATAGGGCTTTGTGTGCGTGGGTGAGGAGACGGAAGGTGATTCTCTTGTTGACCGGGAGCCAGTGCAGGTCTTTCAGGTGTCCGGAGATGTGGTTGCGACGGGGGATGTCCAGGATGAGTCGTGCTGAGGCGTTCTGGATCCGCTGGAGCCTCTTCTGGAGTTTGGCGGTGGTTCCGGCATCGAGGGAGTTGCCGTAGTCCAGACGGCTGGTGACGAGGGCCTGGGTGACCGTCTTCCTGTCAACAAAAAGAAATACAGAGTTCCCCGGTTGCAGACAGCTAGAGGACTGTCATTGGTCTCTCTCTTGTCGGGTCAAACAGCAAAAAAGTGAGTGTAGTGAACCCTCTCTTGGAATTTTTGGGGTACCTCACACAAGTCGCCGGTTGGACTACACTTGTAATCCCACCCGGTGATCGTTCAGCGTCATCATCGATACCCTGCCCCTGCGCCATGCCTGTCGGGCAACAATAATTGTTGCTCTTTGGCGGGGATCTTCTATTCCTTCGCCAAAGGGTGTGTGGATGTAAGGGGACCATGCAAGGAGGTAACAAGTGAGTGTGCAAAAGTGAGCGTGGGTGAAATAAAAAGAGTCAGTAGAGTCCAAAAATTGGGATTTTAATGATATGGCTCACTGCTCTCTTAAAAATACAAGGGGTATAGAGGCAGAACTATCAAGGTAGTAAGCCTCATTCGACCCTTGGTGAGTGGATGGTCAACATGTTTCTTGCTTATAGAGCAATTCGTCAGGACCAAGGGGTGCTCATATGATTTGCAAGGGCTCCCCCGTGGTCAGGGGGCCCAGTATACGACCTGGTAGGTGTCGTATGGAGGTCCTTTCCTCTGGACCCTTCCCAGGACTAAATGGGAGAGAGAAGAGAGAAGTGTACTGTCAAGGAGAGACCAGAGAGATATATCATGGACAAACGTGGAAACCGTCTTCCTGGTCTCGGTGGGAATCCACCGGAAGATCTTGCGTAGCATGCGCAGGATGTTGAAGCACGACGAGGAGACGGCGTTGACTTGTCTGGTCATGGAGAGGAAGGAGTCCAGGATGAAGCCCAGGTTACGTGCGTGGTCTGTTGGTTTGGGTGCGCTGCCTAGGGCGGGGGGCCACCAGGAGTCGTCCCAGGCGGAGGGTGAAGATCCCAGGATGAGGACTTCCGTCTTGTCCGAGTTCAGTTTCAGGCGGCTGTTCTTCATCCATTCAGCTACGTCTTTCATCCCTTCGTGTAGGCTGGCTCTGGCGGTGTCGGGGTCGTTGGTGAAGGAGAGGATCAGCTGGGGGTCGTCGGCGTAGGAGATGATGTTGAGGTTGTGCTGGCGTGCGATGGCTGCGAGGGGGCTCATGTATACGTTGAAGAGGGTTGGGCTGAGCGAGGAGCCTTGAGGAACGCCGCAGATGACTTCAGTGGCTTCTGATCTGAACGGGGGAAGGCGGACTCTCTGTGTCCTTCCGGCGAGGAAGGAGATGATCCACTCCAGTGCCTTCTCCTGGATTCCGACGTTGCTGAGGTGCTGTACTAGGGTACAGTGGCAGACAGTGTCAAAGGCCGCGGAGAGGTCTAGGAGGATGAGGGCCGCTGTTTCTCCGTTGTCGAGCAGGGCTCGGATGTCATCGGTGGCTGCGATCAGGGCGGTCTCGGTGCTGTGGTTGGCCCGGAAGCCAGACTGCGAGTGGACATTTGCCACTCATGTCTGAAATCTGCCCCACCACAGCTCTGCAAATTAGGCCAAGTACAACCCAATTAGCACTTGAGTTCCATTGGTAGGGATGGTGAGCAATCACACTTTTCTCAGGCAGGTAGTGTGCATATGCTGGAGCTCAGACCTCAACAATCACATAACAATTCATTAAATGACTGTCCACAGAGTGCATATGTTTTTTAAAGAAAGAAAAGCACTTTCATGCATATTAGAATGGAATATACACACTATGCTAAGTGTCATTGTGCTATCAGGCAGTGTTGTGTGTCTGTCTGCTATCCTGTCTACGTTCTCTCTTGATCCAAGGTCTGTTCCTACCTATCTAGGGGGTCCTTCCTTCTGTGGGGTATAAGGAAGTAGTGTGATTATGACTCAGGTGCAGATGCAACACCTCTGAAATTAGTGTGTTCAGTTTTTAGTTCTCAGACTTACCACAAGCAGTGGATCAGTCCCTGTGGAATCGGTGCAGCCCAGTATACTGCTGATACGGCTGACCGAACGAGTACTTCCACGGTTGGCGGTGCACCCTACCTATCGAAAAGGCGATATAATTGGACCCCCGGGAATATAACCACAGGTTCCCACATTACAATGGATACTATATACTCGGATTAATATTGGGACATATAGTGATTTTATGGGAATTCTACACCGCCAAGTTAAACAGTTTGTGTATCGACTACATTCAGTGTACCTAAACTGGAGTGTTGAAAGAAGACTCTTTAAGAGAGGATAGATTGACCTTTGAAGACCAAAATATTTACTAGCCCTAGTCCTGATGAGGCCAGAATGACGATGGCTGAAACGCGTCGACATTTTGTTTGAAGAAGATCCCAGCCAAATTACTTGAATTAATGAAAAAATATTATTCACAAAGAGTAAAAAGTGTTGAAGATAGTCTAAGGAGACATGGACTATGTATACTGCTTGTGTTAGGTCTGGTGAGCTTACCTTGAGAGCAATGCGGAGTCTGTACACTTAGCGAGCATCCTCTATCTACATAAAAAAATCGGGCTACAACAATTTTTCTTCTGATTTATGTTTGTATGTATATATATATGTTTTTGTAAAAAGTAATGTGTAAATATATATATGTGTGTGTTCGTTTGTTTTGAAGTGGGCATATAAATCATACTAGCCCCAAATTAATTTAAAATCCTTTTCAATCAAAATAAAAAATCAATAAGAGAACAACATATGGTTTGCTCGCCTTGTGGAAATGGGAAATTTTACTAATACAAAATAGTGTTTCCAGACAATTTATTTTGTATTTTGTGGGGGTAGATAATTAAACTTTCTTACCCTTCTGCATTAATTCCATTTATAGTGTCCAAGGCACCAGTTTGTTTTTTGTAGTACTTTATTTACCCAGATGCCTGTGGCTTACCGGGTTTACCCTGAATTTGCAAGCTATCTTGCTCTGCAGCATGCTTGTACCCTTCCTTCTAAGAGGTTTAGCACCCATTGTCAGTGATGTCTATGAGTCCAGCTTATTTTCCTGGGTTCTTACCCATTCAGTGTGCCTTGCAGAAGCAAAAGCAGCAGTCCTGGTCATTGCCACCTGCAACGGCTGGACTAGCCATAGTGGGCCATGGCATTTCTCCGGTGGGCCAGAAGAGTGAGGGCCGGTTTTAAACTAGTGGGGGGAGTTTTTGTTACTGGGGGCCGGTATTTGCAGCAGTGCTAACAAAAGCACAGCAGCAGTGTTCCTGCAAGCCCCCACCCCCCTGGCCAGTCAGACGTAATTGCCAGGGCTGGTTTGCATTCCCTGTTTGGCCCTGGTGGTCGGGATCAGACCACCAGAGAAAGTCGCAGCAGTTAGGCTCTTGGCGATGTAGCACTATATACAGACTGGCATATGCAGTCACGCAAAGGCTGATCACTGTAGGCAGTTGCAGCCACACACTTGCTAATCACTCTGGACAGTTGCAGTCATGACAGAGTGATCACTCTGGGCACTTGCATCCACCTACAGCCCAATCTCTCTGCACAGTTTGGCCACACACAAACTGATCACTCCAACACACAATCACAGCACAACTGGGCTTCAGCAATTCCGGCCGCAATGTTCAACATTCCTGCCAGGAGCCATCACAGAGATACTGCAGGCCTGCAGACACCCTCTCCCGCCTTAATCTCTCTTGTCTGGGCTGGTGTATGATGATATGTTGCCATCAAAAATATTAGCCACAAAAATATTGCTAAAAAAATAACTACTACACAAATATTGACTTTACATAGTCAGTACGTAAAGTCAAAAATATGGACAAAAAATATAGAAGTCTAAAATATCTCCAAAAATAGAAAAGTATATAACATTTTAAATATGATACGCTATGCTAAATTTCAAACATATGTTAACTTTACAAGTATTACAGTTGAAAAGTGATATAATTATAATATAAAAATATTTAACTTCCAAATGTAATAAGTTCTATACTTTCAAATAAAAAATAGTAATTCAACACAAACATAATTTAAACATACATAATAAAAATACTAATGGAAATAATTATATTTACAAACACATTACATTATTTTTTTTAAATAGTACAATAACAATATGAACATAAAAATACATTAATACAACTATTAATACAGAAAATAAATTATGAACATTATTTACATCAAATACAATTTTTACATTAAAATGCAATATACACATAGTGAAGCCACTTTAAGTAAAATCAGATAAAACAATGTTAGACTGGAGTTGTCTAATTCATTACTATCATTTGACCTGACCAATAGTAGGCAAAGTTGTGGATTTTGGAGGTGTTAGATTTCCTATTCCAATTCCGAATGTACACAACATTAGGCACACTGTTGGATACTGGATGGATCAGATTCACTGTTCCCACTCTGATGTAAGTACCAGTTGGGAAAGTGTTGGATTTTGGAGGGGGCAGGTTTACTTTTCCCACTCAGAAGTGAACAACAGGAGGGAAAGTGTTGGACTTTGGAGGGGGCAGATTTACTATTCCACTGCAAAGTAAACAAAAGTAAGGAAAGTGCTAGACTTTGGATGGGTTAGATTTACTGTTCTCACTCTAAAAGAGAGCAGTATGGAAAGTGCTGGAACCTGGAGTTGTCAGATTTACTAGTCCTAATCCAGCCTGAACAAGAGTAGAGAGAGTTCTGGACTCTAGAGCTGTCAGATTTACTATTCCCACTCCAACCGGAGCGAAAGTTGGTAAAGTGCTGTACTCTGGAGTTGTCAGATTTACTATTCTGACTCAAACACGTAATTAACAGTAGATAGATAGATAGATGGCTAGATGGATAGATGGATAGATGGGTAGATAGATAGAAAGATGGATAGATATAGATATATATGTTACCTACTGGTGGTCGTCAGTAGGTAGTTATTTTTAGGACCTAGTTCCCATAGGAAACGCGTTTTAAATTTTGCCAATAACTTTGGCTGCACTTGACGAATCTTCACAAATTTTTCAAAATTAGTATGATGCTCAGTTCAGCTGCTGTGTTGAAAGTTTTGGTGTGATTCATCAAGCAGGGCCTGAGAAAAAGGGGGGGTGGTCCAATAACGTTTTTTTTGCCATGCAATTTCGCATAAGGATTTTGTAGATGTCTACAGCCCGAACAGCTAGAAGGAATTGCACCACTTTTGGCAGAAAGGTGGCTCTAGGTCAAGAAAGGGCCCTTTTTGGTGTTTGGGTAAATCCATTCAGTAGGTGGGGAGACATTAAAGGAAAACAACATTTGTATATCTAGAGGCATGGACTTTCCCCAAATCTTATCAATCTAGTGCCGAGATCTGATTGGATACCAACACTTCAACCAGGAAGTGTTGGCAGACATCTTGGGACTCAAACTCAGCTGAGTCTGAAACAAAAACATAAAAAAAGAACAGGGTCTAGGGTAGGAATACCCTCCCTAATAGGCCAGGTGGTGTGTTTCCCCATGGACAGCTCCGGGGCCAAAAATAATTTAAAACATTTTTTGCGGGGAAAATTATGAAGATTCGCCAATTCCCATGAAAATGTAAAAAGAACACGCGCAGTCTCCCATGCTTGTTTAAACATGTACGCCTGGGTGGGCCAGGTCCCAGGGGCAAGCGTAAATTAAACGAAAGGGGAGGGTGCAAATGAGCTCCCCCAGGACACTTTCAGCCCTGAAAGTTTGCCAGCAAGCCCTTTCTGGGGCACAGACATCCATAAAATCTTTTGCCAGACGTGCTTCAGGAATAACCTTTCTTCAGTGGCATTAGTCTGTAACAGTGCTGCTGCTCGTGCACCATTCTTAAATCACCTGCTTCAGTGGGCGTGGCTGCAAAGCCTCTTGGTAACTGTAGTGCGCAGAAATTCCACCCCAGTGGATGCACTGTTCAACTAAAATAAAAACTCAATCTTGGATGAAAACGTCCTTCAGAGGGCCAGCCCTGCTTTATAACAGTCATTAGGAGCAGAAGCTTAAACCAGCCTGCCTCGGTTTCAGCTTCTCTTTGTTCCGATTTTCGCCTTTTTATATATATGTATATATATATATATATATATATATATATATATATATATATATATATATATTCAAGCAAACTCGTCCCAAATCCACAAGACTGCAAAGATCCTGCACAGCTCTGGACAAACGAAGAGAGGAACCCAGGAATGGTGCCAAGTGTGATTTTATTTCAGCTCAATCTCGCTCAGCATGCCCGCCATTACGCGTTTCGACAGTATCCACTGTCTTGATCACATGATGTGATCGCAAAGTTACATGGGATTTTATCCATCTAGTCATAGACACTAAAGGTGGACTAAATTATAACCACCACATTTAAAACATAGCATTCTTTCAAAAGGGTACATGGAAACAACAGAAGGACTACCGTTGTTTTGTATAGTCCAGTTCCATCTTGAATATAACCCATAGTGGGTAAATAAACTGAAGTATATACATGTGCAAATACGCAAATAAATAGCATGTACAAAAAAACTTCATAAATATATACATATAAATATATAAATATATAATTCATTTAAAACCATTGTTAAATTTCATGATTTACAAGAGGACAATGTTTCACAAACCCTTTTTGAAAAAACGTTCAAAGAATATATCCCAAGTGGGAATTTCCAATAAAGTGTCATGTGCTGTATGTAAACAAAGACCATATGTAAACACACATATTTGAAAGTATCCAATTCCCATCTTGTAACAAGGAGCAGCCATCATCGCAAAAATTGCAAATAAAGAATATATTGAAAGTGATTGAGTGCCAGTATCTCAGTTTTCTTAAAAAGGGAAGAGCCCCTCCCTATTTCATATTTATCAATCTGACAGATGTTAATACACGGCAGCAACCGAAAAATGCAAAACAATTCTATTGACTGCAAATTTTACAATTTGTGAATTTAGAACAGTCTACTCTAGTAACTAAACAGTATGGTTAAGTCCAGCTCTGGTATAGGTACACCTTATTTCCTGAAAAAAACTACAAACAAGTGTATAGGTCCTCACTGGCGTTAAGACCTCCAGGGGCACGACTGTTAAGTTCTAAGATGTACCTAGTTTCAAGTACCCTGAGCAGCCCATCCCTATTTCCCCCTCTCTTCAGGGGTGGCACACAATCTATAACAAAATAGACAAGATGTTTGGGATCACTCCCGTGTACCGCCTGAAAATGGCGTGCCACAGGGTAGGCTTGTTCATTATTGGTGATTGCCCTCAAGTGCTGCAGTATTCTCCTGTGAACCGGCAGCCGGGTACACCCTACATACCTAAGTTCACAAGGGCACTGCAGCACATAAACGGCAAACTCCGTTTTGCAAGATAACTGTTTAGTTATCAGAACTGGATCTTCCCTGAAAGGAATGAGATAGCGTGTTGTATTGCATCCGTTTTTACAGGCTTTGCAGCTGGAACATTTCAGAAAACCTTTCCTCAAATTCATAAAGGTCTTAGATGTTGGGAGTTCCAAATGATTTTTCACTAGCCTGTCTGACATGGAGGTAGATTTCCTAAAGGAAAACTCTGGCCTTCTGCCCACTGAACCCCCAATGACGGGGTCCCCCGTCACTAGGTTCCAGTTGCGGCTGAAAATCCGCCTGATTTCCCTATGTTGCTGGCTGTAAGTAACCACGACTCTAGAGCTATCTTTGGGTACTGCATCTGACTCAGTATCATTCTTAGATTTGGGCACTAGAATCTCTGCCCTGATCAGATTATTGGCTTGTTCCATGGCCCTAGTGACCGTATTAGCTGAATATCCACGTGCCAAAAAGCGCAAACGACTTTCATCCATAGCTCTAGCGCACTCCCTCTCATCACTGCAAATTCTTTTGATGCGAAGCATCTCCCCAAAGGGGATGCTCTGTATCAAGTGATGCGGGTGCTGACTTGCTGCGTGCAAAATAGAGTTGCCTGCAGTTGGCTTTCTATATAGTCGTGTTGCTAGTTTACCTTCATGTACATAAACCTCCATATCAAGGAAGCATAGTTGGATTTTACTCATAGAGGATGTGAATTCCAAGTTTAGATCATTACTATTTAAATTTTCTACAAATTCCTGGGCCTCCAGCATGGTACCCTGCCAAATGAGAAAGAGGTCGTCTATATACCTCAAATAAACCGGTACATTCCTCTCCATGGTGGCCTGATGCTGCACCATGAGGACCTGTTCCTCCCACCAGCCCATGTGCAAGCACGCTAGGCTGGGAGAAAAACAGGCCCCCATAGCTACCCCTCTAACCTGCTGATATACCTGACTATTGAACAAAAAATAATTTTGCTCCAGACAAATTTTGATCATCGCAGTGAGCATGGAATTATGAGCAGAAAAATTCATAGATCTCCTATTCAGGTAATAATTCACAGCCCTGATGCCGTCCAAATGACGTATAGACGTGTACAGGGATGTAACATCCAAACTTATGAGTATACAATTTTCATTCCAAACAAAATTGTCCAATTTTCTAACAAAATCTGAAGAATCCTGTACATAGGAGTCCAAGCCCCTAACACTGTCCTGTAAAAAATAATCTATGTAAGTTGACATCTTTTCGGTGGTACTGTTAATTGCAGAAATTATAGGTCTGCCAGGAGGGATTTGTGTGTTCTTGTGGACCTTTGGAAGTAAATAAAAAGAGGGTATAACAGGGAATTCTTTCTTCAAAAATCCTAGCTCCTCTTTCGTTATTAAATTGCCACATTTCCATGCAATTAGCTTGGCATTCTGATCTTCCCATGCCAACCTTACTGCTCCCAAATTACTCCTCCTGTAACAAGAATGGTCTTGTAATTGCCTTTCCGCTTCATCTATATACATCTGGCGAGGCCACAGTACAATATTTCCACCCTTGTCCGCTTGACGGACCAGGATGGTGTTGTCAAACTCAAGCTTTTTAACCAGGGTGTTGTAGCTCTGATTTAATTTGTTGATCACTCCGCGTTTCTTGTTGGTGGTGATGTAGAGCTGTTTTAAATCTTTGGTTATCAAATCTTGATATACATCTATATTGTCATGAGGCAATATGGGGAGAAATACTGACTTAGGTTTGAAAGGGGTGGTCCCCGCTATTTGATCAACTCTTGATCTCACCAAAGGCAACATTGTCGAGGGGGTCATTTCCTCTTGCAATCCCCATATTTCATCAAAGTCCTCTCTGTCCCCTGCTTGCAAGGTGATTGCGTCCATGTCCACTGCCCCAGATTTCTTTTTCCTCGCCGGTTGTAATTCAAAATATTTTTTCAGTTTTAACTTTCTCACAAAACGGAAGGCATCCATCCTCGTATCTGCATAATTAAAGTTGCACGGGGGACAATATGACAAACCCAGACTCAAAATATTGGCCTCCTTTTCCGTTAGTTTCAATGTGGACAAATTCATTATTGTGTGGGGGCTGCCGCCTGTGTTTTTGCTGTTTTCTTGCTGTTCCAGCGGTTTTTCTTTTGACTGTTGTTTGTTTTTGGTTTTGTTGCACCATCTCCTTTCGCCTCGTTTCCTGTTGGCCCTTTGGCGTTTGGACCGCCAGTCTGCCCTCTGGATCTCAATGTGTCCCGGCGATCTTGACACATGCAGCTCATTTCCTGGGCCTTGGAGAGTGCTGTAAACCCCAACGGCATACTTCTTGCCCCCTCATTTTCTGACTCGCTGCCCACAGAACTCGCATCTGAAGAGGATGGAACATTCGGAACATTGTCAGGCGCGACTACACGAGTTTTTCTAGCCCTCGCCTTGATGTTTTCATAGCGCTTGGCGTATGTGAAGATTTGCCCATGTAAATAGTCCAAGCGATCCCGCTCGAATTTGTAGGCTTTACGTTTTTTTATAATATCCTCTTCCTTGCTTAGTCTAGTTTGCATTTCCACTCGCATTTTGTACGTCGCTTCACTCGTTCCCATACCTTCAATTTCCTCTTCTAATGCTTCGATTTGCGCTTGCAATTTGCAACGGTCCGATTCCGCATATTTTACCAATATTCTCATTAATTTTGCCGATGACTCTAGGTTTGCCTCTGCCCACTCAGTGAGCATGTCCGGGTCGGGTGTCTCATAACTAGGGGCTAAGCTGATTTGTAACCCTCTAGGAACCCGTCCTTCCTGTAGGTACATAGTTAAAGACTTGTTCTCCCACCATTTGGACTGTTCTTTAATTTTTAATTTTTCTAATTTTCTGTAAAGGTCCCGAATTGTCGGGTTTGCATTTGTAATGGTTGCTGACCGCGTAGAGTCAGTCCCCCCAGCCGGGGGTTGTACAAACACGAGGCCGGCGGCCTCTTCTCTGCTCCGCAATACATCCGCGGACATGCTTATGCTGTAACCTTTGTAATTAGAGCCACACTCGTTAAAACGGAAAAGACGTTCACAAAGGCAAATTACTCTTGCTGGCTCGTGAACGCCACTCCAGGCACACTCCCCACCGGACAATCTTCCTCGCCTACCTTGTAGGATTACCGCTGTGCACTTAGTCTTCTCCAAACGAAGCGCCGCGATTCCGAGAACCAAGGCAGGATTCTTCAGCGTCCGGGGGTTACAGGCGGCTAACTCCAAGCCGAAGTACGTAGAGACAGTCCCACAAGGAAACTCTCAGCTTCCCGCCGCCAAACCACTTCAAAGGGAGAGGGGTTCCTCTCGCACCAACGGAAGCCTCCAGGTGCAATGTATTCAAGCAAACTCGTCCCAAATCCACAAGACTGCAAAGATCCTGCACAGCTCTGGACAAACGAAGAGAGGAACCCAGGAATGGTGCCAAACAAGTGTGATTTTATTTCAGCTCAATCTCGCTCAGCATGCCCGCCATTACGCGTTTCGACAGTATCCACTGTCTTGATCACATGATGTGATCGCAAAGTTACATGGGATTTTATCCATCTAGTCATAGACACTAAAGGTGGACTAAATTATAACCACCACATTTAAAACATAGCATTCTTTCAAAAGGGTACATGGAAACAACAGAAGGACTACCGTTGTTTTGTATAGTCCAGTTCCATATATATATATATATATATATATATATATATATATATATATATATATATATCCAGATTCCACTCTCGACGCCGATAGCACCACTGCGTCCCCAGAACAATGAGAGAGACGGACTCTTCGTATACACAGCAGCCGCTGCAATATTTTATTATTTCATTATTTTAAAGTGCATTACCATGCTTTCCCAAACGCATTTCGGCGTACCTGACGCCTTGCTCGCTGGTAGTGAGTGTAAGGTTCCCTCCATTATTTGACTGAATAAAGTGCATCGTGATTGGTTACAGCGTATGTAAAGAACATAAACAACATACTATGCATTGCAGGCTAAAGAACCCATTAAAACAGTTTAAAATGAATGTGACTTGTATCTTTTACACATATAACTTTGTAAATTTCCTTCATATTAGATTAGGAATACAAGTTTGAAAAACTGATAATCACATGCATAGTGATATATACAATTACCATTCAAACAATTGAAAAACCTATATAGTATTGTATTCAATGTGACTATGGTAACAAAGTTCCCCGTATGTTATGAGTTCTTTTATATATATATATATATATATACGTCCGATTATAGCAGCATGTGATGGCCTGTTAGAAAATGTATCAAGATACATAGATTTTTTCTGCAGGAATTTGTTAAAAGCCTTAAATCATTTGTGCAGGATACAAGCGACTTTCTAGGCAAAATACAGCACATAAAATGAAAACCTTCCGTTTTAATGTTGGCACACAATGTTTCTAGTCTCTACACATGTATTAAGAACCAAGATGGTATGAGAGCCGTCGGGTACTTCCTGGTTAACAGGCATATATCCTTTGTTCAACAGTCCAGGATGATCCTTAAAATGCTTTAATTCTGCTTAGAAAATAATTTTTTCTTATTTGATGGAAGAATGTATCAGGAGATTCAGGGGTGTTGCTATTGGGGCCAGCTTCTCCCCCCAGTTACGCCTGTTTGTTTATGGGTTGGTGGGAGGAGCTGGTCCTCGGGCAGCAACATGAACAAGCATACACTAGGAGTGTAGTTACTTGGCTGCGCTACATTGATGATTTGTTTATAATTTGGGATGGAGATTTTGACAGTGCATCATATTTCATTGAAAAGTTGAAAGACAATACAGTCAACCTGCACTTTACAGCAGAAATTAGTAGGTCTATGGTAACCTTCCTGGATGTTAAAGTTGAGGTAAAGGGAGATGAATTGACAACTACCCTATATCGGAAACCCACGGCGGGCAATACTTTATTGCATGCCTCAAGTGCTCATCCATCCCATTTAATTAGGAGCATTCCATATGGAGAAATGCTCCGTATTAGACGGATTTGTAGCAGAGATGAGGATTGTAATGAAAAACAAAAGGAATGCAAGGATAGGTTTCTGAATAGGGGATATAGTTCTGAAGTGATTGAGACCGCAATCAATAAATCTAAATCATTGTGTAGAGATGATCTGCTAAGGTATAAGAACAGACAGAGCAGGAAAGAAGGACCGGAAGAACCTGTTAGGCTAATTCTTAACTTTTCCAGGCAAAAGAAATAGATCAGGGGAATAGTAAAAAAAAATTGGCCTATCATAAAAAGCGACCCAGTAATTGGAGGTATTTTGCCTACTAATCCTTCAGTTTCCTTTAGAAAAACAAACAGCATGGGGTCCTCACTGGTTAGGAGTAGTATAGAAGCAAGACCTAAAAACTCCTGGTTGAAAGCTAGAAAAGGTTTTTTTAAATGCTCTGTCTGTAAAGAAGGTCAATATGGAATAAATACCACCTGTTATAAAACAGCATTTGATCCGGGAGTTGGCAAAATCAATTTGCACTTGACGTGCAAATCGGATTATGCAGTATATGTGCTCACCTGTAGCTCTGATTTGAAATATATAGTGAGTACGAAATTGCCAGCTCATAAGAGGATTTTACAGCACATCCGTGCAATCTGTAACAATGATGAGAGTTATCCAGTTGCTAGGCACTTCAAGCTCAGTCACAATAGTGATCCCAAATATATGCCATACTACCTACTAAAAGATGCGGGGATAGGGAGGCTAGATTGAGGAGTCTAGAAACATCATACATTCTGAGATTCGACTCCAAACACTCGAATGGGTTGAATAACACTGAGGATCTATATACCTTCCCATAAAAATACCATTTGACTGTTTCCAACGTTTGTATATAGCATTTTTTATATTCATTTATATAGATATGTGTATATAATCAGTTGGAATATATATGAGTACTAGCCTGAAAATATGAACTTTGTATATAATTATTTATGAAACTTTTGTCACTTTTTCCCCTGTTTATGATTCTTTTAACTTGAAAAATGGATTTTAGGATAATACTATTTATATATTTATTAAACTAGGGATTGATTTTAGAGACCACTAAATAGAAAGTGTATATATTTGTAAATACTTCTTGATATTAGAAAAGGTTTTTGACTGAATCAACCCTTGATGAATTAATATTGGTATATTAGATGCCCTATTGCTCTGTTTTCTTGCACTTTAAAAGAGTCTATGATTCGAAAGCACTTTAGTCACTTTATTAGGAATAGTCATGGTTTAGACTAATGTAAGTGATGATGTAATATGTGACGTCATCAGCAGTGCATTGCAGGCGCGCAAGTTATAGTGAGTCCAACTAACTATAACGTGGGAATTTCAATGGTTTTATGTCAGTAAAATTTCCAGCTAACTATAACTGGTGTGAAACCTATGGTTTTTTCAGTGAATTTAATAGGTTTTTTAAATTCTAATTCCTAACTATAACTGGTGTGAAACCTTTGGTTTTTTCAGTGAATTTCAAAGGTTTTTGAATAGCAAATTTTTATAGCTATGAAATGTAATATTTTTTACAATGAATCCTATATTGTATATTTATGTAATACTATTTTTTTATGTATATTGTTCACGTTTTTTTTTTTTGCCCTGGAGCGCGTCCCGGTGAGCGCACTTGTAAGCGCAGTCTTGCAGCGCGCCCCGGGGCGCGTACCGGTGAGTGTCCCGTTAGCGCTTTTGCCGTGAACGAAAACATCATCGTGACGTATCACGTAGCCGCGTCCGCGTGATACGCACAGCGTAAACGCACCCGGAAGCACTCGAGCGCATACGATCGCGCAACGTAAGCATCCGACGCGCTTACGCGCCGTGCCCCTGGGCGCGCCCCGGGGCGCGTAGCGTAAGCACGTCGGGTCATGTGAACTAAAAATAACACTTTTTATTGGTTCAGGACAGTTTTGGAATCCAAATGATGAAAGCCCTGGTCATGTGACCTGAAAATAACACTTTTCATTGGTTCAGGACAGTTTTTTTCCTAATGATGAAAGCCCCCACCTTTTTTCCTCATTCTCACTTTGTACTTTGAGTGAAGAAGACCTGTTGAAAGACCTCTCTATACCTTTTTGGACTGAAAAATTGCTTCAGTAGCAGCAGCAGCAGGAGCATCTCAGCCACCACCACCACCACCACCACCACCACCACCAAGAGGACCACCACAACACCACAGTGGTGGAGATGAAGAAGAGGAGGAGGAGGAGGAGGAGGGGAGGAGGACATTCCTGCCAGAAGATAATACCCCATATAGGCCAAAGGAGCACATTATATGGGAGTTTTTTTCCATCCCAAAGGACCTCAAAAAAGTGAATGCGCCAAGGGTTACTTGCCTAATCTGTGCCACCGAACTTTCAAGGGGGAACCCTAACAAGAAATACTCATTTGGCAATAACACCATGATTCGCCACATGCAGCGCCGGCATCCTAACAACTATGCTGCGGCAGAGGTCCGAGAACTGGCCAGAAACCCTCCCCAATCTTCACCCAGCACCTCCAAAAGAAAGCAACCCACTCCATCAGGACCAGAGACAAGGGAGATGGTCCCAAACATACAACCCCAGTTTGGGCAATACAAGATCACTTGTATATTTTGTGGTAAAACAATCACCTATGGTGAGCAAAGCATAAAGCTCATCAACCGTGCTGGTGACAACCACAGTTGCCCCAAAAAAACGATAATTTTTTCCTGATTTTATTTGCTCCAGTTGAGCCGTTTACAATTCCCTGTTTTTTGTTTCTCCCCATAAAAATAACAAAAAAATATAAAATTGCTCATAAAAGCCAAAAAAAGTACAAAATGTTCAAAAAAACATTAAAAAAATATAAAATACCAAAAAGAAGAAAAAAACAGTTCTTTTTAGAACTACCTCCAATTTATAGAAAAAGGCTAAATTTTTTTAAAACTCTATCATTCTTTTCCCCCCATTTTCTGACACTGGTAGAACACACTGGTACAGGTTAGAACACACACAGGTATACAGGAAGACTGAGAAGGTGAAAACACTAAGGAAGGACTAAAGACTACAGTCAGCCATATTACAAAAGAATCAATGTACAACAGTACGCTCCCCCCGAGCAAATCAAAAAAAGAAAACATTTTTTTTTTTTTGCCCCGCGGGGCCCTTTTATGGCCCCCACATCAAACCTAGAGGGTCAGGGGGGGGTCTACTCTGCTCCTTTTTGGTAATTTCCCCCTTTGTTTTTGCCACCTCTTGTGTCTCGATCCTACCGAGACACAAGATGGCGGCCGCTCCAGACTGTTTGGAATGTTTGGAATGTTGACAGACACCAGAGAGCCAATCAGCTTTCCGTGCGCGAACTCGGGTACCGCGCTGGTTCGCGCCCCGGTGCGCGTACCGGGGCGCGCTTATAGATATATATATTTTTTTGAACCTAAATTAATCAAAATCCACTGGAGCACATATCTTGAGACATAGCAAAGGCACATCGGGCTACCAGTCCCTACAATTTTGCCAAGTTTGGTGGAAATCCATTCAGCGGTTCGGGCTAAAAGTGAGTTTGACCGCCCTATGGAAATTAACATGGGGAAAACACGTTTTGGGACCCCCCTTTAATCTCGGCCCCCACTTGACGAATCCCCCCCAGACTTTCAGGAAAGGAGCGGAGCGCCGCGAGGCAAATTTGAGGAAAATTTCAAGCAGATTTCTCAACCGGCGTCAAAGTTATTCCCAATAGAATGTTGCGAATTCCCTATACAAAATAATCCTAACTATAACTACCTACTGGCGACCGCCAGTAGGTAATATATATATATATATATATATATAGTAACACAGTCCTTTTTTGCTGAATCCTCAGCTAAAACAAAGGTGCAGACCCCATGGTGGAGTTCAAGAAAGGTGCATCAAAATGTAAAAGTAAGTGCCCAGCCTCCCCTACTCACGTCCGCGGCCATACTTTAGATCAAATATGGTCAGCCAATTGCACCATTCTTTCCCCCACTGTGCTCCCTTGCACTTGGTCCGATCACTTCTTGATCTCATTCCCCATCGAGTTTGGGGCACCCGTAAAACTTCCCCTTGCCAAAAATACATTGGCCCGCAGCTGGAATCGGGCCGACCTTAACTCTCTCGGTGCCTCTCTGATTTCCTCTCCCCCTGAGCTTCTTAACCTCCCTCTTGATCTTCAAGCAAATGCCGTGAACCATTGGCTGTCTGCCTCTTGTGACCTGGCAGCCCCCCTTAGGAAAATCAAGGCTTGCTGCCCCCATGACGCCCAGAAGTGGTTCAAGGACGAGCTGAAAATCCTTAAATTGGATCTCAAACTATTGTCCTCTTTTGCGAGCTAAATATAAGTCTCTTCTAGCTATTCTAGCTAACTATAAGGGGGCTATCCTCTCAGCGAAAACCACCTACTTCTCAGAGAAAGTCGCTTTGTCAGCCAACAAGCCCAAGGAGATTTACTCTATAGTTCGCAACCTTGTCGCTTCCGATAGGGCCAATCTTAACCTTATCCCCTCCCAAGCTCTCTGCTCGTCCCTGAATGATTTCTTTTTAGAGAAAATTGCGAAGATCAAATCTAACATCCCTCCTGTATTCTTGTCACTCCCTTCCCCTGTTCTTCCGCCTTCTTCTGTTTTTCTTGATCAGTTTCCTCCTATTTCCCTGGATTCTTTTGTTGCTCTTCTCCAGAAAGTGAAGTCAGGTTCCCCGGCAGATTGCGCTCCTGCTCGCATTCTGAGAGAGCTTTTCACTCACTGCCCTGACCCCCCCTTTCCCTTCTTAATGCCTCTATTTCTTCAGGCACAGTCCCGATATCCTTTAAATCTGCTATAGTTTTCCCCATCTTGAAAAAGCCTGGCTTAGATCCCTCCCTCCTGTCCAATTTTAGACCAATTTCTCTTCTTTCCTACCTTGGGAAGATTTTGGAGAGTCATATTACAACCTGCCTCCCCATCTTTATTGAGGATAACCATCTTTTAGCCTCCCACCAAGCGGGATTCCACCCGGCCCACTCTACAGAGTCAGTGGTTCTGTCCGTTCTAGACCAGCTCAAGAGCAAGGCCGATTCTAATTTACCTCAAGCCTTGGTGCCACTCCATCCTCCACGGCCGTGTCTGCGCAGCGGGCGTTCGGGGCACTGCTCTTTCTTGGATCGCCTCCTTTCTTAAAGAACGGACCCAGGCGGTCCACCTCTCGGGCTTTAGCGCCCCTACCCACCTGGTTCCTTGTGGGGTCCCCCAAGGCTCTTCCCTGTCCCCTCTTCTTTTCAACCTTTATATTTACCCCCTTATTCTTTCTCTTCTTGACATGGGGGTCTCCGTGTATAACTATGCGGATGACCTCCAGTTAGTTTTTGACCTCTCCTCTCTCTTGCACTCTTTACCAAAATTTCACTCTACTCTAGTTTTTATCTCTGAGTGGATGAACCACAATCATCTTAAGCTTAATCTGGACAAGACTGAGTTGGTGCTGACTGGCCCTTCCATCTCCCCTTGGTCGGCCGACTTCTGGCCTTCCACCTTTGGCCCTCCACCCATACCAGCGGCTTCTGCAAAGACCTTGGGCATCAAAGTCAGTCGGGACCTCTCTATGCATGCCCAGATTAGCTCAGTTGTCTCTTCCTGTTTCCTCTCCCTCCGGGTCATCCGGAAAGTGTCCTGTTTCTTTTGGCCACGATTCTTTCCCACCTGGATTACGGGAACAGCCTTTACGTGGGCATTCCGGCCTACGAACTACGCCGGCTTCAGGCTATCCAGAATCAGGCCGCCCGGCTTATCCACCACCTTCCCAAATCCCATCACATTACTCATGTTTTGAAATCCCTTCACTGGCTTCCCGTCTGCCAGAGATCCCTTCTCAAGATGGGCTGCTTGGCCTTCATGGCTCGTGCTCGTACCGCTCTGGCTTTCATCAACTCCCTCATTTGTCCCTACACCCCCAACCGTGCCCTCCGCTCTTCCAATCAGTTTCTTCTCAATATCCTGCACTTCCGTAGATCTAAAACTGGAGGCACTAGATTCTCGGTATTAGCCCCGTGCTTCTGGAACAGCCTTCCTTTGTGCATCAGATCTATTCCAGTTTATTTACAATTTTGTAAGGCCCTTAAGACCTTCCTGTTCTCTCAAGCGTACTCCGGCTGATGTCTTCTTGGCAGAATTCCATCCCCCTCAGTCCTCTACTTTAGCGCCAGTGAAGGACTGGGTTCTTTGGACCCAGCGGTGCCAGGGCACAACACCTGAAACCTTCGTGGGTAACCTGCTCCGGCGTACAAATCACAGAGACACGGGACACTTCCTTCGGCGTCAAAGAGTCAAGGTTTATTTACTGCAGGGAACACAGAAGTCACAAGAAGTACATCGAGTGTAGTTCGGGGAGACTGCTTCAAATTGTATTTGTGGATCGCTCCTTTTATACAGTTTCTACCCATAGGATAACATGATACACAATAGTTTACAACCTGGTTCCCACAAGTCGCTCTCAGAGGGGTCGCTTAGATCACTTTGAAACACACAAGATCCGGAACATAAGTGCGGAAACATTTGGCGGTTCCCAACTGTAAAAACCCATCTTCCCACCATTAGCAAATTCCAATCAGCAGTAAAGTAGATCGAAACAGGAACGAAGACAGGTGCAGAGGAAGACGGGGACAGTGGGGAGATCGGAAAGGGTGTAAAAGGGGAGTGTCGAGAAGCACGAGATACAGGCATCAAAGGGACGTGCCTAATGAGATGCACGGCTGAGACAATAAGCCCGTGCGGCAAGATGAGCCTCGAGCGGCGCCATCTGCCTTACAGTAGCATCCCCCTCGTCATAAAGACACTTTCAAAGAACATGTGTCTTCCGCAAATATCTTGGGAGTCCCAGGGTCGCGAAGCGGACAGCGTCCGTTCGCTGGCTACTTGAGGGCAAGAGACAAAATGGATGCCGTATCTAAGATGGAACCCGTGGGTACAGATGACAAACCCACATAACAAACGAACGGTTTAAGTTAGCACAGCGAAACTGCGCACACTTGCTAAACTCGTCATTTGCGGTTCATAGATACTAGACTCGACCATATTCGTGTGAGTCGAAAACACCACTTACAATTGTCACGGAACCTCAGACGCTCCTTTTGCCCTCATGTAGGCAAGCACTAGTCGGAATCATACTCGATATTCATCAGACCATCAAGATGTCGTTGTAGCATAGCTCTGTCCAACCGAGTCCCCTTGGTAACAGATGGTTGTCTCATACACGTTGTAGCACAGAGGCCACATAAGGCAGGACCACACTGCACACAAAGGCAACACGTGAACAGGAACACTACCACAACCCCGATGATCGTCAGAATCTTCCAACCCCAAGTCGACACCAGGCCCCAAAACCAACCAAGTAGCGTCCAATCCCCTACATCCACGTGTATGGATTCGGAGATCTTGTGCAACTTCGAGATGGCTTGATAGACAGTAGGAGCATTATCTGGAATGAAAATGCAACAGCTCGAATGGATCACTTTACATACCCCACCGCGATCTGCTAAGACAACATCTAAAACCATACGGTTTTGTAATGTCATAAGTCTCTCCGCCTGAAGTTCTGTGGTGATATTACCAAGGGCACTGGCAGTAATGTTAGCTGTCGATTCTACCACTCGAGTCAAATGTCTCAGGTTCCTACTATTAACCATAGGTCCCCAAAACGGGAGGAAACCCTTGAAAAAGTCTCCTGCCTCTTGACCGGCAGTATCCTCTTCACTAATTACGCCTCGTACAACTCTAGTCTTATGATAATCGGCATCTACAGTAAACGTCGGAGGCAACAGATTTGCAACAAAACATGAGCCCATGAAGTCTGCGGGCAACCATGTGTATGCACGATCATGACAGATGAAGTACGTACCCTTGGCAGCCAGAAACACAGGGATCGGGGACATTGACAGAACGTAACTTTCAGTGCAAGCACTTACTCCAAGTGAGGCTTGCGAGCCACGACCCACAAGACAAAGATTACCAGTGTGGGGTACGACCCATATTGGAGACGAGCTTTTAAGCTGCTTTTCATTAGTGAACGTACTATATTCCCCTCTATTCGGTGCCCTATAGGCTTGTACCTCTGCCTTAGGGATGAGATAAGCATCATAGATCTCATCTTCCAAATCCTGTATTATCATCGATACCACCCACTGCCATGAGGTAGGACCCGGTTTGGGGGAACGTTCTGGAGAGGGGTGGAAACCTAGTGCGCTTCGAAGCATTGTTTGGTATGCTCGAGCTGACCCTTGGGAACTATACGGTAACACCAGATATGGAATTCCCTTACCCGTAGTATGTGGCATCAACCCACACACCCAACAATTAGTAGTGTTAACCACTAACTGATGCTGATGGAGGAGCTGGATAAAGGAATTGTTGCGGAATTCTACACGTCTAGCCTGTTCGTGTTCTGGTAACATATGAAAGGAATGAGGAGAAGCAGTAGAAGTAATGTTAGGGTAAGGAGTAGGAGTAGGGGTAGGAAGTAAGAAGTAAGACATAGTGTAATACACCCCACCCGCCAAAAATGCAGAAGCAGTTAAAAACAATACAAACAATTGGGATACAAAACATTTCGTACGACTAAGTTTCTGCAGTTTGACTCTATACGCCTGCGTTCCTTCCAAATCGTTCAGCTTCAAAAATGCCATTTCCCTACGACCGTCCGCAACGTTTCTTGACGCACTTCGTTCTGTGCAGCAATAGTCAATTCCCAGGAGTTCCTAGGAACCGACGGCCTTTAACCTAGCGTCAAGACCTACTGTCCAGAAGGAAGTACGCGCGCGGCCCTACGGCCCTCAATACACAATATGTATTTATTTAGCACAAATAATTCAGCTGTGGAAGGAAAAAGATACAAGAAAAAAATCTTGATATATGTACAAAACAATTTTCAGTGATACGAATTGTTCACAGTTGATCAGGGGAAACGAAGATATTGCAGTTATCAGTTTCAGCAAAGCAAGAAAAAAATTTATTTGTCCTTAGTATGAGAACGCAAAGAATATCGATGTTTCCCGGGACGTGTCTGCTCGTCGAACAAAGGATCTGTCGAAGAGACAGCGTCCTGCTGATCAGTTTGCTGATTTGGTCTTGAGTCTTTTGCTGACAATGTTCCAACAATGGCTTTCTGCTGCACTGAGTGTTCACCAACAAGTTGTGCGTCACTGAAAGGTACAAACGCCGGCAATGTCGCTGCTTCTGTTGACGCAATGCCTTTCCTCACCCACGGGTCTGCCGGCAAAGGAATAGGGACTCGCTTACAATGGGTAGCATGTACCCAGTTCTTCCGTCCCTCAAGACGAACGGCAGTCCTCGTGGCCAAAAGCACCTGGTGAGGTCCAACAAAGCGGGGGTCCAGATTCTTCTTGCGCGAAAAATTTCGGGTGACAACCCAATCACCAGGCTGGAGCTGGTGGCCTGGACCCTCCGTCTGCGTCGGCAAGGCGTCGTAAACCTGTTGATGAATTAACCTCAGTTTAGCAGTCAAGTCATGTAAGTAGTCAATCAACATCGGGTACTCAAGATCAACGAATATACCTGGCCTAGGAACCCCCCACACATTCGCAGGACGGCCGAACACTATTTCATAGGGACTAAGCCCTATTCGGGAGTGTACAGTCGCCCTAGTTGACAGTAATGCTAGAGGCAAAGCGTCAGGCCACGAAAGTCCAGTCGTAGCCTGGATCTTCGCTAATTTTAGTTTAAGGGTGCCATTGTACCCTTCAACCAATCCAGCTGACTGGGGATGATTGGCGCTATGGAATTTCTGATTAATTCCAAGGCCCTTACACACACTCCTCATCACACTTCCAACAAACTCACTTCCGTTATCTGACCACACGACTCTAGGCATTCCATACCGAGGAAAGTATTCCTTCAGTAGGATTTTCGCAGTAGACAAAGCAGTATTATCTTTGAGGGGATAGGCCTCGATCCATCGGGAGAATGCGCAAACCACAACCAAAACGTATTTCAGGTTATTGCATCGCTCCATATGGATGAAGTCCAATTGGATCACCTCAAAGGGATACGAAGGAGGAGCAAAACTGCCAGGGGGAGTTGGGGTTCCTTTGCCAGGATTGTACATTATACACACCATACAATTCTTCACCAAACGTTCAGCACACTTAGTAATTCCATCATTCTTCCACACATCAGCCAACAACTTGCAAATACCTTTCGCGCTAATATGTGCTAACCCATGTGCCATTTGCACAACGGCCAGTACATACGCATCAGGCAACATCCATCTTTTCTGATCTGACAAATCAATCCAGCAACCATTCACATCCAACCTTCCCGTACTTTCTTTCCACTTCATCTTTTCAGTGTCGGTGGCCTCATTCTGAATTGCTTTCACACTCTCTATAGTATTCTCACACATACTTGATTCTGTAGGCCACCTAACCGAATTCGTCACATACATTCGAGTGCTAAGGTTCCGGGCAGTCTCCTTAGCAATCTCATCTGCAAACGCATTACCACGACCAACATCATCCGTCACCTTACGATGCGCACTACATTTAACAATTGCAACTTGAGCAGGCAAAGTCAATGCATCCAAAAGATCGTTCACAAGCTGGCCATGCTGTATTTTCGTGCCATGTGACGTCAAGAAACCACGTTCTCGCCACAATCGTCCGAAACTATGCGCTACACCGAAAGCATACTGACTATCGGTGTACACATTCACACGTTTACCTTTTGCTAATACACATGCTCTAGTAAGAGCGATCAGCTCTGCAGCTTGGGCAGAATTCTGATTCAATCTCGCAGTCTCAACAACAGTATTCAATGTCACCACAGCATAAGCAGTAGTCACATCACCATTCGGCAATTTAAAACATGACCCATCCACATACAGGGTGCCATCCGGGTCTTCCAATGGGGTGTTTTTAAGGTCCACACGACCTTTTGTTTCCTCCTCTGTCCGCAAGTAACAGTCATGTTCTGTTACTGCATCTGACTCTGCACTAATTGGTAACAAAGTTGCCGGATTTAGGACATTACAACGTTTTATCTGAATGTGGCTTGCCAAGAGCGTCAATTCGTACCCAGATAACCTCGCACTCGTCAAGTGCTGAGTTTTCGTACGGTTCAAAAGAGTATCGACTGCATGCGGAACCATCACCGTAAGCATATTATCCATGACCAATCCTGCTGATTGTCGGATGGAGACCGCAGCTGCCGCAGTTGCTCTCAAACAACTCGGTAATGCTCTAGCTACTGGGTCTAAGGTCGAGGAAAAATATGCACATGGACGTTGCTTACCACCAAAAGGTTGCGTTAAGACGCTTAAAGCACAACCTTCCCTCTCGTGAACATATAACGTGAACGGCTTGCTGTAATCAGGGGTACCTAACACAGGGGCCGAACACAATGAATCACGTAATTCAGAAAAACGTTTCTGACATTCTTCCGTCCATGGTAAAGGAGTCGAAACATCCTTGCACGTAAGAGCCACCAATGGTTTCGCTAGCAATGAAAAATTAGGAATCCACTGCCTGCAGTACGATGTGATACCTAGAAAGGCACGCACATCTCTTTGGGTTTGTGGCACAGCCATGCGCGCAATCGCTGCAATTCTCTCTGGGGTCAATCTCCTTCCCTCCTTTGACAATAAGTGACCTAGATAGGTTACTTCTTGACAACAATATTGGAGTTTAGAAGGTGACACCTTGTGATTTAACTCACAGAGATGTTGCAGCAACGACACTGTAGCAATTTTGCAAATGTCCTGAGTATCAGCAGCCACCAATAAGTCGTCGACGTATTGGATTAAAGCCGCACCAACCGGCAACCTAAACGCATCTAGTTGACCCTTCAAAGCTTGACTGTAAATCGATGGACTTTCACAGTAGCCCTGAGGAGCGCGTTTGAACCGGAAGCTACGTCCACCAAGAGAGAAACCGAAAAGGTCCCTGCTCTCTTCGGCAATCGGGATGCTGAAAAACGCATTTTTCAAATCAATCACCGAAAACCATGAAGCCGTAGCTGGAATCAGAGTCAGTAGCGCCGTAATGTCAGGCACAACAGGGAATTGAGGAACCACAATTTTATTCACCTCCCGTAAATCGATAACAAAACGATAAACAGGCGGTTTGGTAGGATCAGTACGTTTAAGAATGGGCAGTACAGGACTATTGCACACGTTTCCCCGAGTTTCTTCAATGACATCTTTCTCGATCAAATCATAGATGATCGCTAACAAAGCTCGTTCACCATCCAGGGAGATACGATATTGGGGAATACGTGGCAATCGCACATTCAATTTCAACTGAACAACATAAGGGGAGATATCAAGTAGGCCCACGTCGTTTGGACCCGTCGCCCACAAAGATGCAGGAAGAGAACTCAATTCCGGTGGAAGCTTATCGAGGGACAAGTACATGGGAGAGACTACCCTCTCTCCTAACGTAAGCTTTACACCCGCAGGAGAACAATACAAAGTCGCATACAAGCGTTTAAGCAAATCCAGACCCAAAAGATTTTCACCACAACCAGTGGTTAAAATCAACGGAGCTTCGAGCTTACGAGGCCCAATTTTAAGGGGCAAAGGGCGCGAAACTGGATTGCTAACGGGGGCGCCAGAGAATCCAACAGATACATTTGTTAAGCCAGACAAAGGTGCGCCAAGGAGTTTCGAATGCATGATAGAACTTTTCGCTGCACCAGTGTCCAACAGAAAAGGCTCAACGACGCCCGATGTAGCAACTGCGACGTAAGGCCCTCTCTGATCAACCGGAACTGATACCACTCCCTCTCCTTGTCTTTGGCTGTCCTAGTAATTACTATCGTCAGTTCCCTGATCGACGTAATAATCGTCTACATTGTACTGCGCAGATCGTCCTTGCGATGATCCACGTTGGTCGAAACAATTATTAGAATTTGACGAGTTATCAGAACGGTCGTTCTGAGCACCACGACCTCTACCACGTGATGCGTTCTGTGAACCACCACGACCTCCTCTAGACGAATTACCACCACTACGGTCATTTAAAGCAGGACAATTGAATTTAATGTGTCCCTCCTGTCTACAATAAGCACATTGGTTGTACCCCAACGAAGATCTCTGAAAAGATGAATCATTACGCGGCTGCGATCGATTCGATTGCGACTGCGATCTATTCTGCTGAGGCGCATTCTGATTAGAACGCGGCGGATATGCTTGTTGTAACAACACTTTAGTTTTCAGCTCTTTCGTCTTTTTATCGGCACGGTCATTTTCCTCTTTTTCTCTATTTTCGTAATATTGTGCCGTAGCCAGAATCTGAGCTGAGGTAGAAACGGCCCATGAACTTTCTGAATTTTTCAATTTATTGCACAAGTCGGGCAATAAGTTCGATACAAATTTATCCACAAACAACCTTTGTCCACCCTCAGTACCCATATCCTGCCCACTATGATCGACGAATGTTTCCTCGAACCTCGTAAAGAAGTCTGAAACACTCTCATCTTTCTTCTGCTTACAGGCTGACAACTTGTCCCAATTTACCCTCATAGCTGGCATAAGCGTTTTCATTAACGTAATGATTCGCTGGGGAAGAAGTTCAATCAACTGGTCGGGTTTAGTAGCAGCCACTTGTCCAGCGTCTGCCGCTGTAATGGCAGCCCAATCACCACCTAATTCATTCGCGTGATCTTGGTGACGAATCTTGGCCCATACCGGTTGCGGTACGACATTGCCAAACAACATGTCGATATCGGCCAGATTCATTATCGTAGCGTCTACGAGCTGCGATAATTCTTTGTAATACCCCGCAGGATTTTTGCGAGGATCAGGCAAAGTTTGTTTCACCTGAAGCACTTCCGATCGTTTCCAAGGGAGGTGTATCCACACTCTCTGGAAATGTGCTGGTATTGGAGCATTAGCATTAGTATTATCAGCGGGTACCCAAACTGGCGGAACTTCTCGCATAGGATATTGGCCAGACCCATCTCGTTGTTCAATGTCCTCAACGAACAATGCATGAGGAATAGGAGCAGGACGAAGAGATAGCAACCGTTCAATAGCACGTCGGACATTAGTATCGACTATCAGTCCAGTTGCGAACTGAAGCCGGAGTTCAGACAGGGCGGTCAGCACCTCGTCAGGCGCAACAGCCGCTATCTGATCATGTAAGAACTTGCACATTTCATCAAACACATATCTCTGAGTAGGTATGTTGAATTGATCAAACGTTTCGAGGACAACACGAGGTGGATTTCTAACAGGGTTTATCATCCAACCCATCGCCATATTGTATAGCGCAACACGTTCTCTATTACCAGGAAGCTGGCTACGTCTTTGTGGACCATCAGAACCTGCAGACCCAAAAACAGGTCCGAGCGACTGAAAGAAGTTTGTCGCAAGGGGAGAATCACGATTACGAGTAGAGGGAGAAGAGTAAGACACAGGACTAACAAGAGAAGGAGTAGAGACGTTAGCAGCAACAGGGGTTAACAACACAGGAGCAGTAGCGTGAGCAGTAGCGGGAACAGGAGTATGTGGAAGCGGAGGAGCAGTAGGAATAGAAAGAGGCAAAGGAGCAGGAACAGTCGGAAGAGCAAGTGCAGGTTGAGGAACAGGTGGAGGAATAACAAGTGGGAGAGCAGGTACGGCAGGGACCACAGGAACTGCGGTACCCTGTACGTACGGAGGTGGCGACTTCATAAGATAGGACATTAAAGAATCCTCAACTGCCTCTTCCTTCTTATCCGACTCCGTAGACAAAACAGGATAGCATTTGTCTATGGACATACGCTGTAATCTCTCAAACACTTCCTTATCCTTATCCTCCTTATCACGCTGAAACTGCTCAGCTTTCTTCACTATAGTAGCAACAGTATCTCGCTGACTACGTTTATTTTGTCTGATCTCTTTCTGTCGGGCTTCTTTGCGCCAGAACCGAAAGGCATCAAACATGGCCGGCCTTGATTTACGTTCGAACAACTTTATTTCCAAATTATCTAAGATCGACGCTTCGAAGCTACCGTGAGGTGGCCAACGAAGATCGCCGTCTTTCTTTGTATATTTGATCCAATAATCGTTAAAAGCAATCGGGCCTAGCCCATGTTTGCTATATAAGTCATATGTAGGAGTTCCAACCGGAGGTATCGGACACGAGTCCTCCAGCAGGGAATCCGCACCACAAGGTCTAAAGCAACTGAACAAAGTACTGCGACCAGGCATCTTGCACACTAGCCGAGTTTCACAAACTTCAAGGGTTACGGGATTTCGGGATTTACCAAGTCCCAGCAAAGAACTAAACCCTCGGTCTTTGGCGGCTGCAGTCGTCAAACAAATACAACAACAACAAAGTACGCTAGCAAAGTGTCACCGACAAAAACACTCACACAGCGTGTACAACAAAGACACCCGCTAAAGTGTCTACAACAAAAACACTCGCTAAAGTGTTTACAACAAAGACACTCGCTAAAGTGTCTACAGCCAAGAACTCTGGGAGCGACCCACAAATACTTAACTCAAAGATCAATGGCGTCCTCAGGAAGGCCCGTCAATCGTCTCGCTATACCAAGGTCTACGCCAGGCGCCAAAACAGGTCTACAGTCAGGGTAGCAGTCCGTCGCAGCCGTTAGGAGGCGGGAATCTTCGCGGGAAAAGTCTTCGGGCCACTTATTTCGACAACAGGATCGATGAAGCGGGGTGCACCTTCCCTCGGAGATTTCACACGAAGTTCCTCACGATCGTCAGGCTTGGACCGGTACCACTGATGCAGCCCCACGTTGGGCGCCAACTGAAGGACTGGGTTCTTTGGACCCAGCGGTGCCAGGGCACAACACCTGAAACCTTCGTGGGTAACCTGCTCCGGCGTACAAATCACAGAGACACGGGACACTTCCTTCGGCGTCAAAGAGTCAAGGTTTATTTACTGCAGGGAACACAGAAGTCACAAGAAGTACATCGAGTGTAGTTCGGGGAGACTGCTTCAAATTGTATTTGTGGATCGCTCCTTTTATACAGTTTCTACCCATAGGATAACATGATACACAATAGTTTACAACCTGGTTCCCACAAGTCGCTCTCAGAGGGGTCGCTTAGATCACTTTGAAACACACAAGATCCGGAACATAAGTGCGGAAACATTTGGCGGTTCCCAACTGTAAAAACCCATCTTCCCACCATTAGCAAATTCCAATCAGCAGTAAAGTAGATCGAAACAGGAACGAAGACAGGTGCAGAGGAAGACGGGGACAGTGGGGAGATCGGAAAGGGTGTAAAAGGGGAGTGTCGAGAAGCACGAGATACAGGCATCAAAGGGACGTGCCTAATGAGATGCACGGCTGAGACAATAAGCCCGTGCGGCAAGATGAGCCTCGAGCGGCGCCATCTGCCTTACAGTAGCATCCCCCTCGTCATAAAGACACTTTCAAAGAACATGTGTCTTCCGCAAATATCTTGGGAGTCCCAGGGTCGCGAAGCGGACAGCGTCCGTTCGCTGGCTACTTGAGGGCAAGAGACAAAATGGATGCCGTATCTAAGATGGAACCCGTGGGTACAGATGACAAACCCACATAACAAACGAACGGTTTAAGTTAGCACAGCGAAACTGCGCACACTTGCTAAACTCGTCATTTGCGGTTCATAGATACTAGACTCGACCATATTCGTGTGAGTCGAAAACACCACTTACAATTGTCACGGAACCTCACCAGGAAGCCGCTTGGTCGCAGTGCGCTTTATCAAGTATCTTTCAACTTACAACTTTCAACTTTCAACTTTCAGCCTGACGCATTTCAACCGTGTTGCCACAGTCTTGATCACATGAAAAACGGATGCACCGAAAAACATTGAAACGTGAAAGCAAGCAACTGTGCAAGTTTGGACACAATCATGTTTGATTTGAAATCTTTATCGCAGTTGTTAACGAAGGATTTTTCATCATCGGTGCATAGTTGGACATTGATTCTGGAAAACAATGAGAGTCACATGGTGGCATGATTTTAAAAGAAGCACTTAATCACTTTAGGGCAAGCTGCCTCAGCTGTGAACAAGACTCATTCTGGACTCATTAAGGAGTTGAAACACTTAAGGGATATAAATGAGACCATGCTGTATTTTACAATTAACACATTGATGTTCCTGGATCTGGGCTTCGGGACTTCTCTTTTTGTTTTTAATGGACAGGCTGCTCCGTGCCTGTTGATGCCTGAAGCTGCTCTATAGAGTCGGAGGGTCCCTTTTCTCTGAGGTGTTTTGATCATATAAGACCAGTAAGAAGGTCATGTGCACGAATGGCAACCCGGAATGAACGGAGGAAGACAGGCACTGCTCGATGTCTTCCGTGACCAAAATGGAAGAAGTTTCGGATGAGGTGAAACGTTTGTGGGGTGATGTGCGAAATGTTAATAAACACAGCATCAGACTATCTGGAATACATTACCCACCTCTACAAGGCACGAAATCAGCTGTTCAAAGGCCTCAGCGACAGTGAGTACCTATCCAGAGACTTCTGGGAATTGTAGTCAAAAGACTTTAGTAGCAGACTACAAATGAAATTTGTGCTCGTTATTGGGGACAGCTGTACTCTAATCAAGGAGGAGCCAGAGAGTTTTAAATAAGGGGAGAAACCCATGTCCGGTTTTCATGGCATCTGACGAAGACTGTGATGTCGAAATGCATTATTCCTGTTTTTTTTCCAAGACCTTTATTACGCAATCATGATTTGACACAGCATAGAGCCTACAACCCCGAGGGCCGGCTGCGGTATGTACAGTTACCAAGCAACAATTCCAGAGTAGACAGCCATTCAGCCGACACCCCGGAGGTCCGGCGGCGTGGTAGCAAGGTATGCATAGAGTAGCCAAAGTCTTATTCCGAATAATCCATAGGTATATGGAATTTTCTATTTTAAACAAAACGTAGTTGTTCGAAGCAGAGGAAACATTAATCTGGACAATAGCAGACAGCCTTCTCGCCATAGAGCGCGCGCAGAAGCAAGCACAATAACACTTACTGAGGGATGATACGCCTGGTCATAGCCATATCTGCCGTTGGGGAAGTACATAAGTGCCCCTATAGGCATTCCATCGACCCCATTTCTTATCCCAGACTCCAGGACATCCCCTGGTTTTGTAAACCGATTTTTCGGACAGCATTCACACGTCCATTGTGGCCACCCACCTAATCAGGAGCGGTTTGTGCGGTGAACCCCATTGCATGGCTATTTAACGCTTCAATAGGAGGAAGCTTAGGTCCGCCCAGCGCTGCTCTATTTCAGTTAAGTTTGTAGGATCCCATATATTGAGGAACGCACATTTGGGAGTTAGAGGGACTGGCTTCCCCAGGGCGTCAGTCATTTTCAGGACGGCCTGGTTCCAAAGGTCTTAGACCACTGGGCATTCCCACAGAATATGATAGAAAGTACCTACTAAGCCACAGTGACGGAGGCAAAGGTCAGAGGGGCGTCGGCCTATCTTGGCTAAAAGGGGGCCTGACATGTACGTCCTATGCAGTATTTTCAGCTGTATTAACCGGAACCTGTGATTAATGGCTGATTCGCGCAGGGACATCAGTGCTGACTGCCATTCTACATCATCCAGAGTGCCAACGTCAGAGTGCCATTTATCCCGCAGGAGATGAAAAGTGTTCGGCATATTGTTGCACAATTTGCGGTATGTGTAAGATATTGCCTTGGCTTGAAGGGGTTCAGATAAGAGTCTGTCCTCGAGGGGCGAGGATTGTGGAAGGGAGGCGAGATCTGGGACATTGGTGAGTATGGCGTGTTTAATTTGGAGGTATCGGAAGGTCTCAGATTGAGCCAAATTGTACGTGTCTTGCAATTCCGTGAATGTCAGTAGTTTGCCCTTGTGGAGCAAGTCGCCAATAGTGGAGATGTCCAATGTGTCCCATTTATCAAAGCCTCTGTAGTGGCATAGGGTGCCCAGCCTGTATGAGGTCCAGAGTGGGGTGGAGAGTGTGAGGGTGTCGGCCCATCCGAGTCGTTTGTTCACGCGGTGCCATATCGAGAGTGTGTGAGACATTGGGCCTATATATCGAGCTCGGGAGTGTTTGCCGTAAAGAGCTTCGAGATAGCCGCCACAGCTCGTCTGGTATTTCTCCAAGTGGAAGGCAGGGTTTGTGGGTGTGCCATAGATCCATGAGTTGGTGGCGACCAATTGGGTTGCCCAATAATAGAGGCGGATGTTGGGGAGGGCGATACCTCCGTCGTACCACCCTTGCGTGAGAGAGAGGAGAGCAATGCGCGGAGAGCCGCCATCCCATAGGAGGAGGCGGAGGTCTCCCTCGATTAAATTGAAGTAGGAGTCAGGTACGGGGAATGGGCAGTTCTGAAGGGCATATAGGAACCGAGGGAGCGCAAGCAGTTTAAACAGGGCAGCTCTACCAGGGAGAGAGAGGGGGAGCGTTCTCCAGTGTGAGACGTCGGCATGGAGTCTCTGGAGTGGGCCTTGAATGTTGCGGTCATGGAACAGTTGGGGGTCAGGAGTGACAAAGATTCCCAAATATTTAAAACCACCTTGGGCAATTTCAACGGAGTAGCCTCTCGGGAGAGGTGGGTGTGGACCAAGGAGAACATACAGCACCGATTTGGACCAATTGATGGTGAAGCCCGAGTATTTACCAAAATTGGTGATCACATGCAGCAAATTGAAGGGAGGATCTAGGGGAGGAGAGATATACTAGGATGTCATCCGCATACAGTGAAATCTTGTCGACCGTGTCAGCGTTCCATTGGAGGCCTCGGATGGAGTTGTCGGTTCGTATCCAGTGGGCTAGCGGTTCGAGAGTGAGGGTGAATAACAGGGGGGACAGCGGGCAGCCCTGTCATGTGCCCCTATGTAGGGGAAAGCACCTGGACGTATGCCCGTTGACACAAACCTGTCCCCAAAGGTCAGTGTAGAGTAAGCGAACCCATTGTATAAATCTGGGGCCAAAGCCAAAGCGGAGGAGCACCTCGAAGAGGTAAGACCATTCGATAGAGTCGAAGGCTAGTGTCGCATGGAGGGACAGGATGGCCGCGTCCTCTCGGAGGTGCGGTATCCTACTCTTGACATTATGGACACGGCGGAGATTGAGCGCAGTGTTGTGGCCTGGCAGGAAGCCCGATTGATCTTCGTGTATCAGGGCTGTGAGAACTGTCATGAGTCTGGTGGCTAGGCGCTTGGCAAGGACTTTTACTTCAGTGTTAATGAGAGAAATAGGTCGGTAGGAGCCGCAGTCAGCAGTTGGCTTATTGGGTTTACGGAGAACCACGATCGAAGCCAGTCGCAGGTCCGGTGGCAAGCAGCCGACTTCGCTGCTTTCCTCGAACATCGCCTTGAGATGTGGGAGGATCTCACCCACCATGCCCTTCAGAAACTCAATAGGGACGCCATTAGGGCCCATTGCCTTGCCAGATTGAATGGCGAATAAGGCGTTTCTCACTTCCTCAGTTGTGAGGTCCACCTCCAGCTCCTGTCTCTCGGTCTCTGAGAGAGAAGGGAGCCTCATTTCGGCTAAGAGCAGTTTGGATTCTTCCGCGTTGTAGTGGGCTCTGGCGGTATAGACCCCCTCCAGGTGGGTGGCAAAGGCCTCTGCTATATCGCCTGGACCTGTGACAGTAGATTGATCTGGAAGGGTTAATTCCGCAATCCAGCGGGAACCCTGCTCCCGTTTTTCGAGCCAAGCGAGCATCTTGCCTGCCCTGTCCCCCAACTCGTAGACACGGTGGTGGGTTTTCAAGAGCTTGGCTTGCGCCTTTTCCAACGCCAGTGCCCTATATTCTATCTGTTTCGCTTGAAGGCGGGTCGTTGTCTCATCTGTGGGGTTCGTGTTGTGGAGGGATTTCAGGTTAAGTAGATCTGTTTCCACTTGTGGAAAGAGTTCACTCTGTTTGTGGATGTAACCTGTTTTGAGAGCTAGCGCCTTACCCTTGATTACGGCTTTGTATGCCTCCCATATTGTTATGGCCGAGGTCACGGACCCCACATTTTCGGCAAAGTAATATTCGGTGTGTTCAAGCAAGCTATCCTGTATGTCGGGGATTTTTAGGAGCCAGGGCGCGATTATTATGGGGCCGCGTGTCTGTTGGCGGTGATGTGTGAATTGCACCGTACGGGGGAAATGGTCGGAGATCCCTCTAGTAAGCCACTCTGGACGGCGAAAGAATTGTAAATCAGTGACGGGTGAGAAAAAGTAGTCTATACGAGAACTGCTATTATGAGCGTTGGAGTAGTGCGTATAGTATAGCGTATGGGGGTGGGACAGGCCCCATAGGTCTGCGAGCCCCATCATTTGTGTAAAGTGGGAGAGGTCCGAGCTTGACTTGTGTGAGGGACGGGGGGGTGTCTATCAATGGCATCACTCATTGTCATATTGAAATCGCCCCCAATAAGTAGGGGTTCCTGCGGAAGATCGAGCATTAGGCGTTGTAAGGTCTGGAGTGCGGCTGTGCCTAGGGCTGGAGGGATGTAGACTGAAATAACATTCAGTGGCTTGCCTTCCCAGGTGGCCTCCAATACTGCATACCGACCAAGAGGATCAGCCCATGTTTTCGTGCATGTCAGGGCCCAATTCTTACGCACCAGAATACCGGTGCCCCTAGATCCAGAGGTGAAACCGGCGTGAACTAGCAATTTATATCCACCCCGGTTTAGCGCCTGGCATGTATTACCCATGAGGTGCGTCTCATGGAGGAGAACCAGGTCTGGGGAATGGCGTTTGAGATACTGCATCACCACCCCTCATTTTATCTTATTGCCAAGACCATTAACGTTCCACGTCATAATGGTCAGGGACGTTGTCGAGGGGGGCGTCATGGCGGCCTAAATGAGTGAGATTGTACACGGATCAGTGACTTGCGGTGCATAGAGTGCTGTCTATGATAAAGGGCTCTAAGAGAGAGGGTTACCGTGGAGCCTGTTCGGGGCCAAGCATGGCCGAAGTCTGAGCTATAGGTATAGCGTGATGGCGCATGACAACGCACAGGTGGGCTCAACGGCGATAGGTCACTAGAGGTAATGCGTGAGGTAGCGGCGTGCTGCATGTCGCGCTCTACTATCAAGAATCCGCTGCAATGAGTAAGTAAGAACAAGAACAAAGGCCATAGAAGTCTCATCATCAACTTCCCAACATTTCCCGTCCCTCCCAAACTCACCCCCATACTGTTCCCCTCCCAACAACCCCCCTCCCTGCGTCCCTGCCCGCGGACTTAGAACTATCCACTCCCCAACTAGGCAGAGTGCCTGTCGCCCCCCGAACATTAAAGAGGAGTGTGGAGAGCCAAGGGTGCCCTCATCAGCCAATACTCGGATGATGTCATCCAGTGCAAAGAATACAACCAAGATCAACAATAGCATTCACATAGTAGGAGTCAGTGATAATACGTGAACGGAAGCTTGTCCTGCGCCCGGGGTCATAAGGAGACCATTATGAGCAAAGGGGCAACTTCAAAGAGCGCCGCCGAGTCTATCATTGTAACATTCGACAACCCACCTGAGAGGGAGAAGTAGGAGCTATAACCAGTTCCAGTGACCACAGGCTCCTCGCCTATCACCCCACATTGTCTAAGAAGCGTCATCAGGGGTTGAGCTGCCTTCCCCTATTATGGGCATTGAGAGGGTGATACCCCTCTCGAGAGTGGCGAATTCAACAGCGACATGAGTAGTTCAATCAAGAACATCGGATAGAGTGACCCACCCCAGAGGGAAGACAACAAAGGATACATAAGAGTCCAAGCATGAGTGAAGTAGGAAGTGGGCTGTGCTTCCAACGAGTGAGTCTTCGAGGAAGAGAGTCCGATATGCGGCAACCATCAGATAGCAGAGTCGGACGGTCATAGCGGAGAGCATATCAGCTTGTAACGGAGTGACTGAACTGTTCAATCTTACCTAGAATGTTTGGCGTTACTCTTCCTGCACGTTGTCCGTGAATAGGTCTTGACTTTCCGGCGGCATGCCCTCGTCAGGGCGATCTGCGGATTTCTTGCGCCGGTTGTGGGTGGAAGTCGACTGTCGCCACCCCTCGAGCCAGTCCCAAACATCAGCAGGAGATTCAAAAAACCAGGTCTTACCCTCCGCTTCAATGCGGAGCTTCGCCGGAAATAACATAGAGTATTCGACAGACTGTGCACGGAACGCCTTCTTCACCTCTAGGAAGCTACGTCGGCGGGCCTGTACTTTCATGGTGAAATCCGGAAAGATCGTGATTTGCGCATTGTCTATTTGCAAGGGTGGTCCTGCTCGCGCCGTTTGAAGGATGATATCAGGGTCATGGAAGTTGAACACACGGGCCACGATGGGGTGTGGGGAAGCGCCCGGCTTTGGTTGGCCCCCAGGAACTCTGTGGGCCCGTTCTATGGAAAAATAATTGGAGAGGTTCTTTGGCTGAAGGTGTTGCAGAACCAATTTCTCCACAAAAAGGTCGGCGGCCGGTTCTTCAAGGCGTTCGGGAACACCCAGGATGCGGAGGTTATTGTGTCGGGCGCGTCCTTTCTTAGTCATCCAGGAGCACCTCCATCTGGTGTTGCTGTTTCTGTAGCTGAGTCACCTGTTGCTGCAGCGTGAAAGTGTCATCGATGAGCGCCAGGGTTTTAATTTCAATGTCCTTCACTCTGGAGTCCATCTTACGGAGGTCGGCACGCAGCAGGGTCACCTCCACGCTCACTGAGTCAATGCGGGTTTCGAGTGAAGAGCGGACCCCCGCAATTGCCTCCATGACGTCGTCCAGCGTGGGAGAAGGCTTCCCCTGTTGAGGGGGGGTTGTCGCTTTAAGGGTGGCATCTGGAGTCGCATCTTTGGGGTCTCCTCTAGTGCCCCATGATAGTTTATTTATTTGCCTTTGGGTGGGGGGCCGATTTCCTTTATTGGAGGCCATTGCCAGTCCGGTCTCTGCCAGGGGCCGTGGTGATGGAAGACCAAGAGGCAAATTTGCTGGAGAAGGATAGGCGGGGGGGGGAGAAGGGGCCCCCCGCCGGTGATCCTGGGGGAGGTGGGGGAGCGTGCACCGTACTCTCACAGTCACAGTTCGAGGGGGGGGGGGGCGCTACTTCTAATGCCCGAGCAGCGGTGGCCCCGCTGAGCGAATCGTTGGCGAGGAGTAGGGGGCCAGAAGGACTCACTCACTGTGGAGTCGGCAGGCTGGATGTGGGTCAGCAGCAGACGCTTGGCGGGCGATTCAGAGGGTCTCCGAGGGGGGGCCTGGCGCCTCACAGCCTGTTCCCAGTCCCCGCTGGTCTTCCCCCGGTGGAGCGCTCAAGCCCCGATGTGGAGAAGTGGAGGGGTGGGAGCAGCGTCCGCCTCAGTGAGTCCTGGTAGGCCCCGGGAGGTCAGGGTATGATGTCGCAATCATCTCCCCCGATGTATCCACCTGCCCCCGTATTGTTCCGCAAGATCTGGTCCAGAGGCAGGCCGGCAGGTGCAGGGGCAGGTCAGTGTTCGCGGCCTAGGGCAAGAAAAGAGGGCCGGAGCCGGCAGACAGCGTTGGTCCCCGGTGCCAGGCCCAAGCCGGGGACTCGCCTGGATGTTGACGCCGGGCGGTGGGGTAGGCCTGTATAGGTCGTCCCGCTCCTCACCCGTAGGAGCTACTGGCACGAAGGCAGGCTGTGGCGATAGGGAATCGCCTCCCCCACACTCGATCAGCCGCGGTGCAGGCGCTGGAGGTCTGGTGCGGTCTGTGGCAGCCCCGGAGTTTCACCCGGATGCGTCCCGAGTGACGGCCGCCATCTTAGGCCGACGTGCCCTGGCCGCCAGGATTCAGTTGCAGCTATTCTGGCTGGGCCAGCAGGCGTCGGAGGTCAGCCGGGGGCCTCAGGAGGGTTACAGATGGGCGTCCAGTCGACCCCGGGCCCGGCAGCAGCACTGGCCGAGGTATGAAGGCCGGTTGGCTGTGTGGGCAGAGGAGCCGCCTCAAAGTGCGACCATTCTCCTCTGCACCTAGCCACGCCCCTCCCACATTATGCCTGTTTGATCAAAATAAAGCAAACCGATTCTTTCGCATCATCCCACTTGTGTCCTTTGGTTGCTTACGCTGCCAGCGGCCGTTTGAATTGGAGATTTCATCACGCATACCAGGAGCGTGTGAAAAGGACCCGTTTCCAAGTGTCTGAGGGAGTTCTGGTAAAAGTGAAAGTTACCCAAGGCATTGGAGATAACTCGGACCACCTCAAAAAACCTACCCAGTAAGAAGGTCATGTGCACGAATGGCAACCCGGAATGAACGGAGGAAGACAGGCACTGCTCGATGTCTTACGTGACCAAAATGGAAGAAGTTTCAGATGAGGTGAAACGTTTGTGGGGTGATGTGCGAAATGTTAATAAACACAGCATCGGACTGTCGGGAAAACATTACCCACCTCTACAAGGCACGATGTCAGCTGTTCAAAGGCCCCAGCGACAGTGAGTACCTATCCAGAGACTTCTGGGAATTGTAGTCAAAAGACTTTAGTAGCAGACTACAAATGAAATTTGTGCTCGTTATTGGGGACAGCTGTACTCTAATCAAGGAGGAGTCAGAGAGTTTTAAATAAGGGGAGAAACCCATGTCCGGTTTACATGGCATCTGATGAAGACTGTGATGTCGAAATGCATTATACCTGTTTGATCAAAATAAAGCAAACCGATTCTTTCTCATCATTCCACTTGTGTCCTTTGGTTGCTTGCGCTGCGAGCGGCCGTTTGAATTGGAGATTTCAGGAGGCAAACCAGGAGCGTGTGAAAAGGACCCGTTTCCAAGTGTCCGAGGGAGTTCTGGTAAAAGTGAAAGTTACCCAAGGCATTGGAGATAACTCGGACCACCTCAAAAAACCTACCCAGTAAGAAGGTCATGTGCACGAATGGCAACCCGGAATGAACGGAGGAAGACAGGCACTGCTCGATGTCTTCCGTGACCAAAATGGAAGAGGTTTCGGATGAGGTGAAACGTTTGTGGGGTGATGTGCGAAATGTTAATAAACACAGCATCGGACTATTGGGAATACATTACCCACCTCTACAAGGCACGATGTCAGCTGTTCAAAGGCCCCAGCGAGAGTGAGTACCTATCCAGAGACTTCTGGGAATTGTAGTCAAAAGACTTTAGTAGCAGACTACAAATGAAATTTGTGCTCGTTATTGGGGACAGCTGTACTCTAATCAAGGAGGAGCCAGAGAGTTTTAAATAAGGGGAAAAACCTATGTCCGGTTTACATGGCATCTGACGAAGACTGTGATGTCGAAATGCATTATGCCTGTTTGATCAAAATAAAGCAAACGATTCTTTCGTATCATCCGACTTGTGTCCTTTGGTTGCTTGCTCTGCGAGCGGCCGTTTGAATTGGATATATATATATATATATATATATTACCTACTGGCGGTCGCCAGTAGGTATATATAGTTAGGATTTTTTTCCTATGGGATTTTTGAAAATTCTATGTCGAATAACTTTGGCGTTTGTGGACGGAATTGGCAGAAATTTTCAGGAAAATGGCACATTTTGTTTCTGAGCAGCCCTTAAAAATTTGGGGGGGTTTCGTCAAGGGGGGGCCGAGAAAAAAGGGGGGTCCCAAAACGCGTTTTTCCCAATCATTTTTCCATAGGGCGGTTGGAATCACTTTTAGCTCGAACGGCTGAATAGATTTACACGAAACTTGGCAAAATTGTAGATATGGTTTGCCCGACGTGCTTTTGCTATGTCCTAAAATATGTGCTCCAGTGGATTTTGAGAAATTAACGTTTTAAAAAACAGATATATCTGTGACAGCGTCCCGGTTAGCGCCCCGGTTCGCGTACCTGACGCGTAACAGAACTTCGATAGGAGAAGCGGATTGGCTCCCCGGTGACTGTGAACATTCTAAACAGTCCGGAGCGGCCGCCATCTTGTGTCTCGGTAGGATCGAGACACAAGATGTGGCAAAAACAAAGGGGGAAATGAGCATAAGGGGGCAGAGTACATCCTCCCTGACCCCCTAGGTTTGATGAGGGGGCTTTAAAAGGGCCCCGCGGGGAAAAAAAGAAATAATTTTATTATCGTTTTTTTTGCGGGGGGAGCGCTCGGTACGCGCACCGGGAAGCGGTCCGGGAAGGGTAATATAGGGAAAATAGGATGAAAGAATGTTCAAATAATGTATGTATATTGATTGTTCTTTGTGTTGTATTTTTTAATTTTTTTTATTTAAGTACCAACATGTAGGTACCAATGCAGAGTCTAAAAATAAAAATACACCGTTTCCTTTGTAGATATCTTGCATGTTGTTTCAGAAGTTATTGTGGTATATGGAATTCATAGCGTAGTCTGTCAGGAAAGCAGAAACACCATGGAGGCAGGAGATGATAAAGAGATGTTAAATACACATTGGAGATAATATAGTGGGAGAAAGGAAGTAACTATGAGCAAATTTACTATGTAACACAAAAAAGTTGCACAGTATATTTAAAGTCTGATTTTACATTATAATCAATTTGGTACTAGTTTAAAAAATACATATAAAAATGAATAATGTCTCAAACAGTTTTTGAATTATTAAATATAAATTTATTTCTCTGATTCGTTTTCAAAATTTAAAAGAACTTCTAATAATTGATTGTCAGAAATGTTCTCATTTTCAATCAGGAAATCTACTGATTCTACACATTGCAGAAGTTCAAAGTCCCGTGATTCATCAAAGAATTCAGAGTCATTGGGTTCAATTTCTGTATCTTTGTTGCTTTCCAGAACAATTTCGATGGTATTTTTTGCTCTCCTTCCATTTTTGTGCTGTAAATTGAATTTTAAAAAAATATATCAGTACAGATAGGGCACTGTTGGGTTTAAGTACAGACAGGAAGTTTGGTTTTTTAAACAGTGATTTTATCTTTGGGCAGTGTATGGTATCAGACTGGAAGTAGAAATATAAAAAAATGTATGTGATAAAGCCTAAGTAAATTCTTAATTATACAAGACAAGCCTAACTCCATCCATAACTAAAACAGAGAAGTCTATCTTATTCTATAACTATTACAGAGGGATAGTATATAACTATCAGAAAATGTTTTCCTAATTAACTTAAAGTGCAGAACATACTTCAGTTTTTAAAATAACATCTTACCTTTCAAAAAGAAGTTTAAGTTCTCAGTTGAAATGCACTTGATATGTACTTCAGGAAGTAGTAGTCAAAATGGCTGTGTTTCTCTCTCTTTCTTTATATATATTCAGGAACATAACCAATCAAATGTCATGAAATAATAGAAGATATTGAAATTAGCATTTTAATTGGTTGTCAATTCTAACACTTCATAAGTGTTTTTGTTAGGTAATTTACCTCAGGATATTTAGTCAGGCTTACAGCATAATTTTCTCAATGGAATTCCATCAAATTTGGGTAAATGGTAGGGACTGCTATGTAGTAGGGCCTATTCAATATTTGATGAAAGTGTCTGTAGTGGTTTTTCTGTAAATTACTTTCCCACCTTTTTTTATCAAGCGCTTACCGGTGCGCTCCCCGGTACGCGAACCAGCAGCGTTACGGGAGTCCTCCATTTTGTGTATCGGTAGAATTGAGACACAAGATGGAGGACAAGCAATGTTCGGAATGGGTAGAAGGGGGCACGGTAGACACTTTGTGACCCTCTAGGTTTTCTGAGGGGGGCTTAGGACGCTGATATATGCAAAAATAAAAAAATAAAAATTGGAAAATTTCGCGGGGGAGCGCCCGGTACGCGCACCGGTAAGCGAACCGGGGAGCGTACTTTGGTGAAAAAAAAAAAGTTAGAAAAAGATAAACGTTTGAATGATCAGAGGTAGGGTAGCTCTGAAAAGGTTCTGTGGCTAATTTAGGTACCTCCAAGTAGGTTTCAATGCACAGTTTTAAATAAAGGACGAATATTCTATTCCCTTCATCGGAGAAGTGCACACCATCTCTTCTGTAGATGTCTTGAATGTTGTAACGCAAGTTATTGTTGTATATTAAACCCATTCCATAGTCTCTCATGTAAGCAGAAACAGATTTATTCACATGTTTCCGTGCTTTCTCAAATTGTGGAAAAAAATTGGTTGGACCACTTCCATTTCTGTCTTTGGCATATATTGGAATATATACCAAGGCAGTTTGGGGAAAAAGTGTCATCAATTGATGAAAGGTGTTCTTTAAAAGCATTTCCAGACCAACCCCAGTCATAGTGCCCAAATCATTTCCACCACAGTGCACTATTAAGAGGTCAGGGTTTGGCAGATGCATATTTTTTTTTATTAAAAACATATAAAATATATTTTTCATTTAAAAGAATAATACATTTTACAGCTTTTGATATTTGCTATTAAAAAACCATTGAAATGCACTGAAAAAACCATAGGTTATAGACCATATATAGTTAGGAATTAGCATTTACAAAACCTTGAAAATTCACTGAAAAAAACCATAGGTTATAGACCATATATAGTTAGGGATTAGCATTTACAAAACCTTATTTTACTCACACAAAACCATTGAAATTCGCATATATAGTTAGGTGCACTAACTATATATGCCACTGACCATGTCATGACTGATGTAATATGTTTCAGAAAAGGGGGTTGTGATGAACAGAGTGTCTGAATTAAGCAGACCACTCTTACCCAGTCCAAAGAACAGGGCTTGATCCATCACCGTTATTTATCTCACTGCACCATCCCAGCTCAGAACCTGGCTATATGCAAATCAGTCTGTCCCTGGCCCAGTGCATCATGGGAACAGGGCAGACTAAACTACCAAGCCAATTCTTCACCAGAAAGGAGACAAGCTACCGGGGACCGGTTTCTGGCATTTCAGCCTTCTTCGGCCCGGCTTGCTTGAATCCTGATGGTGCAGTGAGAAAGGGGCTCATGTCTGAGTATACCCTGCCACACCTATAGTGGCCAAAAACAATTCAGAAAAGGGGGTGGTGATGAACAGAGTGTCTGAATTAAGCAGACCACTCTTACCCAGTCCAAAGAACAGGGCTTGATCCATCACCGTTATTTATCTCACTGCACCATCCCAGCTCAGAACCTGGCTATATGCAAATCAGTCTGTCCCTGGCCCAGTGCATCATGGGAACAGGGCAGACTAAACTACCAAGCCAATTCTTCACCAGAAAGGAGACAAGCTACCGGGGACCGGTTTCTGGCATTTCAGCCTTCTTCGGCCCGGCTTGCTTGAATCCTGATGGTGCAGTGAGAAAGGGGCTCATGTCTGAGTATACCCTGCCACACCTATAGTGGCCAAAAACAATTCAGAAAAGGGGGTGGTGATGAACAGAGTGTCTGAATTAAGCAGACCACTCTTACCCAGTCCAAAGAACAGGGCTTGATCCATCATCGTTATTTATCTCACTGCACCATCCCAGCTCAGAACCTGGCTATATGCAAATCAGTCTGTCCCTGGCCCAGTGCATCATGGGAACAGGGCAGACTAAACTACCAAGCCAATTCTTCACCAGAAAGGAGACAAGCTACCGGGGACCGGTTTCTGGCATTTCAGCCTTCTTCGGCCCGGCTTGCTTGAATCCTGATGGTGCAGTGAGAAAGGGGCTCATGTCTGAGTATACCCTGCCACACCTATAGTGGCCAAAAACAATTCAGAAAAGGGGGTGGTGATGAACAGAGTGTCTGAATTAAGCAGACCACTCTTACCCAGTCCAAAGAACAGGGCTTGATCCATAACCGTTATTTATCTCACTGCACCATCCCAGCTCAGAACCTGGCTATATGCAAATCAGTCTGTCCCTGGCCCAGTGCATCATGGGAACAGGGCAGACTAAACTACCAAGCCAATTCTTCACCAGAAAGGAGACAAGCTACCGGGGACCGGTTTCTGGCATTTCAGCCTTCTTCGGCCCGGCTTGCTTGAATCCTGATGGTGCAGTGAGAAAGGGGCTCATGTCTGAGTATACCCTGCCACACCTATAGTGGCCAAAAACAATTCAGAAAAGGGGGTGGTGATGAACAGAGTGTCTGAATTAAGCAGACCACTCTTACCCAGTCCAAAGAACAGGGCTTGATCCATCACCGTTATTTATCTCACTGCACCATCCCAGCTCAGAACCTGGCTATATGCAAATCAGTCTGTCCCTGGCCCAGTGCATCATGGGAACAGGGCAGACTAAACTACCAAGCCAATTCTTCACCAGAAAGGAGACAAGCTACCGGGGACAGGTTTCTGGCATTTCAGCCTTCTTCGGCCCGGCTTGCTTGAATCCTGATGGTGCAGTGAGAAAGGGGCTCATGTCTGAGTATACCCTGCCACACCTATAGTGGCCAAAAACAATTCAGAAAAGGGGGTGGTGATGAACAGAGTGTCTGAATTAAGCAGACCACTCTTACCCAGTCCAAAGAACAGGGCTTGATCCATCACCGTTATTTATCTCACTGCACCATCCCAGCTCAGAACCTGGCTATATGCAAATCAGTCTGTCCCTGGCCCAGTGCATCATGGGAACAGGGCAGACTAAACTACCAAGCCAATTCTTCACCAGAAAGGAGACAAGCTACCGGGGACCGGTTTCTGGCATTTCAGCCTTCTTCGGCCCGGCTTGCTTGAATCCTGATGGTGCAGTGAGAAAGGGGCTCATGTCTGAGTATACCCTGCCACACCTATAGTGGCCAAAAACAATTCAGAAAAGGGTGTTGGATCTAGCCCTGATCTCTTGACTGGGTGAGAGCTTTCTGTTTAATTCAGAGACTCTGTCCCTCACCACCCCTTGTTGTAAATATTTTTGGCCACCCTAAGCGTGGAAGGGTATTCTCAGATGTGAGACCCTTGCTCATTGCACCATCAGGATTCAAGCAAACCGGGCCGAAGACGGCTGTAATGCCAGAAACCGGTCCCCGGGAGCTTGTTTCCTTCCCAGTGTAAGAATTGGCTTTTGTAGTTTGGTTTGCCCTGTTCCCATCATGCACTGGGACAGGAACAGACTAATTTGCATACAGCCAGGTTCTGAAACTGGGATGGTGCAGTGAGCTAAAAAACGGTGTTGGATCTAGCCCTGATCTCTTGACTGGGTGAGAGCTTTCTGCTTAATTCAGAGACTCTGTCCCTCACCACCCCTTGTTGTAAATATTTTTGTCCACCCTAAGCGTGGAAGGGTATTCTCAGATGTGAGACCCTTGCTCATTGCACCATCAGGATTCAAGCAAACCGGGCCGAAGATGGCTGTAATGCCAGAAACCGGTCCCCGGGAGCTTGTTTCCTTCCCAGTGTAAGAATTGGCTTTTGTAGTTTGGTTTGCCCTGTTCCCATCATGCACTGGGACAGGAACAGACTAATTTGCATACAGCCAGGTTCTGAAACTGGGATGGTGCAGTGAGCTAAAAAACGGTGTTGGATCTAGCCCTGATCTCTTGACTGGGTGAGAGCTTTCTGCTTAATTCAGAGACTCTGTCCCTCACCACCCCTTGTTGTAAATATTTTTGTCCACCCTAAGCATGGAAGGGTATTCTCAGATGTGAGACCCTTGCTCATTGCACCATCAGGATTCAAGCAAACCGGGCCGAAGACGGCTGTAATGCCAGAAACCGGTCCCCGGGAGCTTGTTTCCTTCCCAGTGTAAGAATTGGCTTTTGTAGTTTGGTTTGCCCTGTTCCCATCATGCACTGGGACAGGAACAGACTAATTTGCATACAGCCAGGTTCTGAAACTGGGATGGTGCAGTGAGCTAAAAAACGGTGTTGGATCTAGCCCTGATCTCTTGACTGGGTGAGAGCTTTCTGCTTAATTCAGAGACTCTGTCCCTCACCACCCCTTGTTGTAAATATTTTTGTCCACCCTAAGCGTGGAAGGGTATTCTCAGATGTGAGACCCTTGCTCATTGCACCATCAGGATTCAAGCAAACCAGGCCGAAGACGGCTGAAATGCCAGAAACCGGTCCCCGGGAGCTTGTTTCCTTCCCAGTGTAAGAATTGGCTTTTGTAGTTTGGTTTGCCCTGTTCCCATCATGCACTGGGACAGGAACAGACTAATTTGCATACAGCCAGGTTCTGAAACTGGGATGGTGCAGTGAGCTAAAAAACGGTGTTGGATCTAGCCCTGATCTCTTGACTGGGTGAGACCTTTCTGCTTAATTCAGAGACTCTGTCCCTCACCACCCCTTGTTGTAAATATTTTTGTCCACCCTAAGCGTGGAAGGGTATTCTCAGATGTGAGACCCTTGCTCATTGCACCATCAGGATTCAAGCAAACCGGGCCGAAGACGGCTGTAATGCCAGAAACCGGTCCCCGGGAGCTTGTTTCCTTCCCAGTGTAAGAATTGGCTTTTGTAGTTTGGTTTGCCCTGTTCCCATCATGCACTGGGACAGGAACAGACTAATTTGCATACAGCCAGGTTCTGAAACTGGGATGGTGCAGTGAGCTAAAAAACGGTGTTGGATCTAGCCCTGATCTCTTGACTGGGTGAGAGCTTTCTGCTTAATTCAGAGACTCTGTCCCTCACCACCCCTTGTTGTAAATATTGATGTAATATGTGACATCATCAGCAGTGGATTGCGGGTGCGCGATATATAGTTAGTGCAACTAACTATATATGCGGATTTCAATGGTTTTGTGTGAGTAAAATAAGGTTTTGTAAATGCTAATCCCTAACTATATATGGTCCATAACCTATGGTTTTTTCAGTGAAATTTCAAGGTTTTGTAAATGCTAATTCCTAACTATATATGGTCTATAACCTATGGTTTTTTCAGTGAATATATATATATATAATCCATACAAGTTGCCCTTGTGGAAGAAACACCAAGTGGGTTTGTTTTCGCCTTAATTTATTGAAATGCTGCAATGTCACCTCCAAAAAGACCGGCCTTTCAAAGAAAGATTGTCCCTCGGCAAACGCGTTTCAAGTTTCCCCTTCGTCAGCAGCTTTGGGACTGCAAATGTTCAAGGCACAGCTTGTGCATATTTTATCCATTACGAACTTCCCTCTGTGGGTGTGGCCTCACCATCGGCCTTCTGGTTCGTGTAGTTCGCACCCTTACTTCAGTGAGTTTTGCCTTGTTATTGCTCATTAAGTTAATCAAATTCCCAGTGGGCGAATTCACACAGTTCTTTAAAGGTGGACTGCGCTCTCCACATTTCACACTTGCACCACCTCCCGATTCACAATATCATCACTCGAAGGCATCTCGGGCACGCATTTGCAGTGTCTTCCTTCCGCGGCCGGACAAGGCCGCAAACATAAATTCATACAAGTTGCCCTTGTGGAAGAAACACCAAGTGGGTTTGTTTTCGCCTTAATTTATTGAAATGCTGCAATGTCACCTCCAAAAAGACCGGCCTTTCAAAGAAAGATTGTCCATCGGCCAAACCCGTTTCAAGTTTCCCCTTTGTCAGCAGCTTTGGGACTGCAAATGTTCAAGGCACAGCTTGTTCATATTTTATCCATTAAGAACTTCCCTCTGTGGGTGTGGCCTTACCATCGGCCTTCTTGTTCGTGTAGTTCGCACTCTTACTCCAGTGAGTTTTGCCTTGTTATTGCTCATTAAGTTCATCAAATCCCCATTGGGCAAAAGGCACACAGTTCTTTAAAGGTGCACTGCGCTCTCCGCATTTCACACTTGCACCACCTCCCGATTCATGATGTCATCACTCGAAGGCATCTCGGGCCCGCATTTGCAGTGTCTTCCTTCCGCGGCTGGACAAGGCCGCAAACATAAACTCATACAAGTTGCCCTTGTGGAAGAAACACCAAGTGGGTTTGTTTTCGCCTTAATTTATTGAAATGCTGCAATGTCACCTCCAAAAAGACCGGCCTTTCAAAGAAAGATTGTCCCTCGGCCAAACGCGTTTCAAGTTTCCCCTTCCTCAGCAGCTTTGGGACTGCAAATGTTCAAGGCACAGCTTGTGCATATTTTATCCATCATGAACTTCCCTGTGTGGGTGTGGCCTCACCATCGGCCTTCTGGTTTGTGTAGTTCGCACTCTTACTCCAGTGAGTTTTGCCTTGTTATTGCTCATTAAGTTCATCAAATCCCCAGTGGGCGAAAGGCACACAGTTCTTTAAAGGTGCACTGCGCTCTCCGCATTTCACACTTGCACCACCTCCCGATTCACGATGTCATCACTCGAAGGCATCTCGGGCCCGCATTTGCAGTGTCTTCCTTCCGCGGCCGGACAAGGCCGCAAACATAAATTCATACAACTTGCCCTTGTGGAAGAAACACCAAGTGGGTTTTTTTTCGCCTTAATTTATTGAAATGCTGCAATGTCACCTCCACAAAGACCGGCCTTTCAAAGAAAGATTGTCCCTCGGCCAAACGCGTTTCAAGTTTCCCCTTTGTCAGCAGCTTTGGGACTGCAAATGTTCAAGGCACAGCTTGTGCATATTTTATCCATTACGAACTTCCCTCTGTGGGTGTGGCCTCACCATCGGCCTTCTGGTTTGTGTAGTTCGCACTCTTACTCCAGTGAGTTTTGCCTTGTTATTGCTCATTAAGTTCATCAAATCCCCAGTGGGCGAAAGGCACACAGTTCTTTAAAGGTGCACTGCGCTCTCCACATTTCACACTTGCACCACCTCCCGATTCACGATGTCATCACTCGAAGGCATCTCGGGCCCGCATTTGCAGTGTCTTCCTTCCGCGGCCGGACAAGGCCGCAAACATAAATTCATACAAGTTGCCCTTGTGGAAGAAACAACAAGTGGGTTTGTTTCCACCTCACTTTATTGAAATGCTGCAATGTCACCTCCAAAAAGACCGGCCTTTCAAAGAAAGATTGTCATCGGCCAAACGAGTTTCAAGTTTCCCCTTCGTCAGCAGCTTTGGGACTGCAAATGTTCAAGGCACAGCTTGTGCATATTTTATCCATTACGAACTTCCCTCTGTGGGTGTGGCCTCACCATCGGCCTTCTGGTTTGTGTAGTTCACACTCTTACTCCAGTGTGTTTTGCCTTGTTATTGCCCTTGTGTAAGAAACACCAAGTGGCTTTGTTTTCGTCTTAATTTATTGAAATGCTGCAATGTCACCTCCAAAAAGACCGGCCTTTCAAACAAAGATTGTCCCTCGGCCAAACGCGTTTCAAGTTTCCCCTTCGTCAGCAGCTTTGGGACTGCAAATGTTCAAGGCACATGTTTCAGGGACATTATAGTTAGCTGGACATTTCATTCGTCCAAAAGCAACCAGAGTAATTCCACCGTTATAGTTAGTTCAGTTAACTATAACTCGCGCCCTCGCAATGCACTGCTCATGACGTCACATATTACATCATTCATGGCATGGTCAGTGACATCACTGATGACATCACTGATAACATCTCAAATGACGTCACTGATAACATCATCCAGTGACTGTGTGTTTCTGTAAAGTTTAAATTAAGGGTGGGCGTAGTTCGCAAAGTAGCGCTACGCGAAGGTACGCGAAGTGCACTTCGCACTATGCGAACTTCACGTAGCACTATGCGAGCTGCGTAGTAGCATGTTCGCACTGTGCAAGATGCATTTTCAATGATTGCACAGTGAGGACAAGCATCCGCCACTGTGCAATCATTAAAAACGGCATCTTGCACAGTGCGAGCTGTAGTTTTCTGCTGCAGCTTTCTCAACGCGAACTGGTAGTTTCTCATTGTGAGCGGTTGCGAGCATGCGCAATTACTCGCAATGAGAAACCTGACCTCAACATGTTGAGAATCTCGCCGGGATGTCATTTTGCTTGCTCGCGGTCGCGAACATGACGTTGAGGACCGCGAACAAGCAAAAAATGACCGCTGCACTACGCGTGTTCGCACTGTGCTACGTGCAGCTCGCGTAGTGCAAAGTTGCGCAAACTACGCGAGCGTAGTGTAGTGCTTCGCCCAGGGTTAGTTTAAATATGTTTTATATATATGCCAAGATGTATTGAAGAATGAGTGGGTGTATAAGTGTATGGATGGAGGATTTACAAGGTGTGTGACTGATTGTATAAGTGACTGATTAAACTTTTCTTACTGAATGCATGGGTTAGTGACTAAACTGTGTGAATGTCTGTATCAGTCTGTCTATTGTGTAAGCTGGTACATGGGTTGGTCTGTAGCTTTATGGCTGTCTATATGGGTTATTGATTGTTTGCCCGAGTATTGTATGGGTGCCTGAGTGTGTGTGTGGGTGGGTTGGAGGTATGTGACTCTGTGCATAGATGTGTGAGTATATGATTCACTGGGTATATGGGTTTAAGAGTGCATGTGGAAACAGCTATATAAATGGGTGAGTATGTGTATGGGTGTGTTGATGAGTGAATGGAGGTCTCAGTGGTACATGTAACTCCATATGTAAAAGGTGGTATATGTGAGTGATAGAGTATATAAATAACTATATGTGAGAGTGAGTGATTGTGATAGTGGCTATATGGATGAGTGTGTACTTGTATGAGTGAATATATAAGAGAGGAAGTATGCATTACTATCTGTATGAATTAGTGAGGTGGTGTGTGTATAACTGTATAGGTGAGTAAATGGGAGTGTGATTGATTCTTTACATGATTGACTAGGTGTGTGAGTAACTCCATGGATGAGTGGCGGTGCGTGAGTGTTGAAAAGGTGTATGCGTGCATATGATAGTGTTGCATTGATGAGTGACTCCATGTACAAGTGATTGCATGGGTGAATGAGTGGATGTGTGGGTAGACCTAGGAATCAGTGAATGCATATATAGTAACTGTATTGGTGTCTTGATGGTTTCAAAAATGGTAGTCTGTATTTTACAGTTTGTGCAACATAGGTTATATTAAACTGTGAGGAGGTGCATCATATTTTCACATGGATGTTGTCATCAGTGATGTCATTTGAGATGTCATGAGTGATGCCATCAGTGATGTCACTGACCATGTCATGAATGATGTAATATGTGACTTCAACAGCAGTGCATTGCGAGTTATAGTTAGCTGAACTAACTATAACAGTGAAATATCCCTGGTTTTGTTCTATGAAATGTCCAGCTAACTATAACATCCCTGAAACCTTTGTTTTTTTCAGTGAATTTTTAAGGTTTTTTAAATGCTAATTTCTAACTATAATGTCTGTAAATCCCATGGTTTTTTTCAGTATATTTCAAAGGTTTTTTAAATGCTAATTTCTAACTAAAACGTCTGTGAAACCTATGATTTTTACAGTGAATTTCAAAGGTTTTTATAAATGCTAATTTCTAACTACAATGCCCCTGAAACCTATATTGTCTTTAAGTAAATTTTAAAAAGGATTGCATATTTTTTTGTAGTGAAAAACGAACTGTAACAGTAGTCTGTTATAAGTTATAATTTAACAATGTTTAAAACTTAATTAGCAGTAATTAACATATAAGTGTGGAAAATTTGTGATGCAGCAACTATCATCTGAACTTCGAACAACAGTGTTCACAGTTTGATTCCCGGCTCCAGTGGCATGATAGCCCACCACTATGTCACTGTGGGCAACACCTTGCTTAATCTTCCCGACGCCCCAGAGCGCCGACACACCTTTCTGGGGGTAGCTCTACGCTTTACAAATGCTGGCATTTTTTAAATTTAAAACCATAGTGATGACATATATTAGCAGTTATTTTTTTTTCTTTTGTAAACGGTATTTCTTTTATGTTCTCTATTTAGAAGTACGCCAATTTATAGATGTTTTTAATCATGAGAATCGAAATGAGACAGTTTGCCAGGTAACAGTTTTTAAGCTGGCCAACGTATGTACGTATTAAGGACCTTATAGGTGTTAGGATCGAAATAGAAACCTTTACCTCTTCACATTTTGTAACTTTTCTCAACACATGCACAAGTTAAACAGTTAAAACGTGAGCACAAGTGAACTGTAAAACATGACATCTAAATGGGCGGAGCTGCATCTTCCTTCCATAGACTACTTAATAACCAAAAAGAATATAAACCATACCCGTTGTTCGATTAGTTTCATTTTTGCAAGTTATTCACCTTGTCCATTCTGTGATGCAGGTTCCCTTTTCTACCATAGGATTCTTCTTTTGTAGCAACAAAACATATTCCAGAGTTGTAAGTTGTTTGATTATGGCATAGTAGATATTTATAATAGTTAGCCATTTGTCAATATTTAAACATTTGTATTTAGAAAAAAGTGTTATTGGTTGTTTTTGCCTTTTTTCTGTAACATCGCCAGCTTGTTTTCAGAAACAGACAGAATACAGCAAACATTGCTCCGTTTATGGCTCATTTGAGCTCATATACCGTGACTTTGTATATTATAATATTGACACTGAACTTGACCTCAGAGGTGTTGGTGACCCGTTAGTGCAAAGACTAAAGATTTATACGTAACGTCACCAGCTTCTTGTTGTTAGTCTGTTTCCCCTTGGGGATCATATACTATGAATATGTATATTGTAATATTAACAGTCATTGGGATCTCAGAGGACTTCATGATCCGTCGGTGCGAAGACTAAAGATTTATACGTAACGTAACCAGCTTCTTGTTGTTACTCCGTTTTCCCCTTGGGATAATATACTGTGAATATGTATATTATATTATTCACAGTCATTATGATCTCAGAGGAGTTTATAACCCATCACCGTGAAGATGAAAGATTTCGAACTACCGGAGAAAAGAAGCTCTGAACATATTCACCGCCAAAAAGTATTTCGTTATTGATCTTGTTTTGTATTCATAACTTTATTTCCTTTTTTTTGTGTAACATCAGTGTCACTCAGCATATTGTAATAGAGTTTCATATTGTCACAGAACCGGAATTGGAGATTTGTCGGCGCCAGGAGTAAACCATCTGAAATACAGCATACTGACCTTTATAACCTACTTGGTCAGATATTTTTTCATTGAGAATAGTTTTCGAAATTGCACTCTAATAAAAGATAGTTGGCATAGATACTTTCTTAGTGAATATCTTTGATAAACCCTACATTTCTGAATGATATTTTGTAATTTCTATTTTTCTCAGTTGCGGTTCCTATTCACCTTCTCCCTATAGGATATATAGGACCAGAAGTGTATATTATTATACTACTATCCAACACATTCTTAAAAGAGTACGTGATTTGTTAGCGGAGCAGTGTGCGACCTCTAAGCACTACAACAGAACGTTCCTGAATTCTACAGAATAGAAATTGTAAAAAATGATAAAGCGTACATTTCTATGTAATATGAAGTCATTTGTGTTGAACTGTTTTTCACTTGTTATTGTTCTTGTGACCTGAGATGATGTAGTGCAGGAGTGTTTCTAGTACCACTTCTTTTTTACTTTATCTAAAAGTAACTCATGCCCTCTTATATTATCAAGGATATGGGGCAACACTTTTATAAACTATAGCAGAAAGAAAGGGAGGGTGTGGCCACGCTTAATTGATATTTTATGAATTGCGTTTTTATTTGCCCCTTGCTTTGATACATACAGCGTCAAATTCCGAAGAAAGTTTATTTGTAATTGCTTAATAAAAACAGTTTGAAACCTTAGACTGAAATTTTTGCTGCGCAACCACACCTCCCCGTCAGAAAAGTAAACACCACATTATAAGTAAATAGTGCTCCTGGGAAGTATTTCACCCGCAAACTTGATAAAAAGAAGACCGCAAGACACTATGTTATTTTACCGCCGTCATTTGTACACCCCACTCCAATTATATAAATGTCCCATAAAATGTATTAAAACCAATTTTTACCATCACAATCCCTATCCACCACCTTGTGACCACTGTATAGAGTTAACAGTATTCCAACACTTCCCTCTACTACTTTGTTTTCCCGTACTCCTTTGAAGTGCATCACAAAATAGCTGACAACAGTGAACTGTTCCCACCCAATAAGGAGCAAACTTGTACTCGGAGCACTTTAGTCAATAAAATGTCCATGGTGTTCCGCAGAAGGGGAGGGAATGGCTGCCATCACTTCCACTTTTAATGCTTCACAGCCAATGAACATTAAGCTTGGGAATGTCCTGCTTGGAACCCCTTACCTAATGAGATGTTCCTGATACTCCGCAGAGGGGGAAGGAATAGCTGAGAATACTTCTACTTTCAATGGTTTACAGCCAATCAACCAATAAGCTTGGGAAGGTCTTCCCTGGAACACGTCAGGCAAGCAGATGTCCCTCCTACTCTGCGGAGGGAAAGGGAATGGCTGGCAACACTTCTACTTTTAATGGTTCACAGCCAATGAATATTAAGCTCTGGAGGGTCCTCCTTGGAACATGTGAGCCAATCAGATGTCCTTGCTACTCCGCTCAGGGGCATGGAATGGCTGGCAACCCTTCTAGTTTCAATGGTTTGCAGCCAATGAACATTAAGCTCGTCATTGGAACACCTCAGCCAATTAAACGTTAATTTTGTTCCGCGCACAGTGAAAGAACACACCCTCCCACATAATAATAAAATTCCTGTAACAAAGTGACACTATCCATGATAAAAGTGAACACCGCATTATAAGTAAACACTACTCCGCATTATATTAAAGGAAGGCCGCAATACGACGCATTGTTGTTTTCCCAATATCATTTCCACAGCCTACTGAACAATGCAGCAATACCGCACATCGTTGTTTTGAGGAAGTGATTTCCATGGCCTAGGCAACATTCACACTACCTTAGTGTGCGCCCTACACACTGCTTGTCGCAGTACGGCACATTGTTTTCCCAACTGGCTTTCCAGAGCCTACTCAACCTTGCTGCAATACCGCGCACCGTTGTTCTGCGAACATGATTTCTACAGCCAACATTCAAGCTCCCTGCCTCTGCACCATACAGACTGCTTAAAGTACCTCCACAGTGTTCCTACCATACCCTCTTATACAATGTTTCTCTTTTTCCCCTACTCCTTTCAACTGAGTCACAAAATGGCTGTCAACACTTCCTAGTTTCAACAATTCACAGCCAATGAGCCGCAAGCTCGTGTTCGAAACCCCTCAGCCAATCAGATGTCAGAATTCTCAAATATCGATATCTGTAAAATTTGATATTTGTCAAAAACTACTGAATGGATTTAACCCATTTAAACAAAAGCATGCTTTCTGGACCAACACCTTTCTCCCTGCAAAATTTGCCATAATTCCGTTCAGCAGTTTCACCTGTAGCCTTTTCTAAAGTTTGCAATGGAAATTGCATTCAGAAAACACCTTTTGAGTACCCCCTTTTTTCTCAGCCCCCCTTGACCAATCACCCCACCCTTTCAATATAGGAGCTGATCACAAAAGAAAAACATTTTGGAAAATTTTGTAAATATTCGTCAAACGACGCCAAAGTTATAATCACATGAAAAAATGCTTTTCCTATGGAAACGTGGTCCTAATTATAACCCCCTACTGGCAACCGCCAGTAGGTAATATATATATATATACGTTGGGTACCTCGGAGCTGGAATATTTACGCAGCGGCCCATGCCGCGGAAGGAGCATCACCCTGAAAGAACCGGGGGCCATGCGGTCTTGACTACGGGCCGAGAACATGGGACAGCAGCGTATGGATTTTGCACGCATTCAACACAGTAAAGCCCATCTGTGGGCTTGAAAAGTTACCAACTGAACATTAGCGCGACGTGAGGCACTACAAGTCCCATAAGTCCCATCTAGGGCGTGCATCTAAGCAAGAAGGGGTGTGGTGCCTCAAGCGCTCCTTCATAACTGCCAAAGCCTCTGAAGAGAAGTGGGGACACTTCGAAACGCGTCAGGCATCCAGGGCAGTTTGAACAGTTAAAGGATATCGTGGTGCTGGAGGCGTGCTTACCATTTAAGGCTCCTTGTGTGCAGCTGAGGTCCGGGTGCTCCTTTGTACGTTGGGTACCTCAGAGCTGGAATATATATATATATATATATATATATATATATTCTCCAAAGTTACCTTTTAGTTATAGCTAGGACCTATTATCCATAGGAAATCCACAACATTCTATTTCGAATCGTCGCAAAATTTTCAAAACTTTTGGCCAACTCCGGTCTGCTCCTATCCTAAGAGTTTCACGATGATTCATCAAGCGGGGGCCGAGAAAAAAGGGGGGTCCCAAAACGCATTTTCCCCATGCAATTTCCCATAGGACCTTTAGTCGCAGCTACAGCCTGAACTGCTGAACGGAATTACACCAAATTTGGCAAAGAGGTAGCCCTTAGTTCAGACTTGTGCCTTTTTGCTTAAATGGTGTCAGGAAATGTTGGCAGCCATCTTGTGCCTCTGTAGAACCTAGGCACAAGAAATCCCAAAAAACCCATCACAAAGCGCGAAAAGGGGGCAGGGTAGAAACACCCTGACCACCTAGGCATGCTCAGGGCGTCCCACAAGGACCCCCAGGGCCAAAAAAAGCATTAAAAAATAAATAAATCAGCGAGATTCGCGCTCCCAGCACGAATTTCGGCAGAAATTTTTAAAAAAAGAAGCGCGTGCTCCAGCGCATCTTTGGTTTATAGCCCCCGGGGGGCCAAATCCCGGGGGCAATGGACTATATGTAAAGGGGGTGCCCAGAGGGGGCCCCCAGCCCCAGGCACCACCACCCCCGGGGCTTTTTAAAATTATGTACTGGGGCTCTCAGGACCCCCCAGCCCCAGGGACCGCCACCCCCAGTGCTTATTAAAATTGGGTGGGGCGATCTCAGGCCCCCCCAGCCCCGGGGCCCGACACCCCCAGGGCTACTTCCAAAGTAGGAGTGGGGGGACTCTGCCCCCAGCCCCAGGGACAGCCACCCCCGGGGCAGGCTTTTGAAAATGATGTACGGGGGCTCTCAGGCCCCCCCAGCCCCGGGGACCGCCACCCCAGTGGCTTATTAAAAATGGGTGGGGGGGCTCTCAGGCCCACCTGCCCCAGGGACAGCCACCCCCGGGGCTACTACACATTAGGTGTGGGGGGCTCTGAGGCCCCCCCCAGCCCGGGAACCACCACCCCGGGGCTTTTTACAATTATGGGAGGGGGGCCACGCAGCCCCCCTCCTGGAGCCTTGTACAGGCCCTGGGGACTGCCACCCCCCCCCCAGGGCCGGCAGCTGCAGTGTCCCGGGGTGCCCACCCCCGGGAACCTGCCATTTGCAATGACAGGGAGGGAGCATGGCGTCTTCCACCCTGTCATTGCAAACTGCTCTCTCTTCCAAATAGCAAAGCAGATTGCTTTTCCACATGGGGAGCAGCAGGTTAGCTGCTCCCCATGTGGAAAAGCAATGCCGGCTCTCGCAGGATGCGGCGACCCGGCTGGGACTGTGGCGGCATTGGGGACCACCCAACAGTCCCCAACGGAGTGGGCTAGCCCCGGGGGATGGGGTCTCCGGGGCTATTAGTGGCCCAGGAGGGGGGCCATGCGGCCCGTCCCCAAAAGGAACATTAAAAAAAAAATGGGCTGGCCCCGGGGATGGGGTCCCCGGGCCAAATGTGGCCACAGGAGGGGGCAGGTCAGTCCCACGCCAAATAAAAAAAGAAATCAAAAAAGGCCCATGCCCCGGTGTATGGGGTTCCCAGGGCAGATTATAGCCTTAGGAGTGGGGCCACCTTGCCCCCTTCCCAATATTTAAATGGTTTGAAAAAAAAATTGGGGCAGGCCCTGGGGGATGAGGTTCCCAGGGCCAAAAACATTAGAAAAAGAAGGGGGGCTACACAGCCCACCTTCAAAAAATAAAATACATTTAAAAAACGGGATCGGGCAGGAGGCCGCCTCACCCCCTTATTGCACCACTCTGCAAACGCACCCCCGGGCGCGTTTGCAGAGGGGGAACAAATTCCCCTTGAATATTGAGGGTCCCTGCGGTCCAACTGGCCCACCAGGTACCTCCAGTATGCGCCAGGGAGCTCTGTTGCAGAGAGGTGTTCTGAGGCCATGCCCCTTTTTACACCTCTCTGCAACACAGCTATGTGGCGCTTACTGGAGGTAGCTGAAGGGCTAGTTGTACCCCAGGGACCCTCAGTATTCAACGGGAGTTAATACCCCAACTCAAAATGTGCCCCAGGGCGCGTTTGCACACTGGTTAAGGGAGGGGGCGGGGCCTGAGTTCACATGTGTGCAAACACACCCTGTGGCACGGTTTACGTTGAGGAATTAATTGCTTGTCAATAATGAGGGTCCCTGGGGCCAACTAGCCCACCAGGTACCTCCAGTAAGCGCCATGGAGCTGCATTGCAGAGTGTTGTAAAAAGGGGTGTGTCCTATTACCACCTCTCTGCAACGCAGCCTCCTGGCACATACTGGAGGTACCTGCTAGGCTAGTTGGCCCTCAGGGACCCACAGGATTGAGGAGGAATTAATTATCTAACTTAAAATGAGCCACAGGGTGTGTTTGCAGACATATCACCTCAGGCTACGCCCCCTTCAATCACCACTGTTCATACGCGCCCTGTGGAGCATTTTATGTTTGGGAATTAATTGTCTTTCAATACTGAGGGTGCTTGAGGGCCAAATAGCCCAACAGGTATCTCCAGCATGCGCCAGGGAGCTGCGTTAAGGACAAGTGTTCAGAGGCCATGCCCCGTTTTACACCTCTCTGCAACGCAGCTCTATGGGGCCTACTGGAGGTACCTATTGGGCTAGTTTGACCCTAGGGACACTTAGGATTGAAGGGGACTTAATCTCTTAACTTAGAACGGTGACAGGGCACTTTTACACAGTGGGGAAGGGAGGGGCGGGGCCTGACGTGATGTGTGCAAACACTAGGCATGGGCGGATTTTGCGGATTGGCAATCCGCGAATATGCGGATTTGCGAATTTGCGGATTGCGAAAATCCGCAAAATCCGCAAAATCCGCGAATCCTCGCGGATTTTTTTTTTAATGTTCGCACGGGTTTCTGCAAGTTCGCGAGGGTTTTGTACAATTTCGCAAATTGCGAAATTGTACAAAACGCTCGCGACCTTGCAGAAACCCGTGCGAACACAATGTGCCCAGTAGGGTATGTGCCTCTTGTGTGTATAAAAGGTCAGAGAAAGATCAGTTCAGCAGATGAAGAGAAAGAAGCTCCTGGTCACAGGAACTGCACGGGTATTGCACTCGTGAAAGTCAAGGATGCAAAGCCTATCCAGCATCACAGCTGATTTTCCACGGTAGATTTGGGAAGAAGGCACACCTGTCCAGCCTCGACGACGCTCACGATTGTTTTTGGGCTAATGAATGAGTCACTGAATTTGAGCATCAACTAGTTTGAGCGACCATGTGTGTGTTACTATGCAATCGCCCGAAGGGCGCAGGGGTCCCTTGAGTGAGCTGTGAGCTGTAACTATTTTACAATGGCGCCAGCAAGCTGCCAGCGCCGTTGTAAAATAGTTACAAAGTTAGCTTGCACAGAAAGCACTTAGATAAAATAAAGCAGCACCTGCTTCGTTTTATCTAGTGGTTCCTGTGCAAGCTAACTTTGTAACTATTTTACAACGGCGCTGGCAGCTTGCTGGCGCCATTGTTAAATAGTTCCATGAGTGGGGGTTCAACTTTTGAACCCGTTACGTCCGCGGATTTTTTTTCGCGGATTTTGCGGGGAGTCCGCAAAATTCGCGGATTGCGGATTTCCCAAAAATCCGCAAAATCCGCAGGCGTAACGGATTTCCCGCTCACCCTTAGCAAACACGCCCTGTGGGGGCGTTTTAAGTTGGGGAAAATATTCCACTTCAAACCTAAGGGACCATGGGTGCCAAGTAGCACACCAGGTGCTTCCAGGAAAAATCACCTATATGACTTAAACGCATTCTTTCAACTGTTTATAGGAGATGCACCAGTGCTGGATCCAGGATCCACCACTGAGTAAAAAAAAAGGAACAATAACACTATTTACCTGGTAAGCAAACTTCCATCCATAGGGTAACATTGACTGGTTTCAATTGGAAATTCTTTTAAGTGTGGAGTTTTGGAACTTTAAAATATTCCTATAAAATCAGCAGAACTACGAATTCCGATTTACTCACCTGTTATCAGGAGAGGACTCAGTGCTGCATCTTTGAGCCCAGTACCGATCGTGAAAAGTAATTCTAACCATACTTACCAGTAACTTGAATTCCCATCCTTAGCCTAACATTGACTGGTTTGACTTGGAAAATCCCCTATGTGTGGAGTTTTGGAACTTTAAAATATTCACCTAAAATCATCCCAACAACGAATTCTGATTTACTCACCTGTTATCAGGAGAGAACCCAGGTTTGCATCTTTTAGCCCAGCACTGACCCTAAAAAATAATTTTACCCATACTTACCAGTAACTTGTATTTCTTTCCACAGGAATCCATTGTCTGGTTTTCACCAGAAAAGTTTCGAAGTGTCTATTTTCACAATATAAAAATATTCCTTAAAAATCGCCTATATGACTGAAACGCTTTATTACAACTGTTTACAGGAGATGCACCAGTGCTGGATCCAGGATCCACCACTGAGTAAGAAAAAGTAACAATAACACTACTTACCTGCTAAGAGAATTTCCTCCTATAGGATAACATTGGTGATTCTATGTGAAAACATTTGAAAGTGTCAATTTTTAAAATACAATAATATTCCTTAAAAACCACTACTGTAACCAAAACGCTTTCACTCAACTATTTACAGGAGATGTCCAAGGACTGAATCTAGGATCCAGTCCTGTGGTTAGAAAAGTAGTCCATAAAGTAACTAATTGCATTTAACTAGAAATTCACATTGAGCTCAATGTTGCATTGTGTTTGAAATTGAGTTGCCCATTGCAACAACTGTAACTACTGTACTTAAACATCTATTGCCTATTTGCAAAGTATTTGAACTAAAGTAATTCATTCTGAGAAAGTATATTTTGTAAAGTAATGTATAATGTAATTATAATCTAATTAAATAAAAATCTAAAAAATAAATAGTTTAACATATGTAGTAAATCAGTATCTGGCAAATAAATATAACAATTAATACATTTAAACATTGTCATTTACAAAACCTTTGAAATTCACTAAAAAAAACTAGGTTTCAGATATGTTATAGTTAGGAATTAGCATTTAAAGAACCTTTGAAATTCACAGAAAAACCATAGGTTTCAGACATGTTATAGTTAGGAATTAGCATTTAAAAAACCTTTGAAATTCACTGAAAAAACCATAGGTTTCAGACATGATATAGTTAGGAATTAGCATTAAAAAACCTTAGAAATTCACTAAAAAAAACATTGGTTTTAGGGGTGTTATAGTTAGCTGGACATTTCACTCGTACAAAACCATTGAAATTCCTACACAATAACTGGCGAGTCCACAATCCACTGCTGATGATGTCACATATTACATCATTCATGACATGGTCAGTGACATCACTGATGACATCACTTATAGTTATAGTTAGGTTTCAGGGATGTTATAGTTAGTTGGAGATTTCACTCATACAAAACCATAGAAATTCGGCCGTTATAGTTAGTACACCTACCTATAACTTGCGCCCCTGCAATGCACTGTTAATGACGTCACATATTACATCACTCATGACATGCTCAGTGACATCACTGATGGCATCTCAAATGACATCATTGATGACATCATCCACGTAGTCATCTGATGCACCTCCTCATACCCTAATAAAACCTTTCATACACCCACTCTAAGATACAGACCACCAATATCGAAACCATGGACAGACCAATAGCAGTTAATACATACCTGCTCAATGTCACTCATACACACAGTCATTCATCTATGCAGCCACTGATATATCAGTCATATACCCATATAGACACTCACACACTGCCACTCACCCAGAGAGTTACTCATACACCTGGTCAGTCATGCAAAGAAACTATCACACACCCATTTCCTTGCTTATACAGTCATACACACACCACCGCACCTAATTATACAGATACTAACACATACTCTCTTAAACAATCAGTCATAGAAACACACACTCATCCATACAGATACTCTTGAAATCACCCACTCTCACATATAGTCATTTATATACTCTAACACTCACATATACTGCTTTAAAACATATGTAGTTACTCACACATGCACCACTGAGACATCCATTCACTCACCAACACACTCATACACACACTCACCCACCCATACAGCTGTTTCCATATGCACTCTTGAACCCATACAACCCATGAAACAACCACACACATATCTATGCACAGAGTCACACACACCCCCACTCACACACAAAGACACTCAAGCACCCATACAGATACTCGGACAACAAATAAATAACCCCTCTAGACACTCATGTGGCTACCCACCAAGCCATGCAGCCGCTTACACACCAACTAACAGACTAATAAAGACATTCACACAGTTTAGTCACTAACCCATGCATTCAGTAAGACACATTTAATTACTCTCCTATTTAGTCAGTCAGTCACACACCTACTAAATCATCCAATCAGACATTCATACACCCACTCATACTTTAATACACCTTGGCATATATATAAAACATATTTTTATACTTTACCGAAAAACACATTCACTGGATGATGTCATTAGTGATGTCATTTAAGATGTCATCAGTGATGTCATCAGTGATGTCCCTGAGCATGTCATGAGTGATGTATTATGTGATGTCATTAGCAGTGCATTTCGGGGACTCGAGTTATAGTAAGGTCTACTAACTATAACGGCCGAAGTTCTATGGTTTTGTACAAGTGAAATCTCCAACTAACTATAAAGTCCCTAAAACCTATGGTTTATTCAGTGAATTACTAAGGTTTTTAAATGCTAATTTCTAACTATAACATCCCTGAAACCTATGTTTTTTTCAGTGAATTTCAAAGGTTTTTTAAATGAAGATTTCTAACTATAACGTCCCTGAAACCTATGTTTTTTCAGTGAATATATATATATATATATATATATATATATATATATATATATATATATTCACTGAAAAAAACATAGGTTTCACACCAGTTATAATTAGGTGGAAATTGTAGTCGCATAAAACCATTGAAATTCCCACTTTATAGTTAGTTATACTCACTATAACTTGCGCGTGCAATGCACTGCTGATGACGTCACATATTACATCTCTCATGACATGGTCAGTGACATCACTCATGACATCACTGATGACATCTCAAATGACATCACTGATGAGAACATCCTTGTGACAAAGTGACAGACCTCCTATCAGCATAAAATAACCTTTGACACACACATTCAAAATTAGAAACTAACATTTTCTTAAAAAAGGAGAAACCAATACCAATTACAACAACTTATTAGGTAATTCCAACATCTACATACACATCCACTCATTCACCAACAGTTCTATATAGTCACTCATGCATGTACTTAATCATCATATGTACTCATACACCTATACATCCTGTTACACACTAATACTCATCCCTATATTTACTCACACACAAATTCACACATGCAAATAAACCATTTATTTGATTATACTGCTATATACACACCACTACACATACTTCTACAGAAACGGAAACATATTTACTCTCTTAAACAATCAATTATAAAAACACATACTCACTAACCTACCCATACACACAATCATCCACCCATACAGTCTTGCACACATGCTGTCTTCAAAATACATACAAATAGTGAGTCACTCATTCATGCATCTGTGCTCTAAGTAATATCCCCCACCGAACCATACAGACACTGATACTGATACTCAAAAAAACAACTAATAACCCATATGCACACTCATGTAGCTACTCACCAACCCATGCAGCCACTTATACACAAAGTGAGACAAAGATACAGATATTTAAATATTTAAACATTACTCACTAATATATGTATTCACTAAGATACATTTAATAAGTCAGTTAACCAATCAATTTTACACAAAAAAACATCCATTTAGACATTTATTTACCCATTTATTCTTCCATCAACCTTTAGATATACATATATAAAAAATATTTATTTTTCAGAAAGATACACATTCACTGGATAATGTCATTTGAGATGTCATTTGAGATGTCATCAGTGATGTCATGAGTGATGTCACTGACCATGTCATGAGTGATGTAATATGTGACGTCATCAGCAGTGCATTGCACGCGCAAGTTATAGTGAGTCCAACTAACTATAACGTGGGAATTTCAATGGTTTTATGCAAGTAAAATTTCCACCTAACTATAACTGGTGTGAAACCTATGGTTTTTTTTAGTGAATTTAATAGGTTTTTTAAATGCTAATTCCTAACTATAACTGGTGTGAAACCTATGGTTTTTTAAGTGAATATATATACTAGCAGCCCGTCTCGACCTTGTCCGGGAGCAACAGGCTTCCCCGACCCCCGCCCACCCCGACATTGTCCAGCAGCCTGGGCCCCCGCCCGGCCTGTCCCCCGCCTGCCCTGACATGGGTCCCCTTACCTCAGCCGCCGCTCCTCCCGCCTGTCCGCTGCTGATATACTGCTTTAAATATGTCTGTTCTTCTTTGCAGAGGTTTACAGCTGACCAATCCGTTCTACAGAGTGTACATTGGCTGGGAAAGCTTACATCATAGCTAATCTTTTTGGCCTAGAGGTGTGTTAACGATTGCTGTTTCACCATATAAACACGGGATCATTCTCTTTTCTCCTGCAGCCCGGGCCCCCTCCCAGCCTGTCCCTCGCCAGCCCCGACATGGTCCCCTTACCTCAGCCGTCGCTCCTCCCGCCTGTCCGCTGCTCGCACCGCCGCTGGCCTGTCTGCTGCTCCTCATGTCACCGCTCCTCCCCAGCGCCATGTCCGCCACTCCCTTAACTCAGCCGCCGCTCCTCCAGCCTGTCCGCTGCTCACACCGCCGCTGGCCTGTCCGCTGCTCCTCACGTCACCGCTCCTCCCCCGCGCCATGTCTGCCGCTCCTCGTCGTGCTCCTGGACGCCGCTCCTCCCCGCGCTCCTGACGTGAGCACGCACGTCACGGCCGGCGCTACTTCGGAGGGACTACTTTTTTTTTTACTGTAAATCTTTTAAATAACGTTTTTTTTTATTTATATAGCCTATAACCATTTACACACCCTGACAATTCCAACGGTGTATCGGGTGTGTGGATTGGCACTGTGGTTCCCGAGTTTACCCGCCTCAAAAGCTGAAAGTTCTTCCTTTATTATAGTAGTATATATATATATATATATATATATATATATATATATATATATATATATATATATATATATATATATATATATATATATATATATAAAATTTCTATGGCCTATTACCCATGTGGGCTCGTGCCAGGTCCGTGGGTTTGCCTGCCCCACTTTTTAGACATCAAACTGCAAACATCAGCGCACCCACATGGAAATACTTCGAAGCACTGCATTGACCAGAGGGCTCTGCGAAGGGCCACGCCCACTTTGGCAGGTGATGTTGATTATTTCAAGTGCTCAAGAAACGTTGCTCATTTCTCACATGCATCGCCAGTTGCCACCGAAGAAGGGAGGATTGGAATCCCGAAACATGTTTGCCGCTTTGACGGTACTGGCGCTTTAATTGAACTGATGCCTTTGTCCGTTGTGCTGCCTGCTTGCAAGTCATTGAATAAAAGTGGCAAACCAAGTATTTCCTTGTGGTGGAACTCCTTTGGGGCTGTACCTGCTCGTGTGTGTAATATATATATATATATATATATATATATATATATATATATATATATATATATATATATATTACCTACTGGCGGTCGCCAGTAGGTATATATAGTTAGGATTTTTTTCCTATGGGATTTCTGAAAATTCTATGTCTAATAACTTTGGCGTTTGTGGACGGAATTGGCTGAAATTTTCTGGAAAATTGCACATTTTGTTTCTGAGCAGCTCCTGGAAATTTGGGGGGGTTTCGGCAAGGGGGGGCTGAGATAAAAGGGGGGTCCCAAAACGCGTTTTTCCCATGTTAATTTCCATAGGGCGGTTGGCCTCACTTTTAGCTCGAACGGCTGAATGGATTTGCACGAAACTTGGCAAAATTGTAGGGACTGTTAGCCCGATGTGCCTTTGCTAGGTCTCAATATATGTGCTCCAGTAGTTTTTGAGAAATTAACGTTCAAAACAAGATATATATCTGTAACAGCGCTCCGGGCTGCGCTCCGGTCCGCTTACTTTTCGCGAAACGGAACTTTGCGATGCGAAGCTGATTGGCCCTTCGGTGTCTGTCAACATTCTAAACAGTCCGGAGCGGCCGCCATCTTGTCTCTCGGTAGGATCGAGAGACAAGAGGAGGCCAAAACAAAGGGGGAAATTACCATAAGGGGGCATAGTAGATCCTCATTGACCCTCTAGGTTTTATGTGGAGGTTTTAAAAGGGCCCAGGAGGGTCAAAAAAAAAAAAAAAACAAATTTATTTTGCGTGATAAGCGCCAAGTTCGCGAACCGGAAAGCGTTCTGGGCAGCGTACTATAAGGATAAAAGAATGATAGACTTTTCTAATACTGTATGTTAATTATATGTTGTTTTTGTTCGTTTTTTTTTATTTATTTATTTTTTTTGATTATAAAAAAATGTATGGGTCAGAATTTTCATAGTTCATTAAAACTTCCAGCATTACATCATCTGGAATCTCCTCAAACATGCATGTTTTTATGTCTTGTAAGCTTTCAATAAATTGTTCATCAAAAGATTCATCCATAAAATCTTCATCCATATTTTCTTCAGGTAAAATCTCTTCTGTTGTAATGTCGAAGGAAACATTGATGTTTTCGTGCTCCCCTTCCATTTTTTTGCTGTAAATTGCATAAAAATAATTATATTAGAAGAGTTAGGGCACTGTTGGGTTTAAGTTCAGACATGTAGTTCTGTTGCTGAGTTGCGGTCACTCTTGCGGTACAGTGACTCGAACGCGCCGAGATCCGGATGGCACCGAGGTGATGTCCAGCAAGTTGCCGCACTGGTGTGGCCATCCTACAATGCTGCGCCGAAAGTCGGCGTGGGGTGCCCCGTTGGCTTATGAGGTGATGTCAGTAGTGGACCGATGTGTGAATAGGTCGGAACCAGCACAAGGCGCCAAGATCCGAATGGCAAGTCCTGGATGTTGAGTGCCATAGTTGAGAGTTCTGAGCAGTGCTTGTAAGACTGTCTGAAGCTTATTTGCACCTGCTGCAGCTTCACTATTGCCCTGGTGTGGCCAAAGGTCGCACATGACATAGGCGGCCGGCTCCCGAGGTCCGGCGGAACTTTTTTCCTTTTCTTTTCTGCTTCTTGTCCTACAATCCGTTTCATCTGAAAACACGACCAGGTCCCTGAATGTGTGCAGGGGGACGCTATTGAGTGAATGAAAATGGCGGCTTGACACAAAGCTGACCCACGCGTTGCTGTTGATGCTATACAGACAAAAATTGGTTTTCAGTTTGTACATTCTTTAGGATTTTTTTTCCATCCAAGGCTGATTGAGAGTTTGTAGAAAAATGGCTTCAGATTTTCCACATACTACTCTTCAACATTCTTCCTAAATGTAACAATGTGAAACTCACTAGGAGAACGGCTGTTTATGTTTCCTTTCAAAATGCTGCCAATAATATTTTCTGAATGGAAGACACCATCTTGTAGCATAAAGGGCCGAAAGGGGTTCTGGTCTGGCTGATGGTTGGTGGAGACATTTTGACTATATCTTGGACCTGCCCGGCCTCGCCCAAAATGGCGCCGGTATAAATGGGACTCGTAACTCCTTGTTGTGTACTGGTTGAACAACCTTGATATCACGAGATATGAATGTAGTTTTGATGCTCATGGCGGGCGGGGACGAGAATTGATTGAATATTTCGACATCCGTATTGATATTAAGTTCTGATGTGTTATTGATTACTGTACTATTGAAAGTTCGAATTAACGTCACCCATGGTACTTGCACGCAAATGTATATCTAGATAACTTTTTTGTAAGTGGCCCTGTCGTATTTTAATTACAAAATGTACGTCCACCGATTCCGCAACTGTTAGACACCTTAGTTCTTGCAACCTAATGGCTCGTTCGTTACGTTCCTCCATAATGTAAATGTCTCCTCATCATATACGATTCCAGTTTGCTCCGTGGCCGGCCCACGTGGTTATAGGCCCGTATTTGTATACTGACATTTTCACAATAAAGGTTTTTAAAACAAAACATGGTAGTAGTATTTACATTGGTAAAGTTTTTACTTTTAGTCACTGTTTTCGAATCAGTAAAAGGCAAGTGAAATAAAGTAGTCCAATTACATGACGGATAAAAGGTATAATATGTAGGAACGCAGTAAAGATAAATGGTCAAGGGCAGTTGTGTTTTTCATTTCTGCAACATAAAGTGATCGATAAGAATCTGATAATCAGGCGTATCGGCGACTAAGACAGCAGGCCGAGTCTCTTTTACTCAACGGCTCCGTCATGGAACGAAGAAACGCCCTTTTTCTCGAAAAAGGAATATATTTTACTTGCAGGACAGTTGTAAATTTTCCGGGAAAGTACATTAGCCTGGAATATTATAACATATGTTTAAAAAAAAATAATGTTCGAAAACAATAAAAAGCGTAATTTTTAGGTCATATGACCAAGCTTTTCATCATTAAAATAACAAAAGTAAAATGAACCAATGAAAAGTTTTATTAACAAGTCACATGACCTGTTATGCTTACGTTACGCGCTGCGCGCCGCGCCTCGGATCACTTCCGGGTGCGCTAACGCGGCGTGTCATATAACGCATTACGCGACAACGTAGGTCAAGAATATAGTCAAAATGTCTCCACCAACCAGCGTTCGGAACACAACCCCTTTCAGCAGTCCAAAAAGTTCTGTTAAATGACAACAGAGGGGACAGGCAACAAGAACCATCAGTCAAAGAGGGGAGGGCAAACTCTTCTCTTCCGGGTCATGTTGGGGCGCTACCGGAACTGATCGAATTGGTAGTCTACAGTGTTTCTGGATGTTTCAGACTAAAGCTGGCGTCAGCATGAGAGCACTACCATCTCGTAGCTCCGTCGTGGCCATTCCACGAGCAGACATGGCAGCCGCTCCCCACCAGAAGCTTGCGGGAGTCGGGGGCCCCCAAGACTTTTGTAGAATCTTCACGGCTGAGGGGACGCTTTCGAGAATGGGACCCAAGCCCTATCAGGGAAGCGTCCGAGTTCAAAGGTGTCCCAGGGCCATTTTAGTGGACCAGGCCCAAAACCGAAGAGCCGGCCGCCATTTTGAGAGTCCTGTGGCAGCCGCCTATCGCTGCACCGCAAGAGCGGGAGCAACTCAACTACATGGTGAGCGAGACGCTGCAGTCGCAAGAGCGGGTGGTAAACAGCTGAATGGCGGAAGAGGCACAGTGTAGCAAAAGCGGGCGGAATGGCAACTGAAACGGTAAAGGGGCGCCCCACTACAGCGTGTCTTCAGGTCAAACGGATTGTGGGACAAGGTCCAGAATAGAAGAGTCATCAAAAGGCAAAAAGTTCCGCCGGACCCCGAGAGCCGGCCGCCTATGTCGGGGGCGATCTCAGGCTACACCGGTGCTATAAGACTTGGGGAGGGGGTCGGAGCCAAGTGTCTTCTCCGAGTCCATGGCCATCACACCGCCCCTCGGGGGCCTCCGTCAAGCTGTTTAGGAAGGTTTCATATCACATTGTTTTCAAATGCAGTCAGGTCCACAAACGACACTCACTTACTTTGAGAATAGTGAAGCTGCAGTAGGTGGAAATAAGCTTCAGACAGTGTTACAAGCGCTGCTCAGAACTCTGAACTATGGCACCCAACATCCAGAACTTATGCCATTTGAGAATGGCAGTGACATTGAAGCAACTCAGGGACCAAAACCATTAACGTACTTTCACGTATGAAAATCTTACTTGGGGAGGGGGCAGGAGCGAAGCGCCCCCTCCCAGTCCGCGCCACCACACCGTATGTTGAAAATCTGAAGCCATCGTTCTACAAAGTCAACCAACCTTGGATTGAAAAATCTAGAAAAATGTACAAACTGAAAACCAGTTTTGGTTTGCATAGCATCAGTAGCAACGCTTGCTATCAGAGTGCATGAGTTTCATGCTCGATCGATTGAGCTAGCCGGATCGGGCAATAAAAAGTATAAAATAGTTATGTAAATAGTTATTTAATAAAATGTTTTACCCTGTTTCTTTGCTGGTGTGTTGTCTATATTTTTTATATTTGCATAGGGTTTGTCGTTATTTTGGGCGGGGTGGGTGACGGAGTCGAGCTGTCTTGCAGCCCTCATGGTGTGGAGCTCAGTTCATCTCACTATTTTCGTATTTCTCATGAAGGGTTGTTCCTAATATTTCTATTTTAGCGAGGTCAAAAAGAGATCCAATTAGTGGCCTACTGATTTTGCTCGATTACTTTTATTTTTTTACACGATTTTTCCCTATCTGCAAAGACTAAACAGAGTATTGCGACTTTGTGCTTGTTTGTAAATAGAGAATGATCCAAAGAGAACCAATTCTAAAACAGTAAATGCTTGGATAACAATCAATCAAATGGAGAGACAAGCAGGTACGACGGATTACAACGGGGGTAAAGGTCTGCGTTAACTACCGTTCACTATCTGCAAAGAGAGAGTACTACTAAGAGAAAAGAGGGGAGGGGGGGGTGCAGCGTTCAAAGCACATCAGCGTGCATAAATACGAAAATGTTTTTATCTATCACGTACTTGACATTTTAAAGCTTTTCATATTTGCTATTAAAAAACCATTGAAATTCACTGAAAAAACCATAGGTTATAGTCGATATATAGTTAGGAATTTGCATTTACAAAACCTTGAAAATTCAATGAAAAAACCATTGGTTTTAGGCCATATATAGTTAGGGATTTGCATTTACAAAACCTTATTTTACTCGCATAAAACCATTGAAATTCCATATATAGTTAGATGCGCTAACTATATATCGCGCACCCGCAATCCACTGCTGATGATGTCACATATTACATCATTCATGACATGGTCAGTGACATCACTGATGACATCACTGATGACAACTCAAATGACATCACTGATGACAACATCCAGTGACTGTATGTTTCTGTAAAGTTAAAATATGTCTTACATATTGAAGAATGAGTGGATGTATAAATGTCTGGATGAAGGATTTAGTAGGTGCATGACTGATTGTATGAGGGAGTGATTAAATGTGTCTCACTGAGTGCATGGGTTAGTGATTAAACTGTATTAATTTGTGCATCATTATATCTGTTGTTCTGTAAACTGCTGCATGTGTTGATCAGTAGCTATATGAATAACTATATGGGTTATTGATTGGTTGCTCAAGTATTTGTATGGGAGACTGAGTATGTGTGTGGGTGGCTGGGAGGTGTGTGACTCTGTGCATAGATGTGTAAGCAGTTGATTCACTAGGTGTATGAGTTCAAGAGTGCATGTGGAAACAGCTATATGGGCGGTTGACTGTGTGCATGAGTGTATTGGTAAGTGAATGGATATCTCAGTGCTACATGTCAAAGTAAGTACATATGTAAAACACAGTACATGTGAGAGTTAACATATATAAATAACTGTGCATAAGAGCCAGTGAATGTGTGAGTGGCTGTATGGATCATTGTGAACATGTATCAAGGATTGTATAAGAGAGTAAATATGTGTTAGAATATGTTTCAATAAGTAAGGTGTGTATAACTGTATAGTTGAGGAATTGGAGGTGTGTTTGATTCTTTGCATGACTGTCTAGGTGTATGAGTAACTCCATGGATGAGTGACAGTCTGTGAGTGTCTGTTTTCACTGAGTGTATCTAAGGATATATCAGAGTCTGTAGAGGTTCATCGTATTAACACATGAATGATGTCATCTGTGATGTTGTCAGTGATGTCATTTGAGTTGTCATCAGTGATGTCATTTGAGATGTCATCAGTGATGTCATCAGTGATGTCACTGACCATGTCATGAATGATGTAATATGTGACATCATCAGCAGTGGATTGCGGGTGCGCGATATATAGTTAGCGCATCTAACTATATATGGAATTTCAATGGTTTTATGCGAGTAAAATAAGGTTTTGTAAATGCAAATCCCTAACTATATATGGCCTAAAACCAATGGTTTTTTTATTGAATTTTCAAGGTTTTGTAAATGCAAATTCCTAACTATATATCGACTATAACCTATGGTTTTTTCAGTGAATATATATATATATATATTCAAACAAATAGTCCTGAACTTCCAGCTCCGGCGGACAGAGACCAAACGTATTCAATGGGGTCTCTTTGTGGAACTGCACCTTAGGATAAGAGTGAACACGGATGTCGGGGCTCATCCAGAGCTTTGAATATACCAGCAGTTAAAATCGTGCATCCATTGGAGGAGTTTATTTCCCTGACACTACAAATCCCAGCATGCCACGCTTTCTATCTAAGGGTGTGGAATTGACTATTTAAAGAGGGTGTGTGTCAAGATATGCACATCCGCTCGTGCCATTTTCCGCCTCAATCGGAGAGCCAGTGCAAGTGTCCTTCTTAAAACCCTTCACTGGCTTCTAATTAGAAAGCACATTGTTTTCAAGGCGCTCACTGTGGCCTTTAAGGCACTTCATGGCACAGGAGCTGTCTACATTCGAAAGCGGATGGTTTTCTACCAGCCATCTAGATCACTTAGGTCTTCCACCTTGGCCTTGGCAACTGTACCAGCGATTTGGCGTGCCAGGTGCGGCGGACGTTCTTTTAGACGTCTGGCTCCACAGTTGTGGAACGCTTTGCCTCTGTCTCTCAGAACTAATGACAATTTGCTAGCTTTTAGGAAGGACCTTGAAACTTTGCTCTTTGTTCAGTAGGTGCTCTGTTTCCCCCCCCCCCCCCCGACTGTACCGCCGAGGGTTTTAAGCGCCGGGACACTCCATGGAGGAGCTGAGCGCTATATAAAACTCTCTTTAACATAACATAACATAACATCCTGACCTGTCGGTGCCTCTGAGGAAGGAGTCTTTACTCTGAAACGTGTCAGGCGAGAACGACGGGAAAGCTGCTAAAAGGGATGATATACTGGCTGTCACTCATACTCAATAAATACAGCTTTGTCTGCAGGTGCTGTTTGAGTGCGTCTATGTCTGTTGGACAAACTGGGAGCTTTGATATTACGCGGCCGTCCTGCCGCAATAGACAAACCATCCCGGTAATGTGGGGGCTACGGCACTTTATATTCAATGGCGTCTCTTTGTGGAACTGCACCTTGTGATAAGAGCGAACACGGATGTCGGGGCTCATCCAGAGCTTTGAATATACCAGCAGTTAAAATTGTGCATCCTGAAACCAGCATTCTGTACTTGTACCGCCCTCATTTGAGCCCTTGTGTGGGTATAAAAGGACCACGCTCCTTCCAGTCAGTGTGCTACTTCATGCATTACTGAAGGGTACTGTGTGAATGTAGTTCCACCTCATGAGGTTTAATAAACTCTCTCTTTTCTATTCCAGTTTCTGTGCCAACTTCTTCCTATTGGTCTGAGGACTCTGTGCAGAGAAGGGCGAATCCCTTGCACTGGTAGGCCTTGCCCAGGCACACCACCACACTACTGTCGCTTGATTGCCATGACAGTCACAATGTAACGTGCTCAGGAGAAGTTAGTATCAATGCAGGTATTCCTACGGGCCAAACCTGCCACTGCTGCAGTAGGATGTGGGCCACCTGTCCCATCACCACCATCATCGGCCGGTACCTCTGGAGCTAGGATCCATGGGGCCCTGGTGCGAACACAAGTGTTGTGAAACACACAACATGCAACGATCAGCTTGCACACAATGTATGGGCTGTACAGGATCTTCCCACCTGTGCCATCCAGGCACCTGAAGCATGACTTCCACAAGCCAAATGTGCGTTCAACGATGTCCCTGGTGTGTATGTGGGCCACATTGTGCTGCCTCTGGGTGGGTGTGGCCAGGTCCCGGAGGGGTGTCTACATCCAAGGGCAGAGTGCATATCCTTGATCACCTGTGCCAGTGCAGGGAGAAAAGAGTCAATACTTGGTTCTGCGGGATGTGATGGCAGGTCCACCAATCCAGTGACACCTATGCTGGCTGTGTGTGGGGTGAGTGTAAGCCAGCCCGCAGGGAGTAGCTGATGCTAGCAACTACACCAACAGTCATTAGGCACTCAGGAATGCAATGTCAGAACTACAAGGGGGATGACACGAGTCGCACAGGGCTTGTGGCCCTGGATGCACAGTGGGCGACATGGGCCCACCGCCAAGGAACGCTGACCTGTGGGAGACTGTGGTAGGTATTGTAGTCAGAGCAGTGCCTCAAATGTGTCATGGCTGCATTCCGCATCTCCACACATTCAGCTGGTGTGTGGCTGTGGTGCCATGAAATGTCTCTATTTGGTGCAGGGGTAGCCCAGGATGACCATGGAGTGGTGTGGTCGTGTTTGGTAGGTGGTCGTGTCTGGTAGGTGGTCGTTTAGTTTGACATGTTGAATGTGGTTTGGTCATGTATGTACCTCCACAGTCGTGCATTGTGCTTTCGAGGCTTTGGGATGTGTGGTGTGTTGATTTGGTACTTACCAATGAGCAGTCCTGTTCCCTATGTGCCATCCTGGAAGCGCTGGTTGATGACGGACTGCCGGAAGATGAAGGAATCATGCACCCTGCCTGGGTAGTTGGCGTGGACATTGGTGAAGAGTCCCCGGTGGTCCACTATTGCCTGCACATTGATGGAATGCATGTGCTTTCTGTTGCGCTAGTGGTGTGCAGTATCCGCAGGGGGCACAAGTGGGACATGTGTGCAGTCCATTGCCCCTAACATGGCCCGAAATCCGGCTATAGCATAGAAGCCTTGCTTTGTCTCCAGCTGTTCCTGCGCAGTGTTGGGGAAGGGAAGGTACTGGGGTATGAAGCTGAGGATGGCATCCAAGATAGGTGTGATGAACTTTGAGAGAGCTGGCTGTGAGACCCCTCCGACTCTGGCAGTTGTTGGTTGGCCAACAGGTGTAGCACAGCTAGCCGCTTTGTCTGCAGAGGGATGCTGGTTCTCCTCTGTGTTGACACCGTCAACCTGTGGGCGATATGGGTCATGATGTAGATGATGGTTGTCCTTTTGAGCCTGTAGTGGGCAATGACTTCCTTGGGTGTTAGGTCTATGAGAGTGGTACGTTTTCTGTAGGTCCCCTGTCATACTCTACTATGCCTCTGTGGTGGTCCGAGGGGGTGGAATGGGTCCGGGTCCCTGGAGTGATGGCGGTGGGTGTTGTGGCCCTGTTAAGTCTCTGAGTTGCATGATGAGTCGCTCCATGGAGTCCTTTGTTCTTTGGGTATGGCTGTGTGTGAGACTCCATTGCCTACTGCAGATAGGCAATGGAGTCTCACACACAGCCATACCCAAACTACCTGCTTGAGGCAGGTGTTAAATACCTGTGGCTACCGCGGTTTATCGCCTGTTTTTGGTTCACTTCGCAGCTCTGTCAGGTCGTTATGAAAGTGGTGTTGTTATTTTTTCACATATTTCTGCACGGGAATGCCTACTCTGCATCTCATTAGGGTTAGTTGGTGGTGTCCGCCGTGGTGTTAGGTTTTGTGGCTGTTATCGCTGGAATTCTGAGGATGTTTGCTGTTTGCACCAGCTTGTGAATGAGATGTTAGTTCTATCTCCACTTTTGATGCGTTAAGGTGGAGATAAATAGGAGGTAAGTCCTTGTGAATATGCCCCTCAAATGTTTCAATCAGTCAATTGTAATGTTGTCATCATCACTCCTGATGAATGTACAGTGACACATCTGATGCTTGCATCTCCAGGCATGCAAGCATGTGATGCAGGGTCAGAGCACTCATGATGAAAACAAACTCAAGACAAAAAAAAAAGAGATTGAGCAAGGTGTACATGAGGATCTCTCACAAATGCTGTGGAAAGCCTATGGAATGCTCTCCCATTTACATATGTTTCATGCCAGACTGCCATTCTGTTTTGGTACATGTTTCATGATGATGCTGAGCACACTGAGAATGAAGGGTATCTACTCCCACATGTGAAAGGCTCATCCTGATTCACCTCTTCTGAATATGGGTATGGGTGATTAGTATGTCCGTGTTCTACTTTGGAGCCATGATGCCCTCCACATAGAGCACAACCCAAAAGTAAGGGGGTTCTGATGCAGCCTTTGTTGTCCCTGACGCTTTTGCTCATGTGTGCCACCGCCATTGTGTTTTGACAGCTCGAATAATGTGAGTACTTGTTGGTATAGGTGGATAAAAGGTATTTGAGATACACATTGGCACCTTAGGCATTGATCCTGTGAAGTGCTTTAATTGCACTGTGTGCACCATCATCTTCCTGTTTGCTGTTAGTGACCACAGACATCTTTGATAAGCAAACAATATGCCCCATGGCTTATTTTTTCCCGAAGGAAAATATAGAGTATGAACACTACACTTTACACTCATCCCTGCATATCCAGCTCTGTCAATTTGGACAAATACTGGGGCTTATTTACAAGCCCCTTGCGCCTCTGGTACGTCACTTTTCCCATGTTAAAAGTGATGCACCAATGGCGCAAGGGACTTGCAAATAAGCCCCACATTTGTGAGGACGTTCTCAGATTGCAAATTATCACTAGCTGTGAGCCGGCAATAACTGTTAAAAACCCCTGCAATCTTAAATTTTATATATTTTGAGACAGAAATGTAATTGGTTAATTAAAAAGTGAGACAATACTGAGGGGCTTATTACAAAGGCCTTACGCCAGCGGTGCTTCACCTTTAATATGGGAAAAAGTGATGCTCTGGCCACACAAAGGGCTTTTAAGCAGCCTGTGCAAAATACAGAAGGTATAGAAATATTAACAACTGTAACGTCAAAATTAAAACTATTTTGAAGTTATTTGAACACATTAAAATTGTGTGAAAAAACATATGTCAAATATAGTATTAAGCTAAAAACTAAATTAAATTAAGACAAATATCCAAATATTGACCACAGACATGCACATGTTTTGATAAGGCATACAAAAAAGCATAATCTATAGAAGATGTCATCGGTGATGTAATATGTGGGGCAATTAGCAGTGCATGGCGAGGGTGAAGATTAGAGTTAACTTAGGGTATGAGTTATAGCTCCTTAAGATAACTATAATTGGTGAATTTCAGTTTTTATTTAAGTTTAAAACCTTATGTTGTAACTGTTATCAACTAACTATAACGTTACTTTAACCTTCGTTTTTTTCAGTGAATTTCTAGTTTTTTTCCTTAAACTAAAGTAATATTTTATTACCATATGAAAAGCCAAACCTCCCCACCTTCGGCCAACCCTCTACAGGAGTGGGGTGGACGAGACATCTGCCAAAGTTTGGCAGAAGTCCCACAACTATGAAATCTAAATAACCTCTGTTGTTTTATCAGAAAATCAAAGTCAAAGCTCACTCATTTTCTTTTGAAAATTTGAGTACATCAATGTGCTAGGTCTATTGCAGGGGTGACCAAGCAATAATCCACCCGCTGATGAAATTCCACTGAATTCCGCTGAGTTTTTTAGTGACACCACTGAATTTCGCAGAATGAAACTCCTCAAGCTCCTCTAAGGCCTAATACTAACCTTTTGCACTTGTCCAAAATACCTTTCTGCATGTTAACCCTTCACCTTCTAGAATCTCATTGAATCCTATGTTGACTGAAACCTTCAAAAGTTTCCGTTTGAGAGATTGGAATTAGCTGCAAAGAGTCTGAGGGGTATATTATCAAGAACGTGTGCTAAACATCACCAAAAAAAAATGCTAACGCACCTTTACATATCGCAGGAAAATAACCCCTTGTTAACGTGGAATTCCCAACAAGGCGGTAGCATGCGATAGTCGACCAAACCGCGCCCAATGTCCGCGATACAACCACCTCGACAGTGATAAAAACACAAACCCACCACAACGAGAAAAAACATGCGATGGGCCAAAGAGCGATGAGGAAATCAGCGATCTGCAGTGCAAGGCCTGCAACCCACACATGGCAGTTGGGAAAAATCACTATAAAAGTAGAAAAAACACCCAAACACAAACTGATCAACCCCCAAGCACCATGGAGGCAACCGAGTAGGCACAGAGGACGAGCACAACCGAACAAGCACCTCGGACAACTAGCCTGGGACCTCGGAGACAGCGAAGGCAAGGACAAGAAGAAGAGGAAGACAAAATTCAGTCCGCTGGAAAATAAGATTCTGAGTACGGAGGTGATGGAACACCATCAACAACTGTTCATCACCTCCAACGTGTCATTGGGAACCAAAAATGGGATATGGCGGATCATCGTGGACAAGGTGAATGCCGTCGGAGAGCACAGGAGATCAATGGACGAGGCCAAGAGGCGATGGATTGAAATCAAGCGAAAGACCAAGGAGAAACTCGCAGCCAACCAGAAAACAGCATTGCAGACTGGAGGTGGGAACCCAGTGCCACAGCTCATGCTGGATGACATGGAGGAGCTGGTGTCATCAGTCTACAGTGTGGAGACTGTGGCCGGAGTCGGGGGACCGGACACTGCTCGACAGGACACAACACAACCACAACAAGGTGAGTGACCACCAGGTACTGGGGGACAGGTGGCGAGGGCCACAATGGCACACATGCACAATCAAGCAGTGCTCACCCACATTGACTCAGGGTCATGCCCCTGATCTACACACTGTCACAATTTACAATACCATGCTGCCTGAATGTCAACATGTACCATGCAGCTACATACATGTGGACACATCATAATACACCATCTCCCCTTCACATTTTAGAGGCACCGACACAGCACTCCCAGCCACTCTTCACTGATGACGAGGAGGACAACGCCAGCATCGACACCCGAGCCCTCCAACACATCATGGACATCATCCACAACTCACCTCCAGGATCAGGTCAGCCCAGCTGCATTGAGGAGACCCCACCCACTACCCAAACCACCCAGCAGGAGGCACCCACAGCCCCACCACTCTCCCAAGACCCCCAGGAACAAACCATGGCCTTCCAACGCAGAGCATGTGTCCAGCCAGGTGTCTTCAAAACAGAATTGCAAAAAGTTCAGATTGTCTTCATTAGACTTATAATTTGGAGAGTCTATGTAAAAATAGTAATTGGAAGTCCATAGGTGTGCTCTAGAGTGAGGCATCAGAGTGCCTCCATGCTCCATCAGAAACTGTTCAGCTCACAAATTAGCTTGGCACAATTACCTCATGGAATACTGCATCCAAAAAAAGATGTAAAATATTTGTTGTATTAACCTAACATCCTGGATCTCCAATGAATGGGGGAATTAGTGGCTGAACTCAATTTGGAATCTGCCAAATCAATACTCTGTCTGTGTTCATTTTCATAACTGCCTACATTCTTCATTGGTCTACACTGCCACTAGCTCTTCACTGCACAGTCGGTGCTTGAAAAGGGATATCATGACTACTAGGGCAATGTTCCTGTGAATCACTGGAAGACGAGTCATCATCGAAAACAACTCCTACTGAAAAATCACTACCAGATCCTGCTCCACGACCCTCTTTCTCTGATGCTGTCTCAGTATCAAACCCTGCCTCAGAGTTCTCCTCTAATATTGGAGTCAGAGCTTTGGAAGCAGTCATCCAATGAGATGCCTCTGTTTTCTAATGTAAACTTTCAGGACTAGGTACAATGCATAGATGCTTGTAAAAATGAGTGCTGTAGGTCTGTTTGTGGAAGGTGATGGGTATGCCATGAACTGAAAGAATGTAATGTTGTGAAAGTGTAGCAAAGTGTGACAACAACAACAGACTCAAACTCACTCTTATCTGACACAAAGAACTTCTTCAAAGATCCCGCACTGCCAATACCGTCTACAGCAAAGCTAAGACAAAAATATTAGAAACAAATTAGTTCATGTTTCGAAACACACAATAACACAAAGGCACATTATGCTACATTTGTCCCTGATTCCAGGAGAAAATTATTTGCGAGATTGCTCCTTGTGAAAGAGTAGAATGCGGGTCACTCACAATGAAGTTAGCCATTTGCACCATGTGCCCCTTTGCTTCCACCTAACACAGCCCATGTCAGGCACTGATCAGTGCTTGTGTCATTCACATTTGACTTTCATTCAGCACAGCATATATCATTGGAGAAATGGGTAGGCAAATTATAGCCATTTAGCACTTATTTTGCCATTCACATGTTTATTGTACCCCGTGTTCACATGTTTATTGTACCCAGTGTGGAATACATCAAGGGTCAGTGGCTGAATCCACTTACTTCACTGCTCAGTTAAACACATTTTCCTTCCACCCACTATAGCATTTGTGCAATGTGTCAGTTAAATTCATCTAAGACTGAAGTCCTCCTGGTTGGCCCGGACACCCAAAAGTGGGACGAGCGGTGGTGGCCCCCTACATTGGGCTCACCGCCTATGCCTAAGAAGGAAGTTAAGAATCTGGGTGTGATCTTAGATGATGCTCTCACCCTGGATTCCCATGCGAAGAGGATAGCTGGTACTTGCTATGGCCGCCTGCGCTCTCTGAAACCTATTCTTGGCTTCTTTGAACCTTCCATCCGTCAGACAATTGTCCAGGCTATGGTCTTATCCCATCTAGACTATTGCAATGTATTAATGCTTGGGTCCAATCTGACAGTCATCAATAGACTACAGAAAGCTCAGAACGCGGCAGCTCGTACCCTGTTCGGCTTACCAAAACGTTGCCATACCTCTCAGGTTTTGCGAAGGCTCCATTGGCTGCCCGTTAAACAACGCATTCAATTTAAAACCTTGTGTGTTATGCATAGAATGTTATATTATCTAGGTCCTAAAATCTTGCAAGGAATCTGTTCCTTCTATGTTCCACAGCGTGCACTCCGGTCTGCGTACCTCTTCCTTGCTTGTACCATCAAGATTCGGAGGTGCAGAGTTGGTGGCCGTTCTTTTAGGTTTCGGGCCCCAAAACTCTGGAACTCTATTCCTTTAGGTGTACGTTCCATCACAAACCACCTACATTTTCGAAAACAAGTAAAAACTTGGCTGTTTTCTTCTATTTAGGGTTCCGCGGTGAATAGATATCCTGCCGCATTCCTCCGGCTGTTATGTGATTGGACCTGTCTGCAAGCGCTGGGATGCCTCGTTGTTGGGGTAGCCATGCGCTATATAAGCGTTACGTAACATAACATAACATAACACTCAACATGGCCTCCCAAATACTGTGGCCATACTAAAATGTGATTAGCTGAACAACTGATCATTAGCTGAAGTGTGCTCATCCACTGTCCCCTGATGTAGGCTTGGCTGGATGGAAAAAAAATGTGAATGTCACGCTAATCAGTGACTGTACTGCTGCCCAGGGAGGGTCCACCTGAAAATCCCAAGGCAGCAGTATAAAAAAAGGCTGCTAAAAACACTGGGCAGATATACATACAAAAATAAATGCAGCCATATTTTCCCTTGCATAAAAGGGAAAACAACCAAAGATAATATATTGAACCCTGCAATGTCAAACCATGTGTGAGGGCAACTGCATTAATTTGCGGCATCCATGGCGCACAGGAAAAGCCCCAGGCAAATAAAAAAAAATAAGGCTGATAAATTTTCCCTTCCCTGGTGGGCATTGGGGCCCCACTTCAGGATCAATATGTCCCCTACCCCAAGGAGAGAAAAACTATAAATATACAAAGTGGGTCACCCATGCCTGGGAAGGGGGTGACCCTTTACACAAAACAAGAGATTCCTGCTGTCTAAAAAAAACCCTGCTGTGGAACGCATTCCAGTGGCGAGCCACGGGCAGGGATTTTTTTCAAAAAGGAATCATTGGAAAGGCGAAGCCCTCCACTTATCAAAATGCCTTTACACCTTTTGTGAGGCCTGGGAAAGCTTGAAAGACCCCTTGCTAAACAAAAAAAAAAATGACTACCTAATATTGCCTACTGTGGGGGCAGGGTGATAAACCCCCTAGGGAAGGGAAAACATAACTATATAAATGTGTGCCCCCTGGGGGTAGAACTGTCACAATTACAAATCCCTGGTGTCTAGTGGTATCCATGGTGTCCGCGATTCATGAGCAGGGATCAGTTTAAAAAAGGTGTTAATGGGAAAGGGCGACTTTCCTCTTTTTATCGATGCCTCTCTCACACGGTGAGGGGCAGGCTGGCAAAAACCCACAGGATATGCAGCTAGCTGTCTCGCCTGCTCGTGCCTACTGTTGGGATCAGTGACATTACCATGCAGTGTGGAGCCATGACATCACTGACATGCAGGTGAATGGCAGGAGACTGACACTGAAGCGATTCCACGTCAGACTTCACAGAAGCCAGCAAGTGAGGAAGCCTCCGAGGGAAGCACCACAGATTCCCTTGTGACCCCCCTTCCCAGGAGAATGACCCATTGGTTTCCTTTGCATTTTGGAGGTAGTGTAAAATTTAACAGTACATCCTGAACACTAAAGGGGTTATATAAACATAAACATACTTCAGTTACAATTGAAATTGTATCTGTGGGGGCAGAATAGCATTTTACTCTCTCTTAAGACAGCTTTGTGTATCACCTCAGTAATTAATTGAGGGTTTTCATTTATTAACTGTTTTATTTTTAGATGTGATTGATTTAAGGTTTATTTTTTATATTTATTTCCCTTGTATATTTTGCAGTGGCAGTTGACACTGTTTAGTTATAAGTAAATCAGAGTTTCCATAGGAAGAACAATTTTTATTTATCCGTCTCAGCTACATCCTGGAAAATGTTGGAGTGATCCACGAGTGGAAGCCACCCATGAAATTTCCATATGGAAAATTAGACAATGATACAGAAAAACGGCTACAAAGACTTACACCAAATCTGGCAGTAAGCTAGATCTTTACCTAGAAACATTCTTTTTGCGATTTAGAGTAAATGTATTCTGTGATTTTTGAGGAATTAAAATTCAAAACATAGCAATATCTTGTGAAACTAAAATTAAGCGTTTTGATTCGCTGGCTGTATCCTGAAGAGAACTATTGCACCCATTATACTGGACTCAGATGCTTGGTCCTCGAGTCCTAAAAAAAATCAAAAAGAATATAAGAGGGCAGAGTAGGAATCGCCTGATGCCTTATTCCAAAATTGAAGCACCATGTTGGACACTAAACACATGATTAATATACTGGCGGATATAGAATATGAAGCAGAGAATAACATCCTAATGTGTCTGGACGTAGAGGCCCTTTATACTAGTATTCCCCAGGAGGAAAGCCTACACGTCATAGAACAATTGCTGTATAGGGAAGAGTGGCAATGGAAGGCACCAGTTTCCTGGATCATCAAACGGATGCATCTTGGTCTGACAGAAAATGTCTTCATCTTTGAAGACTAGATGTATCTTCAAGTCCACAGGACATCAATGGGCAGCATGTTTGCGCTTAGCATAGCGTGTTTGTACATGAGTCATTTTGAGGAAGAATACATCTCGTCTCCCAATCCCTTCACTGAGAGTATATTGAAATGGGTAAGATACATCAACGACATCTTGATTGTGTGGAAAGGTAACCTAAGGAATTACAGAATGGATAAATCATTTGAACCTACACTTGCAATTCACACAAATTTCTAATAGGAAACAAGTTTCCTTCTTGGACATAAACATAATTTCCAAAGAAGGTAGATTGATGAGTTCCTTATACACAAAATAGACGGACAGGAATAGCTTACTACGATATGACAGTGCACATCGAGGGCCCTAAGGGAGAACTTGCCAGAGGGCCAATTCCTAAGGATCCGGAGAAACTGCAATGACATAAATGATTTCAATAAAGAGGCTGATGCATTGTTAAGAGACTGGAGCGAAAAGCCTACCCGAAAAGGGTTTTAGAAAAAGCACGGAAAGATCAAGGAACTATCCCAGATCCGCTCTCCTTGAGCCGAATCCGAAATCAGAAACCAACTCACTGATATGTGCCACAACATATAATGCATTGTCAAACGAGATCAAAATGATCTTTAACAAGAAATGGTCTATCTTGACTTCAAACACACTAACCTTTGCCAAACCTATGTTCTCGTTTAAAAGAAACAGAAGCTTACATGATCCTGTGATACACATGGTTCAGCACTGAAAAAAAATAACACCCAAATGACTTTATGGAACCAACCACCTGTCAGGGGTCATTATCCCTGAGGAAACTGGGTGGTGTGCCCTTTCACTAAGCATACAAAAGAAATCGACTTAGGCTTAGGTCGTCCTTGGGAACAACGAGCATGGACAAATTGCAATTCTCAACATGTGGTGTATGCCATAACCTACCCATGCAATGTATTGTATATAGGAATGACAAACAAAAAAATTAAGACACGCATGAGTGAGCACGCAGTACAATCAGGCCTGCAATCACAGCGACTAAACTTACATCCCATTATCTCGAAAAGAACCATTCAGATAAAGATTTTAGCTGGACGGTGATTGAACAGATAAATGGAGGTTCTAATCTGGTCAGACGACTTCTCGAACGCGAGCAGTGATGGGTTTATCGTTTGTGAAACCATGAGCACTGTTTAAATGATTCCATACTGTGGAATCAATTGAACCGTAAATAATAGACTAGTAAGGATGTGAAATGATCCAGCATATTACCCAAATGATAATATCATAATAGGGGTTCTCACATCATCACTAATATATTCATTACTGAGTATGTCTGATAAGGCCTGTTAATCAATCAAAACATTAGTCATATGTCTTTATGTCTTCAGGGATAACATCAGTTGTTTTTTAATCCAACTATCAGCATGTCCAGAGTAATGGGATACAATGAGCATGTTAGTATACTATGTGGAACTTTGCCTACAACACGGATGAGCTGACGGGACTTACGAGCGCCCCTATTCGTGTACCTCATGAGACCAAAATACAACTGATTCTTTGTAAGAGTAACTCGATAGTCCTGACTCTAAACATTACTGTTCGAGTCATATACTAAACAAAGTGACTGCTAGTACACAAGCCCCTTATTATTTTTAATTTATGGGGACTATATAATACGCATTCTTAGATGGTTGGGGATATTGCCATTTTCAAAACACAAAATCGTGCAAATCCGCTCTCTTAGATGGTTTGGGATAGTGCCGTTTTTGAAAATACAAAGTCGTGCAAACAAGCGGTCAAGTAGGTGAGTATTAGATACTGTGTCTGCCATAGTTACATACAGATATATCCAGTAGTATACGAGGAGAGGCAGGTTGCATATTTTCATCGTGAGGCATGCCCCGTGCTTTAGAGAGATACGGCAACGTCTATCATAAGCACGGAGCATTAGACCACATTTCCCACAGAATGCTGCACTCCCAAAACTACATCTACGACAGACGCTGGCAGCAATCACATGCACCGCATTGTAGGCGCAGTATTGCAGGGCCATTTTGTTATCAGGAAGTAAATTTAAAGGGCTGTGCTGTTGTAAGCAAACCTCAGCTAGGCCTACTTAGTGCAAGGGGTTCGCCCTTCTCTACACGGAGTCCTCAGACCATAGGAAGAAGTTGGCAATGAAACTGGAAAATACAAAAGCAAAGTTTATTAAACCTTTAAAGGTGGTACTACAGTCCACACAACACCCTTCAGTATTGTATCGAGTAACACACCGAACTAAAGCACATGGCCCCTTTTATACACAATCAGGGGGTTAAAAAAAGGCGGTACAGAAGACAAGAGCAGTTTCATGACCATACAAGGACATAATGGAAGGCAAAATCGATAGATGGGCGGAGTTAACAGTCTTCGGAAACTAGTAAACACATTCCTATCTGGAACTAATTAGTAACGGTCATTGACCCTACTGCGCATGTCTGGACATGCTGGAAGCTGAGAATGCTGAATATAGCCTGTTGCTGGCAGACTTCAGGCGCAGTTAACAAGGAGGTAGGACAAAGCACATGACGAGCACATGGCGATGTATGGCATACAAAATGGGCCGTGCAAATACAAAATGGAGTCGGCACATTTGTTACAATAATGGTTAAACACAGCATGTCGTCTGCTAATGCTTAACCTACTCGCCGTTGATTTACAACAGACGACCCTTTCAGCATTAGCTGAAGACATTCGACTTCCTGGGAAAAGCTAGATACTCATCCCTTATATCAATGGCCATCATGCTAGCTATCTCCTTTTTCAATCATTCTGCATTTTGACTTCTGTAACATTGCTTTTGGTCGGTATGCAAGCAGTAACACACATAGAACATATTATCGGACTGCACTGGATACATATACAACAAGTGAAGATTATTGCAATTATTATACATAGAGCAGTTAATACTTTCCAGCCCCAGGCAGAAATCAAAGTCCAAAGCCACCCCGTAAAAGTCCATGTACCATTTTCTGTGTGGAGGTCTGCAGCGATTTTATGAAGTTTATTAATCCCCTTATACACTGATGGGGTGTGGTCCGGTATGAACATGCAGCAGCTACTACCTATAACACGACATGCACCACCTCTATCTGCTAGCATAACATCCAGGACCATTCGATTCTGCAAAGCCACAATTCTAGCAATTTGCAATTCTTCAGTGATGTTTCCTAAGGCTACAGCTGTTTGATCTGTGACAGCTTCTACTACTCTAGTCAATCGTCGCACTTTTCTGCGGTTTAATGCGGCACCCACAAAGAAGAACAATCCTAAATTAAAGTATATATATTGTTGTAGACTAGTGTCGGTTTGGTCAACATTATCAGTAGTCAAGGTTCCCTTGTATCTATTTACAGTAATATTGTTGAACAATTTAAGATTTCGATGATACAATGGAGGTGCCAGAAACACTGGGGGCAACAAAAATGATACATAACAGATGCCGGTCCAGCCGGCTGGCAGTCGATAATATCCACGATTTCCACACAAAAAAATAGGAATTATGTGAAGCCAAAAAGGTACTATTATTTAAGCCGTCTATATTCAACACAGTAATACAGTCACTAATCCTACCAGGGATATGTCCAATGCTCTGTACACATAGTTCTGCTTGTGTTTGAGAAACAGAAATAACTAAATGTTCAGCACTGGATGAGTCTCTTGTATTGGTGAAGATATATGGCGTTGAAATATTGTCTGGTCGATATTCCTCCCACTCCCATTTAGTTCCATGTGCTTGGGGATACCCATCTTTGTCTTGATGGCATTCTTTATTTAACCGGAAAAGCAGTCTGCCCACTGTAGGCTTCCTGGTCGCAAAGAGCAAAGTATACCAGGCTCAACAAGAGCCACTATGCAAAAAAGGAAGAGGTATGAACGGCATACCTCCTTTCTTTTGGTGCGCAGCCATCATCCCACAAATCCAACAGTTTGTGGCATTTGTAGCAATGTGGGTATGATGTAACATTTTAATGAAGGTATTATTGAGATAAGATTGTCGATGTTTCAATTCTTGATATGGGAGCTTAAAGAAATAATGGTTGGTTGGTTGATAGCTTTATTTCGATATGCAGATATCTTAAAAGCATTACATAGGTATATAAAACAGCACATCATAAATATAAAAGACTATTTCAAGTTAAGAACAAGTAAAAAAAAAGTACCATTTGTACATAGAACAAATTAATTAAAAAGGAATTAAATTGATATGGAAAGTCTTTTTAAGCGAATCAACCATGCCCATTTTAAAAATTTGGAAACACCACAGACTATGGGGGAGGAAGTGTCAGTTAATAAAATGCGTAGCGCCACCATGTACTGGCGCGTTCCCAATTGTCTGCAAAGAGGTTTGAGCCAGCATCTTCTTGGGCGGGAATAATCGGGGCACTCAAAAAGGAAATGTGCCACCGTTTCGGGCCTAGTGGAGCAGAGGGCACAATGGGGTGATACCTGCGCAGGCATGTTCCATCTTGAGAGCAGGTCTCCTAAGGGTAAGGTACCCACTCTGAATTTGATGTAAAGTGCCCGATCTACTGGTATTGTAATCAAGTCCAGATAGGGCTCAAAGGCAGCCACGTCTTTGATTTTTAAATAAGCTGCGGTGGAGTTGCAGTGACGTGGATTGCCGATTAGCTGGGCAAAGACCCACTCCCAATATAGTTTTTTTAGGGTTGCCTTCGGTGGGGCAGATTTTGTAATCCAACAAGACCCCAAACCCAGTTCCCCCAAGAGGTTTTTGATGTCCCTTAGCCACTTGATCTTGTGCCAACCACCCATTCCCATCACCTCTGACAGCCCATCCGCATAGGTTTTCAGTTCAGGGACCCTCCACAGGTGTGCCCATAAAAGGAGGGGCCGGAGGCGAGCCTGGTCCTTGATCGGTTTGCAACCCGCATCCAGAAGCACCGGTACTGTTGGGGTACTCAGAGGAATAGCCAGAAGATCCTTCAAAAATTTGTTCTCTGCCTTGGATAGAGCCTCCGAGTTTCCAAGGCCCCATAACTCCGCCCCGTATAGTGATGCCGTGACAGCTCTGGCTTTGTAAATGTCAATTCCTGGAGCTACACATTGTTTGGATGAGTTACGATACTCCCTTCACAATGCTCCCCCCCACCCTTTTGTGGCTAAGGATCATTTTATTGATGTGGGGTGATCAGTTCATGGCATCACTCATGCGAATTCCCAACTAGTCAAATTCGGAGACTCTCTCAAGAGGAACAGAGTTCAGGACTGGGGGACGACCAAGTTTCCGTGGAGGGTGCATGATCAAGTATTTCGTTTTATCCACGTTGATGACAAGCCCTCTTTTAGAGCAAAAATCCTGAAAGCGGTTCAAAAGCTTCTGTAGACCCTGGGGAGTCTTTGAAATAAGGAGGGTGTCATCGGCAAACAACAGGGTTGGAATCCGCACGCCCCCCAGGGAGGGTGAATCTGCTGGTTCGTCAAGCAGGTGCTCTACCACACCATTTACGTACAAGGAAAATAGTGTGGGAGCTAATACACATCCCTGTCGGACGCCCCTGTGGACCGGGATCCTATCGGTCTTTTCCTCATTCTGGCCCCATCGAACCTGTGCGTAGTTGTCAGTATGTAATTTAATAAGGAGCAACAGAATGTAGGGGGGCAGCCCAAGACCCTGCAGAACCCTCCAAAGTTCCTTCCTAGGAACCAGGTCAAAGGCAGTCTTTAAGTCAATAAAAGCCAAATAGAGACTGCCTTTGCCCAGCTCCACTACCTTCCATTGTAGAAGCATCAGTCTGAACACTTGCTCAATAGTTCCCGTACCGGAGCGAAAGCCTGCCTGAAAGTCAGAAAATATGTGGTTTTCGTCCACCCAATGAAGAATCCTCTCCAGGATCTCCTTTCCCGCCACCTTCTGGGTTGAGTCTATCAGGCTTATCGGCCTGTAGTTCCCTGGTTGATCCCGACAGCCCTTTTTAAAAATTGGAACAACCTCTGCCCCTTTCCAAGACTCAGGGACAGGACCTCCCTCTAAGATGGCGTTCAGAAGAGCAGAAACCAGTTTGCCCCATTCACTCGGGTAGGCTCGGAGTAGGTCCCCTGGAAGCCCATCAGGGCCAGCTGCTTTCAGGGGTACCAAGGATTTAATAACGTTCGTGACCTCCCGTACAGTAAAGGGGTCGATGGCTCTATCGAATGAGTATGGGGGAAGGGAAAATGGCTCGTTAAGAGGCCCTTCTACTGCTGAGTATAGGGCCCTGAAGTGGTTAAACCACGTCTGGGCTGGAATCGTACAAGTCCTCAGAGTGTCATCAGGACGATTCCTGGAGCCCACCAAGTTCCAAAATCCCTTAGCGTCCTTCCCTCGACTAGCGGCCAAGAGATCCCGCCAAAAGTTATCCTCCCACTCTTTTTTTGCGGTTTTCATGCAATGGGAATAAAGCTTCCCAGCCTCCCTAGTCCTTATTTGGGACTTAGATTTCACAGCTTCAATAAGCAGTGTCTTAGAATCCCTGCATTTTTGGTTGAACCAACCCTGTCTTTTCCCTGGGCGTGTCTTAGCCCCAGTGTGTCTAGTTTGGACAATAAACAGGTTGCTTATGGCCAGGGTCAGATCACAGAACGACCCAGACACCTCCGCTGGCCCTCCCTCAGGAGAATCCAAGTTGTCTAGGACTGCGGCTAGTAGCTGCGTTATAATGGTCACCTTCTCTACCGAAAGTGTGAGCTTAGCCCACTTCAGCCGTCTGCCGCAGTACGAGACAACTGTTTCACCGGGAACAGTGGTGCGTAGAAACAGACCCCCTATGCCCTCCAGCCACCAGGATGTCAAGGCAAGGGAGAGCAGATTGTGATCGCTCTCGACGGACATTATAATTTCCATATCTCTCACCGCGCTCCATAGGTGGACGTCAAGCAGAATGTAATCAATTCTTGATGTGTGGTTAGACCTATTAAACGTATGGGCTCCCACTTTGTCAGATCTTGTCCTGCCGTTAAGGGCCCTCAGGTCGAACTCCATAGTTAGAGTATTATTCTGGAGTGCCACTTCCGTCCATCTCTTGATTGGGGTTAGCTCTAGAGCCGGTATCTCCCTCCTTTGATCTTCCTCCTCCTGTTCTAGGGTGACGTCCGAGCCAAGGGGCTCGAACGTGCAGTTAAAGTCCCCCGTGACCAGGGTACATAATTGGTAAGGGACAACCTAAGCAAGCTCTCTAAGAGAGCTATAGTGGGCGATTGTCTACCTCCCTTTGTGCCCCGAGCATAGATGTTATAAATGTTTAGAATGACACAACCCCTGGAATTTTTTAGGGTAATGTTGAGGAGATCCGGACAGTTAGTTTGGTGCTCCTCTACCCTACAGTTAAGGGAAGAGGCCACCCAAATAAGGAGGCCTCCCGAGGGACGTCCCCTGCCCGATTCCGGGTAGACAAAGGTCCTAGGCTTTAATAATGCTTTGCAGGAATAATTATCACAGGCTTGAAATAAGGACTGTGTGTTTTTCTTCTTCAGTGTCCAGCCGGACGTAGAAGTATTTATTTTGAATGTAAAATAAGATTATACATAGAATAAGGTGAAACAAGTCACACATTAATAACTGGGCACAAGCCTGTACCAAGTCAAGGAAAAACAATACATGGGGGGAAAATAGTAAAGGAGAAAATAACAGGCAAAAGAGGAGAGAAGGGTGGCTTATAGTACAATAGAAACTTTAAATAAGCTCAAAACCCACAGTAACTGCAATAGAAAATACAAATCATGGAAAGAGCAGTACTGTACAAACAGTCGACGAATGTTTTGATCCCTATCTCCAAAGATATAGTGGGATCATCTTCAGGACTATAATGAACGCTGTACCAAGCATGTTTATCCTTCAATTACTTGAAATATGCCTGACGAGAAATGTCTTCTTGTTTGATGGCAGCTTCTATGAACAAATCAAGGGCACTGCCAAGGGCGCAATTTTTGCTCCAAATTTGGCGGTATTGTTCATGGATGAGATAGAGACCAATGTGATCATCAATCCCACTAACCCCTTCCTCTCAGGGATAAAGTTTTGGCGCAGGTATATCGATGATATCTTCATCATCTGGAATGGAGACATCGATTACCTGCGTCAATTCTTACACTGGCTGAACAACAATTGCCTGGGCCTCACCTTCACAATCACCACCAGCAATGATTCCATTTCCTTTCTGGATCTCACAATTTATCACAGCGAAGGTTCCCTACTCACACGCTTATACGGCAAACCCACGGAAAAGAACACCCTCTTGGCCTACAACAGCAACCACCCAAGGGCACTACGTGATTCCCTCCCCTACTCGCAATTCTTGCAAATTAGACGGAATTGCTCCTTCAAGGAAGATTACTTGCAGGAGCTGAAGAAGCTGCCACCCTAGCCTTTAAACTCAAAGAAATTGGTGAAGAATGCCACCAAACGGGCGTGGTACTGCCCGAGGGAAGCCTTGCTCACACCCAAACAAAAGAATGACTCAAAACGCATAGCATGTGTTTCGACGTTCTCACCAATTTCTAATCAACTAAGAAAATCTATTCTTAAGCACTGGCCAATCTTAAATACAGGTGTCCTCTCCATTGAAAAAAGAATACGAATCTTAAAGACCACCTTGTGAGGGCTGCTCTACCCAGTCCCTTACCTTCTGCTACACTGGAAACTGTATGGGGTCTGTCCCCCATTGTTGGGCATGCAAAATGTGGTGGATGTAATAACTGTGACAGCACTATTGAAGGAAAAAGTTTCACCTTTAACAATGTAAATGTACAATGTTGTTCCTTTTCAAACTGCAATACCTGCAATGTCATTTATCTAATCCAATGCCCATGCCAAAAAGTGTACATTGGACAAACCAGCCAGAAAGTAAAAATCCGCATTGGGCAACACCGAAGTCGCATCCGATGCGGGACCCCCAATGCACCTTTGGTCAAACATTTTGCTGCCCAAAAACACTCTGAAAACGACATTAAATGGACTGTCTTGAAAGTGCTGAGACTTCCACCGAGAGGTGGCAACATGGGACAACTACTCAACAAAGAAGAGTTGAAGTCCATCATACAGTTCAACTCCATCAAGGATGGCCTCAACAGAACCGAGGACTGGACTAGCTAAATATAAGCTGGTTATCTATGTTTTTCCTTTCAGCATGAGTTCATATGTTATTGTCTGTGTTCATTCTAATTCAACCAGAACATGCCAGTTTATTTTAATATGTGTTACTTGCGACTAAGATACTGCATACAATCCCTTGAACTGGAATTAAAAGCATCCTTGGCATTTGCTCCACTCACTTCCCCGCTTGGACCATTCTAAGATGGCGCCCATATTCGAGTGGCGCCTACCACTCACCACCAGTCCCTCCTCCCTTTCGATCATGACGCCCGAGGGCTACATCAGGCAACCTTGCACGCCGGCACCGTGTAATCGGCCATCACGCCTCCAGACGGGACCCAATTTTGGCCCCACTACGAGCACCTTGCGGTAAGTCTTATCTCGGCTCACTCGCCCTACTTTGGTGCAGCAAGGGTCTGATAACAATTTATAGGACTCATGCAAGCCCCTCACTTTATTTTCACAGGCTCGCACGGAAAAGGCTCACGCTATCTAGCGTCCTGCCCATACCATAAGTATCACTTTAAGGTAACAATAGGCTCGCACTCGCCGCCTTCACTCTCCCTCACGTACCACCACCAATGACCTAATTTCTACTGTGATTCTTCACAGGTTCATTGTAATTAGGACCAATCATGCGTCCTTGCCAGCATTCGCCGATGAAGTTTGCTCAATAACGCCAGGCTTTCACGGTAATAATTAGCTCGCACTCGCCGCCCTCACTTTTGCGCACGCTTCACCACCTATGACTTAACTTCCACTTTAATTCTTTACAGGTTAGTTAGGACCAACCGAGTGTCCGTGCCAATAATCGCTCAAGATGCCTACGCAATAATGCTAGGCTTTTACGGTAAACTCAACACCCTTTAATTCCTTTCACCAAGTAATCGGCTGCTCCCATTTCTCACATCCCGATTCCTTTCCTCATAGGAACTAATATAAGCTGCATCGTCTAATTGAAACCTGAATGCAAATTGATGCATGACAGCTACGGTGCAACTCCTCTTCTTGCCAACGGTGCACCGTCCTTTGAAACCGGAACGCGATTCAAGCGTCACGGTTAGTTCACAGCGTTTCTTCACGATCGGATCTGCCCAACACTTCCCTATCACGCCTTGGCACACGCACTGCTCCCATCGTCACTAAACACAATCGCCAATACGGTTATCCTTGTGCACAATGCGGCACGCACCATAATGCCAGCAAGTCCACACACTTTCTCTCCAAATATGAGCACACTGCCACCCGTGCCCTTTGGAGTAAATAACTGCATGTGCACCTGTTGCACTCTGCATGTATAGAGTTGCTACTGACTGGCTTTTTAACTATGTAAATAATTCATGAGAAACCTTTCTTCTTTTTGTTTCCCCTCCTTGATCCCCTCCTGTGTAAATTCTGCAGGCTTAAATCGACCAATCAGGCAATTCTTCATTATAGTCCTGAAGGTGATCCCACTATATCTTTGGAGATAGGGATTGAAACGTTTGTCGACTGTCTGTACAGTACTGCTCTTTCCATGATTTGTATTTTCTATTGCAGTTACTGTGGGTTTTGAGCTTATTTAAAGTTTCTATTGTACTATAAGCCACCCTTCTCTCCTCTTTTGCCTGTTATTTTCTCCTTTACTATTTTTCCCTCATGTATTGTTTTTCCTTGACTTGGTACAGGCTTGTGCCCAGTTATTAATGTGAGACTTGTTTCACCTTATTCTATGTATATTCTTATTTTACATTCAAAATAAATACTTCTATGTCCGGCTGGACACTGAAGAAGAAAAACACACAGTCCTTATTTCAAGCCTGTGATAATTATTCCTGCAAAGCATTATTAAAGCCTAGGACCTTTGTTAAATAATAATAGGTACTACCCGTGGTCCTTAGCCACCCTTACGGGTTCCCTTGTCACTTGATACCGATTCCGGGTAGACAGCAGGTATAGAGTGGGATGAGTAACCCGCCTTGTGGGTGGGCTCCCTGCTCCATGTCTCCTGGAACATGCAGATGGAATATTCCTCCACAAGGGCATTCCAGTCGGGCAAAGCCAACTTCCTATCTAATCCAGCCACGTTCCAGCTGAGAACCCTAAGAGGTGGGTCCGTCACAGCTGCAGCACTAGTGGACGCGACATCGCTGCCCGTGTCTGCCTCGACCGGAATAGGAGGGAAACTATCATCTCCATTAATGTCCCGCCCCTCACCTGGTTCCCGTCTAACCATTGGGGCTTCATGCTTTCCTATTGGGGTAGATAGGCTAATCAGCGTTCGGGTGAGATGGAGAGCCCCACCAGATGTAATATCCCCCCGAGCCTCCCAGAAGGAATCAACAAGTCAATACCCCATAGGACCCCATCTCGACCTTGGCCATACTGCATGCGGCTGGAACTGAGGTATCACAGGATACCGTTGGCTACCAGTGTTGTTTTGGCAGGTATCCACATCGGATGGTCCAAGGTAGTTCATAACTGGCCGCGGGTAGAAATATGATAAGTCCACCACATCAATGCCTGGACCACCCGCAACCTGATTGAAATTGCAGATTGTGTGGGCAACTCTAGTGTCTTGGAAGTTAACTACCGCGCAATTGCCTTCAAGTAATTTCTTGCCCTGTCCTACCCATTCTACCCTACGCACTCCAAGAATTAAACCATCCACACCCCTGGGTAGAGGTTTGTTGGCTTTTAGCCAGTGCATGGTTTTATTCTTTAGGGCCTGGTGGGTTTCCAACTGGGCATCCTTCAAAATGGGGACATTATTAAGGACAGCAACATAAGGGTGACACTCTGGGGGGAGATTTACTGGCAGACATTTTGGGGCCGCCTTCTGCGGTGTAACCTCTGAGGAAGCAGCTCTCAAATGGCTCGTTGCTGTTTTTGCCTTTGCAACTGGGCCAACTCCCCTGGCATCAACTGTTTACTGAGCCGGTCGTTTTGGCTTAGATTGGTCCCCTCCCACTTGCAACTTCATTAGGCCTGGTTTAGTTTTTGCATTCTTTGGTAACTGGGGGGTGCTTGCGTGGACCTGGGCAGTATGAGTAATAGTTCCCGGTTTATGGTAGCAGGGACCACAGAGACAGTAGTCAAGTCCTTACCTACTGCTGTAGTGGATGCAGTCGTTAACTGGAGTATTGCCTGAATTGAGCCCACTGTACCCCCCTTTCCATCATTCCCACCCATACTGTCCTCTCTAGCTCTGGACTGGAGTTTAATAAGGGTTTTCATGGAAAAAAAGTTATCTAGGATAGTCTGCTCGAACCTATCTAACCTTTCCCCCAGACCCTTAACTTGATCAATAAGCGGGACCAGTAGGGACTTAACCAGGTTCTCAAGTAGCTTTACGGAAGGCAATTCCTGTGATGCTGCTGGCAAGGCAGTGGGGATAGGGTGTGCCTGCACAGCTTCAGCCACAGCTACCAGAGGAACATTTCCTCCTACTGGATCAGGGATCAGCGTAGCAGGACCGCAGCGATTTGTTGAGCCGGGGCCTCTTGGCGCAAGCTTCCTCGGGCGCTTATGGAGTGTTGTAAAGCTGCCCATCCGAGTACTCGCAGCCCTTTTCCTTTTGATGCGAACCAAGGAGTCATGGGCCAAGCACGACAGGTTCGAGGCAGAGGGGGATCTTGAAGGGGTAGGTGGCAGTCCTGGCCGGTGGAAGAAATAATGCTCCTCTGGTATAGGTGTAGTAATAACAAACAACTCACGAGCAGGAGTTGTCTCCTCAACAGACCATGTTATTGTTGCCGCAGTCACCAAGGCAACAACAAACCCTACAGCACAAAAAATCTTCTTCTTTTCCATTTTAGTCACAACACAAAACAAATCTTCCTGAAACTAAAGTAGTTGTCAGAGCTCTTACCCCTGGGTAGCCATTGATTTCTTCACCACGGGCCAAGACAGGCGTCACTACTCTAATGCAGGGCAGATCCCGCCCCCCTTGCCACATTGGCTCTCAGTTTCATTGACCCAATGAATGCTCAGACAACTTTCACAAGCGCTGCAGATTTTTCTCTCGACCCCAAATTATATCTTGTTGCTCCAGGGACTGTCTGGTCCGGGAAGAACTCCTCAGATCCATCAGGTGTCACAGCACGGCCTTTCTCCGCAGTCAGAACCTCTCGATGGTCGGTCAACACAGCAGGCTCCACCAAGATCGGAAGTACTCGTTGACAATGGGTACCATAGACCCAATTTTTCCGGTTTGTGACTCTTACAGCTGTTCTTGTGGCAAGTAGCACTTGTGGCAAGTAGCACTTGCTCTGGCCCACGCTCTGGCCCACGTCACCTCGGTTCCAAGCGGCTCCATCTCTCAAAGGTCTTCAGATGGACGAAGTCACCTGGCCGGAGGTTATGGCCCTCACCTGTGGATCTGTCAGGAAGTGCTTTCAAACCTGTTGATGAATAGAAACCAAGTTATCAGTTAATTTTGCCAAATAGTCATTCTTTAAGACACAAGGTACATCATAAACAGAACTCGGTTTAGGAATTCCCCAGATATTCATGGGCCTGCCAAACAGGATTTTATAAGGTGTGAGACCTGTTCGAGAATGAGGTACTGATCTAATTGACAACAATGCCAGTGGCAAAGCATCTGGCCAATTCAGAGAAGTAGAAGCCTGTATCTTAGCTAATTTCAGTTTCAGAGAAGCATTGTATCTTTCCACCAATCCTGCTGATTGTGGGTAGAACACTGCATGACACTTTTGATTAACCCCTTCCACGCTCATGACGAGCTGGGCTCGTCATGGTGTAGCCTCCTCGTACACTGATGACGAGCCCAGCTCGTCATAAAACAACTAAAATAGCAATTCCCAGCACAGGAGGGAAATTGCCTTGGCAGCCATGGAGTTAATCCCTAATCCTTTCAGGATATACTTTATAATGTCCCCTACAAAAAGGAGGTCCGTTATCGCTCCATAAAAATCTACAAACACCATAGCGAGGGAAAAATTCCTTCAAAAGCACCTTTGCCGTAGTAATTGCAGTGTTGTCCTTTGTGGGGTATGCCTCAATCCATTTACTGAGGGCACATACCACCACCAAGACATACTTCCAATTATTACAGCGTTCAAGCTGAATATAATCCATCTGCAAAACTTCAAAAGGTGCAGTCGGTGTAACAAATCTTCCTGCTGGAGTTAGTGTCCCTTTTCCAGGATTAAATCGCAAGCAGATCATGCAAGACTGTACTACTCTCTTAGCTGTGCTAGCAATCTCTGGATGCTCCCAAACTGGTGTAAGCAATTTCACTTTTGCTGAAACTCCAACATGTGCTAGCCCATGTGCCATTTGAACCATAGGTTGTACAAAAGCTATGGGCAACTTTCATCTATCCATCTCTTTGTTTCGCCAACAACCTTCATCCTCCAACTCTCCATCCTTGGACCATTGCTCTCGTTCTTTGTCAGAAGCGGTCCTCTGTATTTCTAGTACTTCCTTCCTAGCATCGTGCCACCGCTCAGGTTGTGACTTTACTACATACATAGAAGTAGTGTCAGGCTGCATCGCAGTCTCACGTGCCACTCGATCTACAAAAGCATTTCCTTGTCCCACCTTATCAATCACCTTTTTATGCGCACTACATTTTACTATAGCTATTTTCTTTGGATATGTTAATGCAGTCAAAAGATTATGCACTAGTTTTCCGTGCATTATCTGCATCCCATGTGATGTCAGAAAGTGTCTTTCCTGCCAGAGCAGGTCAAAGTCATGCGCCACTCCAAAAGAATAGCGGCTATCTGTATAAATATTCACACACAAACCTGTACTAAGCTCACACGCTCTTGTCAAAGCTATTAGTTCTGCTGCTTGAGCTGACTTCTGTGGTATGCGAGCTGTCTCTACTTTCGTGTGAAGCGTAGTAATTGTATATGCGGCTGAAGTTGGACCATCCGGTGACTTCAGACAAGACCCATCAACCCACAGTTCTCCATCCACATCCGGAAGGGGCGTATCTTGCAAATCAATACAACCCTTTGTCTGTTCCTCAGTCAAGAAAATACAATTGTGTGTTTCCTGCGGCTCAGGCTGATTCGCCGGAAATGGCAACAACGTGCCTGGTTTAATGTTGCACATCTCTTCAATGTAATGTGAGGAGCTAACAACGTCAGCTCATATCCTGTCAGACGAGCACTAGATAAATGCTGCCTCTTTGTTTGATTCAAAAGGGCATCAACAGCATGAGGTACCAACACCAACAGTTTATGTAATAAGACTATTCCTTCACTCTGGCGTATTGACACAGCTGTTGCTGCAACAGAGCGAAAAGATCCAGGCAACGCTCAAGCAACAGGATCCAGTACTGCTGAAAAATATGCACAAGGGCGTTGCTTATCACCATGTGTCTGTACTAAAACTGACAATGCACATCCATCCCTCTCGTGTACGTACAATGTAAAGAGCTTCGTGTAATCTGGAGTACCTAACACTGGTGCTGAACAAAGGGCTTGTCGTAACTGTTGAAAAGCATTCTCACATTCATCTGTCCAAGGAAGGGGTGTTGGAGTATCTTTTGTCAAAAGCGCTAACAAGGGTTTAGCAATATGTGAAAATCCTAATATCCATTGCCTACAAAAAGAAGTAAGACCTAAAAATGCTCGAACCTCTTTCTGTGTGGAAGGTACTGGTGTGTCTAAGATTGCCTGAATGTGACCCAATGTGAGTGCACGCCCCTCCTTAGACAAAAGGTGACCTAAGTAGGTTACCTTTGGTCTACAATACTGCAGTTTCTTTCTCCATACCTTATGGTGATGTAAGGCAAGAAAAGAAAGCAAAGACAGAGTACACTTCTCTCATTGTTCAGGGGTATCGGCTGCCAACAAAATATCATCGGCTGCCAACAAAATATCCTCAACATACTGTATGAGCGCCACACCCTCAGGTAGAACAAAAGAATCAAGTTGTCTTTTCAATGCTGGACTGTAAATACTAGGACTCTCAGTATAGCCTTGAGGAACTCCACAAAATCTATACGATCGATTATTCAAAGTGAAACCGAACAAATATCGGCTATCAGGATGAATAGGGATCGAAAAGAAAGCGTTCTTCAAGTCTATAACAGAGAACGTAGTTGCAGTGGGTGGAACTAAAGTAAGAAGTGTTGTGATATCCGAAACCACTGGATATTGTGGTACCACTAACTTATTCACCTCCCGCAGATCAATAATAAATCGGTAGATCCTGGTATCAGTGTCTTTTTTCAAAATTGGGAGGATCGGACTATTACAAATATTAAATGGAACTTCCTTAACAACTCCAACTTTAATAAGGTCTTGTATAATTCGTACGAGTGCTTCCTCACCCTCCTGTGAAATTCGATATTGAGGCAAGCGTGGCAACACAGCTCCCTCCTGAACACTAATGTGCACTGGTGGAATAACCATCTGACCCACATCGGTATCTAAAGTAGCCCACAGAGTTTTAGGTAGGGAGGCTAATGCAGTATTCTCTTGTACAATACAAACTCTGTCTGTTACTGGATAATTGTCATTCAAAATCACACTCACTCCTTCAGGGGAACATCTTATTGTACCTCTGAAATACTTGAGCAAATCAAGACCCACTATATTGTCTGGTGTATTTGGGGAAAGCAAAAACGGACACGGAGCAGCAAACTTATCTACATAAAATGCAAGTGGTTGTGACAATGGGCTAAGGGAAGGTGTTCCATTGAACCCTATCGATGTAATCGTTAAGCCAGAAAGGGGAGCCCTTGGAACCAATTGTTTAGACAAAGTGCTACGAGTAGGTCCTGTATCAACCAGAGACTGATCATTAGTACCCAAAACATGTGCTGTTACATAAGGACCCCTCTGATCTACTGGAACTTCAACTCATTACTTACCCCATCCTACGTAATCCTATGCATAAGCAGAATCATGCAACTCAGGCTGCACATAATCAGACATCTGGTATTGGTGACGCCTATCAAAAGTATTGAACCCATTTTACACCCGCACATTAGAATCAAACCTAGCATGATCGTTCATAGCACCTCTGGGTCCTGAGTTCCCCGAACGGTTCCTCACGGATCCTCGTTCACGGACATAGCGCTGTGAGCGCAACAATAGACACTCATCTGCCCAATGACCACATTTCCTACAAAACACGCACTGATCAACGGCCAAAGAGGGACGAGTATGAGAGGAATTAGAAAATCCTCGTCCGCCTCTATCGTTACCTCAAAGAGATTTATTTATTTATTTATTTATTTATGTAGTTTGTAGAGCGCGCAGCTACCCCCAAGGGGGTGACCCGGCGCTATAACCTGAGCCTCAGGGGAAAAAAGAAGGGAGGAAGTCAGCAATGTGGGTATCAAAGTCCAGAGAATAGCCAAGTTTTGAGTCTAGCCCGAAAGATGGATTCAGAAGGGCAGAATCTGAGATCGATTGGTAGAGCGTTCCACAGTTTGGCAGAGATAACACTGAACCCTCTGCCGCCCATTCTGGTGAGTCTAAAACGGGGAGAGATCAGAAGGCGGAGGTCGTTGGATCTCAGGGATCTGATGGAGTGAGATATTGATACTCGTTTTTTCAGGTAATTGGGTCCGAGGTCATTGACAGCTCGGTAAGCAAGGGTAAGGATCTTGAACTGGATGCGGCTGGCAACGGGAAGCCAGTGAAGCTCTTTGCGATAAGCGGTGACTGACTGACGGTAGGGGATGTTTCCAATCAGTCTGGCAGCCGCGTTCTGGACAATCTGAAGCCGGTCGATCAGATATTGAGGAGCACCAGCATAAAGGCTGTTGGCATAGTCCAGGTGAGACGTAATGAGGGCATGGGTTACTGTTCGGCGGGAGTCCAGGGGGAGATAGGGAAGTATCTTTTTGATCATGCGCAGCTTCAGGAAGCAGGCAGATGTAACTTTATTAACCTGAGTATTGCATGAGAGAGAGTCGTCGAACTGAAATCCCAGGTTGCGAACAGAGTGAACGGGAGAGGGAGCGGGATCAAGTGCCGTGGGCCACCACCGTGAGGAAGGGATGGGATTTTTCTGGTTAAAAAACAGCACCTCCGTCTTATCTGCATTTAGTCTTAGATGGCTGTTAGTCATCCAGACACTGATGCTGTCAAGACACTGGCGGAAGTTGGTGAACGTGGAGTCCGAGTGGTCTCTAAAGGAAAACATCAGCTGAGTATCATCAGCATAGGAGACCACCCTGACTCCGCAGGACTCCACAACGTCGTCCAGAGGAGCGAGATAGACGTTGAAAAATAGAGGGCTGAAGGCAGAGCCCTGTGGCACACCACATGACAAGGGTTTATCCTCAGATTTGAACGGCCTCAACAAGACCCTCTGACTTCTTCCTGTAAGGAAGGACTCGATCCAGCTGATGGCAGTGCCGCCAATGCCCATCTGTTTGAGTCGGTCAAGGAGGATGGGGTGGGAGACCGTATCAAAAGCAGCGGACAGGTCGAGGAGGACAAGCATGGCCTCCTCGCCCCTGTCCACGCACTCCCGGACCGTCTCCGACACCTCCAACAGAGCTGTCTCTGTGCTGAATCCCGCTCGAAATCCGGATTGTGAGTCGTGCAGCAAGGAGTTGTTCTCCAAATACTCCGTAAGTTGCAGCTGCACGGCTTTTTCCAGGACTTTAGCGGGTTTAGGGAGAAGGGAAATCGGGCGGTAGTTGGCAAAAATAGTAGGGTCGGCATCTGACTTTTTCAGGATGGGAATCACCAGAGCCTCCTTCCAAGTGGTAGGGAAAGAGCCATGGTGGAGGGAGGCATTCCAAATGGAGAGGAAGGAGCTGGCTAGTGAAGGAGCCAGCTCGCCCATAAGTTTAGCAGGGACCGGGTCGGAGGGGGCACCAGATTTGCAGTGGGTAAGTAGCCTAATAGCAGTGTCCATGGTAAGTTTATTGAAGGATAGAAGGGACGAGGAAACTGGGGATCTAGTGTGGGGAGGCAGGGTAGATAGCCTATTAGGAAAGGAGATACAAAGGTTGTTTATTTTTTCGAGGAAATAGTCAGAGAGTCCATCGCATAGGGCCTGACTAGCAGAGTTCTGTGTGGCCCTAGCGGGGGGGTTAATGAAGTCTTTGACAATTGTGAAAAGGATTTTTGACGAGTTTTTGGCATTTGCAATTTGAAGAGAAAAATGGTCTCTCATAGTAGTTTTTTTTTGTTTGAGGAATTTTTTCAGAGCAGATTTACAGGTAAGCAGCAGGATTCTTACGCGGATCAGGCAATGCAACTTTAATTGCCATAACATCTGCTCTATTCCAGGGAGTATATACCCAATTATAAATAAAATACCCTTTAGAATCAACAGAATATGTGTTGTCAGTTGTACCTGTTCCTTTAGGAGGAACGTATAAAGTTCTGCCTCTCGCATAGGTTTTGCATGCACTATCGCGGTCTTATCTGTTTCAAAAATAGATGATTGTTTCCCGTCGACCAACCCCGTCTGTCCATCTGTTTTAGCTTTCTGTTTCTCCTCCCATAGACGAATCGCCTCAGTTCGAAGTTTAACCAGCCGCCTGATCGTATCAGTCACCGGGGGGAGAGTAAAAAGACCTTTACGTAATTGCTTACAATCGATTGCCACATCATCAGGTTCGAGAATTGTAGAAACTTTGCAGAACATATCAACAACTTCTTCTGCAAAATGCTCAGTAAAATACATCTGCTCTCTATCTTGCCATCCCTTTAAAGTCTCTAAAATATCAGAAACAGTAACAGCATCCTGAAGTGACAGTCGAGCAATCTTTCTAAGTTCAGCCGCACGCTTGGTCGTTATCATGGAGCGGGTATCACGTTTCGCTGTATCTGCCCCGGAATCCTCATCTCCGTCAGATGGAGCGGACGGAACGACATACGGAGGTGGAGGACGATCTAACAAAGAAAAATCATCTTGCGGTTTATTAAGGACAGGATAAAGAGGTTGTCGAACAGCATATTGGCCAGATATCTGTAATCGGCGCTCCTTCTCCTGTCTCTCTTCCAATTCTTTTGCCTCCTTCTTTCTTAGTTCTTGCGTTTTTTCATACACATTCTTCCATAGTTCTTTCTCAATCAGCGCTTGCTCACGTTTATCACGCTCACGTACTTCTTTCTCCCACATTCGCACACTCTCAAACATGTCTTGTCTAGATTTTCGCTTAAACATACACAGTTCCACATACTCAATTTTTTGCATATCAAATGACCCATACTTTGGCCAACATAACCCAGGATCCTTTTGCATGTATTTCCTCCACAATGTGCTGTACATTATAGAAGAAAGACCATATTTTATATACATCTCTCTATGAGGCGTCCCCTCTGGGGGAGCCGGCTGCGATTCCTCAAGACTTAACTGGTTATTTCCACAAAAGCAGAACAACCTACGAAGTGCGCTAAAAGAAGGCATTCCAATAAATAGTGCAAAATATGCAGTATTATAATCAAAGTAGCACTTAAGGTATCTGTAATACGTTGTGCCTTTCAAATCAAAAATCGTATTTGTAGAGAAAAATCTCCTTATTACCTGCCTATATATGTTGCAACACATACATTTCCCATACACATACACATACACATCATTGACTAGTCATTCCAAACCAAAATTGCCACAGCAAGTGTATCCTAAAACTGCCTTGCCACTCCCAGGCTTCCAAAACCCACAGCAAGTACCGTACAATGGTTCTTACCAATCACAGGGCATCCATATTCCAACTGCCAAGTTCTAAATTTGACCAAACGACCATTGCACGGCAAGCCAACAGAAGAGATCTCAGTCGAGGACCGGCACCACCTAGATGGTCAGATCGGAAAGAAAGGAAAAAACGCCTTGGATGCCAAGACTCTGGACTCTTCTGGCAGTGATCACGTCGGCGGCGAGATTCCAATCCTTCGTCACGACCACTCCTTCGGGCATCCGAGTCGCCAAGGAGCCCCACGTGTCGGGCGCCAATCTGTTGTAAGCAAACCTCAGCAAGGCCTACTTAGTGCAAGGGGTTTGCCCTTCTCTACAGGGAGTCCTCAGACCATAGGAAGAAGTTGGCAATGAAACTGGAAAATACAAAAGATAAGTTTATTAAACCTTCAAAGGTGGTACTACAGTCCACACAACACCCTTCAGTATTGTATCGAATAGCACACCAAACTAAAGCACATGGCCCCTTTTATTCACAATGAGGGGGCTCAAAAAAGGCGGTACAGAAGACAAGAGCAGTTTCATGGCCATACAAGGACATATTGGAAGGCACAATCGATAGATGGGCGGAGTTAACAGTCTTCGGAAACTAGTAAACACATTCCTATCTGGAACTAATTAGTAATGGTCATTGACATTAGGCGCATGTCTGGACATGCTGGAAGCGGGGAATGCTAAATATAGCCTGTTGCCAGGCAGACTTCAGGCGCAGTTAACAAGGAGGTAGGACAAAGTACACGATGAGCACATGGCAATGTATGGCATACAATGTGGCCGGTGCAAATACAAAATGGAGTCGGCACATTTGTTACAATAATGGTTAAACACAGCATGTCATCTGCTAATGCTTAACCTAATCGCCATTGATTTACAACAGTGCAAGCCCGGGGAATAGTACTGAATAGGTGTAGGAGCGGGGCATGACCCTTGAGGACATGAGTATACACAGAGTCGATGGCCATCTTAATACGCATAAGGGGTATGAAAAAAAGAACAGATTATCGAGTGTAAAGACCGAGCTTACTCATGCATGATGATTAGCTCCCCTTGTTTCTCTCCCTCATTTGCAATGCCGGAATGAAACCATTTCTCCAAACAACAATCTTAAAACTATATTCAGTGTTTGACTACACGGCATCCCCTCTGGCTATAGTCTCGTGAAGTAGTACCTCTTCCAGATTGGAGTAAGGGCGAGACGAATGTTTGATTTGTGTGCCTGCACGACAGATGCTGAGGTTTGATTATCAGCGTGGTTTGATGTTACAGGAACATCCACATTGTTGAAGCACTTATTAATACACTGGTAGTGAATAAGGATAGAATGCGAAAATATCACCACTACACAATGAATAGCACTTTTTGAGTCACAATAGTGAAATGATTATGAGATAACAAGATGGTGTAATGAATGGACACTTTGAGGTGTGATGGCTGGAATCACCCAGAATTATGAGAGAGTAGGGGTGTATTCATACGCACATCACCTAGGGGAGACAACATTGGCTACAGTATTGAGTTGCTGCGTTATGGTTTGTTTCTCCATGTTTTCTTTCTTTTTGCAGATTGAGAAGAAGGAACAAGATCCTTAATACTAAAGATAAGTGTATCTTATTTTTATGAAAAAGGAGCAGCTATCTGCCCTTTGTATATCACCAGAGCAGTGTAATAATTTTCTTCTGCCTATACCGGGGAGGGAACATCTACACACATATAGCCCTGAAGAAAGCCTAGGACCTTCTACAGGCCATTAATTAGGCTGAAACATGTTGGCACTATGGTCTTAGAACCAATAAAATATTCAATTGACCCTTTATATATGCTATTTAATTTTAATATCCCAAGCTGTCACAAGAATAAAGGGATACCCAGAACAGCCTGAGGACTTTTAATCTACTAGACCCCCTGGCCGGATCTTACAAGTGCTCCCAGAGAAACGGTTGAGCCCACCCTGACTGTTAGGGGACATTGTGCCCCGATTATGAAGCATGACACCACTAGGGTGTGTGAGGGTAATTAAAATGAGAAGGCACTTTTGCCTTTCCCACAATCCAGTGGTAACATCTAGGTCACTTTATCAAACATTCTCCCAGGGCTATCAATTGTTATCTCAGTATGTGGTGGGGTACTTATTGTGGTTATAAGTTTACTTACGGAGGACGTACTGCCACTGGAGAATTTCTCTCTGCCCTTTGAACACAGGAGGATTAGCCCTTCTCCAATTGTGTGATGGTTTTGCTAATCTGACTTTGCCAATGGTATAATTAAGACAAGTCACTTTCCATAATATCAATAATAGATGGCATAATGTTATTCAGATTGTAAATGCAAGAAGACAACATATTAATGATATTGTTGTAGGAAGGTGGATATCTGACTATGGTTACCCCCAAACTTTTTGCCTGGTGTTTAGCTGGTTTTTGACTTAGTTGGCCTGGGATCCTGCTATTCAGGGCCCCAGGCTGATTGCTCTCTCCTTAAAATGGACTCCATGTACCTTAGGTGCATAACACAATTGGAACTGGTTCACCTTATGAGCCCCTGTATTAGTGCACCCTAGGTGCCCAGGGCATAGGTGTATCCAAGGCCTACCAGGGGCTGCAGCATGTATTGTGCCACCCCTGGCCTGGCCTCCATATTTGACACAACTGGCTGATCACTCAGCTGGGGTAAGTCGGTGTAACCACCTCTTACTTAGGTACAGTATGTCTGTGCCTAACCCTAAACTGGACACATATGTTCCTATCAGCCACTCCTATGGAAGGCCTCATCAATCCTGGAGGCAGAGTGCTTGGAAATATGTGAGATGGTGCTCTAGCATGAGCTGAGCCTGTCTGCAGCTGTCGGGAACAACTCCCTAAGCTGTTCCGGGATATTGCCATACCATATACTCTTAAGTGCATTATAATCCTCGCGGTTAAATGCTATCTTTGGTTTGGCTTTATCAAAACATGTCGAGTAAGGTGTCATACGAATTGGAATACTATCCCCTCGCCAATTCTGGCGACGGGGATAGCATTCCACCCTTCTAGCGGGACACGACATGTGTGTAGCCTTAACCCCGGTTAAAGTTAAACAGAGCCTCAGCATCACAAAATGGATGCTGCCACCACAGACACATGTCTGACCTCCTGCTGCTGGGAGTCCTTCCAGCGAGGAGGGCCTGGACAAAGGGTTTCCTGCCTGGGGAGGTGCGAGCACCACCCCAGACAGGGTTTTGTGTATTGGGTAGGACAGGGCTGAATAGATTGAGACATGCCTGGGGCACACAAGGTGTCCCTGTGCATAAGCCAGCCCAAACCGGTTCTGGGGCTTTCCAGCCCCAGTCCTGGCGAGGAGCTGGACAAAGGAGAGGGGGTGTAACCACCCCCCTTCCTGGTCCCACCCATAGGGGAGGGACCTAGCAGGAGATCCACCCCTCAGATTGGAATAAGAGTGGGAGCAGCGCCATTGCACAGCAGATCATCCTGAAATCAACTTTAAACAAGAAGAAGACTGGACTTCGACATTCTGCTGCACAGAAGACTGAAGAGCATCTCCCTTGTGGCCTAGGAGTGGCCACCCTGTGAACACAGGCATCACCCAGCACCTCGACGTCTGCTTTGCCGCCGCCTCCTGCCGGAGCCCGAGTGCAGAGCCTGACAAGACACAGCTTCCCAGACTTCTCCTAGCCCGATCCACAGTCCCTGCAAAGAAGGAACCCGTGGAGGCACCGAGAGACGTGGGAGCGGCCATCTTGAAAGACCCCTGAGACGCTGACTGCTCAGCATCCGAGGCACCCTTGACTCTGTGCTTTGGGTTTTGAGAAGCCCCACAACTGAGCAGCATTTGCACCAAAGATCAGCCCTCCAGCATCTCCACGATCTGCGTGGGGCCCTTTTGCTTTTTGCCACTCGACTCGCCATCCCGGCCGCTTGTCACGTGGTCAGCGGCCATCTTGGCGACGAAACCTACAATTTACACTGTGGGTCTGGTTGCTCCAGACCTGCCCTCGCTTCTGTAGAAAGGAGTACCCGCTCTGACCTTGCTGGTCTGAGTAATAAGCCTTTTTCACTTTCCCCGTGGCTTGCATTAGCCAAGGCTTGTTTGCTTCAATCGAGTTGTCGACACCGCCATCAGCTAGAGCCTTCGAGGGACAGCTCGTGATCGACTCCTGGACGTCCTTGACCTCTTCGTGTCCACGTGGCTGCAGAGAGAAGCAACCCCTATTCACCTGTTTGCACCCGACTTTGCCTGGTTCCAATCTGGTTCCACAGTAGTCACTGGCTAGTGACTTTGAACACTGTCCCCTCTGCTTTCAGGTCTTCACATCTTCAGATCCACCCTTGGATCCAGCGGAACTCTTCTCATCGAGCCGCCTGCAGCATCTTCAGCTCCAAGCACCATCGACCAGCGTGACGAAACCCGACACTACTTCGACCCTGTGCACCCGCTTCCTGTGGGTGAGGTAACTCAGCTCCGCCGGTGCTCCTGCACTGGTACACATCCCAAGGGCCTGTGTTTTAAGTTTCAGCTCCGTAGGTCACTCGGAAGGTTCCTAACTTTCTAACTTTGTACTTTTTACGCACCATAGACTTTGCATTGGAAAGTGCGTGCACTTTGAACACTGCACCCGAGTCCCGTGGGCCTCTCCCGACTTAGTTACTGCTAGTCTCGAATAGCTCCAGCGATTCCCAAGGCCCTAGGCCTCTTCACTTTCCTCCTGGTATCTCTTATACCACTTTCTTAGTATATGGTTTAGGTGGCCCCTAGGGCTCATCCATATTGTGCAACTTTTGTGTATTTTAAACTGTCTTGTGATTTAACGCTTGTGCTTCTGTGCTCATAAAGAGTCCAGGGGATTTTATAGTTAATAAATCAATATATATTTTCAATATATATCTGTGTGGTGTCCCTTTCATTTGGTATTCAAGGGGGTTGTGTATGGTATAACAGCTGGCTTCACATGCCTTTCAGAGTTTAGCCTAAGACTGCTTTGTCCACGTTACCACTAGGATAACTGGTCTACAAGGTTGAATTACAACCATCATCATAAGGGTTGCTTGGCATGGTACAAAGTGATCACTAGAATTAGTGAGCATTATATACCAGGCCAACTTCTCACATTGGTGAGCAGCGGATTGGGATCTGAGCTTGCTGTTGTTTTACTATTACAATCTTTGAGATTATCATTTGAAAGATCATACAGGTACCTGCTAGGTACATATAAAACAAGACTAGTATACATAAGTTCTACTGAACTTAGTTGTTGTAGAGCAAAGGGAGTAGCACACCCTAGCTACAACTACTAGATAGGTTTAGTAGGTAAACACCAGTGTAGGTAGATTGCAACACATCCACCCACACTAGAGCAATGTCTGGAGCAGAGGGGTCCAGTGGACTTACTCCTGTTGAGAGTGACCCTCCAAGGGCACCATCCAAATTTGCTATTTTTTCCTTTAAGGAATTAAGACAGCTTTGTGTCTTAAGGGGTCTGAAGACAGGGCCTTCCCCTACTACAGACCACCTAAGAGAGCTCTTAGACCAGTCTGAGACTCTAAAGCCCTCTAAAGCAAACCCCACAGGGAATGCTGAAGGAGGCCATCCTTCAGAGGATGACACTGTAGACACCCCTGCCCCTATCATCCTGGTAGATGAGGAAGCCTCCACCACTGGAGCTCCTCAGGTAGATGAGGAGGAAGAGGAAGAGGAAGAGGAGGAGGTGGAAAGCAGTGAGTCAGATGATGACAGAAATAGTCAGGTGCTGGTCAGTAGACTGAACCAGGCTAACTTAAGTGTGTTTGGGACTGAAGCAAGGCTGACCTTGCCCAGCCACCCAAATGGACTTAACCAGGGGCATAGGAGGAGGAGGAATCACTCAGGTGAATCCAATACCTCCCATGTCTCTAGAGGCTCTCATGGTCACTCCAGAAGGGGGATGACTAGCCCTCAGAGAAGGGAACATGAGACCAAATTGAGAGAATCTCAAATTAGAGAGGCTGAATTGAGAGTCCAGAGACAAGAGTTAGAAATTGCCCTGGCCCAAGAGAAACGTGCTAGAGCAAGACAGCCTAGAGAGAGTGGATTAGGATCCACTGGTGGCAGCAATATCCACAAGGATAAAGACAGGTCTTTTGATAACAGAAACCTGAGTAAGATTGTGCCCCCCTACAAAGCTGGGGATGATATCCATAAATGGATTACTGCAATGGAGAGAGCCTGCAGAGTACAGCAGATCCCTCAGGAGCAGTGGGCAGCAATCTTGTGGCTCTCCTTTGAAGGTAGAGGCCGAGACAGACTCCTCACAGTTAGTGATGGGGATTCTAGAAACTACCTGGTCCTGAAGAGTGCTCTGATTGATGGGTTAGGCTTAACCACTGAACAGTACAGGTTAATGTTCAGAGATACCCAGAAGACACAGACTCAGGACTGGTCTGAATTTGTTGAGTGTGCCACTAAGGCTCTGGAGGGATGGTTGCTGGGAAGCAAGGTTACAGACTATGAAGGATTGTATAATTTAATTATGAGAGAGCAAAAAAGTAATTGTCAAAATCAGCTTCTACATCAGCACCTGGTTGACTCTGATCTGACCTCCCCACAAGAATTGGGTAGGAGGGCAGACAAATGGGTCAGAACCAGGATCAGGCCTAAGAACCAGGGTGGTGACCAAAAGAAAGAGACTACCAAGCCTCAAGAGAAGGGTGGGGATAAAAGTAAGGAAAAGACTTCCCCAGGGCCCCAAAACTCCAAGAATGGGGGTGGGTCCCAAGACACTTCTACAACCCAGAAAAAGCCTTATTGTCATACCTGTAAACAGGTTGGGCATTACAAAACAGATAGCTGTTGTCCCAAGAATGGCAATAAAGAGAATATACCTCCAGGTAAGGCTCCAACACCTCCTGTCACTGTTAGCAGTGGTCCCCCAGGTGGTGGGAGCACCCCCAAGAATTTGGGTGGGTTTACTTTTGGAGGACAGGTGGACTCTGGCCTATCCAGGTCCCCTAACTCAGATACTCTTGTCTATGAGACTGGCATGGGGTTTGCCAATTTCACTGCTTGCCCAAACACTTTGAGCAAGTATAGACAGGAGCCCCTCATCAATGGCTTGAAAGTTGAGGCCTTCAGAGACACAGGGGCTAGCATCACCATGGTGGCTGAATGTCTAGTCCCCTCAAGGCAACTTTTACCTGATGCCAGATATCAGGTGACAAACATTGATGGCATAGAAACCAATCATCCCATGGCAGTAGTCAATCTTAGCTGGGGAGGTGTCACTGGCCCAAAGAGAGTGGCAGTGTCAGCAAACTTGCCTGTCGATTGCCTACTGGGTAATGATTTGGAAATCTCAGCCTGGGCTGAGGTTGAACAGCAAACCCATTCTAGAATGGTAAATCTCCATGGAAAGGTTAGTGGGGCTGTGATGGCCACAGCCCCAATCCAAGATGTCCTTCCTGAAAAGGTTGGGAGGGCTGAGCAAACCTCAGCCCCATCTTTAGATAACCTCCCTCCTGAAAAGAGTAGCAGGGCTGTACTAGTAACAGCCCATACCCAAACTGAGTCTCCTCCTGAAAAGGTTGGTGGGGCTGTGATGGCCACAGCCCAAACTCAAACTGATACATGGGTAGTGAAGCCTGAAATGATGGATCACTCCACCCAAACAGAGAGCATTGAGGAGGAAGAGAAATCTCCCTCCCACCAGACTTTAGGAAAGGATCAGCCTCCTCAGGGAGCTGATCTTACCCCTGATGAAGGAACTGTCCCAGAGGTTGTTAGGCCTGGCCTGACAGAGCCTCTGATGGTAGTGGACCCTTCTCAGGAGGGACCCAGTCTGGAGCAGGCAACCTGCCCCCCTCTACCTTGCCTTACTCAGCCCAGGGCTGCAGAGGACAAGAAGGACAGTGAGACCCAAAGGGCCCCCTGTCAAATAAAGCACCCCCATCAACAGATTAGGGGCACCGAAACTAGTAGCCCTAGTACGGTGCAAACTTTAAAAACTCCTGAGGGATCCCCCTTAAAAGTAGTTAGGGACCTCCCCCAGATGGATATTGTTGGGCACAGCCAAACCTGGGACCAAAAGGCCCCAAACCTGACCTGTCCCTCCAGTAAGCCAAATAGAGGGACCCAGCCTCCAGCTTTAGGTAGCCAGAGGTTGACCCTGAGAGCACAGTGCAACTCAGTCAGAGAAAGAAAGGCACACATGGTGGAGAGTGATTGGAGGAAGCTGAGCCCTACAGAGGAAACTCACTTCAGTACTCCATCTCAACACCAGCCTTTGACTTTGCAAAGACACACCACAGGTAGAGATTCCCTATGGTGGAGACCCTCAGATACCCTTAGGGTGAGGGATTGCTTAGTGGACCATGAGACAGGGGGTTACCAAGCCAGAGCTGGTACTTCCTTATATGGCCACTTAGGCAATATAGGCTTACCTGGTCAAGGATAGCCTTATCTCCTTTCGTTTGGGGGGGGGGGGTTATGTAGGAAGGTGGATATCTGACTATGGTTACCCCCAAACTTTTTGCCTGGTGTTTAGCTGGTTTTTGACTTAGTTGGCCTGGGATCCTGCTATTCAGGGCCCCAGGCTGATTGCTCTCTCCTTAAAATGGACTCCATGTACCTTAGGTGCATAACACAATTGGAACTGGTTCACCTTATGAGCCCCTGTATTAGTGCACCCTAGGTGCCCAGGGCATAGGTGTATCCAAGGCCTACCAGGGGCTGCAGCATGTATTGTGCCACCCCTGGCCTGGCCTCCATATTTGACACAACTGGCTGATCACTCAGCTGGGGTAAGTCGGTGTAACCACCTCTTACTTAGGTACAGTATGTCTGTGCCTAACCCTAAACTGGACACATATGTTCCTATCAGCCACTCCTATGGAAGGCCTCATCAATCCTGGAGGCAGAGTGCTTGGAAATATGTGAGATGGTGCTCTAGCATGAGCTGAGCCTGTCTGCAGCTGTCGGGAACAACTCCCTAAGCTGTTCCGGGATATTGCCATACCATATACTCTTAAGTGCATTATAATCCTCGCGGTTAAATGCTATCTTTGGTTTGGCTTTATCAAAACATGTCGAGTAAGGTGTCATACGAATTGGAATACTATCCCCTCGCCAATTCTGGCGACGGGGATAGCATTCCACCCTTCTAGAGGGACACGACATGTGTGTAGCCTTAACCCCGGTTAAAGTTAAACAGAGCCTCAGCATCACAAAATGGATGCTGCCACCACAGACACATGTCTGACCTCCTGCTGCTGGGAGTCCTTCCAGCGAGGAGGGCCTGGACAAAGGGTTTCCTGCCTGGGGAGGTGCGAGCACCACCCCAGACAGGGTTTTGTGTATTGGGTAGGACAGGGCTGAATAGATTGAGACATGCCTGGGGCACACAAGGTGTCCCTGTGCATAAGCCAGCCCAAACCGGTTCTGGGGCTTTCCAGCCCCAGTCCTGGCGAGGAGCTGGACAAAGGAGAGGGGGTGTAACCACCCCCCTTCCTGGTCCCACCCATAGGGGAGGGACCTAGCAGGAGATCCACCCCTCAGATTGGAATAAGAGTGGGAGCAGTGCCATTGCACAGCAGATCATCCTGAAATCAACTTTAAACAAGAAGAAGACTGGACTTTGACATTCTGCTGCACAGAAGACTGAAGAGCATCTCCCTTGTGGCCTAGGAGTGGCCACCCTGTGAACACAGGCATCACCCAGCACCTCGACGTCTGCTTTGCCGCCGCCTCCCGCCGGAGCCCGAGTGCAGAGCCTGACAAGACACAGCTTTCCAGACTTCTCCTAGCCCGATCCACAGTCCCTGCAAAGAAGGAACCCGTGGAGGCACCGAGAGACGTGGGAGTGGCCATCTTGAAAGACCCCCGAGACGCTGACTGCTCAGCACCCGAGGCACCCTTGACTCTGTGCTTTGGGGTTTGAGAAGCCCTACAACCGAGCAGCATTTGCACTAAAGATCAGCCCTCCAGCATCTCCACGATCTGCGTGGGGCCCTTTTGCTTTTTGCCACTCGACTCGCCATCCCGGCCGCTTGTCACGTGGTCAGCGGCCATCTTGGCAACGAAACCTACAATTTACACTGTGGGTCTGGTTGCTCCAGACCTGCCCTCGCTCCTGTAGAAAGGAGTACCCGCTCTGACCTTGCTGGTCTGAGTAATAAGCCTTTTTCATTTTCCCCGTGGCTTGCATTAGCCAAGGCTTGTTTGCTTTAATCGAGTTGCCGACACCGCCATCAGCTAGAGCCTTTGAGGGACAGCTTATGATCGACTCCTGGACGTCCTTGACCTCTTCGTGTCCACGTGGCTGCAGAGAGAAGCAACCCCTGATCACCTGTTTGCACCCGACTTTGCCTGGTTCCAATCTGGTTCCACGGTAGTCACTGGCTAGTGACTTTGAACACTGTCCCCTCTGCTTTCAGGTCTTCACATCTTCAGATCCACCCTTGGATCCAGCGGAACTCTTCTCATCGAGCCGCCTGCAGCATCTTCAGCTCCAAGCACCATCGACCAGCGTGACGAAACCCGACACTACTTCGACCCTGTGCACCCGCTTCCTGTGGGTGAGGTAACTCAGCTCCGCCGGTGCTCCTGCACTGGTACACATCCCAAGGGCCTGTGTTTTAACTTTCAGCTCCGTAGGTCACTCGGAAGGTTCCTAACTTTCTAACTTTGTACTTTTTACGCACCATAGACTTTGCATTGGAAAGTGCGTGCACTTTGAACACTGCACCCGAGTCCCGTGGGCCTCTCCCGACTTAGTTACTGCTAGTCTCGAATAGCTCCAGCGATTCCCAAGGCCCTAGGCCTCTTCACTTTCCTCCTGGTATCTCTTATACCACTTTCTTAGTATATGGTTTAGGTGGCCCCTAGGGCTCATCCATATTGTGCAACTTTTGTGTATTTTAAACTGTCTTGTGATTTAACGCTTGTGCTTCTGTGCTCATAAAGAGTCCAGGGGATTTTATAGTTAATAAATCAATATATATATTCAATATATATCTGTGTGGTGTCCCTTTCATTTGGTATTCAAGGGGGTTGTGTATGGTATAACAGCTGGCTTCACATGCCTTTCAGAGTTTAGCCTAAGACTGCTTTGTCCACGTTACCACTAGGATAACTGGTCTACAAGGTTGAATTACAACCATCATCATAAGGGTTGCTTGGCATGGTACAAAGTGATCACTAGAATTAGTGAGCATTATATACCAGGCCAACTTCTCACAATTGTAAACAACAGCAAGCACTTTATCCATATTAACTTGACCAATTTGTCTTAAGGATGCTGCAGCTTCCATTTGTGACAATTTCCAAATGTAATTAAATGTAGCATAAATAAATCTTTTAGTACACGGATCCATGTCCTCTGATAGGAGAGAAAGATGTAGTTTCACTGCAGATAGTGTGGAGTATTGTTATTGTTATTTAAATTTATATCTAGGCGCAACAGCTACCCAGAAGGGATTCCCGGCGCCAGGCGGAAACAACAAAAAATAAGGGAATAGAACTTACCGATTAAAAAGCCAAGTTTTAATTGACTTGTGAAAAAGTGTCACATTCGTCTGTGTGAGAAGAGACATCGGAAGAGCATTCCACAGAACAGGGTCCAAATAAGAGAAAGATCGGCCGTCGGCCACCCATACGGGATAGTCTAATCTTTGGCACCTGAAATTTAGTAGTAGATCTGAGGGTACGCGAGGGCAAATAGAGATGGACTACATTTTGCACATACATGGGAGCCATGCCGTGCTTAATTCTGAACATATAGTTCAGAGCTTTAAACTTAATCCAATTTTTAACTCGTAACCAATGAAGGTCCCTCAAAGAAGCGGAAATAGAAGCTGTTTTAGGAGTTCAGCAAAGCAGTCTGGCCGCGGAGTTGTGTACTCTCTGTAGCTTTCGTATCACATCTTTATTAGCTCCAAGATAGAGCATGTTACCATAGTCAAGTCTAGATGTAACAAGAGCCTGGACTACGGTTCTCTGAGTGGGGCTAGGAAACATCCACATGATTTTTCTCAGCCATTTCGGAATGGTGAAGCATGTTGCAGCAACCTTCATGGCTTGTTGATGCATAGATAGTGAATCGTCAATAATAAAGCAGAGGTTGCGAACATGATGGGAAGGCTGTGGGACTGTACCCATTTCTGTGGGCCAATGTTGTGGACCCCAGAGCTCTTTATCTTTCCCCAGTACCAGGGCCTCCATTTTTTTACCATTCAACTTGAGAAAGTTGGCATGCATCCATGATGCCTCTTTGCTAAGCCCAGCCTGGAGAGCAGAATGCTCAGGATTTTTATTACAGAAAGGGAAAAAAGTTTCTGCGTGTCGCTAGCGTATGAAAATAACGACAGGCCAGCTTTTTCAACGATCGTTGCCAGGGGTCTGACATGAATATTAAACAACAAAGGACTAAGGATGGACCCCTAGGGGACTCCATATGGGAATGAATTAATTTTTGAGTTTGCTGCAGAAGAGAAGACCTGAAACGTACGGCCAGTGAGAACAGAGGTTAACCAGCTAAGTGCATAACCTGTAACCCCTAAGGATTGTAAAGCATTTATCAACACAGCATGGGACACGTGTCAAAGGCTGCACTTAAACCAATAAGACAAGTGCAACCGTGTTGCCTGCATCCAGATCCTGGCACAACATTTCGGTTACACCAAGAAGAGCACTCTCTGTAGAGTGACCAGTTGGAAAACCCGATTGCAAAGGATGCAGAAGCCTAATATTTTCAATAAACTGAGACAGTTGACCATTGATGTGCCTCTCCAAGATTTGAGAAAATACAGGAAGCAAAGAGATTGGCTGATAATTCGAAGACACCGTAGGGTCAGCATTGGCCTTTTTCAATCATTGCATGCTTCCATTCCAAGGGGATGAGAGACTCCTTTAAGGATGTATTTAGAAGTTCCATAATAATTGCAAGTGCTTACAGGTCAAGCTGCAGCAGCACGGAGATAGGGAGGGGCCGAGTTAGTTGGATGGGGATGGAAGGTAATAAAGTGGAGGATGGTGACATATTCCCAATCAAAGTGGAATATTTTACTTTGTTAGTACAGAGTTGAGCGAGATCCTCACATTGCGTCTCATTCAAATTGGGGGGAGTGGGCTGAGTTGCAGTGCCTGATAATTCTTTTACCATTTTAAATAATGTTTTGGAACAATTCTTAGCATCGGTTAAAGTTAAGGAAACATATTTTGCACGTGCGCCCCTACAGAGAGAGTGATACTCCCTTTTGTCGTGCAAATAAGCAGATTTGGCGTCAGGCGCATAGGCCCTTCTCCACCGTCTTTCCATATTTTTACATTTGGTTTTCTCAGCTTTATTTAGTATTCTTCCCATTGTTCACACAATTTCCCCACTGAGTACTGGGTTTCTGAATAACAAGAGTCAGGTCAACTAGCTTTAGACTCCGGTATGAAATTCCAAAAACGTGCATGACACCATTTGTGTCCTGCAACCACAGTAACCACCCAAGAGGACCTGAAAGCGTGGTGTTAAATGTACTATTCCGTAACATACTATTGAGTTGTTCAGCAGTAACATTTGTTAAATGTTGCCAATTATCAAATCGGGCAATTGATGGAGCTTTGGTGCATTCTTATCTTTAATTTTAGCTAATCCTACACACGTGGTCTGCTGAACGGCGTAATTTAGAAAAATCATTTGAGTTGGAATTAAGCAGGCTTATAATAATGTATCCATACCCTGGAATTGCCAGGATTTGGTACCCCAAATTGATTGCATTTCTATTTCATCTTTTCAATAATTGTAGCCTTTCATAGTTAATTGTGTGACAAATGAGTCTGTGTATATTAGCTTAGTTTGTGTAAGCATATATTTTTTCAGTGGTGTGGGGACAGTGCTAAAATAAAAGGACTTTGAATCATCAAATGTGTCACATACTGAGAAATATGTAAATTAATCTTTGAATGTTTTGGAACTCCCTTGTGGGTGCTTTGGACAAAGTTTCCATTGTGTATAATTAAAAAGTGTGCGTTGAACACTTGCTCTATGTAATTAGTGATATCCATATTGGTGATAACGGAACATTTCACCATAGCTAGCAGAATTAAGGTAGAAATCCACTGATTTGAAAACAGTATAATAGTCCAGCTCTGATAGCATGGAGTCTACAGTTTCAACATCCCAATCATCAGAATGTAACCCAGATATAATCACATCCCACATAGAAACCCTAAACACATATTGTATCTGCAGGATTTCGGTTGTAAGGAACTTCATCCCAAACAATTCCATCAGTTACTGGAGCAGTTGAAATGTTCATGAGGAACAGGACTCTTTTTAGGTTATGTGAAGAAGAGTGGGGGGCCAGCACATGGTTGACCAGTTCTGTAGCAGAGGGTTCTGGAAGCTAGTCACCATTAATCAGCAAGAAAAAAACTGTCACAAACCCAACCTACAGGAATAGAAATACCAAGGAAAGTGTTATCTAAACATATGTCCAAGGTGGAAGCGGATAAGTGTGTTTCAGCCATGAAAAGAAAACACAGATCCATGCAGGAAGAGTGTCTAAAAAGGAAGAATCATCAAAAGCGTCCAAAGAAAAGTCATCCTGACCCACGTAATACCCAGAAGCAGTTAGTAAAAAAACTGGTGCCTCAGGTCCGTTTAAAGAATTGGTAAAATCCAAGAGTGATGGATCTGTATGAATGACATCAGCTGTAGAAGATGCAGTAGTAAGTTCAGTACTCACTTTAGTCGAGTTGCTGTCAGTTGTATCGGATGCAGGTATGGATTGAAGTGCATTCTCGGCCCCAATCCCCCAACTGGGGAGAAACAGCTTTGTTGGTTCTCCATAGCTATAAAAGAATTTTCCTGCATGGTAGCAAGAAGAGTTAGGGAACTACTAAGGACTCCTCGTGGCCTACTGTTTAGATTCAGCCACATGATGTAAATTAATGTTATCAATGGAGATAAATTTAATGCCTTTAGAACCAGGAAGCAGTGACAAGATTACAGTTCTTGTATCTTTAAAGGACTGGCACTGGTGCTTGGTATGATGGCCTAAACTCCTTCTTTACTGCCACCGTTTCTCGCAGGAGATCCCCAATTTGTGGAATCCAGCCGGAAGGTCCTGGTTTCTCCTTGGTTCTTGCAGAGGTAAACATCTTCAGCTGCACATTGGATTAGGTGTCACTGAACTTTTCTAGGTCTTATAAGACAGCACAACGATTATTTACTTCTAAGGGCATGGCTGTCGCCTCAATATTTTGACCATCAAGGTCTGGAGCGAACATTTTGATGCCAGGGAGGACCTTGTATGTGGTCCAGCCACCCAGAGATCATTTGGGGAGATTATTAAGTGCTCGTTGAACCCCATAAAGTGGTGGATCTAGCTACACCCTGGGCCTAAAACTCTAGCTGTTAAGCACTGCTTTAAGTCATGTTTCATCCTCTCCAGAACAGAATTGTCCTCAGGCCTATTTGGAGAAGAATAATGCACTTGTACACCAAGGGATAGCATAGTATCCTGGTACGCTTTAAAAGCAAATGCCAGGCCCTGGCCAGAGGGGAATGTACTGCATACATGTGTCCCGATAAAGACTTGCATGTTTTTAATAACAGTGTGAGCATCAGAACTCTGGCCAAATCCAAAGCAACCTGGAGCAAGAATCAACTGCAATTAGGATAAATGTAAGTGCTGTAACTGAAAAAAGACCATAGTGGTCCAAATAAATGCAGCCAAAAGGTTTGTTAGACATTAACATGTGTCTACAATGGATGGGCCACAGTAGCTGCTTTAATTTGTTGACAAATGTCACAACAAAAGACATATTTTTGGCCTGTTTATATAAGCCATGCCACCAATAACATTGCTGTAGCAGCAAAATTGTGGCCTCCACACCTGCATATGCAGAAGTAACACCTTCATGTGCAGCTATTACCAAATCTAGTCTGAGACTTTGGCTGGAAAATAATTGATCACCATCTCCTGGAATAGTTACAAAAGGAATGTTTTGTTCAGTTAAGTGGTATGAATATTTAAAAGGAAATCCCTTAGCTAAGGGGGTGCCGTCTTTATTAACATTAATGCCATCTGAAATATCAGAGTCTATTCTTATCTTAGAGCGAGTAATTGCAGCAACAGTGGCAGTCGCAACTGTGGATTTGGCCGCTTCATCAGCCAAAGTACTCCCTGTAATGTGTGCTCCCACACACTGATGACTCAATGGGGGATATTCTCAAGAATGTGTGATAAGTACCGCAAATTGAACTTTACGCAACTCTTCATATCGCAGTCTATCGCGTGAAAATAACGCCATGTTAACTAAGTATTCACGACATGGAGGCACCATGTGATAGGCCCCCAACAACGCGTCAAATTTATGCGAAAAAGCCAACGCGAAGCCACAAAAATGCGAAACACGAACGATAAAAAAGGTGTGATGAGGCCAATCGCGTAACAATAAGCAGTGAAAAGCAGCAGCAGGCCTGCAAATCCCACACGTCTGGTGGGAGAATGCACTATAAAAGCAACAAAAAGAATACACCAAAAACAATTCAAACTAATAGCACCATGGATGCACCCGAACCAACTGCAGAGACCGAGGCGAACCCCACAAACCCACAGACCTCCAGCAAGGAACCTTGGGCTTGGGGAAGGCCAAGGAGAAGAGGAAGAGGAAGAGAAAGATGGGGTGCAGTCCACAGTAACATTAGATCAGCGTCACGGAGATAGCAGTACACTACCATCAACTGACACACCATGAGACTAACGTGAATGCAGTCGAAATGTCGAGGACGACAAGAGGTGCTGGCATGATGTGAAAAGCCACACCAAGCACAAAACCGCTGCCAACAGGAAGGAAGCAATGGCGATATGAGGTGGGAGTCCTGCGCCACTGGTGGCGCTGGAGGAAATGGAGGCCACGGTCATCAGTGTGGAAACAGTTCAAGGAGGTGGGAGTACAGACACAGCTCAATAGGACCTGACACAACAGGGTGAGTAACGACAGGGGACGGGGGGGGAGATTGACACAATGACACACATGCACACCCACAATGACCCGGGATCATGTCCATGACACCCGTGGCAAACTGCAGCACACACATAGCAATCACAGCACGTCCCATTACATTGTGGTACAAAGTGCAACACAAACACTGCAGTACAGGACACACAGCTGGGTCCGCTCATGCGCAGGAACAGGGCCACCACACCTAACATAGCAGGAAACTGTGAGACACATATGTACCTGTACAACCTCACATCCGCCACGTAGTCCAAATGTCCACCATCCCACATCAAATTGCCAGCAGCTCCCAGTCACAATGTACATTGCAATACAGTTTGCATGTCAACAAGAACAATGCGCCAACATACATGTCAACACAATGACAACATGCATCTCCCATTCACATTGCAAAGGGACAAACAACACCCCCAGAACAACTCATCAGTGATGCAGGAGACGACCACCACACGTTCGACACTGACACACTACAACAGCTCATGGACATCTTAGGCAACCCACCACCAGGAGCAGGGCAGGCAAGCCACATAGAGGAGACCCCAGCCCCTGCATTGACCAGACAGCAGGAAGCACCCGGCACCACGGCTGGCTCCCAACACCTCACCGAGGCACACATGGTATTCAGGAGCCATGCGTCAGAATGCCGAAAGCAGGTGGCTGAACAGGTTTGGGTTGGGTCAGACCTCATGAAAGCCGAACTACATCCCATATGGGGTGTCTAAGTCCCATCAGGACCCCCTACACCCCACAAAGGAGAACCACACTGCGACAGAGACCCATGCATATGCACATTTCATAAACTGAACCACACCCAGAGCCCCGGAATTACCCTTCACACACCCTCGCTGGACCTCTGTACGACAGAGTAGTACACTCCTCTTACGTATTGATTGGTAGACGACAAAGCTACATGTCCAAGGTCATACTCACTGCCAGCGGGGGCACGGTTGCGTCCGCTGTACACACGGTTGCATCCGCTGTACACAGCACATAATAATTTCGTAGGGCCCGGGCCCCTAATGCATACATAACGAGTACAGATACACACTTATATAGTTGGTAAGACTGGCTACGGGCACGTGCGACTGGCGCCTTCATTGGCAGGGTCACATGTACAGTGATGCTTGTGCTGGGTGTGTGTGGGGTGAGTGTAAGCCGGCCCTCATGGAGTTGTTGGTGTTGGCAACAAATACAACAGTGAACACCAATGAAACGGAAACAGAAAACACCAGCATTACAGAGACAACAGCGGGGCATCATGGTGATAGACGGAGCAAGTACAGAGATCACCCAATGAGAAAACAGAAGTGTCCGGGAGTTGCAGTGTACTGAGGTTGGGCCACTAGAGCTGAGCGCTCTCATGTGAAGAAAATATCTAGGATTGGGTCCCTTCGGGATATTCCTGATGCTTCTGCCATGGGGGGTGTCACATCTGCATCAACTTCCACATCATCCCAGGTCTCCCACACTGCCTGAGGTGACACTGCTGCGTGAGCTCTTCACAGCACATAACCAAAACAGAAATGGACAATGACTTGTGGTGCACTGAGTTAGTGGCACCTGGAGTGCTGAGCAGGGTATCAGGCAGATGATGGCATCCACAACCGGTGTGAGCAACTCTGTTATTCTGCCAGTATGACTGATTCTACTCTGGCAGTTGGTGGTTGGAGGTGGTCCTGGCCGTGGTGGCATGTGCCTCCTGCGGTGATGCAACATCTGGGCCGGTCAGGTCTCGATTTTATGTGTGGGCCGCAGTGGAGGCTGGAGGCAGCGGACAATGCTGGGCCACATACATATGGCGTCAATGACCCCAAAGCCATCATCTCAGAAGCCATCCAATGTCTCAGAAGACAGGGTCCATGACTTGAGATGCACAGAGTAAGTGGCCCAGGATGCACTGAGGCTGGCACAGGCACACTGCCACGGGACGGTTACTTGCGGTACACTGAGGTAGGGCCAAGCGGACTGAGCGGGTCCTCATCAATGTCCGAGGTAAATGTGACTGAGGGATGCGGGGGACAGTGGAAGGTGTCCTCCAGGGCATGATGCAGAGGTCAGACACCATCCGAAAGCGGCAAATTGAGTAGTGGAATGCAACAGCCTCATCAATACCAGCATGTCGGTATCAGCTACATGAGGATGAAGACAACCCCCAGTCGATAGACTCAGACACCACCAAAATTCAACCAGAGAGTGTCCATGAATGTCAGGGAACAGGCTTAGTGGCACCGGGGCTGAGAGGGGATACAGTCTGTGATGATGTCTGTACAATGTAATAAACTCGGCCATTGCATAATCAAGACTCAGTTCCAAATGTGTGACCTACTCAAACTTAGTGTGGCCCGAGGGCAGTTGTCCATGTGGGTCCACAGACATGTGTTTGGTTGCAATGCTATACACAGTCTTGGTGGCACCACATCGAAGGAAGTATAGTGACATTAAATCTGCCTTAAATAATGTTCTCTGCCATGGTGTAATCAAGATTCAGTTTAAAGTTGTGACCCACTAGTCCGCTGTATCCGCCGGTAGAGTACATCAACGAGAAAGGAGTACTGTAGTCCTTGCTCACGGAGGCAGTGATGGTCGTAGCAGGTTGCCACGGTAGCGGGCCTTTGTCTTGGAGCTTGCACCGGCACATGGTGAGCCCTCTTCAACACATGCTGGTGTTGGCAGGCAGGCATTGAGGCCTGGGTGCGCAGGGGTGGGCAAGACTGGTTCGGGGACCAGGGTCCCGGGGTGCAGCAGGCGCACAGGATCGCAGGCAACACCGCTCACGACGACAACCTCATGGCAGGGTGAGAGGTGCCGCCCTGGCAGACACGTTGGGCATTCTGGAAGAGGACCACGCCCAGAGTTACGTGCCTTTTATTCACACCTGTACGCTGGCCTGGCGTACTCTGGGCCAGCCCACTGCGCTCACGCTTACGGGGGGACGTACAAGCTACATTTCCACAACCATGCCACCCCATCCCCACTGACTGGGGTGGCATGGTTGTGTCCACTGTCCACTACACTCCAAACACCAGCAGTGTGTCTCGACATGGATATGTGTGTGGTTTGCATACTGCTGTGTGGCCATTAAATCCATGCCACACTTGGCATTGTGTGCATTCTCATTCAGGGGTCACTTGCTTCCTTCGCACATGCCTGGCCCCCACCTCCCCCCACAGTCTGCTATTGTGTGACTGAGGTGTCATGCCGTTGATGGCTTATGTACATGGCTGGCCCAGGTTCCCACAGTAAGTTGTGCTGTCGTGTCTGGTGGGTGGGCATGTTGTTTGGCATCTTGTATGTGAGTTTGTACCCTGTGCATTCACAGTGTTGTGAATGGATTTTAGGTGTGTGATGTGTTCATTTGGCATTTGCCTACGGGCAGTGCTTTTCCGTAGGTGCCATCCTGGTAGCGCTGGTTGATGATGGAGTGTCGGAAGATGTAGGGATCTTGCACACTGCCTGGGTGGTTGGCTTCAACATTCGTGGACATTCCGGGGTGGTCCACTATTGCCTGCACATTGATGGTATACTTGTGCTGTCTGTTGTGGTTATTGTGTGCTGTGTTTCCAGGGGGCACAAGTAGGACATGTGTGTAGTCAATTGCCCCTGACATGTGTGGGAAGCCAGCTATGGCGTAGACGCCTTGCTTGGTCTCCCGCTGTTCCTGCACAGTGTGTGGGAAGTATAGATTTTGGGGTAACCAGGCTGATAATGTCATCTCCGACCGTTGAGAGGAACTTGTATTGGGCCGGCTGTGGGACTCCTCCTACTCAGGCGGTTGTTGGTTGGAGGGTACCAGAGGCCAACACGTGCTGCACGGCAAGCAGCTTTGTCTGCGGAGGGATGTTGGCTGTCCGCTGTGTTGGTACCATCAGCCTGGAGGCAATGGTGGTCAGGATGCGGAGGATGGTTGTCCCTTTGAGCCTGTAGTGGGCAATGGCATTCTTTGGTGTTGGGTCTATGAGGTAGGTGCGTTTTCTGAGGGTCGCTGTCTTTGTCTGCGCTGCCTCAGTGTTGGTCCGGGGGGCCGTGGGGCTCTGGGTGTTGGGGGTGGTCCTCGGTGTGGTGGCGGTGGGTGTTGTGGCCCTCTTGGGTGTTCGGCCTGCATGATCAGTGGCTCCATGGCATCTGTTGCCCTTCAGGTGTGGCTCTGGGCTGGGCTTCCTTTTGTGGTGTAGTCTGTCGTCCGACTTTGCACAAGGCCAGAGCAGGTGTTACTTTCCTGCTGCTAACGCACATTATTGGGTGTTTTTTAGATCTTATCGCCGATGTTGCAGTGTGGTGTTGTCATGGCTTTTGGCATGGGAATGTCTGCATCTCGTTAGCGATAGTTGCGGGGGTCATCTGTGGTGATGTTTTTTCCGGCTGCTATCGCCGGTAAACTGGTGATATGGGCTGTTAGCACCAGCTTGTGAATGGGGAGATAAATTATCGTGACTTTGGCTGCGATAAAGTGCCAATAACTCGGCAACAGCTCCTTGAGAATATGCCCTAATTTTGTATAACATGAGCCTGTAGCAACCTTTCTTTGAGTTCTGCCACTTTAACCCAAAGTGTTTTCTACTTGAGTGTGTTTGGTATATTTAAATTAACGGTGGGCATAGTTGGCGGTGTACAACCATGTGGAATTCTACGGAATTGATCAAAAACTCAGTGAACTCCGCTCCGCAACTCCGTTACATCTCACCCCAATTAATAAAACAGAAACCTCACAAACCCTTGATAAAACAACAAGTAACTCTATCATTACATGCAAATATGCATATAGTCATCTTACAAAAGTGAAAATGAAAATACAGCAAGCAGTGACAGAGGTGATGATTTTGGTGACCTCACTAACCTAGTGAGAGAACCAAGCAGGGGACCAGCAGACCAGGGTGCAGCAGATGCACAGGGTTTCAGGCAACACAGCTCAAGGCCACGGCGCGGCCATGTGGCGGGGTGAGAGGCACCACCCTGGCAGAGATGTTGGGCATTCCAGAAGAGAACCACACCCAGAGCTATGTGCTGTTTATTCACATACCTACGCTGGCCTGGCGTACACCGGGCCAACCCACTCTGCTCACGCTTAAAGGGGGGGGGACATAACAAGCTACATTTCTGCGATCTTCCCCACTGGCTGGGGTGACATGGTTGCTTCCACTGTCCACTACACTTCAAACACCAGCAGTATGTGTCGACATGGATATGTGTGTGGTCTGCACACTGCAGTCTGGCCAGCACATCATGCCACACTAGGGATTGTGTACATTCTCGTTCATGGGTAACTTGCCTCCTTTGCACATGCCTGGTTTCCACCTCTCCCCACAAGCTGCTATTGTGTGGCTGAGGTGCCATGCCCTTGATGGCTTATGTACAATGGCTGGCCCAGGTTCCCACAGTAAATTGTGCTGTTATGTCTATTGGGTAAGCATGTTGTTTGGCATGTTGTATGTGAGTTTGTAACGTGTGCATTCCCAGAGTTGTGAGTTGCATGATTGTAGGGTTGAGGTGTGTGGTGTGTTCATTTGGTGCTTACCAATGAGCAGTGCATTTCCGTAGGTGCCATCCTGGACCGCTGGTTGATGATGGAATGTCGGAAGATGTAGGAATCATGCACACTGCCTGGGTAGTTGGCGACGACATTGGTGAAGAGTCCCCGGTGGTCGACTAATGCCTGCACATTGATGGAATACGTGTGCTTTCTGTTGCGGTAATTGTGTGCAATGTCAGCAGGGGGCCCAAGCAGGACATGTGTGCAGTCAATTGCTCCAACACGTGCAGGAAGCCAGCTATGGTGTAGAAGCTTTGTTTGGTCTCCAGCTGTTCCTGGACCGTGTGGGAGAAGTAGAGGTACTGGGGTACCAAGCTGATGATGTCATCCAGGACAGGTGTGAGGAACTTTGATAGGGCTGGCTGTGAGACTCCTCTGACTCTGGCAGTTGTTGGTTTGATGGTACCAGAGGCCAACAGATGCAGCACAGCCAGCAGCTTTATCTGAGGTAGGATGTTGGTTGTCCGCTGTGTTGGTACCGTCAGCCTGTGGGCAATTATGTTCAGGATGTGGAGGATGGTTGTCCTTTTGAGCCTGTAGTGGGCAATAATATTCTCTCATGCTAAGTCTATGAGGCTGACCTGAATCGAACGATATATATCTGCACTAGACTTTGAATTACTTCTAAATGCCACAACAGATGCTGAATCCCGGCATCTAGCACTATTGGTCGATTCTGGCGAAGCCGTGGACAGAGAACTGTTGTAATTGGGGAAATATCAATCTGCTAGGAGGTATGGAGAGGGCAAAAGACCTGGAAAAGTACTGGCAAAAATGCTCTGCCCCCCTATAGTAAGGCATATATAACCAAGATTCACACTCCTCTAGAGCATCCGGTGACCTCCACATTGGAAATCCGCAACTTTTTTATAGCTTATTTTAAAACGTTATATAGTTCCAAAATAGGACATGATCTCAAAGACCAAGAAAGCTACCTATCTGAAATTGCAATGGTATATCTTGAAAAATACATGCTAGATTTTCTAACTGAGCCCATATCGGAGGCAGATGTAGTGGGTGTGATAGAAGCACTCCGTAGGTCCTCAGCCCCCGGGTTGGATGGATTTACTGGAGACTTTTACAAGGCCTACAAAGATATCCTTGCACCCCAGCTGATTAAAGTATATGCAGAGGCACTTGAGAGACAAATACTCGCCCCCACTCTTCGGGAGGCAGTTATTATTCTCCTTCCCAAGCCTGGCAAGAACCCATCACTATGTAGCTCCTATAGACCTCCCTCGTTATTGAATCTAGATGACAAAATACTGGCTAAGGTTCTAGCCAGCAGGCTCTCTCAATTGATGGAATTTATTATATCCCCTGCACAGTCTGGGTTTGTCCCACACCGCTCCCTTAATCTCTGGACCCTCTTTACTGTCACATTTTAATCACTTTTTTTCCTTTTTTTTCCCTTTTCCCTTATTGGACGTGGTATGGGTGATGGCAGCTGTCTTGGCTCAAAGGGCGGGCAGGGGGAGACTGAAGTGTCCGACATAGTCCAAATTTTATACTGTGAACGCTGAGGATGCCCATGTGATTGAGCCTCATTACATGAGAATTTATGTATAAGACGATTGTTATGTGAATGGATACCTGACAATGTACACCTTAAATCATTTTTGTTTAGGCGATGTATGAAAATAACTGAAAATAAAGATTAAAAAAAAAAGAAATTCTGTGAGGCTGGTGCATTTCCTGAAGGTCCACTGTCTTTGTCTGCGTTGCCTCTGTGGTGGTCCAGGGGGGTGGTGGGTGTTGTGGCCCTGTTGGGGCTCCGAGCTGCATGATCAGTAGCTCCATTGCATCTGTTGATCTTCAGGTGTGGCTCTGGGCTGGGCTCCCTTTTCTGGTGCAGGTTATCCTCCGACTTTACAATTTTGGAAAAGGTGATGGACAGAGTTTCTGAATGATGCAGAATACTCCTACCCAGTCAAGAGATCAGGGCTTGATCCATCACCGTTTTTTAACTCACTGCACCATCCCAGCTCAGAACCTGGCTACATGCAAATTAGTCTGTTCCTGTCCCAGTGCATGATGGGAACAGGGCAAACCTAACTACCAAGCCAATTCTTATACTGGGAAGGAGACAAGCTTCCGGGGACCGGTTTCTGGCATTTCAGCCGTCGTCGGCCCAGCTTGCTATCCTCCGACTTTACACCAGGTCAGAGCAGGTGTTAATTTCCTGCTGCTAATGCGCCTTATTGCCAGTTTTGTGATCTTATTGCCGATCTGGCTGGTCATTGAGAATGTGTTGAGAATGTTGCGGTGTGGTGTTGTCGCGGCTTTTTGCACGGGAACTACTCTGCATCTCATTAGCAATAATTGCCGGGGTCATCTGTGGCGATGTTTTTTGTGGCTGCTATCACAGTTAAACTGGTGATATGGGCTGTTAGCACCAGCTTGTGAATGGGGCGATAAATTTATCATGACTTTGGCTGCAATAAACTGCTGATAACTCAATGATAAATCATTGAGAATATACTCCATATAGTCATCTCACAAAAATAAAAATGAACATATAGCATGCAGTGCCTTTAGTTAACAATAAATAATTATATCTTTAAATGCTAAAATGCATATAGTCATGTCACAAAAGTGAAAATGAAAATATACCAAGCAGTGAGAGAGGTGATGATTTCGGGGTCCACCCTAACCTAGGGAGAGAACCAAGCAGGAGATTTCCAGAGGGCTGCTTGGCATGAACTGGTCGATTTCTGCCCAATGTGGCACTGAGGTATATTGGTGATTGAGTCACCTTCGATCGGGCATGTTCCACTGAGTTATATGGATGGATGCAGCCCTCTGGAAATTTCCTAATATCTTTGGACGGATAATTTTCACGCCTGCCCAACCTATGTTTTAACGAAATTTTGGATTTGTATGTCAACCTATGCAAGTAAACAACGGGTTGCATTGATAATCCTAATAGAATCCTTGGACGCTCAATTGAATTTCAGTCCTGATGATGACCGTGTCATTCTACAGAGGTCGAAGCGCCGCCAATGCATTGTGGCCATAAAACTAATGAAGGACACTTTATTTTGTTCTATGTTGTTCCCTCTATGTGACATGCATTTTTTGTCTGCCACCTGTTTGGTCTGGATGACATATTGTCTTTGTACCAGCACACTGTAGTGAGCGTCATTGTTTCATCTGTTTTAATATTTATAAAAAGGAATACATTTGTCATATTTTCTCAGAAAATATTAATGTATATGGGTCTCTCTACATTTTCTTTTTCTTTTACTGCACTGTTTTTTATTACAATTTAGATATTTAATCTTTGTAAATGTTATAAATTGGTGTTGCTTGCTCTCTAAGAATAGCCATCTACACCCAGTCAAATATTTTCAATGGAGGCAAAACGCATTTCCGCACTGCAATATAAAGGAAACTTATATGTCATTGGCACTGTCTAACCTTCATTTTAAGTGATATATGGGAATCCAATTGCACCTGGTAAAACACGGATGACTAAGTTAGTGATATTTAAATGTGTATGTAAGTGATGTGTGGCAAGCAAGTCAGATTGTAAAGATCCAAGTGTACCTGTGTGTTTTGATGACCAAAGTGTATTGGAAAAGTCGGGAAGTTTTGATTCACATTGTGATTTAATGCCCTGGGCATCAACAGGAATATACGCACTGTCAAAATTAAGAAATCCTAATAAGGTTTGCAGTTTCTATAATGTATTTGGAGTTTCCAGTTGTGCACACCACTCCAAAAAGTGAGGGGCAAGACTCTTAACCTCATGTGTAAGTTTATATCCTAAGAAAACGGACACTTAGAAATACAATATGAGATTTCCTAAAATTGAACTTATAGCCATATGAAGTAAATCCTAAAATGATGCGATCCATTCTGGCCAAGTGTGGGTTTAAGTCATCGTCTGTCAGGTAGATGTCCTCTACATAAGACAGGGTCAATAGCATGTAGAATTGATTGACACTATGCAGGCAGCAGACAATCCTGAACTGTTCTTATACCACATTGGGAGTTTTGTGAAGTGACGCCGAAATCCAAGTTCCAAAAAGGTTGTTCAATCTCCGCTTTCAGGCACTAGATTCTGTGTGAAAAATCTATTGCACATATCCAAGGTTGTTTTGAATTTTTCACGGACTATATTGTTGATTAGTGCCGAACTGTGTGTATTTTGTATTGCAAATGTGCATATACAACTGTATAAATGTCTGTAGTCTAAGACAATATGATATGAATGATCTGGTTTCAAAACTGGAAAAAGAGGGTTAGTCATCTGAGAGATCAGGTTCAATTATTCCCTGATGCTCCAATTCCGAGAGTATTTCTCTAATAGGTGCTTTAGCATCTGGTTTAATAGGCATTGTGGTTTCACTTGCGGGCTGGACCTTATGGGTATTATATGATGAGGAGAGTCCATATCATATCTGACATGATTGCGGTATAAAGCCGGGACTTTTGTAAGAGCCCATTCTGCTGCATAACCTTGTTTGCACTCATCAGAGACAAGAGCAGAAAATGAAGGAAATATTACATCCTCAACCTGTGGGGAAGTTTGGACAAAGAGCGGGGGGCACTTTACCTCCGCTGAAAGGATGTCATAAGACAAAGTTAATTTTTCCAGAAGATTACTTTAATGTTATGCTTTATGTCACCCTCATTTTGTATTTCCAAGTCATAAAACCGATCTAGAGGGGCTACACACCCAACTGGGGTTTCAACAGTAACAAAGTTAGCAGTTGCTCTCGCTGCCAGAAACTTCTGAAGATTCCGGCACACTATGGTGACTTCTGCCATGTTGTCAAGAAGAGTCACTGCCCAACTCCCATTCAGGAGGAGGATTCTCAGTTTTTGTGGCAATTTAAGAGGGTATAGCTGCAACTTTCTTTTTCTGAAATTTGGGTTTAAATAGAGGAGATCATTCCTCCTTTTTTATCTTCACATCAGATGAGCACTGTGAGACTCTTTTTGGCTTTACGTACTCTTCTTGTCTGCTGTCATATGGCCCTGCTCTCACGTAATGCTTTTCTGATGAGTTGTAGAATCTTTCAAAGGACTCCAGGGGTGGAGAATCCCTGCAAGGGTTAACTCTTTGTGTGTGTTTAGATTTATCTCATGGTTTTTTAACAAGTTCATTGTTCTGCTTGGCTTCCTTGTCAGTACTAGGTTTGCCAAGAGATGATTTATTAGGTCTGGTTCCCAAATTATTGTGTCCTAAAAATGAATACACATTAGCAATAACTATAGGGATTACTGAAATAATATCGATGACACAAATATAGACTTACCAAAATATTGAGGAAAAAACTATAGAATTCAAAAATATCTCCGAACAGGTAAGTACAAAAAAATCGAACCAAAAATATCATTGTCAAAAATATAGGCCCTCATTAGGATTTTGTTTTTTCCGCAGCCTCCAGGCCGGCGGAAGTGTCCGCCAGCCCGGAGGATGCGGAAGAACCGCTGCGGAGACTTCAAAGACCCCCCGCCAGATTAGGATGGCTGTGGGGTCAGGAAGACCGTCCGCCGCTTTTTCCGCCGCGGTCGCCTTACGACTGCGGCGGAAAAGCTCTAATATGGAGGCGGTGTCTAACAGACACCGCCAGCCATATTAGCATGGGGGAACACTGATGCCTTTCCGCGGCGGCTTCTCCGCCGTGGAAAGGCATACAGAGATATCTTTGGGGGCCCGTTACGGGCCCCCAGGGTGACGGGGGAGTGGGGGGTACACATGGGAGGTACCTATGGTACCCCCCTGCATTTGCGTGCACGAAGCAGCAGGCACTGCGCGGTGCCTGTCGCTTTGTGCATGCAAATGCGATGCATGCACATTTAACCTTACGCGGATGCTGCTTCAAGCAGCACCCGCCGCAATGTTAAATATTGAGGATGTGACCGCCAGTGTGGTGGTCACATCCTTATCTGCACAGAGGGACCGCAGCTGCCCCTGCGGATGGTCCCTCCTACTCTGGGGTGGCGGTTGGATGCAGGTCCGTCCGCTATCCTAATGAGCACCATAGTTAGTCAAAATATCGAATTTTTTTAAGTCTTAAAAGTAATTGAAAATTAATGAAATAATAAATATAATTAACTTAAACATGCTTAAAATACTTAAATAACCTTAAAATTAATAAATAATTAATGTAAGTAAAAAAAATACAATTTAATTTTTCAATACATATATATATATGAACATAATATTAATAAAAAATATACAATATTTTTACCGTTGGATAGCGTTGGGGTAGAAATTACTATTCCCTCTCCAGAGAGTGAAACAGTAGGGAAAGCGTTGGATAGCGGAAGGGTAAAAATTACTATTTCCACTCCAGTGAGTGCAACAGTAGGGAAAGCGTTGGATAGCGGGAGGGTAAAAATTACTATTCCCACTCCAGAGAGTGCAACAGTAGGGAAAGCGTTGGATGGCGTAGGAATAAAAATTACTATTCCCACTCCAGTGAGTGCAACAGTAGGGAAAGCGTTGGATAGCGTAAGGGTAAAAATTACTATTCCCACTCCAGTGAGTGCAACAGTAGGGAAAGCGTTGGATAGCGTAAGGGTACAAATTACTATTCCCACTCCAGCGAGTGCAACAGTAGGGAAAGCGTTGGATAGCGTAGGGGTAAAAATTACTATTCTCACTCCAGTGAGTGCAACAGTAGGGAAAGCGTTGGATAGCGGAGGGGTAAAAATTACTATTCCCACTCCAGTGAGTGCAACAGTAGGGAAAGCGTTGGATAGCAGGAGGATAAAAATTACTATTCCCACTCCAGAGAGTGCAACAGTAGGGAAAGCGTTGGATGGCGTAGGAATAAAAATTACTATTCCCACTCCAGTGAGTGCAACAGTAGGGAAAGCGTTGGATAGCGTAAGGGTAAAAATTACTATTCCCACTCCAGTGAGTGCAACAGTAGGGAAAGCGTTGGATAGCGTAAGGGTACAAATTACTATTCCCACTCCAGTGAGTGCAACAGTAGGGAAAGCGTTGGATAGCGGAGGGGTAAAAATTACTATTCCCACTCCAGTGAGTGCAACAGTAGGGAAAGCGTTGGATAGCGTAGGGGTAAAAATTACAATTCCCACTCCAGTGAGTGCAACAGTAGGCAAAGCGTTGGATAGCGTAGGAGTAAAAATGACTGTTCCCACTCAGTGAGTGCAACAGTAGGGAACGCTTTGGATAGCATAGGAGTAAAAATTACTATTCCCACTCCAGTGAGTGCAACAGTAGGGAAAGTGTTGGATAGCATAGGGATAAAAAATACTATTCCCACTCCAGAGAGAGCAACAGTAGGGAAAGCGTTGGATAGCGTAGGGGTAAAAATTACTATTCCCACTCCAGTGAGTGCAACAGTAGGGAAAGTAAATACTTCATATATGAATAAAAATAAATTAAATATTAATACCAATTACAAATTAATTAAAAGTAATTACCAATTTAATATAATATAATAATTAATCAATTAAAAATACAAATATAAATTAATTATTAAAAATATTTACCTATTAATACAAATTAATTACCAATTAACAATTAATTAATTAACAATTAAAAATAATTTAAAATTCATTCAAAATAAATACCAATAAATACATTAATACATTTAATTAATTACAATTAAATTACTTCCCACCCTATTCCCCTATAAACCCACAACCCGCTACAGAAAATAAATTGATAAAATTAACATAATTATCAATTAATCAATTAATACAAATTACTTACCAATTATAATTACATTAATTACCAATTAAAAATTAATGAACAAATAATTCAATATAAATACCAATAAATAAAGTAAAACATTTCATTAATTAGAATTAAATTACTTCCCACCCTATTCCCCTATAAATACTCAACCCGCTACAGAAAATAAATTAATAAAATTAACATAATCATCAATCAATTAAAAATAATAATTACCAATTATATTTTAATTAATTACCAATTAAAAATTAATTAACAATTAATTCAAAATAAATACCAATAAATAAATTAAAATATTCAATTAATTATAATTAAATTACTTCACACCCTATTCCCCTGTCAACCCACAACCCGCTACAAAATTATAGTACGCAAAAATTAAATACCATAAAATTAATTACTTAAAATAAATTATAAAATATATATACACTTTTCACACATATACTAACATAAAAAACCCTTAAAAAAATTCGATATTTTTGCTGACTATATTCTGTCCAATTCGATATTTTGTCCATTCTATATTTTGAATTCGATATTACTCCAATTTTATTCAATATTTTTGTTGACTATATTCCGTCTTTTCGATATTTTGTCCATTCTATATTTTTAATTCGATAATACTGCAATTCTATATTTTTGACTCAATAGTTTTACTGTATACCTAACTATAGGTAGCTTACATTCGCTTGTGCAATTGCTGTGTGTCTCTGGTAGATAGCCAGAGATGCCCCTTCGCCTTTAATGTTAGACAGAATCATTGCGGGCACCACATGAAAATTTCCCATTTGTTTCAGCCCCAAATCTGGGGCAGCAGCTGCCCCATGCTTGTTCTGTATTTGTTTTAACATGTCCAGCAAGACTGACGTGGACGGAGTGCCAGGCCTGATGGTCTAGTTCAGGGCAAAGACTGTACCCCATGTGTTACCGTCACCAATTCCAGGAACCATTCCATGGGGTAAGCACATAGTCAATAGTCTGTGCTTGTCTTGTGGTCCGGTAAGGGCAAACAGCTTCAATTTGGTTGTCTTTTTGGGCGACCAAAAAAATTGAATTTCCTCACGATTAGTGGGCAACTTGCCCACAACTGAATAAACAATTACAGAATTTATTGTAGGCACTGCAGGCAACTGGGCTTGCCCTGGCAGGCCAGGCCATGCTGGCAGAGCCAATACGGTGTGCAAAACATATTGAGTCAAGCGTCTATAGAGTGCAACTACATCAATATATAAAGCTCTTAGCTGCAGAGCATTAAGATTTGAAGTGTCAGGGCATGGTGTGTATCTGACTAATGCTGGCCAGGTTTCCCCATCATTATTAAGGGGACCTATGTATACTGGATGCAAGTACATGTGGAAGGGCACCTAGGAACCAAGTATTATGTCCCTAGTGGGATAATGGTATTTCTATGAGCACATATGGTCTATATTGTGTTGGAGGTGCAACAACTCGATATTCATGAAATGTGTTTGTTTGAGCATCTACAACTGGAAAAATGGACCTAAGAATAATAGACTTCAAAGCAGTAGGCATCATCAGATTATACCACAAATATAATATCACCTCCTGCATTAGTAAATCCTTGATGTGTTACAACTGCATGGACTGCAGTTCTGCAATTAACTGGTATCACAAATAGGTGCTAGCACAGCCGTAAGAAAAGCAGAAACAGAAAAAAGTGCAACACTTAAATGGGTTATCCTTTTAAACTTTGGAGCTTGAAAAAAATATAGAATTTGGTGCTTCCTAAACACTGTGGAGGATTAATCCCCAACATTACTGATGTCTCCAGTGGTAGGCTTAAGAGCTATTATGGACACACACACATGCACTGCTAAGGAGACCTGTACAATAAGTAGCAGACCAAGCGTTGGTGGTGCCATGTTGTAGGGATTCTTTCTAGAAAAAGAACTATGCCTAGGACAACAGGAAATCAGAATGTAGGGACAGAATCACCATACCACATCAGTATCAATGGGTCCAAATCTGACTAGGTCATAGTACCTTACCTGTCCTCCTATCCATCCCAGAGTAGCAGGTAAATTAGCACCTCAGACCACTACTCTTTAGCTCCCAAGGAGAACTGTAGAAACAGATCGTCACCTTTCATTTTCTCACTCATACATGTCCATAATAAACAAACAAAAGACATGAGGAAAGTTTACAATATTAATTGAAACTATTGTGCTCTAATATGAAACAACTTTGCTGCAACTAGTAAACATATGCATGCTAGCAAAGTAATTAGCATTACAATTAAACTATATACAGTGAGAAGCCCTACTATGGTGAATGATATATGTACTTCAGCCAATCCTCACTACATGGGAACAGTGATATATCAGAGATATCTGGGATTGGAACTGGCCTCCATACCTGGCATTTAAAATTAGGTAAACTGCATCTCAGGTTGCACAAAGCTGGTGCATTCACCTCAGGACCTTTTCTTCTGCAAACATTCTCCTCTCTGTATGCAAAAGGCAAGTCTCAGTGCATATGATAACAGGTGTCTCACTGGAAAACAGCAGATGTGAATTTATCTTGTGTCTAAATGCAAAGCCACGTTGCTTACCGATCACTGAAAAACAGTGGCCCAGTGTTGTTCTACCTTGTATGAAATATTCAGATGGAGTCCAAGAGAAAAGAACCAAATAATAAAAACAGGTGCAGTTCATTTATAAAATAATGCTGTGGGACAAAACCAAGGTGCTGTGTGTAACTTGTGCAAAGCAGCCTACAACTTGCAGTCAGAATACAGGAGGGGAGAACTAGGTGAGCCCTAAAGGGAACTCACGACAGCCCTGTGGTAGTGGACTGTTTTTAATAGCATTTGGGAGGGGTTGTCCATTCACAGTGAGGCCCTATGGCCAACCACATGCCACGCATGGCTAAAGGCAATGTGCGAAGGGGACTGGCCACCCGTGGGATTAGGGATCAGGGCCAGCCTGCAGGCTACACCCTGAAGCCTATTCCTCACACCACATGGTAGAAATGGGCATAAGGCCTGGCATGAGGCATGATGGGGGTTTGGCTGCAGATGATTGAAATAAGATCTTCCTTTACAGTAAAGAAACATGGACATTTGCTGTAAACCAAAGAGCAAAGGGGAGTTATGGATAAGTGAAGTAGTAAGATTTTAAGATATGTTACAAAAAACGTACAAATGTACAGAAAAAAGCAAAGGTTAAAGTGGAGTGATGTCGGTTTTTTAAAAATAAAATAAATACTGTTTTAAAACAAAAAACACTGTGATTCACCAGTTATATGTAACTGACTTATGTATAACACTGCTATAATGCACTTCTTATGACCTCACGTATTACCTCACTGATGACAATTGAAATCTACGGTGGTGGAAGTTATACTCAGTGGTGGCTAGCACCTATGGAGGGGGGTGCGTGTGCATGTCAAATAATATTAAAAAATCAAATAAAACTTACCGAACTCAGGTGCTCATTAGGATGGCGGACGGACCTGCGTCCGTCCGCCACCCCAGAGTAGGAGGGACCGTCTGCATGGGCAGCGGCGGTCTCTCCGTGCAGATTAGGATGTGACGGCCACCCTGGCGGTCACATCCTCAATATTTAACATTGCGGCGGGTGCTGCTTGAAGCAGCACCCGCCGCAAGGTTAAATATGCATGCATCGCATTTGCATGCACAAAGCGGCAGGCACCGCGCGGTGCCTGCTGCTTCATGCACGCAAATGCATGTGCACCCCCCAACCCCCCCGTCACCCTGGGGGCCCGCAACGGGCCCCCAAACATATCTCCGTATGCCTTTCCACGGCTGAGAAGCCGCCGCGGAAAGGCATCAGTGTTCCCCCATCCTAATATGGCTTGCGGTGTCTGTTAGACACAGCCTCCATATTAGAGCTTTTCCGCTGCGGTCGTAAGGCGACCGCGGCGGAAAAGCGGTGGACGGTCTTCCTGACCCCCCAGCCATCCTAATCTGGCGGGGGGTCTTTGAAGTCTCAGCAGCGGTTTTTCCGCATCCTCCAGACCGGCGGACACTTCCGCCGGCCCGGAGGATGCGGAAAAACCGCAATCCTAATGAGGGCCTCAGTGAAGTCCTTCCTCTGGAACTCTTCTTTCGACGACACAGGAACCGGATGCTGGAAGTCCCTTGGCCAATCTTGGCACTGTTCTCAGCAGCATGAAAGCAGCCTTAAGATTGGTTGGAGTGGCCTTACTTAGTGCTCAACAAATTTATTGGAAGGTTCCCCTGGTTGTTTTCACAGGGAGGGGGGAGAACAGTACCAAATAAGAGACCATGTGGTTTGTTATTAATAAATGGGGTCAGAAATACTGACTGAAACGTGTGAAGGGGTGCTGGTCTAAGGAGAGTCCTAATTTGTCAATTAACTTATAGTGGCAAATGAATATATAGAACACTTTCATACTGTATACCCAAATATTGTAAAATAGACAAATCCACCAAAGATATAAAGAATATATAAAAAACAGTTTATTATAGTACCTCCCTTAAGGGTTACAATCTAAATTATTAAAATGCATTAAAATACATTTTCCACATGATAAAAGATTTGTGATAAAAAGACAGTCAAAGGAAAGAGTCGACGCGGCGTTTCGGTGTTCGTTTACAATAGTCACACCTTCATCAGGACATTTTGACAATTGATTTGTAATCTGAATTTTTTGAAGCTTTTATTTAAATTTAAAAGACTTCTAGATCGACTAGAAACTTGTATACATCTGTTTCTTATGAAAGTATCAAATGGAGTCTCGGATTCCTTCTTCAATTCGGAATCACGAGTTATATGTTCGTTTTTATCCGTGTTCGAGTCCTCCGGTTTTCCGGGAGGACTCGAACACGGAGGAGCAGGAAGGCCGAATCAACCTACGAAGGCTTATGAAAAACAGGAAGCGTTTCTTTAAAAATCCAAGGCACCAGACGAGCGAGCAACCAATCACACTTGCCGCATAAAAACGACCATATAACTCGTGATTCCGAATTGACGAAGGAATCCAAACTCCTTTTGATACTGACCTGAGAGTAAATTAAGGTGGCTCCTCCGTGTTCAACTACATTACGTAGTTGCCTTATCACAGGTACTACACTATCATAAGAAACAGATGTATACAAGCTTCCAGTCGATCTAGAAGTCTTTTAAATTTAAATAAAAGCTTCAAAAAATTCAGATTACAAATCAATTGTCAAAATGTCCTGATGAAGGTGTGACTATTGTAAACGAACACCGAAACGCTGCGTCGACTCTTTCCTATGACTGTTTTTTTTATCACAAATCTTTTATCATGTGGAAAATTTATTTTAATGCATTTTAATAATTTAGATTGTAACCCTTAAGGGAGGTACTATAATAAACTGTTTTTTATATATTTTTTATATCTTTGGCGGATTTGTCTATTTTACAATATTTGAGTATACAGTATGAAAAGTGTTCTATATATTCATTTGCCACTATAAGTTAATAGACCTTACTTAGTGCTCCACATCTCTCTGGAGTCTTTGCCTTGCTCTAGCCCAGCTGTCTTAACACAGCTGGGTTAGAGATGTTTAAAGTGCGCATGGGACGACTGGCAAAAAAACATGCACACTTTAAAACCTGCAATACCAGCCCACCCTCTTCCCTGCTGCTGTTTCTTATCATCAGCTCCGCCCCCGTCCTGACACTCTGCTCAGGAGGAGGGATGTCAAATAAAACAATTAATAAAAATGGGGGATCCGCCCCTGGTTATACTTGTGTCAGTTATGTTTAAGTGCTGAATTTCGTTGAGTGTTTGATTTAAAATGATAGATCTTTATTATTTGAGGACCTGCATATAACTTCACCTTAACCTTTGGTTTTTTTTCAGTGAATATTTATATGGGATATCTAGTTGGTTTCCGCTAATGTTTGTAGGGTGCCCTCAACTTTTTGGGGTTACACAGTGTATTACAGATGTACTCCAGGAAGTTCCCGATAGTCATAGATTTTCAGGACCGCTCAAATTTCTAAAACATTACTAATTCCACTGTACTATTTGACTGGGTGGAACAATGAAGGAGTAAATAATGCTTCTGGAAAAAAAAATTTCCTGAAGTCAATGCAGGCAGTGTGGATTCTGTATGAAACGTCTTTAAAACTTTACATTTTCAGCAGTATGGGTTCTATACATCATTTGCAGCTAGAGCCAGTCTCTTTATACATTTTGACAGAATAACACTGATGAGAATGAAATAATTACGGTAATGCAGTTCCTATGTTTTTCTGGCGAGAATGTTTCTAGAGATGAATAACAGAGTATGGGACTATTAATTCTACTAATAGGAGTCAGGCTGTAACTCAGTCTATTTATCAATCACCTATAGTCTAAACATTAAGACATGAAACAGTGTACATATGAGCAAAAAGGGAAAACTTTGCGAACGTTGTTGAATATGTGGACTTTTTTTTCTTTAATAGCCACATTACAAAGTGCTAGGTTACATGTCTGTGTCTACATTAAGAGCTATTACTGTTTATCAAGGCTCCTGTTTAGCTTCTTTCTTAAGAGCTTTTAATAGCTTTTAAAAATTGTTAGCATGTTACTTTGGTTCAATTTCTAAATAATTTACAGAACTCCTGACCTTGTGCTTTCCTGGAGTTGATGTAGCTGTTCTGGAAAGCATATAACTTGACTTGCATGGGAGAATTATGTCTTCACAGCTGCGGCATGTCTACCATCAAATGTAATCTGTGTTAAATAATACAATGGAGCCATAAAAAAGTCATGAAAACGGTTCCAGGGAAATGCCACTAGATGTCAGTGTTCCCACGTATTCTCCTGCTGTTCAACACAATTTTACGAAGCAGTATTTAAGGTTTAAAGCCAACGCATTCGTGCTTCACAAATATTATCTTTGGAAGTGTCTTACGACTCAAAGTAGGTTTGGTGTCCACAAACGGGTCCATCGAATTGATCAGTAGGACAAAAGAAACAGGGATGATGTAAAATTATAAAAAGGTCGATGGTACTTTAAAGTATAAGGCATCCATTTAAAATATTGATTTAAAAAAACTTTAAAAACAGGTTGCACATTTGAAATATATTGCCCATAAACGATCCACATGGAAAGGTTTGACGTATTCATAGTTTCAACTTACATAGCTTTATCCTTACACAGGCATTTCGAAAAGAGCAGTTCAATATGTACACTCCTAGTGCATGTATGGATGGGGGAGGCATATAAACGTATAACTCATTTAAACAACATTTAAGGTCAACACCAATGTTAATTTTACTTTACTCCTTAAGATGTCTAAAATGTGGGAAATTCAAAAGTTAAGTTAGCGAGGCAACCTGAACTCATCACAGTGAAATTACTATGTGTTAATATTTTTATGGTCTATACTATCGAAAATTTAAGTGACGTCTTTTTGAGTAGTAACGCCATATTAGGTTACGATTCCGTTTTAAGTTGTGTTTAACAACAAGCAATGCTAAGATTTGTTGGGGTCGATTTACTAAGATTTTACACTATGTTTGCATCACAAAAAACACAAATTCAGAAACCCCGAGTCGGCAAACGCTACATGCCGAAATAGGCCCAAGTTCTACCATAAAGTGTATAAATTGGTGGCTGACGGATTACTAATTGTTAATTAATATAAAAAAACCCAGACCGCAGCAGAAGACCTCTGAACAAAGGAGTGTTTGTAATGAACAGTACCCTCATTAAAAGGGACCAAACAATATGAACTTATTGTCAAGTTGAAGGGGGAAAGGCTTAATAAGAAGACAGCAACCATTTTCAAGCGGGCTGCAAGATAAGGATCCCGTATATTGGTTTTATGAAGAACCAATGTTTTTAAATATTCAGTCCTGAGGAAGGTGTTTTTCGGAAGGAATAGATACACCGAAACGCGTCGACACGAGGATCAAGTTTTTATGTATTTTTTTTTTGCATTGTTTTACACGAATTGAAATGTTATAATTTTTATATGTAATGCACTAGTATATGAAGGGGACAACATTGAATACAATTTGGAGAGAAAAAAATCTTTTAGTCTCACTGAAATGAGATATCTCTATGTGGAACCTTTCATTTGTGTAGTACTATGTACATGTTCATGTTTTTAATTGCATCAAATTGAGTCTTTTGAAACAGAATATTATCTAATTCTGTGATTTTTAAAAATAATAAATGAAGAATATGATTCCACGTGCTGCTAAATATCTTTATAACTAGATCTCCTATGGTTCACTGTATATTACTGTGATGAACCACATAATAATTGAATAACACAGAAAGGAAACATATTTTTGTTATTACTGCATCACAAAAGTAACACAAAATATTTTTTCACCTATTTACTTTCCAGCGTAAAATCTGTTTTACACTGGAAAAGAACTTGGAAGTGCTGCTTTCCATTACTTAGCGCCATGGAGGTGTAACATAGGTGGTTCATGAACATTCCATGGGACCACCCAAGGTTTCGGATGCTAAGCCCTATTTACTTGAAAAAGTCAACAAGGTTTATCTTCAAAAATAGCACCCATTTCAGATAGGCTCTATGAAGGAGCAATGCTTCTATTTCTCCTTTCTTTTCCCATTTTGCATGTGTGCTGTATTACACAGCATACTTACACAGTGGGAAAAGGTTCAAAGTAAGTTTACGCATAGTATTTTGTACAGGAAGGGTAACCTTCCAATACAAAACATATGCTAGACTCATGGAGACACCCTTGCACTATGGCGTAAAGGTGTGTCCCTGGCTCACAGCCGCACATTTCTGCACTGGCATTAGGGAGAGAGAAGAGTCATATTTCTGTAAATAGGGTACCCTCCTTTTCTCTCCTTCTCATGCAGTGCAGCACAGCATTTGCAGCTGGTGCACTGCACTGCGTGACAAACTATTAAATCTGGGGGCATATTTTCAAGGAGCCTGCGCCACCACCTCGTCACTTTTTTGATGACCTGGCTCCAAAAAGGAACATGCCATTATTCTCTCTAGATCTTCACCAATTCAACCGAATGACCAAGACAGATTAAACAAGTATAGTTGTCTGCCTGAACCAGTTATAAGGGAGAAAAGATGGGAAAACAGTAGAATGGAAAGAGTTTGGGTTAGAGCAGGAATATAGTGAAGAGCCTGTACAAATAGGTACAATTTGTCTATGGGAGAAAAATAACTTCAATAATTTGTTTGCATTGTTAAAAGGCTACGTACTTTGTAAAGGTGAGGTAGGGAAAACCAATGAACCCAGTCTATAATTAACTTACCTAATAGTAGCTCACATAGCACAAACAGCATGCTTTTCAATTGTCATCTTAGACATCAAGGAGGATATACAACATGTAAATTGTCTTCCCAGGGTACATATTAAACATTTATATTGTCTCCAGATTGGCTGTCAGTGTTTCCACTTCCGGGAGGTACCCAAACATACATTTGAATGCCACGATAAACAATTCCTCCAAGAATGCGTCCTATTTGCTCAAAAAGCTCATTCTATTACCATTCTAATATATCATAGCTCGTAAGCATATGCTCAAGTAGTTCCACACTGACACTGGCACTCTTGCAACTTTTAGTTGTCCTGATTTATTCCGTGCCTTAGTTAGGGTAAACAGATCCAAACCTCAGTCTCTGTATCTGTATGGATATATACATCCACCCAACCATGATCTCCAGATACTCATAGTCATTTGAACCCTTCTAAATAACATGAGCCTGGAAATTGAAACTGAACCACTCAGTAAAATAGTGATGTATTATTTCAGTTTCAACCCATGATAATTTAGTTTAAAAAGGCACCCTTTCAAATGTATTTCATTTTGATGCTGTATTCCAGATATTCATTTACACCGATTGAAACTAATGATGTTTCTGATTGCAGTAGTGTTCATCGCCTCCTCCTACTTCAAACCATCTTGAGATGTTAATTTCATTCGAAGGTCCTAACTACAAGTTGCACAATGCTCGGGTAGTGTCAAATCCACATGCAATTTTCCATTACTGCGTAGTAATTTTGCTCAAGTACACTGAAGTTAAAAATAACATCTCATGAAAAGAGAAACACCATGTGGGCCGATTTGTTAGCTATGACCTTCCTGATCCACAAGGGTAAGATTTCCGATGAAGTTAACAATCATGTATGCTAAAAACGTCACTCAATGCGGTTGTACGCGTTTTTAAAAGAATGATGATAACATACCTAATTAAATACCCTACACTACAATTATCCAGCCATAGATAAAAAAAATCCAGCAGTATTTTGATATTAATATCAAAGAAGACATCTGATCAGAAATAGTGTCAGAAATGAAGATGGCTGTGGGTGAGGCCTGATTATTTATTGAGACTCACGAAAAAGGCAGAAGCACACCTTTTAGAAGAGGCACAAGGCAACATAAAAGCCCTGAAATATAAATGTACCGAAACAACTAGTCAAAAGTTCCTTCAAACGATGTATCTGTTATGGTAAAAAAATATCGAGATTAAACCATCATTAACAACAATACAAAGTTAAAATTTCATAAAGACTTAGACATCATGGAATATTGTATAAAAGGTAAGTATATTTTTCTCTTTGTCGATGAAGATGATATTGAAATAATACCAAGGTCTTTATAATAGTGAGTATTAATTTAATGTTTTATTTTAAATGTTAAATAATATATATTTTGACTTAAGTTAAATATTTCAAGGTGAGAACCAATAATGTAAGTATGTTACATTTTTTGTAGTTCTTACACTGTAATATTTGTAAGTGGTGGGTAATTTGTGGGATATGGAAAGTGATATTTTATTTAATAACATTTTTAAAAATATTAATATATATTTTAATACATTTTAAATATAGATGATACAATAATGCGATTTCGGGGGCATTTTATATCAGGGTGCAGGCGCCAAAAATAATTTCTATATTCTGGCTTGGGGTTTATTAGGGGATAGGGTAGGTTCTGTTTCAATGTTACATTAAAGGCCTGAATACGAGTTTGGCGGCCTGACCATTGGACTTACCTTGCAGCAGTCATGAGGACGCCGCAAAGCTGGCCGCATCCTGACTGCCGCATTATGAGTTGACCACCGGGCTGGTAGTGTTGCGGTGTCGGTGCCATGGCAGCGGCATGCACCGCCTCTTGTATGTCAGTGGACTGTGTACTATGCACCATGTCGTCCAAGAAGAGGGGGCAAAACATGTGCTCCTATGTACACCCTCCCTGGGCTACAATCCCCTCAGGCCCTCTTTGGGACCCTTTCCCTGCCCCCCGCCGACCTTTTCATGTTTTGGATCCCTCCATGAAAAGGTCCGCTAAATGGCAGGTCGTAATGGCCACGGTGGTGCCGGAATCGGCACCACATCCATAGTCCAATGCTTTCCTGACCACTGCAGCCGGATCCAAGTTATAGGAGGTTGTGGCGGACATGTGGAGGTCCAACCACCCTTCTTGTAACTGGGCAGTCGGACTGACGAGGAGGTGGTGGTCTCAAGACTTCCGTTCTTGTAATCAGGGCCTAAATTTAGTTCACATAAATTCACATGATCATGTTTTTATGTTTAAAAGTGCATGGGTTTTATATTTAAAGGTGTTTATTTGGGTGGGTAGTGATTTAAAAACAGATTTTAAAAATGGTGTTATTAATTTAGAAATATTTCATTTTATGCTTATATTATGGGTTAAGAAATTCATGGGGGCTTGGGAGGATAGCATTTTCTTGTTAGTTAAATCCTTGCAACTTAGTTTGCATGCCTTTGTTTTGAATGATTTTGCCCATTCTTTAAATGAATTCGTTTTATATTTAAACATGTTTGACAAAGTTTGGGTTTGGATATAGAATATAACATCTTACCCTGCCAAATTATATATTTATCCTGATGTTCTTAGGGCTTGGGATGTAGCAGTAAATCATGCCCCCTTTATATTTGCACTTTCCAAACTGTATGCTAGACTTCTATTAGAATACTAAATGTAAGCCCTCCCAATTGTCACTCTTCTCCCCATGGTTGTGGGGCTGGAGTTAGAATCGTATATCACTCTCTCTCTTATTTATATAATATTCTTCAACATTTTAGGGACACAAGTAGGAATAGCCAAACTTACCCCCTGCATTTGATACTTTTCCCAAAGGTTTTGGGACTGGAATTAGAAATGCATTTTTCTGAAATTTTCACTCCCCCAATGTTTGTGGGAATTAAGTTAGAATATTAATTATAACACATCTTAACCTTTCCCAATGGTTGTGGTCCTAGAGTTAGAAAACTAGACCTTATCCCTCAAATATTTGCATTTTTCCTAATGCTTTAAAACAAACAGCATATTTTTATTACACGTAAAAATAATAATTTGTTACAAAAATAAAGGCATTATTAAATTAACATTACATGTAAATTTACAATAAAAACATAAACAATGGATAATTTTAAATATAATACCTTTACAATATTTGGTATAAACAGGTAGACAAACATAAAATTAGAAACAATTCATTTATAGAATTTTAGGGGTAATAAAATAAAAGAAGTGACACACAATTGCATACATTTACAAGTGAAAAATATTTCCTTTAGTGGCAGTAAAATTAAATATATCTATAGAACAAATATATATCCTGCTGACAGTAAAATATTTAAATTTAGAGGTATCTCAAGTACCTATTTTGTTACAACGTTGTATGCATATTGTTTTTTTAAACATGTTTACAATTTATTATAGGGATATTTTAATGATATATTTAATTGACTGTGGGTAGTCAATACTACTTGTACAAAGTTCATTTTCTTTTTAATTCTCTCTCTTATCTTTTACTTTTTTCTGATGATAATTTTTCATAGTCTGTTTTTAATTTTCAGAATACCATTTTTCTAAATAACATTTGCAAAGTATTTTCATTAAGTTATTAGTGAGCACATGTCAAGAAACCCAGCAGCAGGTTTTCATTTAGGGGCTGATTACGAGTTTAGCTGTCAGGGAGCGGGACGGCATGCCACCTCTCCACTCACCCGATTAGGAGTTTTCTTCCCGTCTGGCGAGCAGTTCTTTGGCGTTCCCACAGTGGTGACTTTAAAAAAAGCATCACAATGGGAATACCAAAGCATGTTTCTGCATGGCATGGACTGTTTAGTCCATGCTGTGCAGGAACTGGGTGTGCATGCACACAGTGGGGCTTGGCATGTGCCCCCGCATGCATCCAAGTGTACAGGGGCAACAGGGGACCTTGTAGGGCCCCCTTCATTTCCCCACTGCCAGCCTTTTCATGGCAGGCTCCCATTGGGCACAGGGTCAAGACTGATTTGCATATGGCTGGTTCCACACTGGAATGGCATGGTGAGCAAAAAAACTGTAGAGTTTAGGCCCAGATCTCTGTGTTGGGGTGAATGTATGACATTGTTCTGCATTCTGTCCACAGTCATGAAAAGGCTGGCGATGGGGAAACTCAGAATATGCTTGACTGTGCCGCGGTAGCATGTACAAGCATATTGCTGCCCCAAACTGCTGTGCCATTGCCATGGAATGTGCTTCCCTTGCGGGTTGTGGCGGTCCCAAAAAATGTCCGACCACCGTACTTGTAATACGGCAGTCAGACTACTGGTGTGGCGGTTTCCGACCGCCACCGCATCTCCGCCATGGCGGCCCAATCGGAATCAGTCCCTTAGTCAGATCAGGCAAGAAGCCTTTCATTTTCTGTTTATTTGCAGTATATGGACTGTTTAGGTTAAGTTGTAATGATTTTTCCCTAACCATCATTAGTTGTAGGGGTGTGCGAATTCCCATAACTTGCTTGTGCATAATTATGCAAAATTGTGAGAAAAAATGAAAATTATGATGATTTACGTGACATGCAAATCAACCTTTCCCATAAAATTGAATTGTGAAATGCATCCTTGCATCAATTTTTAACACAAAGACAGTTTATCCTAAAGAAGTGCAATGAAAAACAGCCAATTGGTTTCTGCATTCACTGTAAATTTTCACAGTGAACGGAATGTAATTACTTTTAGTAGTGTAATGGTTTAGTTTTGAGAATTTTGTGTAAGCTACATAAATAAAAATCCATAAAATTATGCAAATTATGCAGACATAATTTAAATTTCAGCCATGCCTAATTAGTAGTAGGTTTGAATGTGTTTCACTTATTATTGTAGTGTGTATACATGGGTTGTTGATCAGTAGGTAAAGTACACTTTACGTTTGCAACTGGTCAAACAATGTAGTGATAATACATTTATAGAACTTGTAGTTATTTAGAGGCTCATTACGACTGACGGGCGGCGGTCCCACCATACATATAAGAATGCACCCGCGATGCTGACGGGCGCATCCTGGGCTTTTAAGTTTGTGGACGGGGCTGCTGGCTGCAGCGCTGTACGCAATATTAAAAGTGCTTGCACTGCATTTCCCTGCACTATGTGGCAAGCACCATGCGGTGCCTGGCACTTGGTGCAGCAACACCTCCATGACATCGCCACCATGGAAAGGCCTTTCTAAACCCACATCCTAATTTAGTGGACAGTGCCTGCTCGACACCGCCACCATTTTAGCTGCCCTGAACCGTCCGCCAGACAATTGGTGTGATTGATGATGGCGGTGAAGCAGCGGACGGACTTTGCATCCGCCGCCGTCCCCACCGCCATCCTAATTTGGCAGTGGGTAATAGGCTTGGTGATGGCGGAAGGACCGCAACCGCCGGCCCGGTGGTGGCGGTCCTTCTGCCATCATAATGACCCCCTTAGCTTTTTTAGATTGGGATGTTAAATATGTATTACTTTTGTGTTATGGTTATCAAAAACCTTCCTTTTTTGGAATTGTGTTTTTTGCTATTTCTAGTTGGGGGTTTTGAAAAGAAATATGTGTTGTTTTTTTCTAATGATTTTTATCAGTTTCATCTATTTTTTGTTTTGATTCAACCTTTTCAATTTTTTTCTGATTGGAGCATCACAATGGATTTGAGATTTTGGTATTTTGGATTTTCTTGGTAAAAAACACTTATTTCTCATACCTAGTACTACAACAGAAACAAGGGACTACACTCTGGAACTAAACCATAACAAATTATTAGATTTTTACTTTTTCTAAATTTATAATATTTAGATAAATAAAAATGTTTAAATGTCAACTATTCCCTTCCTACTCCCATACTTTCATTTGTGTTAAATGTGTCACAATCATTGATGCAAGTTGTTCATTATTTAGTTTATGATTTAAAATGAAAAACTATATTATCATTTACTTAGATTTTTTAAAATCTTACTTAAATAGAATGTTATCATGAATAGTTAGAAATACCCATACCAATGATATTATATTTGAGCCTGTCATTAGTGCTACTGTAGTAGATTTTTTAAATTAATTTTTATGAATTAGTTTTTGTGGTGTGTGTTTTGTATTAGTATGTCCCTTCATTAACCCGTCCTTCATCCCATCCATTTTGTAGTAATTAGTCCACATTTTCAAACCACATTCTCTTGTCTCTGCCACATTTGCTACTATAAGCAGATGATATCCTATTTATCTTGAAAATGTCTGTGGAATGATGGGCAGAAATAATGTTTTGGAGGCTTTGATATGGTGCTTTTCCATACGTTTGATTTTATGCAGGTTATGTAAACTAAAAAAAATAGGCCTTGTGTTCAGACTTAAGGAAACAAAATTATTTCAAATGAGATATCATTTGTCCCACAGTTGTTGGATAGAGTTAATAATGTATTTTACTTCTTCCTTCTCTGTATTTGTGAACCTTCCACTTTAGTACTCCTAAAAATATTTAGTGAAAACTAGGATTTTTGTCTCAGATTACTTTTGTGAATCAGACCCGTTGCCTTTGTCAATACGTTCGAGTGGGCAAATAAACTGTACAACCACACAAGAATGCAAATCACTTCAGGGTAGGTAAGATACGATATACAGAAAGGAGCCAGTCGGCAGGGGCGGCTCCTCCACTTGTATGGAAGAGCGTTGCCCCACTGCTTTCTTGCCGCGTGAGAAAGCCAGATTATACAGTGGTAATAACTTTTGTTTCTGACCATTTTATGTTTCTTTGCACATTCCGGGTGGGTGTTGGTGGTCGCATATTGAAAATGTCAGTGGAATGATGGGCCGAAATAATTTATTGGAGTCTTAGGTACGGTGCTTTTCCATACGTTTGATTTTATGCAGGTTATGTAACATAAAAAGATAGGCCTTTTCTTCTGACTTAAGAAAAATAAATTATTTCAAATGAGATCTCATTCGTCCCACAGTTGTGGATAGAGTTAATGATGTCTTCTACTTCTTCCTTCTCTGTCTTTGTGAACCTTCTACTTTTTTCCTGCAGAAGAATGAAAATTACCCAGGTAAGTATTTTGTATACAATGCATTTCTACTTCTTTATACTTCTAGCAGGTTGTCCTTTTTTTTAATTGTTTGTTATCACTCCTTCTCCTACTTCTGGGGTTAGGTCCCTAATGATACCAAAAAGTGAACATTGGAAAAAGGCACCTGGAGAGCAAGAGGAAGGTCTTTCTTTCCCGAGGTTTCATGAATTTGTTCTTTGAGTGAAGCATACACTTCTCTAGGGGGTCCTACGTGGTATGAAGGCAGTGGCAAGACAAATAAACTCTTCTCCCCAATGCAATTGTTTCCAAAGTCATCCCATGCAATTGGGTATAGAGCGAGTGCAATACCCCTTTTAAGAATGTGCAAAACATAAAAAGGTAAAGAAAAAGTATGGTGGGATGAATGGCCCTCATCAGTGTAATAAACCACTCTTCTGACGATGCGTCTTCCTCCGGTTCAGCTCTATCTCCTTCCTTGGTTCCCACTTTCTTTGGGTGCGACAGATTGGGAAACATTGTAGCTGTCCTTTCAGCCGCTCTGGCTCCTTTTGCATCCCTCTCCTCTCTGTGTCATTCTTTGGTCTCTTCTTAGTCACTGTTCTTTGTGCACCCCACTTTGGTCTCCATTTCCTCTCTGTCCTTGCTGTTCTCTCAATATTTTCAATTTGATGCCCAGCCCTCCTGCGAAGATGAATCCATTTTTAGTTTCTGCACCCTTTAAGTCATGTCACCAACCCCTTTTTCCTGCTGTAGTGTTTCTTTCGGAATGTTTAGCTGTCCTTTTTTTTATAGGACACCTCCAGGCACAATGTAAGGCCCCACAGGATCAATGCTGTTCCTAACAGGTACGCCCTTTCTGTTGTTCCTCAGTTGTTCCTCACAATGTCGGATACAGATCCCTCAAAACTATTAGAAATAACTGACAACTTGGGTCCATGCCTACAGAGTTGATAAACTGGAAGAAAACTGAACTGATACACATGCCCAAAAGGAAATTCCACATCAAAAACCTGAGCAAATTTGTAATAAGACTGTCAGGGATTAAGGGCCTCATTACTATGTCAGTCAGAGTTGCCTCCGACCAACACGATCGCTGTCTCAGGTCCGACCGACCGACCGACCGACCGACCGACCGACCGACCGACCGACCTCCAGTCAGCAGCCCCAGCACCACAATTACAATGCGACCAAACCTGCCATAGCACAAGCTCCCATAGAGAAATGGGAGATTGTGTTCATCCCTGCAACACGTGGCAGGCACACTGTACATGGATCAATGCCCCCTCGACCCCCTCCGGGAGCAGAAGCAACACTGGGAGAGGGTGCGCCAAGCTTTTTACTGCTGTTCTGGGATCTGGCACACCCAACAGCTGACACACCGGCGGAAGACATAGTGGATCGGGACCAGGACCTGTTAGATGTGCTGGGTGTGGAGGTTGCAGAGCTTGATAAGTAATAATTATTTATTGTCTAAGCTAATATTTTTTCCCAAATAGTAAGCATGGGGTTCACACCCAGGTAATTTATGTTTATGCTAAAAATTGTATGTGATGATCATCCTAGAGTAGACATGTGCTCAGCAGCACTACCTAATCCTACTTGTGTTGTTGGTGCTTGCTTGGTCTGTTTATTTAAGAAGTCAAGCAGAAACTCCTCTGTCCTGTCACTGAGATAGTTTTGGTTAATGGTATTAGAGAGCTAGCATGTTCTCTCACTTCTCTGTGCCTTTATTTGTTGTAGCTCATACAGTCCCAACACCCAACCCCAAGCAATTTCCCAGTGATGTGTAGTAAGTAACTAGTAACTATGCATGCATCAGCATGTATGCATTGAAAAGAAATGTAGACTGAGATCAAAGGTTGAGAGATCGAGAATGAGATGAGAAGCAAAGATCAATAGTGGCAATTTATTAGTAGTTCCAATGTAGTTGAGGAAATTTGGAATGGGGTTAGGAAATTAAGGAAAACGTTCACAATAAAAATAGGAGAGGAGATATGATTCCTAAACGTTCAATCAAATGTTACTGCATTTGCCTTCCCCAGTCAAAATATTTCGGGGAGATTAACTGTACCACTCATTTTTTTTTAACTTTAATGCTGTTTATTTCTTACATCAGCATCCAGGAGCAAGAGGAACATGGCGAGTACCACCAAAGCAACGCAGGCGGGTGAGGGAGCTGGAGGTGCCTCCACAAGTGCAGATGACTCTGCTGGATTCATTAAGTCCTCCTGTTAGAGTTATTTATTTCCCTATCTTGATTCTTCCTTTACCGCTCCACATTTAGAACTATTTTTTTCCTTTTTACTGTGCCTGTCTCTTAATTTCTTTCCACCTCCACTTTGATCTGTTTCCCAAATCCTCCTTATCCCTACAGTATCCTATTAATTACTTACTTTCTATATATTTCAAATTTCTGTACTTGACTTCAAAACTATCTGGAAGCGTTCCATTTCCCCTTATAGACTGGTGGTACAGTAAGTCTCAGACAACCCATTTTAGGTCAGGTACTCTACTGTGAAGATCACATGCAGTTAAGGTATTCTACCCATGTTTGTTAATTAGGATTTATTTTTCTTGCCCATGCTTAAACAGTAATGTAAAACAAAAGAGTGGCTATGTTCCAGTGTTGTGCATGTATCATTAACATGGTATACCGCAGTTCATGACCGTGCAGCATGGCTGGATGTATGATGAGGAGGACAGCCCCATTGCATTTGCCAACTAAGCCAATATGTCCTTTATTGACCAATTATTTAACTACTTCATTGCGCTTCAATAACTCCGATTCATTACAGCTTCACCTCACCATAATTTCAAAAAGTTTTTGTTTTGCTTGACTAGCTGGCTATTCATGGATTGCTAAATACCAAAATGCCCAATATGATGTTTTGAATTTTGATAGAAGAGTAAGATACTGTAACCGAAACTGTAGTGAGGTTTTGCTTTATGGTTGTATTTTGCCTAAAAAAACAGAGCGGGGCATACTGGGAATCTCAAATTTCAAATGTGTAAAGTTTTTTCTAGCCACACAGACCACCAGTAGAGGGGACACAGTTGCGCCAGCAGAGGGGAAGCAACTCCTGCGGTCACCAGCGAGGGGGGAGAACCAAAACCAGTAGGGTGGGCAGTTGTAAGTCACATTGCTTACTTATTGACAGATAGTAATATACTCACTGCAAGGGCGTTGACTGACTCATGAACAACACCCAGCTTTAGCAGATACAGTGGAAGTTGAGTAGTAATGTCCTCTTCTATCTGCAACTCAGCAGACAAAGGTTCATAAATTAACTTTGAGAATGATGGGTTGATGGGAAAGACAAAACAGGATGGAAGGAGAATAGATGGATGACATGTATGTAATATATAAGTGTAAGTGTACGTGTGTGAAAGGATGCATATAGGTGAGTGATGATGATAGGAATCAATCTGCATGGCTTGGTGAAGGATGGTTGAAAGGAATTCTTGGGTGGATTAAGGCAATGCAGGATGCATGAATATATTGGGTGAAAGCAAAGATGCATGAGAGGGTTAAAGGATGTTGGTGAAAGGTTTGTCCGGAGCTATGTCTGGATGGATCGACTGATTGGATAATGATGACTAGTTTTCTATCACATGCAAAAACAACAATTGATGGACAGAATGCAGAACAATGTCATACATTCACGCCAGTACAGAGATCTGGGCCTAAATCCATGTTTTTTTGCACTCCACACCACCCCATTTTAGACATGGCCATATGCAAATCCGCCTTGACCCTGTGCCTCATGGGAACAGACCGGCCCGAACTGCCAAGCCATGTCTTCCCTGGACCAGAATCAAGCACCCTAGGACCGGTTTCTGGCTATCAGCCGTCTTCAGCCAGGATAGCTTGACTCCAGTGGTGTGGAGAGCACGGGACTCACGTCTGAGCATACCCGTCCCACTCGGGGTGACAAAGGCAAAAACAACAATGGATGGCAGAATGCAGAACAATGTCATACATTCACCCCAGTACAGAGATCTGGACCTAAATCCATCGTTTTTTTGCACTCCACACTACCCCAGTTTAGACATGGCCATATGAAAATCAGCCTTGACCCTGCGCCTCATGGGAACAGTCCAGCCCGAACTGTCAAGCCATGTCTTCCCTGGACCGGAATCAAGCATCCTAGGACCGGTTTCTGGCTATCAGCCGTCTTCAGCCAGGATAGCTTGATTCCAGTTGTGTGGAGAGCACGAGACTTATGTCTGAGATACACATAAAAGGCTGCAATCAAAGCTCTCAAGTAAGGCAACGCTACACATTCCAACAACTTCCATTTGGCAGGAACAGTACACGCGACCCCCATCCCCAACCGCCCCACTCCCACCATCGCACTATCGGGACACATCATCTGCCTCAAGTTCTGGCGGGTCGCAGTTATATCCTCTTAACTTGTTCCAAGCTCCCCACACCTCCCATTTTCTGGGACAACCACAGTGGATAAAGACCGCCTTTTTGGCCACCATTGCCTCGTCCATGTCCTTACACCACTTCCGGAGTGTAGGTGTTTCTCCCGACCCCCACAACATAGCAATATTGCGCTTGGCAAATGACATTCCTAGCACCGCCCAATCCTGCACCTGATGGGTGAGATCGTTGGGCTCCCACACATTTAAGAGACAACGTCTTGGTTCTGGCAGTATCGAGATTTCCTCAGTCTTTGATATAGTGCGCATTACCTTAGCTCAATATGCTGCGATGTGAGGACAATCCCAAAGAGTGTGAAAAAATTTACCCTCCACCCCACAATTCCCCAGACAGCACTGGTGTTGAGCTTTCCTTATTGTATGGAGTGTCATTCTAGTGTAATATGTGCGATGTAGCACCTTGAGTTGTACCAGTCTTAGCCGCGAGGGTATGGCAGTTTCACTCGTCGACCATAATGCCTCCTGCCACTCCGACTCATCGAAGTGTCCCAAATCACGGGACCATTTTTGTCATAACTTGGACGTCGGATCTGGCAGATTATTAACTAACTTACGATACGTGAAAGATGTCGCCCTTTTATTCATGTGTTTCGTCAGGAGTCTGTTCTCCAGAGGAGTAGCCTCCGGTGTGCCAGTACCTGGTGCTATAATCGACTGGAGCGCATGTCGAATTTGGAGATACCTAAACTTCTCCGTCTGCGCCAGTCCGTATTTGGCCTCCAGGTGTGTAAAATCGACCACTGCTCCCTTCTTCCAGAGATCACCTACGGTGGATATACCTATATTATCCCAGTTTTTTAATCCCTTACTATTCATAAGTCGCCCAAGCCGCTGTGAGTCCCAGAGTGGTGTTATTTGTGTAATAACCCCAGAGCACTTTAATCGAGCTTGCGCCCTATACCATATGTGAACCGTATGTGCTGTTGGGCCAAGCAGGGAGGGGGGCCTACGTTTGCTATAAAAAGCCGACATCATTCCATCCTCTCCTAGCCACTGCCTATCCGCCTGGAATGCCGGCTCAACGTGGGGGGCTTGGGTCCATTGATTAATTATTTTGAGATGTGCTGCCCAGTAATATAGTTGTATGTTTGGGAAGGCTATCCCCCATTGTACTAGCAACGCACAAGCTTGTCTTGAGAAATCCGTGCCGGCTTATTTCCCCATAATAAACTGGAGACTTCAGCCGCTATGGCCCTGAAATATGACGGTGGGACCGTAAGCGGGGAGTTTTCTAAGACATATAAAAAACGGGGAAGTGTCATCATTTTGAAAAGCGCAGCCTTGCCCAACATTGTGAGGGGGAGACTACGCCAAAACACTGTGTCGCGCTTAAATCGCTCCAGTTGGGGCTATAGATTTTTCCGGTAGAAGTCGGCAAAGTCAGGTGTTGCATAAGTGCCCAAATACTTGAAGGCCTCATCAGTGATCCGCAGCGGACAATCCTGGGGCAGCACTGGTGGTGAACCCCTCAGAACATAGAGAACGAACTTAGACCAATTCATAGGGTACCCTGACACTCGACCAAATATTTCGTGAACATTGAGGAGCACTACAATGGATTTTCTGGGGGATGCGAAGTATAATAACACATCATCCGCATACAATGATATGCGGTCTTCCCAAGTTTCGTTCTACAGAAGCCTGTGGATTTGAGGTTCCCATCTAATCCATTCCGCCAGCGGTTCAAAAACCAGTGCAAATAATAATGGGGATAGTGGACTCCCCTGTCTTGTCCCACGGGAAAGCGGGAAGTCCCTTGATATATGACGGTTGACCCCGACATGCGCAAGTGGGTTAGTGTATAGCAGGCGAATCGAAGCACAGAACTTTGTACCAAAGCCCAGGTGCCGCAGAGCTGTAAATAAATAAGGCCACTCCATCTTTTCATTTCATTTAATCTTTATTCGGTTTAAAAAACCTTGTAAGATACAATACATTAAAATCATAACACATCTTTAAAATACATAGTAGATAGCAGCAGTGGGTAAGAAAATATATCATCACATCATTATTTGTGCAAAATACACAGAAATCATCTAACAGGGGCTAGCTAGGTCCTAGTCGGTCCCTCTTCCATAAAGAACACTGAGTAAATATACACAATAATAAAATAATACATTAGATATCTATTTTGTTTAAAAAGTGATATGCACCATAACAATATAACAATAAGACAGGCAGCACTATGACTAACACACAGTAAATAACATGGTAAAATAGCCCATTACATTTAGGTTTTCTGATTTTTCCTTCTCCTAATCAATGCAACACATAGGAGAAAACGACTTAGGCTAAACACAATCGGTTGTGCAGTATCTCCTTTGAATATTCTGAGTCCAACCTTAATTTGTCTGAGGCCTAACCTATTACAAATTGGCTTAAGCCATTTTTTCCTTGCTTTAAGGTATGCTGGGCATATAAATAAAACATGAGACTCATCTTCTTTCATCCCCATTTCACAAAGCTCGCATATATTGGAGCCAGCAACCCCGGTCAACCCCTTATTACAGTTCCAGCTAGTTGTTCTATCTTTTAATAGCAAGATGCTATACCGGAACTTTAAATATAGGCTTTTAGCCAGTGGAGGGTGAATTTCGTCCATGAGGGGCTCTAGTTGCATATTCATTTTACTTTCAAAAAATTTCGAAGTTAGAGTCCCTGTTCTGGGATTTGCAACCGCTGAGTCTCTGATATAGTCCCAGTACCTTTTCTTCAAGATGTTTTTAGAACTATTTGTAAGAGAATCAGGGTCAAACCAAAAGTCACTTAACCCTAATTTCTCGAACCATTTTTTGACGTACTCTAGCCATGGCAAGGTCGTAGTATTCTTTATAGCCAATATCTCTTGTAATGCTTCTCTATAATCGGCCAGCTCTTCAGTGGACCATAGGCGGACCCAGTAGAGTAGCGGGCGGAGAGAAGCATAATCATCAGTACGCCTAAAATTAAGGTCCCATAATACGGGTATCAGTGGGGTTGACCCAGGTATCCCTAGAAGTTGCCTGATGAAGGAGTTTTCCTTCACTCGGAAGGTATCCTTTGAAGCATAGGCCCAAAGGTCCGCACCATAAAGTGAAGAAGATTGCACTTTATATTTAAATAATTCGATAGCTGGTGAGACCGCTTTGAAATAACTATTCTTATGCTTCTTTAAGATCGGTACCTGATTTTGTGTTAGCCTTAGTTTTGAATTCTCCAATTGTGTTTTCCATGTAACATCACTGTCTAAAATGATACCCAGGTATTTAAAATTAGGGACTTCTTCAATAGGTTTGTTGTTTATTTTGAAAACCTTGTTAAAACCTTTGTGGGGGTTGATTGTCATAACTTTTGTTTTTGAGGAGTTAATTTCTAATTCCTTGTCATGACAGTACAAACTAAACTTGTTTAAAAGATTTTGAAGCCCCCTAGGTGTCTGGGAAATTAAAATTGTGTCGTCTGCAAATAAAAGTGCCGGAACGGCTTGCCCACTCAGTTTGGGAGAGTCATGCTCGCAGCCCAAAAGAGTATCAGGGATGTCATTGACATATAAAGAAAATAAGGTAGGTGCCATTACGCACCCTTGCCTTACCCCTTTTGCTATTTTTATTTTTTCAGTGACTTCTCCATTCGGTCCCCATCTAACACGTGCATAATTGTTCTCATGGAGTCTGATTAAAATTTGAAGAATATTTCCAGGGACACCCATTTTGTTTAATGTCTTCCATAAGGCTGCCCTAGGGACCATATCAAAAGCTGCCTTCAAATCGACAAAGGCCACGTATATATGGGAACTCCTTATAATGGTATATTTCCAGACTAAACATAAAAATCTAAAAACCTGGTCAACAGTGCTTATCTTACATCTAAAACCTGCCTGATATTTTGTATAAATAGAGTGCTCTTCAATCCAAGAGGTAAGGCGACCAAGGACCTGTCGTGAAAAAATTTTTTGTAACACGTCAATGAGGCTGATAGGTCGGTAATGCGAAGGATATGACCTATCACCCTTCTTGAACAGAGCCACAATCTCTGCCCCCTTCCAGGTTTCCGGAATAGGAGCTCCTTGAGCAATTTCATTGGATAATAAATTGATATAAGGAGCCCAGATATAGTTTTCATGTTTCCAAAGATCACCAGGTATTCTGTCAGGGCCAGGTGCTTTCCCTGACTTAACTGCCTTAATTGCGGAGATAGTTTCTGTTAGAGAGAAAACAAGGGGTACATCATATGCTACCAAGGGAGCCTGCAAACTATTCCAACCTCCACTCTCACCTGAACTTGTACAAGAGTATAGCATAGTAAAGTGGTCGACCCATGTCCTTTCCTCTAAAAATTTATCTTTACATTCTGTCACCCCCCTGGTGCCTCTAGCAATGAGGCTCCAGAAAGTGGTCTGATCTTTGCACTTACATGCATCCAGTAAATCAGACCAAACCCTTTTGTCCCACTCTTTCTTGGCCTTTAATAGGATTCTTTTGTACTGTGCTCTCTTAGTTCTCACAATATCCATTGAACCCCCCCTGACCGCTATAATTAGATCTGTCTTGGCTTTCCGACAATCCTGGTTATACCAGGTAATCCCTGTTTGTTTGCTCTTTTGGGCATTATGTGATTTTTTTATTGCCCTGGTCAGGATCCCGCCAAGTAGGTTAATTAAATGTTCATGGGATACTATCAAACTAAGATTTTGGATAACAGTACTATTACCTAAGAGAGAGGACATATGACTCACAAATACATTATAGATTTGACTAATGGTTTTGGAGTTGTCTAATACTGTTGGCCATTTTAAGGATCTACGATTATTTGCCACTAAGGGATCTTGTGGCAAGGACGTTGTGCTATTAGCACTTTTGTCAAGGGTTTTAAAAATCTGGGTTTGGACAGATAAAATCAGAGGATAATGGTCGCTTTCCGTGCGATCATCCACTATTAGATCGATGGTCATAGGCCACAGGTTCAGGGAAACTAGTAGATAATCTAAGTGGCTGGAATGTGCCCCTCTAGTAAACGTTGGTCTACTGGGACAGTCTGAAGGCAACCGCCCATTACATGCACGTAAGCCTGATTCTAATGTCAGGTTCAGTAATTGTAAGGCGCTCACTGAGCAAGGTGCTTTGTGATTTGTATCTACTAAGGGGATATTGTTTGCACTGTCCTCATCCTTGTAGATGTCTTCTAGACCTATTATGGGTTCAAAACCTCTATTAAAATCACCGCCTATAATCATTTGTGCATTTTGATCAAATCCCGACACAAGGTTACTCAAGTGGGTTACAACTGTTGATTCTTTACATGATCGATGTGGTCTATTGTAGATATTGATCACATAAGTGCTACAACCCTTGGTATTTTTTAGCTCGAGCAATAGAATGTCGGGATTGTTTATATCAATTTGCTTAAAGGACAGTCCTCCTGTGATTTTCACCCAGATTGTTAATCCGCCAGAGGGTCTCCCCCCGTTTGTGTTTACTGCGGGTATGAAAAAAGATCTGTAGTCCACCTTATAGTAGTTTTCAAGCCCCCATGTCTCCTGAAACATGATTAGTTCCCCATTCGTCAGGTAATCGTGCCAGGATGGATCTGAAAGGTTTTTTTTCAGACCCGCTATGTTCCAGCAGATAATTTTATACTTCCTAAATCCCCTCCTGTTTCTACTACCTGACAGGGTGCAGTTACCCTAGATGTCTCTGAATGCGATTGTTGTGTTGTTGTTTCAACAAGATGTAATGGCTGTTGCAAGATTTTGGTAGGTGCAAACTGCTTTGATTCAACTTCGAGATGCAACCTAGGATGTGTGTGGTTTGTACTACATGGCGTTGTCAGGGCCCTTCCCTCAAGTCAGTCGCAGTCAGCTAGGCCAGCTAAGGCTTCGAACCTATTTGAAGTGCTAACTCCCCAGTTGTGGGATGGGGCCCCGAAGCCCCAACCATTTGTGGGGGCATTCCATCTGGGTGCAGGGGTAATGGGAAAGGGTGGGTTCTGATGAGAGCCCAACCATCCTCCATTAAAGTCAGCATTACCTATAGGTGCTGGGGTATTAGGATACAGTACATTCTGCTGCATACCTGGCCATCCTCCATTATATTTAACATTTCCTGTAGGCCCACAATTGTTGGTTATTATACCGGGCCCTCGTCTGCCCATTTGATTCCAATTTTGCCCTGGAGTAGTGCTTTGAAAAATATTGTGGTAGTTTGGTAGCCATGGACCTGCCCTATTTTGGGGAGCGTAATTCATGTCAGGAGCTGGTGGTCCCCCTCCCCAACCATGGTCTCTCGTTGGCCAAACTGACTCCCGGAGTTTTTGGTTGTTGGCCTTTTGTGAATCAGTATAGAAAAATTCTAATGTAAGAGGGATTATAGAGCTACTTCTTTTTTGTGGTGGAAGGATATTTGGCAAAATGTCCGGAAGAGCAGCTGCAGTCGAAAAGTTTAGTATCACACAGTCGCCCTTCCATTTTTTTTTGCTTATTTCCTATCCAACCAACCCTCCTTGCAGTTTTAATTTCATCAGCCAACCGCTGTTCACCCCCCTGTGCCATCCGCATATTATTTGACAGCCAGTATAATGCCTTACTTTTGAGTGATGAGGCTGACTCAGTTTGGTCCGGTGATAGGGTTGGTGTATTGGCTAGCACTAGCACTAACGGTGCAGCTTCAACTACAAATTGTGTTTGGTTTTCTTCAAAACTAGAGGGCACCGTAGCATGTGTTGAATCAATTAATCGGACAGATGGGGTTTCTAATGGCAAGTTGTTAATATTTTGGCCAGAGGTTTGCGGGCATTCTGCAGAAATTACTCCTGGTGGATTATCATCTGATGTTACCCTGGGTTCATTATCTTTCTCTGGGGGATCGCTGCCTTTGTTAACATTACATAAGACATTACCTATTGCATCTGCTAAGACATTTTGTGTACTTCCAAGTTTCTTTATCTCTGCAGAAAGTTTGTCAATCTTGCTAATAAGTGGCTTAACAATTGTCTGTATTTTTATTTCTAACAGCTCCGCTATTTTGGACATTAAATCCTCATCCAGTATGTCCATTAAATTATTAACCTCCTTGTTCTGGCAGGTATTTTTTTCCTTTGGTGGTGGTGTGTCCTTGTTTTTTCCAGAACGTGCCCCCCCACGTTTACTCTGCAATCTGCGACTGGCTCTAACTGCCCTTGAGGTCTGTTTAGCCGGTGGGTCTTCCTCCACATCTTCTTTGTCAATGTTTTCTTCAACCTCAATGACAAACTGTGCATCTGAGTCATTACCCACGTGTTGTTCAGTGTCCCCCACATTCATTGTACTTACATCAATGTTGACAGCTACTGGGGAAACTGGAGCATGAGTATCGTTGTTAGAGTCTAGTAACAGGGACTCATTAATTTGCGACGAGGAGGGAGGGCTCATGGTAGGAAGAATAGGTGATTGAGACAGACCTAACGATTGTCTGCGTTCACTGTTGATTTTGCTAACCACTTGTACCAGGTAGTTTTCCATGGTGTTCTTTGGTATTTCAGATGCCATATGTTGATTTTTTTTGCGCATAATTTTATGGAGATGTGTGAAAGTCTTAAACTCACTGTTCGGTTAGTTAACAAAGTATCGCTCCCAAAGTTAAAACAAAAAGTCTTACTTCAAAACTTGTGCAGATATCCAGCTGGCTCCTTTCCGAGTTCGTCAGTATGATTGTCTATTCTTTCCACGTGGGCCCCCTTCTTAACCCGGGCTACTGGGCGATTCGATAGAAGCTATATGGCCTGCTTACCGACCCCCGTCTGGATAGCTTGGGCTTAAAAGGCGGTCAACCAGCGTCTGGAACGCCACTACTTGCTGTAACCACTCACGCAAATGTTTCCTGGTGCACAAGAAATAATGTTAGTAAGGTGGCCTAGCCTAGCCGACTTTTGCCGATGAGGGCCGTAGAGAGCCCGCCCTTTGCCCGGGCTTAGCCCCGGGCTTCTCCGCCCTTTAACGTCCTCGTTGGCGCTCTCTGTGGCGCGTGTGCGTCACCCTGAACGCGCCGCCGCGTGGCCTGCCGGGTGCTGTAGTTCCCGGAGCGGCGGCGCGGAGTCAAGTGGCTTCCTGACTCTTGGCGGTGGCGGCGACTGTGGCAAAGGGCTCCTTCACTGCAGGTTAGTGACTCTCGGCAGTGGCGGCGTTTCTGCTATGGCTTCCCCACTCTGCCGGGCTTCTCCGCCCTTTAACGTCCTCGTTGGCGCTCTCTGTGGCGCGTGTGCGTCACCCTGAACGCGCCGCCGCGTGGCCTGCCGGGTGCTGTAGTTCCCGGAGCGGCGGCGCGGAGTCAAGTGGCTTCCTGACTCTTGGCGGTGGCGGCGACTGTGGCAAAGGGCTCCTTCACTGCAGGTTAGTGACTCTCGGCAGTGGCGGCGTTTCTGCTATGGCTAAGGCCACTCCATCACATCAAACGCCATGCTTGCTTACAGGGAAAGAATGATTGCAGTCTTTTGAAGGAAGGATCTCCGAGCCAATACCGCTTGCAATCGCCTTAAGTTAAGGGCTGTGCTCCTCTGTGATATGAACCCGGATTGACCTAGGTGAATTAGGGACGATAGGTGAGGGGTCAAGCGCATCACTAACAGCTTGGCAAGTATCTTGGCTTCAGCATTAAGCAATGATATTGGGCGGTACGAGGTGCAGTCCTCGGGGGGTTTGCCTGGTTTAAGGGTCGTTATGTTTGTGGCCAGCCCCTGATCTCGCGGCAGTTCCCCGGCCTCAAGACTTTCATTAAACATATTTAATAAAAAAGGGGCCATCAAATCAGTGGTTCTTTTGTAAAGTTCAATGGGGATTCCGTTTGGCCCCACCGCTTTACCTGATGTTAGGGAGCCAATAGCCGTTTGTCGCTCGTTAACCGAAAGGTCGGCTTCTAACAGTAGTGCCGCCTCTGACAATAGTTTCGGCATAGCTATATCTTTAAAATAATCTTGAGCCTCCTCGGACGAAAAAGCTGACCGCGAGGCGTATACTTGTTCAAAATGGTCGGCCAACGTAGCTGCTATGTCCCGCGGGGCAGTCACCAGGGAGTCAGCGGGTGTGCACAATCGCGCAATCGTTCTGTCAGCTCTCTCTTTTTATCTAGCCAGGCTAGTAATATACCCGCCTTATCACCCAATTCGTATTTTGACAAGTGGCCTGAAGTCGTGCATTAACCATCTCTTCCTGGTACGTCAAAAACTCACGTTGCTTGAGACGCACCGTCTGGGAGGATTGGGGCAATGGATGTTCTGCATGCCGAGCTGTGGCTGTAGCTAGTTCAGATTCTATATTATCTAGTTCTGCCTGTTTTCCCGCTTATACCCTGTGGTAGTTGCTATAGCATGACCACGCACAACCGTTTAATAGACCTCCCATAAAATACTGGGTTTCTTGGAAATAATGGCGTGTTACCTCAGTAACCTCCTTCAACACTGCAGGTATGAGCAAGTAACCCGGGTATATAGGGTAAATTCGGTTTCTCATATTCTGATGATTCGAGTATGACAGCAGTAACGGAGAATGGTCTGAAATACCCCTAGGGCGAATATCAACATCGACACCCCCGCCAGGCTGCCTGCCGAGATTAGGAAATAATCAATGCGCGTGAGGCTATTATGTACTCCTGATTGGAAGGTGTATTATCTTGCATTGGGGTCATGGGTTAATTTTTTTAAGTAAAGTGGTACACGCATGCATTTAATAGTGCGGTAATCTCATGTTACCTTCTTGATTTACACTTTACATGATGCCAAGCAATGTGCTATTCATATAAGCCGCAATCTACCTTTCACAGGATGTCACACGCTGTGCTATTTATAAAAGCTGTACTCTTCCTTTTTCTTAACCACGGTACAAGTCAGGATCTATTGACTAACAAATGGCCACCTGTACCTACTACCTCAAGGACCTTTCTAGTGATACTCTTCCAACATAATGGCGTAAGGTGATTCCTAATTAGGAGTTACCATCTCTTCCTTTTCAGTGTTGGTCTTTATATGCACCATAAAGTGAGGTTGATTTATGCGTAATATTTTTAGATTTCCATTTCTCACTTTATAGGGATGCCAGTCATTTGTTGGGTGTTGGTGTCTTAGGTTTAACTTGCGTGTCTTTCCTTGAGTTCCCATGTTTTTGTCTTGAGTTATTGGTCACTCTGTTTATGGTTTTCATCTCCTCTAGTATGATAACCCTCGCTCTCATTTTGAGTGGTCCCATGAGCTTTTGAATAATTCGTCCCAGATCCGAAGTTACTTTATTTCTTGGAATTCCATGGGCATGTTTTCTCTCATTTTAGATTCCAAATTTACTTTGACCCAGGTGAACTGTGCCCTTAAGGACACTACTGGTCCTGTTATTGCTCATCATTTCTGATTGGCTGAATATTTAAGAGGTGAGATACATCTTAATATTCACCTCGATTATAATTTGCCTTGGTCTTTAAATTTAAAGTAACGGTAATAGTACTGATTATGTTAGTGCTTTGTTCCCTATCATGGCATAGTGTGTAGCGTCTATGCTTTGAGAAATGGGTTATTTCAGCTTTGAAGTTATCTTACTTCCTAGCATTTCATAGGGATGCCCTTTTATTTAAATCCTCATCTACTTTGTTCCAGGTGAATTGTGCCCTTCAGGATGTCACATGTTTAACTATATTATTTTTCAACGCCGATTGGTCGAATATTCAAGAGGTGAGATACACCTATATTTTTGTCTTCATTATAATTTTGGCTTTGCTATCAATCAATTTTTTTAAAGCAATGGAAATAGCACTTGCTATGTGGTATACTGTACAGCGTCACTGCATTGAGCATTAGGTTATCTTAGGTCCTGGAGATTTATACACTTTTATACTTTTTCACCCTTGCTTGAAAAATTGTTACTGTGATTCGCACCTTTGGACAATGGGTGCAGGAAGTGTGTTGCACCACTTTGTTACTGATTGTACATGTGGATTGGTTGAGCCGGACCCTGTTCTGTTGTTTGTTATTCTTGTGCAAATTTCATTTGTTTTTTGAGAGGGTTGAGCCAGTTGTTGTTTGGAGGTCGGTGGGAGGGGTGGCTTTTTGGTTTGAAAAGAATAATAAATATTTAAGTTTCTTTATTAATGCCTCTAATCAAGGTCTTTGGGGGTATTTTACTTTTCAAAGCTACCTTTTAGCGCAACGTAGTTTAAAAAATTGCTGATTATGTGTAACAACAATTTGGTATGTGCTATGCCTATGTGGTACTCTTAGCTTTCTACTCTCCTAGTCTCTGCAGTCTGCAACTATGTCGACAACAAAAGTTGGACTGGGGTTTGCCACTGCCTTTCCTATAACAACTTAGTAGAACAAAAAACTATAGTTCTCTTACTGAATAGAAGAAGAGAGGGCTGCAGGGTTTCCCAAGGTGCCATGGTGGTGGTAGTAGTAGTAGAAGGCTAGGGCAATAACAACAGTGTAGGAATCACAAGTCAGGCCCCAATCCCGCCTAGGTGAATCCCAACTGCAGGATTTTAATCAGACAGATTATTCATTGCGGGCAACTACATGTGAATTTTAAAAACTGAGTTATTGTGCTATATATTATTAGCTTTACAAACATTTGAGACCAGACTAGCACACAGCAAAGAATATCAAATCAAAATAACAAACAAGAAACAATACTAAATTAGTCAGAGCAATGGTTGGTGAGCTAGTATTTTGAGGAAACAAAAAGGATTCAGTCTCGCATTGTGATTCGTTCAAAGGAGTGCTTAAAGTCTGGAGTGGACATGGTTATAAGTTAAGCGTTTAAACACACAACACTCAACACACAATACCTAAATGATGATACTGACAAATTATCTTCTTCTATAACTAAAATATCAATCCCTTTTATGTGTAAGTGGGTAAATGGGGTCAGTGTGGACTATTGTTTCAGTAATAGGAGTTCAACTGAAGATCCTGCACTGAGTTGGTGTTGCTTTCACCACATCCGGCCCACAAAGTTTGTGATCCATGGATGGTGCAAATTAAGCCACACCTCAATAAATCACACAGCCCGGGAGAAGAGGTAGGAGTTTGATGAATTAATGGGAAGTGGGATTTGGGGAAAGGCTTGCCATAGACAAACACTACACAAGGACAACATTAATTCGGACAATGAGCACCCAAGCATCATAACTCTGTTATGGGAGGAGAAGGAAACAAAGGAATGACTATGGGTAACTTAAATGCAATGCAAACCAAACTGCTCATCTGTCCCTGGAGAGACCTAAGTTAAATGTTATCTAAATGTTCTGTTACCTAGCTTTGAAAGATAGTGAATATATTACTAATTATGTAGAAGTCAAGCAAACAAAACACACAGTTCTAATGATTATTAAAAGAAAAATTGATATGGCATTGCCAAATTGGGAGCTGCATCTGCATTCTTCTTCGACTGTCTGTCAATAATGGATACCTGGCTGATGTCGTCCGGGAATGTAAGCGTGAGTGTTATGGTGCTTTTCCATTTTGGTGCAGGATAAGAGAAGGCCTGTGGTTTGTAAAACAAAAATGATCTTGTAGAATCAAGGAAAGGGACAGAACGTAAACTTCTTAAGGAGTGCACCAAGAAGACTCAGAGGCAGCACAAGAGAGAAGAGAAGAATAGTCCTTTTTGCACTCATTCATTTTATGATCTGTGAATAATTAGGTGAGAGCAATTTTACAACAATCACATAAAAGTGGCTGCATGTAACTATCGTTATCAGGCTGATCAAACTTGCAATTGTCATGATCTTCAATTCCTTATCATAAATCATAACAATAATATGTAGCCTAACAGCACATGCATAATGTGATGATCATGCATGACCACATGTCTGTCTTCAGTCACCTACTACAACAGGCCCCCCCACCCGGCCACCATTAAGCTTCAAATTTGAGCCAGACAGCACTAAAAACACACACCCAGCAACATTGCATTTTCCAAATCTAGTAAAATCAACAAACTGTTGTCACCACCACTCCACAGAGTTGAGTAGGCATCTTTAAAGTCATCACCAAAGTTGTAAACTTTCTTCTTCTGGTGGCGGTTCTTGAAGTAGTTACGGTCACGCTGAGTCCTTCCATCACCCTCATGACTCTGAGTAAAGTGTCCAACTCCATACTGACTAAGTCCCGACTCAAATACAAGAGAATGACCTGCATTACAATACTGTTGCTGCACAGCAAGAGAAACATTGAGTCATTTTTTTTGTGTAAGCTAGATTTGTATTTGTGTTACCAAAAGAGACTGGTCGGGTCTTTCAGCACTGTGAAACAGGAAACGAAGCAGTGCGGAGTAGGCCTGGCGAACAAATCTCGCTAAATCTCATACGGGAAGGAAAAAATGTACCTTCAGGGGAAACAAACGATTAACTGCCGTTAGGCCACCTACATTCTAAATCATCACAAACACATTCAAGCGTAATAGTTGCAGATAAACAAACACCCAGTATCACCGTCTGCCACCACATTTATCATCTCAACACAATCAAAAACAACAATCACTCAGCATGCAATGTATGCCATTTACCTGTTCTTCTAATTCAGGCTTGGTCAGCGTGGTACGTTGCCAATCAATTGTTCACAAAACTGACATAGGCCAGTAGTAAGTTGTAAATCAAATAATGTGGGGCATTTCAGTTAGAGGAATAAACTAGGAAAGGATAAATTCACGGGATGGAAGCAGGCACAAATTTGCATCACCAATGTCATTGAGGGAATTGGTTTCAGCGGGGCTTCTCCACAGCACACTGGGGCAACTCCAATGCGGCAATAAAATGTGTCTAAGAGAGTGGGGATGCATTTGTCAGCCATACACAAACAGATAAAATAATGTTCTCCCAGCTATAACTTTTTTTGGGGCATTAAAGCAGATCAGAGATAGAGAGAGAACATTCTATGGTTGGTGGCCCAGGCCTAGTAGTCAGGGAAGTAGAGTTTGTCCTCAAACTAAGGTGGTTTACCTAGAAGTAGGTCACTACTTCTATGACCCGAGTCTGACCAATGACCCTCATCTTCCCCCTGTCGCACCTCAGGTATGGAGTAATTTGGTGGTATAAAGCGCAGTTTCATTTTGATCATGGTTAATCTCTTTACATTTACGGGCAAAAGACTGGTCCTTCTCACTGTAACAACTGCACCAGCAGCACTAAAAACACGCTCAGTGGAGACACTGGCTACTGGGCAAGGCATATCATTTATTGCCAGCCTGTTGAGCAAGGGTGCCTCTTCCCAGACCAATACACCAATAGGTTTTGCTCAAGATATACCTCCGTAGGGTCAGTCAGATAGGCGTGGAGCATCTGCTCAATAGTCATTGGTGCTCCACTTTGGTCAACCTCCTTTGCCTTTGCCTTTGTACTGGACTTAAGCCCTGGCAGTAGAACCCAATCTTAGGCAGATTTTGGGGCTGACACTCCAGGTCCTGTTGTTGCTGGTGCTCTTTTTGTTGGTGTTGGTTACTGTGCGCCAACAGCACTTTCCTCAGGTCCTCAATTGGAAGCTGCAGTGCAGAGCCTGTGCCCTGGAAGATTGGGCCTCTAATTCCTAGCTATTCTTATTCTAGCTCACTGGCTTGCTCAGCAATCCATGTTTTGTCTTTTACAACATCTCTGTCTGAAAAAGGTATAAAAGTGGACAGTAATGGTTTGTACTGTGGATCAAGAACTGTGGAACAGATGTAATGTTTGGATGAATTAATGTCTCTTTGCACCCTTGCATTAATAGATAAGCAAAGTATTAAGCTCTTCTCCAAATACAAGGTACAAGGTTTTCAGTGGAGTCAGAAGCGCCAGGATACCCTTTGGGTGGCAGTTAGCGCTATACAAATGCACAATACATACATACATACAAATCATATGCATCTTTTTTTTCCTCCGCATCTGCGTACATTTCAGACACTTCCTTGAGCTGTTCCTGTTGAATGTGCTATAAACAACCAAAAAGAGTCCACCTGTGCTGTTTTAAACTATCTTTTCCAGTCTAACTGAAAGTTTTCCTAAAATAACCCTCACCCACCAAGAATCCCCATGGTGGCATGCTTCATTATCTGGTTCTTCCCGTCTCACTGTGGAATGGTGTGTGCTGCGACCACCGGAGACACAGGAGCACTGATTTTCAATTCTATGAAGAGATTGATGATATAAGAGTGGTAGGGTCTACGTTAGAGTTGAAAATACCTGGCTAGTCAGGAGAAAAAACTACTTTTATTCAGACCTCCTGCTGGTATGGTTAAAAGGGGGATTATTGAAAGACAAACGCTAATGTGTGTGTATCTCAAGGTCTACATGTTTCAAGCCTATAGCCCAAGGCTTTTTGTCAGGACCACAAGGAGGATCCCTGTAACCCCTCCTAGTTCTGAGTGACTCAAAAAACTTAGGGGGCTGATTAGCATAGCCCCGGGAAATGGGACCGCCCGCAATGCATGCGGTGGTCCCGCATGTGCAATTTTGATCCGCCCGCCACACTGGTTGGTTCATCCCACATTTTTAACATTGCGGCGGGCGGTGCTGTAACCACCGCCGGCCGCAATGCCAAAAATGCATGTTGCGCATTTGCATGTACAATGTGGCAGGCACTGCGCAGTGCCATGTGCACCCCCACCCCCCAAACTTCCTGGGGGCCGCAACGGGCTCCCAACTTCAAATTCCCAATGCCTTTCCGTGGCGGCAACGCTGCCACGGAAAGGCTACCTCCCGCCTGCATCTTGATATGGATGGCGGTGTCTAGCAGTTCTGCATAATGTTTTGCTGGCATTGGGAATTTGGACAACTGAGTGTGCTTTATGTTTCATGTTTGTTGTCTTGTTAGTCTTATCTATATGGATATAATAATGGGTATCACAGACACACCCCATTTCAAGTAACATAGTAGAAAAATATATCATGTGTTTTTTCTACCAATGTTGATCTGATTTACAACTTGTACATATTATTACTAGACAGTGTAATCATTTTTTTATATCTTACCAGATTTAACGAAATTAACATTACCAATTGTGTATCATATTACATATTTACAATTTTTCTGAGTCACTCAGACCTAGGAATGGTTACAGGGATCATCCATGTGGTCCTGGCGAAAAGCCTTGGGGTATAGATTTCAAGCATGTAGACCTTGAGATACACACGCATTAACGTTTGTCTCTGAATAAAAATCCTATTAACAATACCAGCAGGAAGTCAGAATAAAAGTATTTTTGCTCCTACCTAGCTAGGTATTTTTAACTACTCCCATTCTTATACCATCAAACTCTTCATAGAATTGACAATCAGTGCTCCCACGTATCCGTTGGTCGCAGCACGCCTCGTTACGGAGCAGGGCGGGAAGAAGCCGATGATGAAGCATGCTCCTTCTTGAGGAGAGAATCTTCCCCAGATTGCAGCCACGGTAGACCCTGCCTGAAAGGCACATTGGTGACCGCAAAACCTCGAGGGGGCTTGCGGCTGACTAGCAAATCTTGTGACACACCCAAATAGCTCTGAAATCTCGTGGGTAATCGCAAGCACATTTCGACCATGCTAACAAAAAAACCTCTGCTCTGTTGCGGAGATAATCGATAACTTCACATTCTACATGGAACGCGGAGTTGCCAAACTTCACATACTCTGCGAACTGTGTGAAGTTATTCACCCAGGCCTATTCCTGAGTTCCTGAGACTCTTGTTTGTATCCAACCAGACTTCTCCTAGTATTCTTTAAAACATGAGGCCTAGAAACTTTTTTTAGGGCTTGTGGGCCTTTGAAGGACCAGGACAAAACTATCAAAGTGCGTTGCTGCTGGACTGAAGAAACAGGTTTTCCCCTGAAGGAGCTTCTCCATAGCAGCAGGCCTGATTCAGCAGGACCTAACCATGAAGGTATCTATCCTTATGGAGCCCTCTCAGATGAACCCCTGGAGGATTCTGACCTCCAACAAAGAGATTATGGGCATGAATTAGATCTTGGCAGATGGTTTACTCCGTCACAACGGTGACGGATAACCCATCTTCCGAAATATCAATTCCATTATATCTAGGGGTATTTATATTTCGCTGGATGGGATAAACGTCATTGTTGTGACGGAGTAGCCTGTCCGCCAAGATCTAAATCAGGCCCAAAGTCTGAATGTAAAATTCTTTACCAGGATATGGCAGCAAAAGAATCTAACTAGCAAGAGGACTTTCCTGGGTATGAAAATCCAAATTTTCCTGATTGGAGTTTTTCCGGCCAAAACCAACAGCTCCACCGGGACCTCGTCCAATGCATATTTGGCATCACAGAGATCTCCTCAATATAGCCTGCTGCCTTGCCCCACTGATGGATTTTGAGTGTAAGAAAACACACTGAGGGCACAGATTTTTGTCTGGCTGTCCATAGACCACCAAACTCATGGCGGCACTTCAGTGGCAGTTTCCTGACTGCCCTATTAGAAGTTGGGTGGTCAAACACCACATCCGCCAGGTTACTGCCATTCCCTGGTGGTTTTGCGAGGGTTAGGAGGCCACAATATTCTTCTCAGGACTGTTGCAGTCCAACCAAGCATATTACGAGATTCCTCTCCGTCGGCAGTGTCATGGAGGTTCTTACTCCATCTACACTGTGGCAGAGCGGGAACAAAGCGGGCCTGGCAGGGCCCTCTGTCCCTCCCCTGCATGTGGATGCACACAGGGGGGCACAAGATGTGTCCCCCAGTGCACATGCACCCCAGTTCCTGCACGGCATGGACTTTTCAGTTCATGCCATGCAGGAACTGTTTTTGACTCAGGTCATGGATGTAGTGCCCATTTTTAGAGGCACTCCTGTGGGAGCACCAAAAACCAGCCCACCAAAAAGGAGGAAACTCCTAATCTGTCCACGGTTTTGATGGGGCAGACCCAGGGCCTCACAGCTAAAGTCGTAATCGGCCCCTAAGTCCCATGGACAAGTCTGTGGCTGGGTCATCCATACCTGGTTAGTGTATCTGACCCACATTCACTTAGGTCCCTTTATACTGTAACCAGTTAACCCGCATTGACTCTAAGCGCTGTTTTCATTTTCAACTTTAAAATTCATATCTCCAGAGCCCTTTATTGGATTTTCGTCATTTTGTTCAGTAAATCATTTAGTATTATTAGAAATAGTATTTTAATTTTGTTGTTTTTTTTACTTTTTAACTGTTTTGGCTCTTCTAAATGCTTTACACATTTCCTTCAGTTAATCGTGTCTACTCTGTGCCATAGCTACCATGAGTTAAGCTCAGTATTGAATTGCTGAAATTTGTAACAAGATATTGACCTTATTACTTGTGGTCGGCTACCATCCACCCCAATTAATAATTCAGTTACTTACAATGACTCAGTTGATTTCCCATTTACAATAGACCTCAGAGAATTTTCTGAGAAATGTTTATAATCACGTAAGTGGTAAAATTTTGAAAGGAATTTAGATTAATAATGAAGTGTTTATACAATAGCCTTTGAACAGAGGTATGTGAATTAGGGAAAAGGGAACATTTATATGTGAATGGAACAAAAGAGAGTCAGACCATCTTCAACATTCATAAATTGTGGAGAAAAGGAAAAAGTTATGCAAGTTCTTACTTTGCTAACACTTACTAGTTTCTTTCTTAAGAAGCTGAGCAAGTGTCCTGGCTGGCCTAGAAAGAGGAGGAACATAGAAGACCCAAGAGACCCAGAAGATTGAAGGAACCAGAAGAAAATAAAATATGTGAAATAAAGACAGGGGACATTTTTTAAAACCATCAGTGATAAATAAAATCAAACTAACAATGATAACCCCATTAAAATGTCTCTATAATTCCTTCTGTACAGTTTTAATGACAAACTAAAACTCTTATGTCACAACGCCACAATCCAACTATTTGTACAGCTGCATGACTGGATCTTCACATAGGTGTTGTGAGAACCCACATTGTTGGGTATATTGCATAGTAGGTTTCTCTAGCTGACAAAATTGAGTGCAATCGCCACAGAGAAGAGGAACATATGGAGCTATTTCCCACCTTCTCTACTCAATTGTACTAACTGGATTAAAGGATTACTTAGAAGTAATCAAATGTATGCCCTGGCTCTTCAAAATGGTGTTCACCCACATGACAAGCAAAGAAGAAGGCATGGGAAACAAAGAAATAGTGACTGCCTATAACAAACACACACTGGCTACACATAACTGTGGCCGCCCCTGGGTAAGAAAGGAAGGAGTCATGGTGAGAAAATACAAAATATCTGCTTATGAGAAAAGCATGCATACAATAGCGCCTCAAAATTGTGGTTACACACATGGCAAGCAAAGAAGGAGGCATTGATAACAAAACAAAATAGCTGCCTACAACACTCTCACCGACTCCTCAAAGAAGTAGGCATGGACAAAATGAGAACATAGCAGCTCTACCCTAGCTGGAGCCCATTTTTCCCCCAGTAAAATCTTGCACTACTGAAGGGAAAGGATTACACCAATGTATACCCATTGATTGGCCCATCTGTGGGCCTTTACATACCTTGGATAAAACTGGAACAAAAACATACAAAAAATCAAGAAAGATACAAAAAGATCTGTAGGGCCTCACAGAGAATGAAAATAATAGGTTGAAACACAATTGTTACATCTATTTTTAGAGTACGATGGATAATGCATGTAAGAACGGTTTATTGTACTTGATGTAGATAAATAAGAATGAAGAAATATAGGGGTAAGTGGAAAACCCGACATTTAGAGACTCAAAAGATAACAAAAAAAGCCATTGTGTAATTGGACAATACAATGTGTATTACTTTACAGTAGAAGAACTATATTGGACTTCAGAGACGTCAATACTGACTAAATTATCAATTAGTACGACAGTAACAGGCGCTATAATATTAACCAGATATAAGTAATGTGTTTATTAGCTGCAAATAGAGGTATTTTAAACTCCTGAATTAAGACAATGGAGCGATATTTAGAAAGACTACAAGTATGGCGGCCGGTTGAGTGTGTTCGTAAATACGCACCATGGCAACGGCCGCAAATTCCGGGAACAAGCAAAATATCGCAAGAGTTTTGTATACCACTCTGCTCGTTTTCTTTGCCCGAAAAAAGAATAGGTGGGTTATTAAAACTACTAACATCGCGACACAGCCGGAAGTAGTTTCAATTTAGACCTTATTGGTCTCAATAATTCAAGTTAGGATTGGGGAAACAGTATAAATACGTTGATCTGGAAACGTGTTTCCGCATCCCTTTTTGATCGAGAAACCCCGAGGCGGTAGATGACCGCACACGCAGGTAAGGAGAGGCTTAGCACTAGCGGCGTTATTGGAGCAATCTTGTTGCTTCTATGGGTGTGGGACAGCTTTTGTTATTCTTATGCCGCCCGTTTGGTCCATACTGCTTGAAACTGATTGCGACTCTTAGAATGAGGGAAAAGTATGACGAGATACCGTCAAGTGTCACTTTAACCCTGATATAGAGACAGATGGGACTCGTACTGCTCGTACTGTGTGTACTGATAGGACTGTATGAATAGTCCCAGCAATAAGGAATTGCAGGTTGTGTTTTGGGGTGTTGAGTTATAACACAAGCAACTCAACGTGCCGTGGTATTTGTTAAACAAAAAGTTACTGTTGGTATACTGGTAATGTTAAAGAGAACCACAGTGCAACATAGTCGGTCAATTTTTAAGTACATCTTGTATAATAGACCGATAAGTAATAATATAAAGGGCTGTGTTTCAGGTTTTACCTTTAAAGAAATGAGGACAACAGCATTTATGTTCAAATACGCACATTCAGACCCATTTTTCATCTCACAGGTCCGTATCTCGCCCCACAGCATTTATGAGTGGCGCCAGAAGGATCACTAGGGCAAATTAATAAGAACCTTTTCTACAAAGCTGCTGAAAGGATTGAACAGTACCCTCACTTAAAGGGTACGTGTTGTATTAGAAACATGTAGGTGATTTACCAACGCCATGCATTTAGTGGGTTAATACTTGGCCTCTGTAAACCCTTAATATCGGAATCAGCCAAGTGGTCGATCTAAAGAGACAAAAAATTGATTGAGAAGATAGCAACCATTCTTAGTGGGCAGCTAAACAAATGTGAGTATGTATAATTAGAATGGCAATGGATCATTAATACTGATATCCCTCAACAGAAAGGGATTGACTTATCCACATATAGATGGAAGTTTGAAATACCGTCCGATAGCAAAGACTCTGATCCTCAATGAATCAATGAAAGAGGGTAAGCGATGGATATATATACCCAGAAGAATGTATAACTTTGGGTTAGGTAAAATAGAAGGCCATTGGAATAATATAACATATAGGTACTGCCTGGACCTTGTACAATATTTAAATGAAGGTAGTTGAACACCATAGCAGAGAGTTGGTGTCATTTTTCAAATAATTTTTTAACATGTTTGCCTGATTTGAGGTATTGCCTTTACATACCGGTTTTCAATAATTAGTTCACAGTCCGGTACAACCATTAGAGTAGATATCTAGAACCTGGAAAGTATAGATTCATTATATGAAGATTCAATGTTTTTATATGTTCTGTCCTGAGGAAGGTGTTTGTACATAAGGAAAAGACACCGAAACGCGCTGACATAAGGACCAAGTTTTTATATTATTGTGATTGTATTTGATAATTATGTTTTGTAATAGTTTTTGAAGTGAACATTATTTGATGGATTGTGAAAAGAAGATACTAGTTGTGTTTCACTCAAATGAAATAATTTCATGTAAAACTTTGACTTTTGGAATGATATGTACATGTTGATGTTTTTAACTGCACCAACTAAAATGTTTTGGATTATATCCAAATCTAATCATGTTTTTAAAATAAAAATAATAGAAGGATATGATCCTACGTGTTGAGCCATTTGTATTTTTACAACTAGGTTTCCTATGGTTTATTGTATATTGCTGTGATCAATCACACTATAATTCAACAACACAGAAAGGAAAAATGTTGATTATTACTTTGTAATACCGGGTCCTTTCTGGTTTACCTGGGAAACTCTCTTTGTTTGGAGACAAAATAAAGCCACTACACAGCAATATGGCAATAGTCATAAAAGATTAAAAGAAACCTTAAAATGCCCCAAACAAAAACACCACAATTCAAAAATTTCCCACGCAAAATACTTCTAAAGGTTGCTAAAAATACAGTATGCAACTCTCTCACACAAACACACACACTAGAAAAGACACACACACAATAGTGGTCAATCTCATGTATTGCATTCCTGTAACAGAATGGTTTCAGCTTTCAACATCACGCAGGCTGCCATGGTTAGCAGTAGATTTTGGGACATTCATCTTAAGAAGCTGGGCATTTATGAGTCTATGTGAAAGGAAATCCAGGATGCTCAATGTATCCTCGGCACAGATTCTGAAAGTCTTGTGACGTACGCTTACCGGAGTTGTTTTTAGTGAGGAAACTCTGTTTATTATGTACTTGACATGAAGTTGGCCCTTGGCCCAGAGGGAATGCAATGAATGCATGATTTGTTCTTCCTATAATTGTCTATTTAACTTGGCAATCCAGAGTAATTTTTTCCGGTGTAACTGACTGGGACGTCACTGAACTACTGCTCGAATTAATTAACCAGCCATAATGCTCATAATAAAAGCTCATGATAAGACGTCCTATACCGCCCACTTCCGCTCCACCCCTCCCTGGAGCTTTACCTCATTCAGGAGGTATACAAAGCCACATTCTTCTTAGAATGTTTTCCCTAATTGACGTAAACACTATGATTGTGAAAAAGAATAACTGACAGACCATCTGCTTGAGGGAGTCCTTGACATTTTCTTTCATTTCCTTCAATTGCTTTTTGTAGGAAGTAAATAGAGAACATTGTCTAATTATAAACTCAGACGTATATACTTATCTCCAAAGCATTTCTGCTTATTTACATGAAATACGTCTCCGCCCAAACACACACTTCCTTAGGACTTCACACCAGTCTCTTTCGGCCCCTCCATTTTGGCTTAGGTCAAAATAGCAGGTCTTATTCACAAAACAATGTTAAAGTTCGGGCACACATTTCCATCTCCCCATGTTATGCCTGGGTCAAGGTTTACTTATGCTGGAGTAATCAGAGTAATTTTAGTAACTTTGCATTAGTCTGTTGATGCAAAATTACCAAGAATTCAGCAAGCACGTTTGTAATTATGAGTAATTTGGCACAAAAATCCCAGCACAGGAGCAGAGGAACAATAAATTTAGCAAGTGTGAGCGGTTGCTGCCTGCTGCTGTTTGTGTTCTGTTGCATTCATTTAGCACTATTTCTTAGCTCGAAATGCATTCTTGGATCCATTTTGAACAAGAGGGTGCAATTTGCACTAAGAAAATAGCGCAAAATGCTGGGTTGCGCTCTTAGGGTAATTTTGCATAGTCTCCTGATGTAAATGAAGATAAGAGGCTATTAATCAAATATAAGGCATTTATTATGCACCACAGAGAATAACTGGTGATCCCATCAGAAAGCAGGGAGCTAACTGACAAGGCAGAACAGGATAGAGAATGACATCAGGGAAATGGAATGTTAGACTTAAAGGGATACAGCAAAACATAAGTATAGAGAATACAACATATCCTCTCCCCTTCATAGGGAAGAAGCAAAAGAAAAAAAAAATACAAGCATATGCTCTTCATTACAGGGAGAGAACTTATTTGCAGACAAAATCATGTAAGTATAGAGAATACAACATCTCCCACAATTGTACTGTCATTTTGTGTAATTATGCTACAGCAAATTATGCAAGTTAAGACAACTCTTACATCGTACTTTTTCTTATGTGTCTATTTACAAGAATTATAATTCTGGGAATATTATGTGACGTCTCCTGTGGGGTCGTTTTCCACCTATGGCAAATTCTAGATAGCATATAATTTCAAACAGGCTGAACAGAACCCCATGTCAAATGCACACTTTTTACTTTGTCTCTGGAAAGGAGCAGGGAAAGGACAGGAGTTTTCTAAGTGTTGAAAGCTCTTCCCCTTTTACACCTCCTTCAATTGTACATGTTTGGGGTTGTCTCGATATTTCAAGGCAAAGCATGTTCTGAAATATCCACTTGAATGTATTTATTACTACAGGTTTCTCTGTACTTGTGGCAGAGAAATACAATGTGCAGCAGTAAACCCATCTATGCCTGCCAGCACTCCTTTTGTGGATTTCCTACAGGTGTAAATGTATTTCTTTTTCACCATATGCATATATATATGCTTACAACTTATACCTTTATAAATAGGGCCAAACATTTATTAAGTTCATTACTTGAAAATTTCAATTAGTCAGTTTCTTTTAACAAAGTTGGCCTATTTGGATAAACTGCAGGATATGATCATGATGGGGTTATCAGGTGTGACTGTGTTGTAGATGTGCAGTCAGATTTTGGCACATGAGTGAAAGTGATCGAAGTGAAATATTTTTTCCATCTAATCAAAATTGACAAAGTATGAATTCATCATCCAATATCATAAATCAGTCATACAAATGTGTAAAGCGCACTACTCACCCGCCAGGGTCTCAAGGCGCTGGGAGGGGGGCAGTCTCTACTGATCGAACAGCCAGGTCTTGAGTTGTTTCCTGAGGGTGAGAAGGTCCTGGGTCAAATATTTGTCCCAAAGCGGCTTGTAGGAGACGCACACCTTTTTAATATATAGTATAGTAAATGTCTATGTGGGTGGGTGGTGCCCGTGGAGTAATTCCCCCTGTACTTGGGGTGAAACAATACTTAGAATTGCACTGTTTCCCTCGAGATCAGTGTCCCTCCAGGGCACTCTAGGAAATCATTTGTTGGTTTGTTCAAAAAAGGTAGTAAGATTCTCTTATAAGGTTGATATCATTCTTTTGTTTATTATTTTTGTTTTAAATTCATTACTTTATTGTTTTCAAAATGTTCAGGCAAGTGGCCCGGTGCCCCAATGCATTTCGGGCTTAGCCCTTCCTCAGGGGCCGTGTAGTTTTCTGAAAGTGACCAAGTACAATATCAAGTCAAATGTTCATTAAAAATACATGTGGTACACAAGTTAACAAGGTATAAAGCATTTTGTTGTCATGCATAAGGGTGAGATGGGGAGATTCCAGTGTGATTCATCAGGTATAACGCGTGTTTCCATTATACATGTCAAACGGTGGGGCTGAATGAATGATGGGTGTGACACACCCGTCATTTGACTTGATATTGTACTTGGTCACTTTCAGAAAACTACACGGCCCCTGAGGAAAGGCTAAGCCCGAAATGCATTGGGCCACCGGGCTAATTGCCTGAACATTATGAAAACAATAATGTGATGAATTTACAACAAAAATAATAAATAAAAGAATGATATCAACCTTATAAGAGAATCTTACTACCTTTTTTGAACAAACCAACAAATGATTTCCTAGAGTGCCCTGGAGGGACACTGATCTCGAGGGAAACAGTGCAATTCTAAGGTCCTGGGTCAGCCTTAGGTGGGTGGGGAGGGAGTTCCATGTCTTGGCCGCCAGGTAGGAGAAGGATCTTCCTCCGGCCGTGGTTCTGCGAATTCGTTGGACGGAGGCGAGGGCGAGGCTGGCCGAGCGGAGCTGGCGGGTGGGTGTGTAGAATGTGAGGCGGTTGTTGAGGTATTTGGGGCCCCTGTCATGGAGAGCCTTGTGTGCGTGGGTGAGGAGTCTGAACGTGATCCTCTTGCTGACGGGGAGCCAGTGCAGGTCTCTCAGATGGGCAGAGATGTGGCTGTGACGGGGATGTCCAGGATGAGTCGTGCCGAGGCGTTCTGTATGCGCTGGAGTCTTTTCTGGAGTTTGGCTGTGGTTCCAGCGTAGAGGGTGTTTCCGTAGTCCAGACACCTGGTGACGAGGGCCTGGGTGACCGTCTGCCTGGTTTCGGTGGAGATCCATCGGAAGATCTTTCGGAGCATGCGCAGGGTGTTGAAGCACGATGACGAGCCGGCATTGACTTGCTTGGTCATTGTGAGGGAGGAGTCCAGGATGAAGCCCAGGTTCCGTGCGTGGTCCGTTGGCTTGGGGGCGGTGCCCAGGGCCGGGGGCCACCAGGAGTCATCCCAGGGGGAGGGGGATGGTCCCGGGATGAGGACTTCCGTCTTGTCTGAGTTCAGTTTCAGACGGCTGAGCGTCATCCATTCTGCAACGTCTTTCATTCCTTCCTGAAGGCTGGTTCTGGCGGTGGTGGGGTCGTTGGTGAGGGAGAGGATCAGCTGAGTGTCGTCTGCATAGGAGATGGTGTTAAGGTAGTGCTGGCGTGAGATGGCTGCGAGGGGGCTCATGTAGAAGTTGAAGAGGGTGGGGCTGAGCGAGGATCCTTGCGGGACGCCGCAGATGACTTCGGTGGCTGCGGATCAGAATGGGGGGAGGTGGACTCTCTGGGTTCTTCTGGCAAGGAATGAGATGATCCACTCCAAGGCCGATCCTTGGATACCGGTGTTGCTGAGGTGCTGTATCAGGGAGCGGTGGCATACAGTTTGGAAGGCTGCTGAGAGGTCCAGGAGGATGAAGGCGGTTGTTTCCCCGTTGTTGAGCAGGGACCTGATGTTGTCGGTAGCTGCGATGAGTGCGGTCTCGGTGCTGTGGTTGGCTCGGAAACCGGACTGCGAAGGGTCGAGGGATCCATTTGTCTCGAGGAAGGCGGAGAGTTCTTTGTTGATGGTCTTCTCGATTACTTTGGCAGGAAAAGGGAGGAGCGAGATGGGTTGGAAGTTCTTGAGGTCCGTGGGGTCTGCGGTGGGTTTCTTCAGGAGGGCGCTCAGCTCGGCATGTTTCCAGCTCTCCAGGAAGGTGGCGGATGCAAAAGATCTGTTAATGTTGTCCCGGAGTTGGGGTGTGATGCTGGAGTCGGCTTTGTTAAAGATGTGGTGTGAACAGGGGTCGGTTGGGGAGCCGGTGTGGATGGTGTTCATCATGCGGGTGGTGTCTTCAGTGCTGACCAGGGTCCAGGTGTGGAGGGTTGTGGTGGGCGTTGGTTCGGTGGTTGGGTGCGTGGTCTGTGCGCTGAAGCTGTTGTGTATGTCGGCGATCTTGCGGTGGAAGAATGAGGCGAGTGAGTTGCAGAGGTCTTGCGAGGGTGTGATGTCGTTGTTGCAGGCTGTTGTGGGTGTTGTTGTCCAGTCGTTCTCTAAATGTTGTCCTTTTGGTGCTGCGGATCAGCTGGTGGTGTTTGCGGGTGGCGTTTTTGAGGGCTGTTATGTTTTCTGATGTCTGGTCGTGGCGCCAGGCTTTCTCGAGGGTGCTGCAGTTTTTCTTGGAGTTTTTGAAGTCGTTGGTGAACCACGCGGCTTTCTTGCTGCTGGGTCTGCTGGGGGGGTTCTTCAGTGGCACGAGGTCGTTGGCTCAGTTGGTAAGCCACTGTGTGAGGTTGCGGGCTTCTTCGTTGGGGTCCGTCATGTTGGCGGGGGTTCTGGCTGAGGGCGGTGGTGAGCTGGTCGGCTGTGATCTTGCTCCAGCTTCTGCGGGGAACCTGTTGCGGGTGGTGGTGAGTCGTGGATCTCCTGAAGTTGAAGTGGACGCAGCTGTGATCTGTCCAATGTAGTCCGGTGGAGTGGCTGAAGGCAATGTGCTTGCTGGATGAGAAGACGGGGTCAAATGTGTTGCCCGCGTTGTGAGTGGGGGTGTTCACCAGTTGCTTGAGTCCGAGGTTGGCGAGATTGTACACCAGGGTGGCGGTGTTGCTGTCATTGTTGTTCTCCAGGTGGAAGTTGAGGTCCCCTAGGAGGATGTAGTCTGAGGAGGTGAGGGCGTGTGGACTGACGAAGTCTGCAATGGCTTTGCTGAATTGTGTGCCTGATCCCGGGGGTCTGTAGATGAGGGTGCCTCTAAGGGTGGTCTTGGGGTCGGTGTGTATCTGGAAGTGAAGGTGCTCGTCGGCGGTGAGGGTGTCTTCGGAGTTGGTCGTGATGCGGATGGTGTTTCTGTGGACGATGGCGATGCCTCCTCCGGTTTGGTTGATGCAGTCCCTCCGGGTGAACTTTTAGCCCTCCGGGATGGCTATGGCAATGTCGGGGGCTGAGGAGGCGGTAATCCAGGTTTCCGTAAGTAAGGCGACATCCGGTGATGTTGTGTCGAGGAGGTTCCATAGTTCGACGGCGTGCCTGTGGAAGGAGCGGGTGTTGAGCAGGATGCACTTGAGGTGATTGTTGCTGGTGCTTGGCTTGGCGGGTGCGGTGCAGTTTCGGAGGCAGGTGAATTTGCAGGCTTGGCAGGTGAAGGGTCCACAGGTGCGTTTTGGGATGTCTTGGTAGCAGGTGGGGTTCCGGCCGTTGTTGAGTGCATGGAGGGTGGCGGCGTTGTAAGTTCATCGGGTGGGTTGGCATCTTCGAGGGCCAGGGGTCATGGCGCTGGGCGAGGTCCCGGCGTGGACAGGCGCAGACGGGCTTGCCTTTGGCGCGCCAGCGGCGAGCCCCGCTACGTGCGTCCGGTGTGCGGTTTCTTCGCGGTCTCCATAGGAGGGTAGAGGGAGGGAGGAGCAGCTGGGAGGTGGGAGCGGGGTGGCCAATGGGGTGAAGGGGGCGGGGCCACAGGGGCTCAGCGGCGGGCGAAGAACCGGAGAAAACGGCGGGAAAAGACGGCGGGAGGGGAACAACAGAGCACAGGGGTACAGAAGGCAAAAGCAGGGGCAGAGAAAGCAAATACAACAAGGTGGCACTGGATGCCAAGCGCAGGGGTGCAAAAAGAAAGAGGGAGCGAGCAGACAGGAGGAAAAACGGCAACAACGGATCAACCCACAGGGGGCTGCGTGGCAGATGGGGAAGCGACCTACCTCGTGCCAGGGTCAAAGGTCGCAATCTTTTGAAGTATTAAGCATTTTGAGACTTGTAGTTTCATTTTTGCCACTGTCAGTGATAATCAATGAATCAAATATTTGCATTATACACTTACTGGCTTCCTATAGTGCTGGTCCATCACCTAGCCTCTTTATGTTGAGGTGGTTAAAATAGCAATGAAAAACTACATTAAAACAAAACAAAAAAACAAAATCCTAATACATCTTGAGTGGCACCTGTATCTGAGATCATGTGGTTCTTAATTAAAATGCACACAACAAAATTGTATGTCCACATTTCCTTGTAATATTAGTGTTCACACTACTATTGTACAATAGGTGCCAAACAGGTATCTCTCGGTTCAGATTATTTTTAAGTATTTTGAATTTCACACTATGTTAACGTTTAATGGAGCAGATTACAATGTAACTTCCTTTTGATACTTAATTGCAAAACAAAAAGTAATGATGATTTTCAGTTCACCCGATGAGTTTTATTCACATTTCAGCAAACATTTGGACTTTTGATTTTCTGTGTTTGATTAAATCCTCTTCTACCTCATCCGAGTCCATATGGAGTGCAGGATCCATTGCAAAGCAGTTGTTTGAATATGGCTATGACTTTACAGCCTATTGCTAACTTGAGTTCCAGTGAAAAAAGTGAGCCATTGCTAGGGAAGGGGCAGCAAAATGTCACTCTATAAAGACAGGAAGAATTGTTGCACTGTCTGTTGAAGAGAAGAATCGTCATTTTCAGGGTGGTATGTGTGACTATATGTGTGCATTTACACAGTCAATAGAAGTAACAAGGGACTGAACATTAGTTTTGGCAATTCTATTCCCATGACCTCATATCAAAGAATTCTGGGCTCCCTTTTTGAATGAAGGTCTCACCCCACTTTCACTGGCCAGAAGCTTTACTATACCTAAAACCAGAAAACCAGATATTCTTTAAAGAATCTATAGAACCACATCTTATCTTTAGAAACCAAATATATGTTAGCAGAATACCGATGCACAATCCAAAGCTCAACGTAAAGTAAATCAAAACAATATTGATACATATTAGAAGATTTATTCATGCTTTGTCAATTTTGATTAGATGGAAAAGATATTTCACTTCAATAGCTCTCAATAATGCATCAAACTCCGACAGCGCCTCTACAACACAGCCACACCTGAACACACCACCATGAATATATCCTGCAGTTCACCCAAATAGACCATCTTCATGCTAGCTAGCAGTGTGATACGGGCTAATTCTACCAGAAGCCAAATTTAAAGCGGTTGTTCAAAGTTGGCCTATAACAGTATTAAAGTTTAAGTACAAAACTAAACTTCTATCAACCTCACTGTGGTCTCCCCAGCCAGATAAACCTACGAGGGTATGGGTTTCAGCCGTGTTATTTAATTTGATAATTTGCTCAGATAGCTCTCTCTTGCTTGTTGTTGGTCTTCTCCTCCCCAGGGTCTTCACAGAGGCATCGCGGTGCTCGACTTGCCTCCAATTTTTCATTTTCCTCCCTGTAGTCAGTGGTTCCTCTTCCCAAGGCTTCAAGGGACAGTTGTGGAGTTGATGGCCTCGAAGAAACCACACAACAGCATAAGCAGTATTGTATTTTTCACCTGAAGTGCTCGCCACCATGCTTGTGATAAGTATAGTGCTCTCTCCTAAACACAAGCCCCTTTTCATCTATACAGTGTTTCCCCAAACCGGTAGCTGCACCCCTGACCAACAGCTCCGTAGAGACATAAAACACCAAATCGGTACATGCCTAAGTCCACAGCCATCTGGGCTTGTGGTGTCGGGAACCCCAGTGTTCTCCTGTGCCCCTTGCCCACTGGGTTTGATCGACTTAGTGTCAGTGCAGTCTTCCTCGTGGGCATCCACTCCACCCTCTCCTTGTGTCACAGTGGGTGGGGTTAGCTCCCTCTCATCTTCAGTTTCTTCCTCCGGCTCCACGGCTTCAGCCGGCTCACAGAAGACCTGTGGTGTTGTCTCCTCAGTCATCTCTCCTACAGCTGGTCAATCCATCACAGTTGGGTTTCCTCCTCCTATCTGTGGCACTTCTTGGTTTATAGCTTGAGTCCTCCTGGGAGGCCACTTGATACTGTTGAAGCAACTAGAATGTTTCTGCTACAACACTTTCGGATCAGTGGTGTTGGCCATGCTAGAATCCATGGTTGGGGCTGCCTCCCACTACACTCACAATATCGACTACCAACATTCTTTTGAGGTAATTAGATGAGGAGTACAGTTACACTTCCCTATGTATCTTGATTACATTTTGGTAAATGTGCATGCAGATATTTTTTACCTCGATGTTGTGATGTACAATCCTGTTTAGGTGCTGGTCTTATCTCTTATATTCAGGTTTGTAAGAACAGGACTGAATGAGAATAGTTCAGTAATATATCATTGCTGGATGGACATTGAAAGTAAACAACTTGATCCTCAAGCTCAAATGGGGTAGGCAAAAACAGTAAAGAAGAATGTGAAAGTCCTTGGTAGTCAGTACAAGAGTTTGGAGACATAAGACACATTTGAAGGCATGAATTTGAATACAGTGATGATTTTTAAAGGGAGGAACGCAAAATATCAGAGGTGACAACATCATAGGAAGAAGCCAGCTGCCTAGACGGGATTATATGTTTTGGGAAGAACTGCTTTTATTGCCATGGCCATACAAATACAAGTGAACAGCTTTTTGGATGCCTGTCGGAAACATAATGTCCACCCGTTTTCAGTACCAGAATCTGAAACTACATTGTAGATGACAAAAATACCTGCAGAGCAGGTTACTGAGAAGAACAAGTTCCAGGATTTCAGGATGAAACAGGAGACACAGAAGAGCCACTGGCAGTGTTGTTAAGAAGGCTCTGGATCACCACATACAGGTCCTGGGCGAGCTTATGAGCTTTTTTTAATTGAAGGTGAGAGCGGAAGTTTGTAACAAGAGAGGAAGTATATGCGAATCACAGACAGTGGAAGTATTTGTATGGGAGACGGAAGGGGTGTGACCCTGTGTGTGCAGTTTCCGATCAGTGCACCCACTGTAAGGAATGAAAGACATGAGTGGGTTATAATTGCTGGAATCCAGTTACCATTACAGTATGGGAGGTTAAGACTATTCTTGTTGGGGCAACATCATGAAAAATGCATGTTTCATTACATTGTAACTTTGTGTGTGAAAAATTGAAATTAAAATTGTGATTTTTGTATTGTTCTTCTTACAGTTTTGTGCCATATATTTCTGGGAGAATTATTTTATCTGTCCCGATGAAGGTGGGACCTATACGTCTAATTCACTGAAATGCTTCGATGTAAACTATAATACTGAATCTGTAAGCGCTGAAGACTCAGATGGCAATGCGGACACCACATGAACCATTTTGTACCCCAGATTGAACTGATTAGTTTTGCAATTTACACTATTGTATTAGTTTTGTCTTCTCCCAGTTTTTGTGTATATGTTATGTTTACATATATGTGTTTAATCTATTTCATTGAATTGCGTTGCGCCATATTTTGATCACACACATTTTGTATTCTTGAGAAAATCTTTTTAAATCTGTTTTTTACTGAGGGTATGTTCACTGTAAGCATTGTTTAACATTTGGGTGTATACATTTTATAATGTACTTTAGAGAAAGACAACATTAAGTCTTTTTCATATCCTTGCTATATTGTTGTGATACCGGACTTTAATTTTTGAGGTGATTGAAGCATGATTACAAAGTGCACATGGCCTTTGCGCTGTGGGCACTAAGCTGAGCTACATAAGTGGAGCTGGGTTTTTATTTGGAGAAGAGTGGGAACACTGGGTCAAAGGGAATCTGTGGATCCCTTCACATTCTAGAACCGTGATGAAAAGTCATGTTTTCTGCCAAACTTTGAGGTTTGAAGGGCATTGTGGGTAAGACATGTTGTGGGATCCACTCTAGGCACACCATCCTGGACTCCCCTTGGTGGAAGCCAAGCATGGGTCTAAATAGTGCAGTCATTCAGCATGGCAACGAAGAGGAAGTTTTTATTTACTCCCACTGTGCTATTCTATTTGTCAAAACTACAACAGAAAGAATACATATTCCCTCTTGCTTGCCTTAGGAATGGGGATATTCAATGTAAGCGACCATAGGACCATTCTGTATGTAAATAAAGCCCTGAAGTAGCTCCTTGATACAGGGCAAAACATGTTCGCTGTATGTTTCAATATATTTTGAAAACTCAATAAAGAACAATTTTTAAGAAAACAGAAAATCTTGATGGACTTAATTGTGTGTCATGAAGATGAGATGTACATGTTGATGGACTTAGGTATATGTCATGAAGATAAGATGACCAGAGCACAATATCTATAGTTGACATCAGCACATTAAGATGCCTATATAAGATCACAGTCTCTGATACAGTGCCTTTTCCATTTGTTATTACTTGTATCATAAGAGATGTTAAGACAGCTTATCCGGTGAGTGGTGAGCACAGTACTTTGAGTGTGACCATAAGTGTCACGGTTAACCTCAGCCATCTATGTAGAGTTTGATGAGTGATTTAAGAAATATTCTATTTGTACCTCCTATCATTGCATACCAAAGAGGGAAACATTTAGGAATTTAGGACCAGGTATACATAGGTTGTCTGCGGTCGCAAACATTTAGATTTAGTAAAATATAGAGTCTCTGACCACAAAAACCCTTTCACACATGTACTGACCCCATTTTGGTAATCAGAAAAGTTTTTCCAAATCACAAATCACAATTATGATGGGATCTGTTCAAGACATTCTTTCCAAATTTTAATTGTACTTCCAAATTTAGGTCCTCCACCACACTGGTGGTCAATTCCTTTATACTAATAGGGAGGCAAACTCAGTATTAAGAATTGATCACCAGTGTGGCGAATGACCTAAATCTGGAAGTACAATTACAATTTTGAAAAAATGTCCTTAACAGATAGAGAGCCCATTATGTGAAGAAAAGAACTATTGGCTCTCTTCTTCGCATAATGGGCTCTCCTTCGAGGTGGGAGCACATTGTCAATGCCAACTTATAATGTGATCCTAATATTTTTCCAGGCATTTCAGGGACACAATGTTAACCTTGTGGTGAAAGATCAATGCCCTTTCCATGGTGGTCTTTCACTGTATTAAATGCTATAACACAGTGGTGAATCTCCCACTGCAAATGGCGTGGCTAAATCATGCCATCTATGGTGGAATCACATTTGCACCTTAAGAAAACCGGTGGTAGAAATGGACAAGTCTTTGCCATAAGGTAGCTCACCATTTATGGATCTCTAAGGGGCATATCATCAAGACAATTATCGCCGCTTTAGTGGCCATTTTCGGCCGGAAAGCGGTGACAATCCTAACACGGTGTTAACAAGGACACGCTAACAGGCTTTAGCGTGTGTTACCTTGTGTCATCGCACATTTCACTAACGCCTTGCATCTCATCGCTAATGAGATGCAAGGTAGGCGTTCCTGACATTCACTACATGGCAAAACTTCGATATTGCGGCTTCGCACTATCAGCAAGGATGCCCCATACTCGTGTTGCGACTATGAAAGACCAATTAATGCTGGTTCCTAACGCCAGGTTAATTTCTGACTTAGCCATATTACCTCATGGGGGGTGGATTGTCATGCTAAATCCACCATGGCTTATCATCAACAAATTCCCTATCGCTGACATTTTATTGCTGGATTACCAGCAATATTGCAGCATTTCGCTGATTTCGCTGGATATTTTATCGCTTTCGAGATAGCCGTTGATGATAACGCGCTATCTCCGCAATAATATCCCGCGATAGCTGGTGATAACTTTAATCGCACTAAGTGTGCTTAGTGATGATTATTGCGGGCCTTGTAGATATGCCCCCAAATTGGGTTGCTCAACCACTGGCGCCACAGTTACAGGATCTACTGCTTTTTGTGAAATTCACCATTAGTGCCCTTCAATTACAAAGGCTTTTAAGTTAAGGCAATGCAAATCTGAGTTGATCATCCATATCAGTCTCACATCATAGAATAATAAAGATATTTTGATGGAAGTAAAAATTAGACTCAAACTCGTTTGATTTCATTGATGGAAACGTGGAATCCGAAGGCTGTAGCTTCTGACATGTTACTGGTCTTGTGTGTGCATGATTACGTTGTAGAGCTCTGTAGGAACAGGTGTACTGTGTCTATTATACAGCAGGCCTGTATAACTATCACTGCATTCCATTCCTAAGAAAGAAAGGAGGCAGGTAGGTCACTCTGCAATTTAGTAGCACATAAATACTAATTTTTGAAAAGCTGGAGTCCAGGCTTGGAACACTCTCTCATTTCTGTGAATTTAATTTACTACCAGATACATTCGATCCTGCAGCTGCATTCTGGGACCGCTTCAGCACGGGGGGAACACTTTTGATGCCTTGGTCGCCAATGTTTCTTCTGAGCTACTACTCTCACTAACAATCCTCTGTAGGATAACTAAAACCTCCATAAAACGGTGCAATCTGCAACATGAATTGAACTTTGATTACACAATCTATCTCTTTTCTCCGTCTTGGTCCTGATCCGTGGGCTGTTCCCCGCATTCCTCGTCGCCTCGTGGCCGCAGCTGTTCAACATTTACCACCTGTGAATATAGCCCGTGAGTGGAGCCAGATGACCAACGCGTTTTATAGGCACGAGGCGTAATGGTTAAACTTTCAAGATTTGTGCTGCAAATGGGAACATTTTTTACAGTTTCAATGAGGCAGATAGGTGCAACAGTTAAAATTCCGCATGGAATCCATCACTCTGCCATTACATTTAGAAATCTAAGGAGAAACAGATTGATATGTGAAATAAATGGCCAAAGCATTTAAAGACGGGTACACCGGTTTCCACTTCAAGGGCTCTCTCCCTGGCTGGGGAGGGGCCGGGGGCTGGGAGGAAGTGGAGGCGTTGCACTTAAGATGTGTACTACTGAACTGGGTTATATTTACTAGCAGGCAAACGAAAACATTTTATCAGCAGACAAGTTTCACAACCTAAATATCATCAAAAATGCATATTACAGATAGCAATGAAGCTAATGTTCTCAGAAGCAAAACTCCAATGTAAAGAAAAGTTTTAAAAAAGAGATAAAATTACTTTTTTGGAACAACAAATCAAATGAGCGGATTATTCTTGAGCTTTAGTCCGATGAAGAATTTGCAGGGACAATGATTTGCCCTTCCCCAGAACTAACCTATCATCAGCTCCCTATGGTTTCACATATGAAGGGAAGTATGGCAGCTTTAGCAGTGGCGTAGCTAGAGGTGGGTGGGGGGTGGCAGTCCGCCCCAGGGGGCACCATTTTGGAGGCGGCAGTGCATCTGTAAGTGCAAGCACACCTGCTTGCAGACAAACGCTGCACCACCTAAAAAAGGTGGTGGTGCAGCACCGGCAGTATGTGGGTCCCAGCCAGGGCCGTCAATCCTGTAGCGCGTGAAAGCGCTACCAATGACGGCCGTGGGTATCATTTCTGGCCAGCCCCCGCGCTGCAGCAGTGACTCGCACCGTCTGTCGCGCACACCAGTGCGCGCGCTCTCTTGAGTGGAGGAGTCTTGTGCTGGGCTATGCAAATTTGTTGCAGACAGTCTGACCGGACTTCAAATTTACTCCGAGTCAGTCCCTCACTGTCTGTCAGTCTCTGTCAGTCTCTCCAGCAGCCTGTTTGTGCTTGCATGCACTGAGCCTGGCCTGCCACCTGTACTGCTGTGGCCCTGCCTCGAGTCGACTCGGGAGTCGAGAGAGACACTCACAGCCTAATTAAGGTAAAGCAAAAACATTTATATTTGAATTTTTATACACCAACCCACTTGCCGAATGGATGATTTACACATGGCTACAGAGGACCCCCACAACTATCGCTAATGATACGCAGAGTAGGCGTTCCCGTGCCAAAAACCACGAAAACACCACACCTCAACATTCACAATGACCAGCCAGATCTGCGATAAGAACACAAAACACACGATAAGGCGCATTAGCAGCAGCAAATTAACACCTGCTCTGACCTGGTGTAAAGTCGGACCACAGCCTGTATCACAAAAGGGAGCCCAGACCACAGCCACACCTGGAGACAAACAGATGCCATGGAGCAACTGAACATGCAGCACGAACACCCGAGAGGGCCACAACACCCACCAACACCACCCCCAGGACCACCCCTCCCTGGCACAACCCCCCGACCAAAGACATGTCACATCAGCTACACCTAAACATGTATGAAATAATCGCCTGATGTCGCACAATCACAACTGGTGACATGCATGTGTCGTCACAGAAATGAGCATCACACATTCACTTTTGAAGCAAACAATTAAAATTTATTGAAATTAACACAGAAATGAAAGGAAGACACGTGTTGGCTCCCCTCAACACAATCTGTAGGTCACAGCCTGCAAGACAAAGAACATGATGAGAAGGTGTGTCCTGCACACATCAAAGGGCAGAGAGAGAGCGAAGGAGAGAGAGAAAAGAAGAGAGGGGGAGAGAGAGGGAGAGAGAGAGAGAGAGAGAGAGAGAGAGAGAGAGAGAAGAGAGGGGGAGTGAGAGAGAGAAGAAGAGAGAGGGAGAGAGAGAGAGAGAGAGAGAAGAGAGGGAGAGAGAGAGAGAGAGAGAGAGAGAAGAGAGAAGTAGAGAGACAGAGAGTGCTCCCCTGCACATCCAGGTCACACTGCTCAATTGCTGCCACTGGTGTGTCTCCTACCACTTGCAGGCATGCATAGCTGTACACCAGGTCACACATCAGACTCAGAGCCATCATCTGAAAGAGAATCCAGATACATGACTGGCACAGTACACACACTTGCACAAGACAACTTCGCCCACACATGCACACCCAGGCAGAAGCACCCCAGCCCCTCCCACTGGATATTGGAGCATGCCCGCCCATGCACAACTGGGCCTCACTGCTCACCTTCCGTCTCCGGTGTGTAGACAGGATGTCCCACCACCTGCCGCTGCAAGCCACAAGCCCGGTGCCCGCTGACATGGCTCCCTCCACACCATGCAGATACGCCGCCCAGGTCACCAGGTCTCACGTCTGGTGCTGGGTCTTGATTACTCCATGGCATAGGACACACCAGGGCACCCAGCACCATCCCAGGCTGCAAACCTGCTCAGCACAATGGGTGCCACTAACTATGTGAACCCGAAAGCGAGGCCACATGGCGGTAGGCCAGCGAAGCCCGCTGGTTCAGCCTAGACTACAGTCCAGCAAGGCACACAAATCCTAAGAGGTCCAGACCGCTGGGACGGGGCATCATTGCAGGCTGCACACCCGCTCAGCAGCTTAAGGTGCCAATGACTCAGTGCACCTGTAGCGATTGTGGTGCCCGGGGGTAGAGGGATGGTACTACTATCAAGATCCCGAAGATGGTATGCGTGTGGGGACGTTTGTAGAAGAGGCAGAGTGAACTACAGTGACCAGCATTCCAAGGGGCAAGCAGGAAGAGCCATGAGACCTAAGGCATATTAGCCCCTCCCCTCCTCACGGACGGTGCTTGTCAATTTTTGTTTGTTGAGAGGATCGGAGTGGCGGAAGGTGTTCCCCGCCGGATTCCAGCGAGAAGCTAGAAGATTCCTGGATTTGAGAAGCCGTGATTAACCCAGCGTTTGGAACTTTCAGCGCTTTTCTGATAAGTACTCAAAAAACGGAAAAACGGGCTCGTTTTCGTTTTCAGCTTTGTTGTTTAAAAGTCCCTAGCTAGTTAGATTAGGGCACTCTTGGGACGTATTGCTTGTTCTTGCAACTCATATTAGGCAGCGTTCTGCCTGAAGACGCGCTGCGCTAATATTCCTTGTACTTTCTCTCCAGAGAGGGTTTCTGGGAGACGTAGTCTCAGAACTGTTTTTGTTTTGTTTGTTTTGTTCACGGACAGTTCTTGCCACACAGAGACAGAGACATTATTCCACGGACGTTTCTTGTGGGTTCCCTGAAGCAAACTTGTGGCTGACTCTGAGAGCGGTTTGTGCCATTTTAAACAACCGCTATTTTTCTATATCCTTTTTTGACTACCTCATGCCACAGTTCTGAACTCATTTCAGAACGAGTCATAGTCCTTGCAGGCTTGCTGTGGTGTCCTTTATTCACTGCCAGGGTTTTGTATGATTCCGGTGAGTGGTGTGCCTACGAATTGCTTAAGATACTGTCCGAGAAACCTGAAGTGTAGTGTTGACTGTGTTCCTTACTTTTCCCTAATCAGGTGGGTCCTCTCCTGCTGTCCTACGCATCTTGTTGACCAGACTCCCGGGGGATCCCAAGGAATCATCGCTACCCATTTATTATTTTATCCACTTCCCCTTTCCCGGCTAGGTACGTGTGCGCACAGTGTGTTTCGCTTCCACTGTGGGTTCCGTGTCTGGTGGGGGAAGGAGAGCTTAGCATCCGAAGTCGTTTCTGCCGGACACCCTGAGCTAAGGTTAGTGGCGTGTGTGAGCCTGCGCTGCTGCCAATCCATGACAGATTGACAAGCCCAAGTTGACACACCGGCCCGAACGATGAATGTTGAGGCAGTCTTGGCCTCCCTGGTGGAAGGCATGGCCGCCTTACAACAGGAAGTAGCCACTTCCAGAGCTGAAAATCAAACCCTGTATAAAGAAGTGGGCACCCTAAGAAGGGAAGTCGCAGGACTAGTCCAGAAAGGAACAGGAGGGAGTCCTTATATTAAACCTGCTACCTTACCTCCCCCTGGTGCAAAAAAACCTATAGAAGTGGAAGGGGGTGGGTTCTCTGTTCCCCCTCAATTAGCCACCTCTAGTGCCTCCTCGGCTGAAGCCGCTCATACCGTTCATGTGGTGCAGACCGTAGGCGTTCCTTTAGCTTCCCCTGAACGCTTTTACGGAGACCCCCGTAAGTTTGAAACATTCCTGAATCAATGTAGGTTACATTTTTTATGTAAGCCCGGGGTATTTCAGGACGATTCTGCTAAGACAGCTTTTATGATGTCTTATATGGGGGGTAATGCTGCTAGCTGGAACATCCCTTTGCTGGAGAAGAACGACCCAGTGCTGCACGCTTTTTCTGCTTTTTGTGTTGAGTTGCGCAAACTTTTTGATCGCAAATCTCACATGTTGACCCTGGATAGGGAACTACTCACCATACGTCAAGGTTCGCAGGACTTGTTGACTTATATCACCTCATTCAACAGGTTGGTGGTAGAGACCGATTGGCCCCCTGCAAAACGCATCTCGTTATTTTATCAAGGCCTTCGTGGTGAATTAAAAGACGTCCTTGCACAAGTGGTACAGTTACCCGACACCTGTGAAGAATTCATTGATTTGACTGTCCAGTTGGACCACAGGCTCCTAGAGAGAAGAGGGGATAGATCACGAGGAGACAATCGCCCTTTCTACCCTCGCTTTAGAGGTCCGATAGAAGAACGTTCCAAACCCTCCGAAGGTCCTGAACCCATGCAAATCGGTGGTATCCGTGGACCGCTGACACAGGAGGAAAAAGAGAAAAGACGTCGTTTGAAGCAATGTCTCTATTGCGGAAAAGGGGGTCACTTCATCAAGGACTGTAGAGCCCGGAACACCGTTCCAGCCAGAAACCCCGTCCCAAGGATACAAGCTCTAGTACAGTCCGATCAACCGACGGAAAACTGAAGAACCCAAACCAGGAAGAGGTCTCTGTCTTGGGTTGTTTGCCGCAAATGATCTCCCCATGTCTTGCAAACACATTGCATCCTGCAGTGGCGCATATGAACCTTCAAATCATCCTCTGGGTCACCCCACAGAAATCATTGAATATAGATGCCTTAGTAGATTCAGGAGCCACCGGGAACTATATTGATCAGGAATTTGCCATGAAGATCGGAATTGCATGTGAGAAAAAAGAAAAACCGGAGTTGGTGAAAGCCGTGGATGGAACTGTTTTATCATCGGGTCCAGTGGCCTACCACACCTGTCCCATGCTGATGCACATTGGAAACAATCATCAGGAATACATCCAGTTTGATCTCATTGATGCCCCCCAGTTTCGGCTCATCCTGGGAATGCCCTGGTTAACTCTACATGATCCAAAGGTCTGTTGGGCAGCACGCACTATCACCTTGTCATCCGATTACTGTCAGGAACATTGTACTCAGGTTTCTTCGGTTCCCTGCACTACCGAACTCTCGTCTTCTCTTTGTCTGGCGGCTGCATGTCCTCTTGAGCGATACTGTTGTGCCACGATACTTCCCTTGGAGTATCAGTCGTTCTCCCCTGTGTTTGACAAACAACAGGCTACCCATTTGCCGCCACACAGGGTATACGACTGCAGAATCGATCTCGTACCAGGAGCTGATATTCCATGTAGCAGGGTCTATGCCATGACCGAGAAGGAGACAGAATATCTGAAAACATACATTGAAGAGAATTTAGCATCGGGATTCATCAGGCACTCATCATCGCCTGCCTCATCCCCTATGTTTTTTATTCCCAAGAAGGATTGCGCAGAATTAAGGCCCTGTATAGACTACCGAGCCATTAACCGTGTGACCATCAAAAACCGGTACCCTCTCCCCTTGATACCTGTGCTCATGGACCAACTCAAAGGAGCCAGATACTTTACCAAACTCGATCTGCGTGGAGCCTATCATCTGGTGCGTGTCAAAAAAGGGGATGAGTGGAAGACAGCATTTCGAACGAAGCTGGGCCTGTTTGAATATAGGGTAATGCCCTTTGGGCTGTGCAATGCCCCCGCCGCATTTCAGTTTTTCATGGACGAGGTTCTGCGGGGTTGTCTAGAAACCTATTGCATAGTCTACATCGATGACATCCTGGTGTATTCCTCCACTCTTTCAGAACATGTCATGCATGTGAAGTCTGTGCTAGACCGGTTACAACGTAACTCTCTCTACGCCAAGTTGGAGAAATGCTTGTTCCACGTCCAGGAAGTGTCCTTCCTTGGGTACATCATCAACGAGAAAGGTTTTCAAATGGACTTGAGTAAAGTGGAGGCGATACTCAATTGGACTACACCCAAAACCGTGAAAGCTGTACAAAGCTTTCTCGGTTTCGCAAACTACTATCGTAGATTCATCAAGGACTTCTCCAAGATCATACATCCGATTTCTTGTTTGTTAAGGAAGAATATGCCTTTTGTGTGGAGTAAAGATGCGGACGCGTCTTTTCAATACCTGAAGAAGCAGTTTACTCAAGCTCCTATTCTTCGTCACCCTGACTCTCAACTACCATTTATACTGGAGACCGACGCATCTCAATATGCTGTGGGGGGAGTGCTTTCCCAAAGACACCCTAGTACGGGCCAAGTACACCCTGTTGCCTTCTTCTCTAAAAAGCTCACGCCATGTGAGGTGAACTATGCCATAACAGACAAAGAACTTTTAGCTATAAAAAGGGCATGTGAGGAATGGCGTCATTATCTACTAGGCGCAGTACATACAGTTGAGATCTATACTGATCACCGGAATTTGTTATTTTTGAAAACAGCTAAGGCCCTCACTCCCCGACAGTTACGGTGGTCTCTGTTTTTCTCTGACTATAACTTCATTATCAAATACAAACCCGGACCCCAAAATGGGAAAGCAGATGCGCTGTCACGTCTGGAGGATGGAGAACTGAGAAAGACCGAAGACATAGAAACACCTTTGATCCTTCAGGAAACAACTGCAAGCGTGGGATCTGTAGCTCTCCTGTCGTCAAACAACTTTCTTGAGGACGTGAAAATAGCCCTTGCAGATATGAACGTACTTGAATGGATACAAGAGGATCCAGAGCATCGCACGGAAAAGGATGATCTCGCCTACCAGGATGCTGCGCTGTTTATCCCCATCGATGCCCTAAGACAACGAGTATTGGCTTGGTCTCATGATTCGGTTCTGGGGGGTCACATGGGAATGTACAAAACTATTGCTATCGTGGAGCGTTCCTTCTGGTGGCCCCAGCTAAGAGAGGAAGTCCGGTCTTATGTGAGGAATTGTGCCATCTGTACGCAAGGAAAAGCTGTGCATGCTCGACCGGTGGGACTACTGAGACCCTTGCCCATACCTCCCCGGCCTTGGCACACTCTCTCAATGGATTTTATTGTTGAGATGCCCCCTTGTGATGGAATGACAGTGATATTAGTTGTCGTCGATCACTTGACGAAGATGGGCCATTTCATACCTCTGGAGGATGTCCCCACATCTACTGAATTAGCAAAAGTGTTTCTTCAACATATAGTCCGGGCCCATGGTCTTCCTTGTGTATTGATCACCGACAGGGGTTCTCAGTTCACTTCTCGATTCTGGAAGGCGTTATGTACCACCTTGAACATTGATGCCCGTCTATCCTCCAGCTACCACCCTCAGACGGATGGAAAGACGGAGCGCCTGAACCAGACCCTGGAGCAATATCTTCGTTGTTTCTCTCTGAGGAATGATATGGACTGGACTGTGCTACTTTGGATGGCCGAATTCGCATACAACAATGCCGTGCACTCAACACTGGGTTGTTCGCCTTTTTTTTGCCTCCATGGGTACCATCCAAACATCCTTCCCTTTGAGTGGCCTGTCCATTCCCCTGTTCCTAGCATCCACGAACACCACGCCCATCTGAGAGCGGTGTTGTTGGATGCACGAAACAACCTGGCCGATGCCCAGTCCGCGCAGAAACGCTTCGCTGACAGGAAAAGGAGGGTCGAACCGACATATGGGGTAGGAGACAAGGTGTGGCTCTCCACCAAGAATCTCCACATTAAAGGGCATACCAAACTGACACCCAAATACGTGGGCCCCTATAGTATAGTTGAAGTGATCAACCCTGTTGCTGTGAAACTCCTGCTCCCGGTGGGTTGGAAGATTCATCCTGTGTTCCATGTCTCCCTCCTGGTTCCCTGCCCTCCCAGTATGAGGCTCCCAGTAGCTCCACTTCCTATTGATGTGGATGGTCAGGAGGAATTTGAGGTGCAGTCCATCCTAGATTCCCGTATGGTGAGGGGCAGGATCCAGTACTTGGTGGAGTGGAAGGGTTACGGCCCGGAAGATCACTCTTGGGAACCCCTAGGGAATCTGCACTGTTCGGAACTAGTTGACCGGTTCCATGCCCTGCATCCGGGCAAGCCTGGTCGACCGCCGAGTCGGCAGTCCTCGAGAGGGGGTTCTGTAGCGATTGTGGTGCCCGGGGGTAGAGGGATGGTACTACTATCAAGATCCCGAAGATGGTATGCGTGTGGGGACGTTTGTAGAAGAGGCAGAGTGAACTACAGTGACCAGCATTCCAAGGGGCAAGCAGGAAGAGCCATGAGACCTAAGGCATATTAGCCCCTCCCCTCCTCACGGACGGTGCTTGTCAATTTTTGTTTGTTGAGAGGATCGGAGTGGCGGAAGGTGTTCCCCGCCGGATTCCAGCGAGAAGCTAGAAGATTCCTGGATTTGAGAAGCCGTGATTAACCCAGCGTTTGGAACTTTCAGCGCTTTTCTGATAAGTACTCAAAAAACGGAAAAACGGGCTCGTTTTCGTTTTCAGCTTTGTTGTTTAAAAGTCCCTAGCTAGTTAGATTAGGGCACTCTTGGGACGTATTGCTTGTTCTTGCAACTCATATTAGGCAGCGTTCTGCCTGAAGACGCGCTGCGCTAATATTCCTTGTACTTTCTCTCCAGAGAGGGTTTCTGGGAGACGTAGTCTCAGAACTGTTTTTGTTTTGTTTGTTTTGTTCACGGACAGTTCTTGCCACACAGAGACAGAGACATTATTCCACGGACGTTTCTTGTGGGTTCCCTGAAGCAAACTTGTGGCTGACTCTGAGAGCGGTTTGTGCCATTTTAAACAACCGCTATTTTTCTATATCCTTTTTTGACTACCTCATGCCACAGTTCTGAACTCATTTCAGAACGAGTCATAGTCCTTGCAGGCTTGCTGTGGTGTCCTTTATTCACTGCCAGGGTTTTGTATGATTCCGGTGAGTGGTGTGCCTACGAATTGCTTAAGATACTGTCCGAGAAACCTGAAGTGTAGTGTTGACTGTGTTCCTTACTTTTCCCTAATCAGGTGGGTCCTCTCCTGCTGTCCTACGCATCTTGTTGACCAGACTCCCGGGGGATCCCAAGGAATCATCGCTACCCATTTATTATTTTATCCACTTCCCCTTTCCCGGCTAGGTACGTGTGCGCACAGTGTGTTTCGCTTCCACTGTGGGTTCCGTGTCTGGTGGGGGAAGGAGAGCTTAGCATCCGAAGTCGTTTCTGCCGGACACCCTGAGCTAAGGTTAGTGGCGTGTGTGAGCCTGCGCTGCTGCCAATCCATGACAGCACCCAAAGTCACTGTCCTGTGATGGGGTGCCTGTGCCGTCCGCAATGCAGCTGTGCCATAAACCCTGTTCAACCCCAGTCAGCGTCCCGTGGCTGGGTGCCTGTGCCGGCCGCAATGCAGCGTGCGCCACAAACCCTCTTTAACCCCAGTCAGTGTCCCGTGGCGGGGTGCCTGTGCCGGCCACAATGCAGTGTGTCCCACAAACCCCTTTCAACCCCAGTCAGTGTCACGTGGTGGTAGGCCCATGCCGGCCTCAAGGCCTCAGGTTCGTCATCCAGTCCCCACCGGCAGAGGCGTATGTGATGTCACCGGCCCATTGTATTTGCGGGATCACATTTCCTGTTACTCCTGTGCCGGATGGGTGTGGTGTGCGTGCAAGCCTGCCCTCAGGGAGTGGCTATGACATGCTGACAACTAGATCAGTGACCTGCACACCACCAGCGAGTACGCCTGTGACAGGTAGCAATGAGGGCCCCCCCTCAGAGCATTAGCAGAGTGGTCTTGCCTGCTGTACGCCAGAACAGCACAGGTCTTGCAGAAATGACTTGTGGGCACTGGGCTCGGTTCAGTCAATGTCCGGACAAGGAAGTGGCTGATGTGTGTGCCCTGTTGTGGTGTCCACGGGACCCGTTACACAAATTGCTATGTAGCACCCTCTGACTGCCATTTCATAGGATGAGTATCATTGATGCAAGGGAAATCACTGTCCCTCCATTCATTCACACACACATACATGTATGATGATAGACATGACACAGCAGTGCGTCACTGGATGTTTATTGCACATCCAGTGCAGCTCTGCAGCTGAAGCGGTACAGGGCAATGCTGAGGACACTACACACTATGGGCCCGTGGAGGGCCAGCCAGAGTCCATCCGGGCATAACAAGTCATGCGGAAGAGGAAGGGTGCAGTCCGCAGTCTGGTCGCCATGCCATTGGTCATAAAACAGGATGTGGTAGTCCATGTCGCTATTCGAGGTGAGTGCATCTGTGTGAATCAGGGGTCAGTAAAAGGTCATTAGGCCATGTGCGGGAGCAAGCAGAAACAGGTCAGGTGGCGGAAATGAAGGCTACTGAGTCCTTCTGATCACAGGCACATCCACGTCCTCGTCCCCAGATGTTTGCTTTACCCCACCTGTGAGTGTTGCTGTACCAGCTGCAGCACTGTGTGCCACTGACACATCGGGGGCCGGAGGTGGATTGTCGACCGCACTGTGTGCCACTGATACATCAGGTGCCGGAGTGGTTAGGCCTGCCGCACTGGGAGGCAGAGACACACAAGGGGGCAGGGATGTGGATGGTGTGGGGGAAGCAGCCTTCATCATCGCCAAGGTTTTGCGGCAGCAATGCCATGATGAGGATATGCAGGCCATGGTAGATCCCAGCTACATTCCGCTGAGGTGCAGCGATGGCCGCCATCCTTTCCGCCTCCATCCGCGACATGTCCTCCATGAGCCTCCGCATGTGTGCCAGCTCAGGGCTGGTTTCACTGGAGCCACGCTGAGTGGACAGGTGTTCTTCTCTCTACATCATGACTCCAGCAATGTCAGTCAGGGTTCGTCAGAGACCATGGATTGGGCCTACACACCCAAGGATGGTTGCCATGATGCGAAGCCCAACTGCACCTGCTCTGCGGTCTCCTTCTGGTACTCCAGCATACAGCGTTGGAAGGCCATGTATTGTTCCTGGGGTTCTGGGGGAGTGCTGGGGCTGTGGGTGCCTCCTGCTGGGTGCTTTGGGTAGTGGGCGTGGTCGATTTAGCTGGGCTGCCCTGATCCTGGAGGTGAACGACGGATGAGGTCAATGATGTCAATGATTTCCTTGATGGTTTGGGTGCAGCTGCGGCCCGTGGAGGGAGTTCGGTGGGGCAGGGAGGCGGGGTGGGGGAGGGGCAAGGTGGACAGTGGTAAACTATGGAATATGGATAATTGCAGGTAAGTAAACAATTTAAAAAATAAAACAAATTTCGTAGCGTGCGCTACATCGCATTTTGCGATGCATGGTGCGCTATGAAATCCTCACATACCCACTCACTCCTCCATAGAGGTATTTATACACCCACTTACTCACCTATATAGCCACTCATACAAGCAGACACTCACGAGTACAGGTACTCACATAGCAACATACTACTCACACACCCACTTAGTTACCTACACAGTCACTTACACACCCATTCACTCACTCACCTATACAGTCTCTGAACACAGCCACTCACTCACCCATACAAGCGCACATACACTCACACACCCACACAACAACTTACATACCCATTCACACATCCATACATGCACTCACATTGCTGCTCATTCACCCATTCACACACTCACTCTCCAATACAGCTACTCACACACCAACTCACTTAAACAAACACTCAGCCACTCACTCACCCATACAGCCACTTACACACCAAGACATTCACTCATTCAGCCATTTAGACACCCACTCACTCACCCATATAGTCACTACACACCCACTTAGCCACCCTCAGAGGCACTCACACCAACATTCACTCACCCATGCAGCACGGACACAGCCACTCACTCACTAATACAGCCACTCACACAACATTTCACTCACCCACACAGATTCTCAAATACATACTTATACACCCATGCAGCCACTTACACAAACATACACACAAATATACAGTCAAACAGCCAATCATATAATATAAGTTAGAAGTAGTATCACTCATTAGTCGTGCACTAATATACTAATTTAACTTAAGTTTATTTTATTTATTTATTTAAGGAGTTTTATATAGTGCTGGCTCGACCCAGGGGTCTTTACAGCAGTTTTAATGCAAGAGTCATTTAATAGAGCCTGTTATCTTGCTATACATATTGGTTCGGAAGTCCAAGTGCACTGTGCAGTATTGAGGAGGTACATGAGTCCTGAGATCGCCTCAATGAGTGCGCGATGTCTTGGGTTGAACCACAGCAATTTCTCACAAGAGTCGTATAGTAAAGTAGTGTTATACATATAGGTTCGGAGGTCCAAGTGTGCTGGGCAGTATTGAGGTAGTACTTAAGATAACCTCGATTGGTGCACTTTCTCTTGGATGGAACCTTTAAGTGTGGGGACCCGGAGGAGGATAGAAAACAGTGTTATACATAATAAGATAGGGAAGTCCAAGTGTGTTGTGCAGTATTGAGGTAGTACGTGAGACCTTAGATAACCTTGATTAGTGCACTTAGTCTTGGGATGAACCCGGGGGGGAGTCACAGGAGGTGGTCAGAGAGCAGGTAAGAGGTAGGTCTTAGTGATACAATATCAGGGAGCAACTGCGAGTAGGGATTAGCGCTGAGGCGGCGGCTATCTCTTCGGGAGGGAACCTTTGAGGAAAAGGACTTTTAAGTGTTTTTTTCAATTTTGTGAGGGCGAGACAGTTCTGATATCGTCTGGTATTGAGTTCCAGATTTTTGGCTCGTTTCCAGCTAAGGATCGTGCAGCGTTTTTTTGTTTGCATGTTTTGATAGGGATGAGAAGTAAGGTATTTGATCTCCTGAGGTTTGTAGCCTAACCAGCCCTCTTGAGTTTGGCGGCCAGGTAGTCGGGCTTTCCTGTGTATAGGGCTTTGTGCATGCGGCAGGCAGTTCTGAAGCTGGCACACAGTTCGACTGGGAGCCATTTTAGTTCTCTGAGTGCTGGAGAGATGTGCTCATATTTCTTAATTCCAGTAACCATTCTGGCTGCTACGTTCAGTGTTGTTTTGAGGGGAGCTAGGTGGGATTTTGTAGTACCAGTGAGGGTTGCATTCCCATAGTCAAGTCTGGAAAGTACCAGTGATTGGGTGGCTTGTTTGAGATCTTTGGTAGGGATGAATGTTTTTATTTTGTTGAGTAGCTTTAGATTGAGGAAGGCACTCTTGGCGCAGTTTTTGATGTGTATGGCCATGTCGAGTTTTAGGTCTAGGGTGATTCCTAGAGATTTTACGAAGTTTGCCAGAGTGAGATTCCCGTTGAGAGAATCCATCACTTTTAGCCATTCTGCAATTTTAGAGTTCTCTTCTTTGTTGGAGATGAGGTGGATCTTGGTTTTGTCTTGATTGAGTTTTAAGTGATTTAACGACAGCCAATGTTGGATTTCTTTTAGAGTGTCATTTAGTCTGTGGATGTCCTCTAAGGAGGAGATTTCTAGATTGATCTGGGCGTCATCCGCATATAGGTGGAAAGGGATGTTGACACTTAAGAATGGTGGTGAGGGGTTCCATGTATATGTTGAGCAGTTGTGGGACACCTCTACTGATGGGGTGTAGGTCGGAAGTAAAGTTTTTAATTTTTATCCTTTTGCGAGCCGCTGTGTAAGAAGGAAGAGAACCAGCATAGGACCACGTCATCAGCACCTACCCGTTCTTGTAGAGCCTTGATGAGTAGTTGGTGATCCACGGTTTCAAAGGCTGCTGATAGGTCCAAGAAAATGAGTAGGCTGCATTGATCGGTATCGAGGGATTTGTGGATATCGTCTGTGATGCTGAGGATCACGGTCTCGGTGCCATAACCTTTTCTGAACCCTGATTGGTGGGAGTCCAGAAGGTTGATATTGTCCATGTGCTGAGTCAGTTGCAAGAGGACGCATTTTTCAAGGATTTTGAATAGGAAGGGGAGATTGGAGACGGGTCTGAAGTTATTCAGGTCCTTGGAGTCGAGGCCTCATTTAGTAGTGCTGTGACTTGGCCAACTTTAAGGCATTCAGGTAAGATGCCGGGTTTCCAGGGAGCTGTTTATGATTCTGCACCAGAAAGGGGCTATGGATAGTTTCAGTTTTTTTGGTCAGTTGGGTGGGTATGGGGTCAAGGACGTGGGAGGCTGGTTTGGAGAGAGATATCATCTTGAGGATCTCGGCTTCCGGGATGGGGTTGAAGGACTTCCATGTTTTCATGGGGTGCATGCACATGCTGTCTTTTGTCACTGGGGGCAAGCATTTGCAAGCGGGGTTGGCGTTGATGTCTAGTGAGAGCTCAATCTTGGTGATTTTTTCTTCGAAGAAGACAGCGATGTTTTCGCACAATTCCTTGGAGGCCTGCATTGAGGATTCGAGGGGCTTTGAGGTTTGTTGCTTGATGATTTTAAACAGTTCATTGGGCCTATTTTTTGCATTGTCCAGGGCAGAGCAGAAAAGGGTGGTTTTATCACTGCTGATGTGTTTTTTTACTTCCTTCGGGCTGCATCGAGTTGTTCGAGTAGGCTTTCGGAGGGGTTGGTCCTTCATATTCCTCTGTAGCTCTAAGTTGTCACCTTTTGTTATTGATGTCCATGTTAAATCAGGATATAGATGGGATGTTCCTGTTTTTTTTTAGTTTCAGTGGGGCTACTTGATCTAGAATGGATGTCACGGTTGTGTTGTAATGGGCAGTGAGTGCAATGGCGGATAGATCATCCGTGGAGGAGGTGAGGATAGAGTTAACCCGTTCTTCAAGGTCAGTCCCGTTGATATGAGTAAGGTTTCCAGTCCATTTGGGAGGGGCTTGGGTGGGGAGGTGGAGAGTGATCAGTTGAGTGTGGTGGAAGAGAATTTAGTGGTGATCTGACCAATCCATAGGCAGGGTGTGATTTATCGTGATTATGTCGTGTTTGGCGATAATGGTATCTAGAATTGCTCCTTTGTTGTGAGTTTCCTCTATGCAGTGTTGGGTAAGGCTGTTGTTGTGCAGCAGCTTGTTCAGGTTCTGGATTAGCAGTTTTTTTCTTCATTCCAGTGTAGATTGAGGTCACCCAGAATTAGATTGTTTGCATCTTGGAGAGAGCAGTGGGCAATCAAGTCAGACAGGTGTTCAGTGAATGTGGTGGTGTTGCCTGGGGGTGGTAGATTAGGTGAGGGATAAGTGTTTTGTTGTTGCTAGTGTTAATGTTGACGATTAGGCATTCAAAGGTGTTGTAGTTGAAGGAGTCTGTTTCCATCACGGAAATAGTGTTTTTGTGGATGATTGCTATGCCTCCCCATCTTTCGTCTTTTCTATCTTTATTGGTGATTGTAAAGCCTGGGGGGACAGGAGTATCAAGAAAAGGTAGGGAGGAATCATTTAGATAGGTCTTAGTGATGAATGCTATGTCTATGTTGTGAGTGAGGATGGATTCCGGTAGCTCTGTGGCATGCTTGGTGGATGATCTGCAGTTTATGAGCATGCACTTGGGGGTTGTCTCTGTTTCAGGTTTCTTCGCACTGGGGGCCGTGGGTATGATAGTGCGGGTGGCCGGGGATCTGGGGGATTTCGGAAGGGCCTGTTCTCTGCCTAGTCCAGTGATCACCTGGATTTTGGATTGGAGGGTGACAGTAATGGGGTTGTCGTGCGACGGTTAGTATATAAGTTTAACACCCATAAACTCTTAAAAAACACTTACACTCACTTGATGATGTCATCTGTGGTGTACTTTGAAATGTCATCAGTGATGTCACTGACATTTGTCATGAGTGATGTAATCTGTGAGGTCATAAGCAGTGCATTGCAGGGGGCATAAGTTATAGTTAGCTCACGTAACTATAACTGCAAAATTCCACTGGTTTTGTGTGAGTGAAATCTTAGCCTAACTATAATGTCCCTGTAAGCTTTGATTTTTTCAGTGAAAAAAAAATATATATATATATATAGAGGAGGCGAGGGGTACAGGAGGAGCACAAGGCTGGCAAACAAAAAGATCCTTGCGCTCGAATACAAAGAAATAATGGAAGAAAGTGACAAGGATGCAACTATTATTAATTTGAGTTCCGTGATGTTAACTAAAGATGATTAAACAATCTTGAAGTTAGGCCTTTCGTACTGTGACACCAATGATTTTAATTATCTAAACAGTAGAAGGGACCTTTACAGTTACATCAGGAAATTAAAATTGGCCAAGTTACATGCAGGACGGAAAAACATTCAGGAGTCTGAAGTAGAGATTGTGGTGGATACCCCTACTGCCTTTTTGAGTGTCAATGATATACCGGCTATGACGGACATGATAACATTAATGGACGGTGCTTCCCAACTGGAAAGAGATGAAACTATTGAACAAGATACTAGCTTAAACGTAAATGGCCATACACCCTTTAGGGCACCTTCGAAGTTTCTCCCACAGACTACAAAATACAAGGTGGATTTATTTGGGGAAAATATAACTAGAGATTTGAAAAACCTGTATTTCCAAGAAAATCAAAGAAAACATAAAATGAATCCCAAGAAAGCACTTTATTATAAGTCAGTGAAAAAATTACAGGTTGATGATGGACTCTTAATTAAACCTTCGGACAAAGGGGGTAACGTGGTTCTTTGGGGAAGAGAGCAATATAAAAAAGAGGCTCTGAGTCAACTGCGGGATTGTAGTTGCTATAGCAGAATAAGTCCCAAAGAATATGAGAATGTGATTGTGGAATTCTATGGAAAACTGGACCATTGGAAAGAAAATGGGCTCCTTAGCTGGGATGAGCACAAATTTATTAAACAAGAGAATCCTATGGTTCCAGTCTTCTATATGTTACCGAAGATACACAAAAACCCCACTAGTCCACCAGGGAGACCCATTATTTCATCCTGTGATAGTCTTTATGAGAATGCCTCACGCTACATAGATTATTTTTTAAACCCAATAGTTAGATCGCTTCCTTCATATATAAAAGATTCAACAGACTTTTTGAAATGTATTTATGAAATATGTTGTGATACTGAGACTATGGTTCTTCTAACACTAGATATCTTAACCTTGTACACTAGCATAAAACATGTGGATGGTTTAAGAGCATGCGAGCACTACCTGAATAGGAGACCAGCACGCCTTGCTTCCCAGAATATTATGAATCTTGAAATCATGGAGTGGTGTTTAACCAAAAATATTTTTCTCTTTGGCAATGACCTTTACCTGCAGGAACGGGGGACCGCGATGGGCACCTGTTTTGCCCCCAGTTATGCTAATTTACATCTCGGCTGGTGGGAGGAACAGGTGCTCATGGGTGGTCCCCTTGACCATTGGACGGAATATGTTCTACTATGGGTTAGATACATCGATGATGTCTTCATGCTGTGGCAGGGCACGGAGACATCAATCGGTCTATTTATTGAGGATTTGAATCAGAATTCCCTCAATTTAGAATTTGTAGGACATTTAAGTAAGAAAACAATTGATTTCCTCGACATTAGGATTACCCCACCTGATAGTAGATTAGAAACAATAGTGTTCCGGAAAACAACTGCAGGGAACTCAACTTTACATGCAGAAAGCACCCATCCAGCAGCCCTTATAAGAAGCATTCCATTTGGGGAATACTATAGAGCGAGGTGAACCTGCAGTAGTGATGAGGAATATGAGAAAATTGAGATAGGGATGACCCAGAGATTTATCTAAAGAGGGTATAAGGATAGTATTCTGAGGGGAGCATCCAGTAAGGCAAAGAAATTGGTGAGACAGAATATATTATTCGAACCCTCCAGAACTCAGAAACAAAAGAATGAATGAATGTGGGTTTTATAGAGCGCATAGTAACACGGAAGCATCCCAGCGCTAAAGAAAAGAAATTTAAGTAAACAGCAGAAAGATCAGGTCAGTTCGAGATTCATCACCACTTTTAACAATAAACAGAAGGAAGTTAGATCCATTCTGAGAAAACACTGGTATCTTATACGGAATTATCCAGTGTTAGGCATGAAAGTGAAAAGGAATCCCGAAATTACCTATAGAAAATCTAAATCTTTAATAGACCTAGTCGTGAGAAGTGAGTTCATAGAGAGCAAGAAAAGTAACACTGATTGGCTGAAACAGAAACATGGTTTTAAAAGATGTTTTAAATGCAAAGCATGTCAACATAGGATGAATCGTACCAATTTTAAAACATCTTTTAATAAGACAGTTACCATCAGGAGTGCTATCAACTGCAAAAGTGAATATGTGGTATATTTATTACAATGCCCATGCCCCAAGATATATATTGGGAGCACTACTCTACCCGTGCACCAGCGAATCCTACAGCACAGGCGTGCAATTGTGAATCAGGACAGATCTTACCCCGTTGCACGGCATTTTGAGTCACACCACCAAAGTAACCCTGCAGGCTTACAATATACTTGCATAGCAGAGGTCCCGAAGAAAAAGAGAGGAGGTGACAGAAAGGGAGAGCTAAGGAGGTTGGAGACTTATTTTATTTTAGAGTTTAATTGTAAAGAGCCGCAGGGTTTTAATGTAGATGAGGATCTCCATACATGTCTGTCCCAGTTATAAGTATAATTGAAGAAATAAGAAAATAGCCTTGAGCAAATCAAAATTGCACAGAAAAATTATGAATTGTTAGTGTTTTTAAGAAACCTTCCCCCCTTTTTTTCTTTTAATACATTAGTGGTAGTATAATGTGAGAAATCACATTGACATTGGGTCGAAAAGAATGGAATGGGAAAATGCTTACATTAAAAATATATCACTGCTGACATATGTAGTGGTATTGGAATCTCTTTTTGCACTGACACTTTATTCTAACGTGCAATAATAGTGGATTGTTTACAGTAGAAGTATAGTGTATTATTGTTTACATTAAAGCACTTGCACATTATTTGCACTTATGTGCAATATGAATATTAATTATTTACAGTAAGAGAGTATTATTGTTTACAAAAAAGCACTGGCCCTTTATGAAAATAATAAGGATGTGTTAGATCCGTTGTATTACCAAAAAGCCCACATTCCATTCATTCAAAGTTTTCCCTATAAACAAAGCCACGTGTAACAATCTGATATTCATTGTTAGCTGTCCCAGGGTTAATAATTACGTTCATCTGTAAAAGTTTGTTGGTCAGCATGCGATAAGGAATTCTAGAAAAACATGTAAATGCCCTCCCACTTTTTTGTTATACGGGCACTTGCCCTAACACACGCATATTTTTAGAAAATGGAATCGATTTTAAAGCGCACTTGCACTTTATTTTGAATGTTTCTATATCCATTGGTTCTGAAAAGTTGAAGATGGGATATTAGGTTGTAAAACATAATTATTGGCATTTACTGAGATATGAAACGTCCTTTTAATGCTGAATGTTGTATTCTTTTACAAGTGTTAAAATGGCCACCGCACTGTGAGACAGCTTGACAATGATTTGAATGTCCATCTAACTGTTTACTACCACTTTTCTGTATTTTAATCAGTCTGTAATGGCGGCAAAAACATCGTGATCAAGGGAGCTTGACTCCCGAAACGCATTGATGTAACTCTGAATAAAGAAGCCTGAAATAATAATACCCTTCTTCGAGTGCCGGATGATTTCCTTTTTTACGAATGTGGATATCCTATTGTTGAATATATATATATATATATATATATATATATATATATATATATATATATATTCACTGAAAAAACCATAGGTTTCACACCAGTTATAGTTAGGAATTAGCATTTAAAAAACCTATTAAATTCACTGAAAAAACCATAGGTTTCACACCAGTTATAGTTAGCTGGAAATTTTACTGATATAAAACCATTGAAATTCCCACGTTATAGTTAGTCGGACTCACTATAACTTGCGTGTGCAATGCACTGCTGATGACATCACATATTACATCACTCATGACATGGTCAGTGACATCACTCATGACATCACTGATGACACCATCCAGTGAATATGTGTCTTTCTGAAAAATAAATATTAGTGAGTTATGTTTAAATATTTAAATACATTTATTAGTGTTTCACTTTGTGTATAAGTGGCTACATGTGTTGGTAAGTAGCTACATGCGTATGTATATGGGTTATTTGATATTTTTATTAGTATCAGTATGAGTGTCTATATAGTTTGGTGGAGGTATTACTTAGCACATAGATGCATGAGTGACTGACTCTTTGTTTGTATGTGTTTTGAAGACAGCATATGTACAGGACTGTATGGGTGGATGAGTGTCTATATGTGTTTGTTAGTGAGTGAATGACTGTCTCACTAGTGTCTTTATCAGTAACTACATATGTTTTAATCTAGTATATATGAATATTGATGTATATAAGTGAGTATATGTGAGAGTAAGAGATTGTAAGATTTCCTGTTTAAATAAGTATGTGTTTCTATAAGTGATTGTTTAAGAGAATAAATATGTGTAATTTTCAATAGAAGTAAGGTGGAAGTGTGTGTATAACTCTATATTCAAATAAATCGTTGTTCAATAGTTTATTTGCACGTGTGAATATGTGTGTGAGTAACTTTTGGATGAATGTCGGTGTGTAACAGGATGTATAGGTGTATCACTTCATATGATGAGTGAGTATATGTATGAGTGACTATATAGAACTGTTGGTGAATGAGTGGATGTGTATATAGATAGTGGAATTACTGAATTGCTTGTTGTAACTGATATAGGTATCTCCTTTTTTTATTTAAATTTCAGTTTCTATTTTTGAATATGTGTCTCAAGGGTTACATTATAGTGAAAGGAGGTCTGTCAATATGTCACAAGGATGGTGTCATGAGTGATGTCACTGACCATGTCATGAGTGATGTAATATGTGATGTCATCAGCAGTGCATTGCACGCGCAAGTTATAGTGAGTCCGACTAACTATAACGTGGGAATTTCAATGGTTTTATATCAGTAAAATTTCCAGCTAACTATAACTGGTGTGAAACCTATGGTTTTTTCAGTGAATTTAATAGGTTTTTTAAATGCTAATTCCTAACTATAACTGGTGTGAAACCTATGGTTTTTTCAGTGAATTTCAAAGGTTTTTTTAATGCTAATTCCTAACTATAAGTTTCACTTTATAAATAAGACTGTTAACACTCTAGTTGTTCTTTTTAACACTCTGGTACATTCTCTCATTGGGCTACAGTTGGGCTACATCTAGTTGAATTTTGGGCTACATTTTCAATTTTTGATCTCTGGTGGCCATCTTTGGGCTACATTGGGCTACTTTGGGCTACATTTGGGCTACATTTTGGCTCTAACATATATTAAGCCCAATGTAGCACAATACATATTTTTCTAAAGTTAATGTTTTTTACAAACCACTTCAGAATAGGGCTACCTGTCCCTACAATTATCCCAATTTTTTTTTTTTTAATTATTTTGGGGAGCGCTCCCGGAGCGCGCCCCGGGGAGCGCCCCGAATACAAAGCGCCCCGGGGCGCGCTCCGGGGAGCGCCCCGTGAGCGCCAATATCGCAAACGAAAACATGATCGTGACGTATCGCGTAGCCGCGACCGCGTGATACGCACGGCGTAAGCGCACCCGGAAGTACTCGAGCGAATACGATCGCACAACGTAAACTTCCGACGCGCTTACGCTGCGCGACCCGGGGCGCGCCCCCGGGCGCGCCCCGGGCGCGTAGCGTAAGCGCGTCGGGTCATGTGAGCAGAAAATAACACTTTTCATTGGTTCATAACAGTTTTGGTTTCATAATGATGAAGCCCCTGGTCTTGTGACCTGAAAATAACACTTCTCATTGGTTCAGGACAGTTTTTTTTTCTAAATGATGAAAGACCCCACCTTTTTTCCTTATTCTGACTTTGTCCTTTGACTGAGGAAGACCTGTTTGTTGCTCTGTCTACTTTTTTGCTCTAAATAATGGCTTCATTAGTAGCATCAGCTGGTGCATCTGCCCCACCACCACCACCACAACAACCAAGAGGACCAGCTCCAAATTATATTGGTGGTCAAGAACAGGAGGAGGAAGAGGAAGAGGAAGAGGAGGAGGGGAGAAGAAGATGGCTGCCAGAAGAAAATACACCTTACAAACCCAAACCACACTTTATTTGGCAGTTTTTTTCAATTCCAGAGGGGAAAAAAAAGGTGAATGCGCCCAAAGTCACTTGCCTCATCTGCAATGATGAACTTTCACGGGGCAACCCAAATAAGAAATATTCTTTTGGTAACTATACCATGATTCGGCACATGACAAGAAAGCATCCAAACAACTACTCTCGTGCAGAGTTCCGGGAACTGGCCAGTAACCTCCCCCATTCATCAAGGACCCCCTCCCAAAGAAACCAACCCACTTCCTCGGAACCAGAAACATCCGAGGTGATGCCTTGCATTCAGCCGAGATTTGCTGATTTTAAAATTACTTGCACTGCTTGTGGCAAGCTTATCTCCTATGGGGAACAAAGTGTGAAACTCATCGTCCTTGCAGGTGATAATCACAAGTGCCCCAAAAAGAAGTAATTTTTTGGGTTTTTTGTTTTTTTGCTCCAGTTGAGCCAGTTTCAATTCCCTTTTTTTGTTTCTCCCCCCAAAAAAATACAAAAAAATATATAAAACTGTTTTGAAAAGCCAAAAAAAGTTCAAAAAGTTCAAAAAACACAAAAAAAATATAAAACAACAAAAAGAAGAAAAAAAAAAGTTCTTTTTAGAACTACCTCCAATTTCTAAATCAAAACTTCATTTTTTAAACACTCTGTCACCTTTTTTCATCATAGTGCGCTCCCAGGGCCGCTCCCCGGTGCGCGCACCGTGCGCTTCCCCCGTGCAAAACGAAAAAAAAAAAATATTTTAAATGCCCCGCGGGGCCCTTTTATAGCCCCCACATCAAACCTCGGGGGTCAAAGGGGTCTATCCCTGACGCCTTATGGTCAGTTCCCACTTTGTTTTAGCCACCTCTTATGTCTCGATTTTACCGAGACACAAGATGGCGACCGCTCTGGACTGTTTCGAATGTTTACAGACACCCGAGAGCCAATCAGCTTTCCATGCGCACCTCGCGTCACGCGCCCGGAGCGCTCCCTGGTGCGCGCACCGGTGCGCTGCTATAGATATATATATTTTTTGGAACCTAAATTACTCAAAATCCACTGGAGCACATATCTTGAGACATAGCAAAGGCACATCGGGCTACCAGTCCCTACAATTTTGCCAAGTTTGGTGTAAATCCATTCAGCCGTTCGGGCTAAAAGTGAAATCGACCGCCCTATGGAAATTAACATGGGGAAAACGCGTTTTGGGACCCCCCTTTTATCTCGGCCCCCGCTTATTGTATCCCCCCCAAACTTTCAGGGAAGGACCGGAGCTCGACGAGGCCATTTTGAGGAAATTTTCAGGCAGATTCGTCAACCGGCGCCAAAGTTATTCCAAATAGAATTTTGAGATTTAACATTGAAAAAAATCCTAACTATAACTACCTACTGGCGACCGCCAGTAGGTAATATATATATATATATATATATATATATATATATATATATATATATATATATATATATATATATATATATATATATATATATATCCAAAACTTTCAGGAAGCACACAATTAAAGAAAGGCCACAGGAGCATGGTGAAAAGTTCATTTATTCATTGATCGACACCTTGCCAGCAGTCAACTTCTTCGAAAAAGGCACAGCATACATGAAGCCAAACGCGTTTCAGGAATAAAACCTCCCTTCGTCAGTGGCAATGCGGGAATGAGAATTGGCTCTGGAAACTGAGAGTCTAAATAACACACACCTGCCCATGTGGGCGCGGCCCTCCCACTGCCTTCTGGTATGTGTAGTCAGTTTCCATAACACCCCAGTGGGTGTGCTGTTTCTCTTTCCAAAGTCACGCAAAAATCGAACCTCAGTGGGTGATGCACAAAGTTCGTCGTCGTGACTGCCCTGCTTTATAGGTGCCGTGAAGAACTTGGACAAGTTCCAATCCTGATTTGTGACTTGCCCAAAACTTTCAGGAAGCACACAATTAAAAAAAGGCCACAGGAGCATGGTGAAAAGTTCATTTATTCATTGATCGACACCTTGCCAGCAGTCAACTTCTTCGAAAAAGGCACAGCACCATGCTCCTGTGGCCTTTCCTTAATTGTGTGCTTCCTGAAAGTTTTGGATTTATGAAGGCTGGGCACAGTCGTCGAGGAAAGCCCACCGCTTGTGGCGGATCCGTCTTTGGTCTCATTGCAGAGCCGAAATTATCGGAAGGAGCAAAGGGCAAGTCACAAATCAGGATTGGAACTTGTCCAAGTTCTTCACGGCAGCTATAAAGCAGGGCAGTCACGACGACGAACTTTGTGCATCACCCACTGGGGTTCGATTTTTGCGTGACTTTCGAAAGAGAAACAGCACACCCACTGGGGTGTTATGGAAACTGACTACACATACCAGAAGGCAGTGGGAGGGCCGCGCCCACATGGGCAGGTGTGTGTTATTTAGACTCTCAGTTTCCAGTGCCAATTCTCATTCCCGCATTTCCACTGACGAAGGGAGGTTTTATTCCTGAAACGCGTTTGGCTTCATGTATGCTGTGCCTTTTTCGAAGAAGTTGACTGCTGGCAAGGTGTCAATCAATGAATAAATGAACTTTTCACCATGCTCCTGTGGCCTTTCTTTAATTGTGTGCTTCCTGAAAGTTTTGGATTTATGACGGCTGGGCACAGTCATCGAGGAAAGCCCACCGCTTGTGGCGGATCCGTCTTTGGTCTCATTGCAGAGCCGAAATTATCGGAAGGAGCAAAGGGCAAGTCACAAATCAGGATTGGAACTTGTCCAAGTTATTCACGGCACCTATAAAGCAGGGCAGTCACGACGACGAACTTTGTGCATCATCCACTGGGGTTCGATTTTTGCGTGACTTTGGAAAGATAAACAGCACACCCACTGGGGTGTTATGGAAACTGACTACACATACCAGAAGGCAGTGGGAGGGCCGTGCCCACATGGGCAGGTGTGTGTTATTTAGACTCTCAGTTTCCAGCGCCAATTCTCATTCCCGCATTGCCACTGACGAAGGGAGGTTTTATTCCTGAAACACGTTTGGCTTCATGTATGCTGTGCCTTTTTCGAAGAAGTTGACTGCTGGCAAGGTGTCGATCAATAAATAAATGAACTTTTCACCATGCTCCTTTGGCCTTTCTTTAATTGTGTGCTTCCTGAAAGTTTTGGATATATATATATATATATATATATATATATATATATATATATATATATATATATATATATATATATATATATATATATGCTCCAAACTGGTTCCAATCGCCGTTTCTGCAGCGCTCAATCCGGGTGCGGCACCCTGCAGCTGAACCACGCTGCTACCAATTTCCACACAATCCCTCCAGACGGAGAAACAAACGGGTCGCACTCCCAAGGTCGTTTTTTGCAAATTTTCTTTTATTTTTCTTACATTCTCTTTGATTGTGGCAAAGGGCAGATGTTAACGATCTAAGCGATTCGGTATATCCAGATACCTTGCTCACGATCAAATGACCACTTGGCTCCCCCTACTTTATGTAGTCAGTTTCACATACCCTCACCAGTGATAATTATGATTTCCTCTTTTCATATTGTCAGAATAATGGAACCACAATGGGATTTTCCTACAGTCCCAGCTACGCCTGTTTAGCGATGGGATGGTGGGAGAAAGAGGTGGCGTGAAACAACAGCAATGAAGAAGCATTGAACAAAGTCATTAATTGGACAAGATATATTGATGACTTACTAATTATCTGGGATGGCAGCAAAGACGAATTTCTAGAATACTTTGAAATTATGGACAACAGTATTCCAAATCTAAAATTCAGCTGTGAAATCAGCAATGAACGGATAGTATTTCTAGACACGGAAATTTATATAAGGGAAAATCAAATCCACACCACCTTACATCGAAAATGTACTGCTACTAATGCCACCCTAGAAGCCACAAGCTTCCATCAACAGTCCCTCATTTCCAGCATCCCCTACGGGGAATTTTTGAGAATTCGCTGAATCTGCAGTGAAAAAGAGGAATGGCTTAAATACAGTGCTGCAACCTCAGACAGGTTCAAGCGGAGAAAAAATAACACTGGCATAAAAAAGTGCTGGGATCAAACAAATCAGAAAACCAGAGAAGAGTGCTTGGTAAAAAAACAGAAGGAATCCACAAGTGAATCAGAACCAGTGCAACTGATAATGGATTATTCAAATGAAAGCAAAGAAATTGCAAACATTTGAAACGAAACTGGAAGATCTTACAGTTGGATGGAACAGTCAAGAACATTATGGGACATCATCCAACAATCTCGTACAGAAGGGCTAAAAATTTAAAAGACCATTTAATCCATAGCCACTTCAAGAAAACAGCAAAAAAAGACATATGGTTGACAACAACGGTATTCGTGAAATGCTATGCATGTAAAGCGTGCCAAATCGCCAAACCCATAAAGAAAGTGGAAATGGCCAATAAAAAAACATGGGAAATCAGAGAACTAATCACTTGTAAAACACAATATGTGGTATATGTTGTGGAATGCCCGTGCCCATTGAGGTATGTGGGCAGTACTGTGTGTGAATTAAAAAAGCGAATACTATAGCACGTTCGAGCTACCATTCATCAGGATAGAACAAACGCGGTAGCTAAGCACATGGAACAACACCATCAAAGTGACTGGAATCAACTAAAATTCTTTGGAATTGAAAGCGTCCCCAAAAAAGAACGAGGGGGAGACAGAGAGAGACTTCTTAGACAGAAAGAATCCCATCAGATCCTGAACCTAAGAACCTTAACCCCGCATGGGTTAAACCAGTCAGAAGATTTATATATACATTTGTAAAAACTTCTCTTTTGAAAAATGACAATTGCTCTAAATATTATGCTTGCCACTTTAATGACCCACAAGAGGGTACGAAAAGAGGAAATCATAATGACCACTGTTGAAATAATGTGTGAGAAAGCAGCGATGTCCCACTGGAGGGAATTGTATTGTGTATTGTGGCATACTTATATAGCGCAACCTGTCACCACCAAGGGCATCCTGGCGCTTTGACCCGTACTCAATGAAAACAGTAGCTCAGCCTATCCTAGGAAAAAGATGAGTCTTTAAAGCCTTTCTAAAGGATAGGAGATCTCCAAGGCTTCTCAAGGATATAGGCAGAGAGTTCCAGAGTTTGGCTGCCGCTACTCTGAAAGAGCGGCCCCCCATCCTCACTCTCTGGAATCGTGGGACTACCAATAGCCTGGATGACGAAGAGCGTAAGGCTCTCGATGGACAGTACCAGGCAAACATTCGCCGCAAAGGAATGGGGCCCAGATCGTGAATAGCCCTGAACACAATACATGCTGCTTTGTAGCGCACCCGAAGATGAACTGGCAGCCAATGAAGTTCTCGCAGTGCTGCCGTAGAAGAACTATGGTAAGGGCGAGAAAGGGCGAGTTTAGCAGCGATGTTTTGCACCCTTTGCAACTTGCCCAAGAGTGTTACCGGGGCCTCCAGAAGTAGTGCGTTACAATAGTCAAGTCGACTTAGGATGGTACAACGCACTACTTCTGGTCTGGCTTGCACAGGGAGGAGAGGAAGGACCTTGCGCAGCATACGAATCAGCATCATACATGTTGACGAGATCTTATTCACATGTAGATCCAACTGCAGGTTAGGCCCAAAAGTGACGCCTAAATTGCGCGCTGATTGTGCCGCAGACACCGTCTCTGAGAAGGACGGAGGCCAGAAGTCCACTGGGAGGTCGCGAGGAATTCGATCAGTGGAGCAATGTAAAACCTCCGTCTTAGTTCCGTTGAACTGTAACGAGTTCAGCCGGAGCCATTCCGCTGTCGCCTGCATGCACCGATGAAAAGTCTCCAGTGTGACTGCGTCCTGTCCCTCCAGAGAGAAGACCAGCTGGGTATCATCTGCATAATTAAATGCAGAGATACCGAAGGTTTTAATGAGCTGGACCAGGGGGCGGAGGTAGACATTGAAGAGTATGGGGCTGATGGCCGAGCCCTGAGGTACTCCTTGTCCCACTCTCCGTTCCTCCGAACTGAAGGGGGGTAATGAAACCCGTTGCTGACGGCAGTCCAAGTAGGAGATTAACCAATCCCTGGCCTTGTCCCTGACCCCGCATTCCTCCAGCCTAGAAATCAGGGTGGGATGGCTGACCGTGTCGAACGCGGCCGACATGTCGAGCAGCACCAAGAATGCTGCCCGACCACTGAATTGTTGTTGGTCATATGGTCATATATGCATATTAATTTGTCTTGCTTAAATATATATGTCATATTTAGACTTACGAAAGAAGCAGGAAAAGGCATAACAATGAGCAATAAAGTTTTATTGTAACTATATATATTTAAAACAACATATTTAAAAAATGACATCTCCCAAAAAGCATTGAGGCGCTTGTGTTCCCAAACAGGAAGTGAGGGTATGTGAAACTGACTACATAAAGTAGGGGGAGCCAAGCGGTCAGTTGATCGTGAGCAAGGTATCTGGATATACCGAAACGCGTAGATCGTTAACATCTGCCCTTTACCACAATCAAAGAGAATGTAAGAAAAATAAAAGAAAAATTGCAAAAAACGACCTTGGGAGTGCGACCCGTATATATATATATATATATATATATATTACCTACTGGCGGTCGCCAGTAGGTAGTTATAGTTAGGATTTTTTTCAATGTTAAATCTCAAAATTCTATTTGGAATAACTTTGGCTTCAGTTGATGAATCTGCCTGAAAATTTCCTGAAAATGGTCTCGCAGCGCCCCGGTCCTTCCCTGAAAGTTTGGGGGGATTCGTCAAGCGGGGGCCGAGATAAAAGGGGGGTCCCAAAACGCGTTTTCTCCATGTTCATTTCCATAGGGCGGTCGATTTCACTTTTAGCCCGAACGGCTGAATGGATTTCCACCAAATTTGGCAAAATTGTAGGGACTGGTAGCCCGATGTGCCTTTGCTATGTCTCAAGATATGTGCTCCTGTAGATTTTGAGTAATTTAGGTTCAAAAAAATATATATATCTATAGCAGCGCCCCGGTACGCGCCCCGGGGAGCGCTCCGGGCGCGCCACGTGAGGTGCGCATGGAAAGCTGATTGGTTCTCGGGTGTCTGTAAACATTCGAAACAGTCCGGAGCGGCTGCCATCTTGTGTCTCGGTAAAATCGAGACACAAGAGGTGGCTAAAACAAAGGGGGAAATGACCATAAGGCGTCAGGGATAGACCCCCTCTGACCCCCTAGGTTTGATGTGGGGGCAATAAAAGGGACCAGCGGGGCATTTAAAATATATATTTTTTTTCGTTTTGCCCGGAGGGAGCGCTCGGTGCGCTCCCCGGTGCGCGTACCGGGGAGCGTACTATGAGGAAAAAAGAATGACAGAGTTTTTAAAAAAGGAAGCCTTTTTTTAGAAATTGGAGGTAGTTCTAAAAAGAACTTTTTTTTTTCTTCTTTTTGTTGTTTTATATTTTTTTTGTGTTTTTTGAACATTTTGTACTTTTTTTGGCTTTTCAAAACAGTTTTATATTTTTTTTTATTTTTTTAGGGGGAGAAACAAAAAAAAGGGAATTGAAACTGGCTCAACTGGAGCAAAAAAACAAAAAACCCAAAAAATTAGTTCTTTTTGGGGCACTCGTGATTGTCACCTGCAAGGACGATTAGCTTTATGCTATGTTCACCATAAGCGATAAGCTTGCCACATGCAGTACAAGTGATTTTAAAATCAGAAAATCTTGGCTGAATACAAGGCATCATCTCTGATGTTTCTGGTCCCGATGAAGAGGGTTCGTTTCTTTGGGAGGTGGTCCTTGAAGAATGGGGAAGGTTACTGGCCAGTTCCCTGAGCTCTGCACGAGAATAGTTGTTAGGGTGCTTTCTGGTCATATGACGAATCATGGTATAGTTACCAAATGAATATTTTTTGTTTGGGTTGCCCCTTGAGAGTTCTTCATTGCAGATTAGGCAAGTTACCTTGGCCGCATTCACTTTTTTCTTGCCCTCTGGGAGTGAAAAAAACTCCCATACAATGTGTGGCTTGGGCTTGTATGGGGTATTTTCTTCAGGCAGCCATCTTCTCCTCCCCTCCTCCTCTTCCTCTTCCTTCTCCTCCTCTTCTTGACCACCAATATAATCTGGAGCTGGTCCTGTTGGTGGTGGTGGTGGTGGGGCAGATGCACCAGCTGCTGCTGCTACTGAAGCCATTATTAAGATCAAAAAGGTACAGAGATGTTCAAACAGGTCTTCCTCAGTCAAAGGACAAAGTCAGAATAAGGAAAAAAGGTGGGGTCTTTCATCATTTGGAAAAAAAACTGTCCTGAACCAATGAGAAGTGTTATTTTCAGGTCACTAGACCAGGGGCTTCATCATTATGAAACAAAAACTGTTATGAACCAATGAAAAGTGTTATTTACAGGTCACATGACCCGACGCGCTTACGCTACGTGCCCCGGGTCGCGTAGCGTGAGCGCGTCGGATGTTTACGTTGCGCGATCGTATTCGCTCGAGTACTTCCGTGTGCGCTTACGCCGTGCGTATCACGCAGACGCGGCTACGCGATACGTCACAATCATGTTTTCGTTTGCGATATTGGCGCTCACGGGACGCTCCCCGGAGCGCGCCCCGGGGCGCTTTATAGAAGAACGCTTTCCCGGGCGCTCCCCGGGGCGCGCACCGGGAGCGCTCCAAAAAATAAAAAAAAATTAAAAAATGGGATAATTGTAGGGACAGGTAGCCCTATTCTGAAGTGGTTTTTAAAAAAATTAACTTTTGAAAAATATGTATTGTGCTACATTGGGCTTAATATATGTTAGAGCCAAAATGTAGCCCAAATGTAGCCCAATGTAGCCCAATGTAGCCCAAAGATGGCCACCAGAGACAAAAAAAAAATATATCCCAAATATCAGCCAGATGTAGCCAAACTGTAGCCCAATGACAGAATGTACCAGAGTGTTCTAAACAACTAGAGCGCTAACAGTCTTACTTATAAAGTGAGACTTATAGTTAGGAATTAGTATTAAAAAAACCTATAAAATTCAGTGAAAAAACCATAGGTTTCACACCAGTTAAATTTAGGAAAAATTTAAAAAACCTATGAAATTCACTGAAAAAACCATAGGTTTCACACCAGTTATAGTTAGGAATTAGCATTTAAAAAACCTATTAAATTCAAATCAGTTATAGTTAGCTGGAAATTTTACTGTCATAAAACCATTGAAATTCCACGTTATAGTTAGTTGGACTCACTATAACTTGCGCGTGTAATGCACTGCTGATGACGTCACATATTACATCACTCATGACATGGTCAGTGACATCACTCATGACATCACTGATGACATCATCCTTGTGACAGAGTGACAGACCTCCTTTCACTGTAATGTAACCCATGAAAAACATATTGAAAAATATGACAGTAAAATTTCCAGCTAACTATAACTGATGTGAAACCTATGTTTTTTTTAGTGAATATATATATATATATAATTCCTGAACTGCATTTTAAGATTTTTTCATCATTGATTTCTTTTCGATGAAAATTTCTTTTTGATTTTAATGGTCTAAATCTGAGCTCCTTCTTTTTACAATTTCGTGTATAGAGGTGGTTTCTGTCTTCTAAAGACGTTGGCTTATGGACAGTTTTATTGCAATGAAGAAATGCTGTTTTTGTTTTGTGATATGCACTGACACTTTGGAATAATATTTGCGGAGGTGCAATTTGAGTGAAATGTTTACATCTATGAAGTACTGTATTTGGAGTTAAAGCACTTTCACTTTTTACTGAGACTAAGACATTCCCCAATTGATTTATAGAAATATATTATATGGGGATTGTGTACAGTTACAAAGTACTGTGAAAAACATAGAAATATTAGCACTTTATTTGAAACAATAAGCACTGCTCAAGCACTAGCACTTTCTATTCTCTTAGTGCAATATCCAGTCAAATTGTTTACAGTATATAATTGCCTGTTGACTAAAGCACTTGCACTTTATGATTTTAATAAGGTTGAACTGATTGACAGCATTATCATTAGCAAAATTCCCATAAGTTCGAGTGGCATAACTTGATGGTTAGAGCCAGGACAAATTCACATGAAACTGAACTGTGCCAAGTTAAATACACCGAGATGTTTTGACAACATGAGTGGTTAAAGATGAATTTTCCCGCCTCATAGATAGGGTTCGGCTCCGATGAAATAGGCACTTGCCTTAGTTTAATTGCGTACTGTTGTACATTTGAGCTAATATGTTTCTTTAAAATGAAAAATGCACTTGCACTTTAAAAATTGTAAACTGTTCATTTAAGAGATAATGCTGTAAGTATCTCTTATATTCAGAACAGTTTTAAACATTCCCTTATAAATGCTTTGATAAGCGGGGATTTGCAATGTGGTATTCATCTTAATATCTATGTTAAATACATTGGGAAAGTGTTAAAATGGCCGCTGTATTTACATCAACAGTGTGTTTCATTGTGAGTCCTTTTACTGTTTTTATCACCTTGCTCATGTTTGAAAAGGAAGGCTCAGACAAACGCAAAAACATTGTGATCAAGGGAGCTTGACTCCCGAAACGCGTTGATGGTATTGCTTAATAAATAAGCTTTTGAAACTCTGCTCGTGAGTGCCTGGATGTTTTCAGTGAAAGACTAGTGAAACTGGAATCTCATCTTGAATATATATATATACACATGGCGGCATTATGGGACATGCAGTCCGTATCCACAGGACTACACAGGAGAGCCCTATCAGATCAGGGGGCGGAGCAAGGTGTTTAAATCTCCACCAAGGCAGGGTTGCCTACGCCACAGCACATGAAGCATTTGGAGAGGAGCGCTGACGAAGGCCGACACGCCGAAATGCATTCGCTGAGAGACTTTTCCTCAATAAAGTGCTTCTTTGGATTCTCCACATGGGTCGCTACTTCTTTCTTTGGGAGGAGTTTACTGCCATATACTCATGCGAACAGCCAAGTCGCATTCAAGTGAACCCACGCAGCACAAGAGGTCAGGACGTCTTGGCAGGCTCGTCTGAGCATTTCTTACATTTGGATTGTGATAGCAATCTCGTCCTGAACCCACCACGACGCCTGGGGGACACAGCGGTGAGGAGGTAAATTTACTTCCACTTTGGGTGACCGGGTTTCCTGCGCCAACCCCCGTGAAAGGCTCCAGGCGAAAGGGTGCAGCGGTATATGCGGGGGATTCGAGGGGGCACTGGACTGTTGAATTGCCTCACCTCCCAACTTACTTTGACGCTGTGCCTGTTTTGATGACCACTCCGTCAGTGTCACCCCACGCAGCTTCTCCTTCCCCGGGATGCACCACATGGCGGCATTATGGGACATGCAGTCCGTATCCACAGGACTACACAGGAGAGCCCTATCAGATCAGGGGGCGGAGCAAGGTGTTTAAATCTCCACCAAGGCAGGGTTGCCTACGCCACAGCACATGAAGCATTTGGAGAGGAGCGCTGACGAAGGCCGACACGCCGAAATGCATTCGCTGAGAGACTTTTCCTCAATAAAGTGCTTCTTTGGATTCTCCACATGGGTCGCTACTTCTTTCTTTGGGAGGAGTTTACTGCCATATACTCATGCGAACAGCCAAGTCGCATTCAAGTGAACCCACGCAGCACAAGAGGTCAGGACGTCTTGGCAGGCTCGTCTGAGCATTTCTTACATTTGGATTGTGATAGCAATCTCGTCCTGAACCCACCACGACGCCTGGGGGACACAGCGGTGAGGAGGTAAATTTACTTCCACTTTGGGTGACCGGGTTTCCTGCGCCAACCCCCGTGAAAGGCTCCAGGCGAAAGGGTGCAGCGGTATATGCGGGGGATTCGAGGGGGCACTGGACTGTTGAATTGCCTCACCTCCCAACTTACTTTGACGCTGTGCCTGTTTTGACGACCACTCCGTCAGTGTCACCCCACGCAGCTTCTCCTTCCCCAGGATGCACCACATGGCGGCATTATGGGACATGCAGTCCGTATCCACAGGACTACACAGGAGAGCCCTATCAGATCAGGGGGCGGAGCAAGGTGTTTAAATCTCCACCAAGGCAGGGTTGCCTACGCCACAGCACATGAAGCATTTGGAGAGGAGCGCTGACGAAGGCCGACACGCCGAAATGCATTCGCTGAGAGACTTTTCCTCAATAAAGTGCTTCTTTGGATTCTCCACATGGGTCGCTACTTCTTTCTTTGGGAGGAGTTTACTGCCATATACTCATGCGAACAGCCAAGTCGCATTCAAGTGAACCCACGCAGCACAAGAGGTCAGGACGTCTTGGCAGGCTCGTCTGAGCATTTCTTACATTTGGATTGTGATAGCAATCTCGTCCTGAACCCACCACGACGCCTGGGGGACACAGCGGTGAGGAGGTAAATTTACTTTCACTTTGGGTGACCGGGTTTCCTGCGCCAACCCCCGTGAAAGGCTCCAGGCGAAAGGGTGCAGCGGTATATGCGGGGGATTCGAGGGGGCACTGGACTGTTGAATTGCCTCACCTCCCAACTTACTTTGACGCTGTGCCTGTTTTGACGACCACTCCGTCAGTGTCACCCCACGCAGCTTCTCCTTCCCCGGGATGCACCACATGGCGGCATTATGGGACATGCAGTCCGTATCCACAGGACTACACAGGAGAGCCCTATCAGATCAGGGGGCGGAGCAAGGTGTTTAAATCTCCACCAAGGCAGGGTTGCCTACGCCACAGCACATGAAGCATTTGGAGAGGAGCGCTGACGAAGGCCGACACGCCGAAATGCATTCGCTGAGAGACTTTTCCTCAATAAAGTGCTTCTTTGGATTCTCCACATGGGTCGCTACTTCTTTCTTTGGGAGGAGTTTACTGCCATATACTCATGCGAACAGCCAAGTCGCATTCAAGTGAACCCACGCAGCACAAGAGGTCAGGATGTCTTGGCAGGCTCGTCTGAGCATTTCTTACATTTGGATTGTGATAGCAATCTCGTCCTGAACCCACCACGACGCCTGGGGGACACAGCGGTGAGGAGGTAAATTTACTTCCACTTTGGGTGACCGGGTTTCCTGCGCCAACCCCCGTGAAAGGCTCCAGGCGAAAGGGTGCAGCGGTATATGCGGGGGATTCGAGGGGGCACTGGACTGTTGAATTGCCTCACCTCCCAACTTACTTTGACGCTGTGCCTGTTTTGACGACCACTCCGTCAGTGTCACCCCACGCAGCTTCTCCTTCCCCGGGATGCACCACATGGCGGCATTATGGGACATGCAGTCCGTATCCACAGGACTACACAGGAGAGCCCTATCAGATCAGGGGGCGGAGCAAGGTGTTTAAATCTCCACCAAGGCAGGGTTGCCTATGCCACAGCACATGAAGCATTTGGAGAGGAGCGCTGACGAAGGCCGACACGCCGAAATGCATTCGCTGAGAGACTTTTCCTCAATAAAGTGCTTCTTTGGATTCTCCACATGGGTCGCTACTTCTTTCTTTGGGAGGAGTTTACTGCCATATACTCATGCGAACAGCCAAGTCGCATTCAAGTGAACCCACGCAGCACAAGAGGTCAGGACGTCTTGGCAGGCTCGTCTGAGCATTTCTTACATTTGGATTGTGATAGCAATCTCGTCCTGAACCCACCACGACGCCTGGGGGACACAGCGGTGAGGAGGTAAATTTACTTCCACTTTGGGTGACCGGGTTTCCTGCGCCAACCCCCGTGAAAGGCTCCAGGCGAAAGGGTGCAGCGGTATATGCGGGGGATTCGAGGGGGCACTGGACTGTTGAATTGCCTCACCTCCCAACTTACTTTGACGCTGTGCCTGTTTTGACGACCACTCCGTCAGTGTCACCCCACGCAGCTTCTCCTTCCCCGGGATGCACCACATGGCGGCATTATGGGACATGCAGTCCGTATCCACAGAACTACACAGGAGAGCCCTATCAGATCAGGGGGCGGAGCAAGGTGTTTAAATCTCCACCAAGGCAGGGTTGCCTACGCCACAGCACATGAAGCATTTGGAGAGGAGCGCTGACGAAGGCCGACACGCCGAAATGCATTCGCTGAGAGACTTTTCCTCAATAAAGTGCTTCTTTGGATTCTCCACATGGGTCGCTACTTCTTTCTTTGGGAGGAGTTTACTGCCATATACTCATGCGAACAGCCAAGTCGCATTCAAGTGAACCCACGCAGCACAAGAGGTCAGGACGTCTTGGCAGGCTCGTCTGAGCATTTCTTACATTTGGATTGTGATAGCAATCTCGTCCTGAACCCACCACGACGCCTGGGGGACACAGCGGTGAGGAGGTAAATTTACTTCCACTTTGGGTGACCGGGTTTCCTGCGCCAACCCCCGTGAAAGGCTCCAGGCGAAAGGGTGCAGCGGTATATGCGGGGGATTCGAGGGGGCACTGGACTGTTGAATTGCCTCACCTCCCAACTTACTTTGACGCTGTGCCTGTTTTGACGACCACTCCGTCAGTGTCACCCCACGCAGCTCCTCCTTCCCCGGGATGCACCACATGGCGGCATTATGGGACATGCAGTCCGTATCCACAGGACTACACAGGAGAGCCCTATCAGATCAGGGGGCGGAGCAAGGTGTTTAAATCTCCACCAAGGCAGGGTTGCCTACGCCACAGCACATGAAGCATTTGGAGAGGAGCGCTGACGAAGGCCGACACGCCGAAATGCATTCGCTGAGAGACTTTTCCTCAATAAAGTGCTTCTTTGGATTCTCCACATGGGTCGCTACTTCTTTCTTTGGGAGGAGTTTACTGCCATATATATATATATATATATATATATATATATATATATATATATATATATATATATATATATATATATATATATATATATATATATATATATTACCTACTGGCGGTCGCCAGTAGGTATATATAGTTAGGATTTTTTTGAATAGGGATTTCTGAAAATTCTATGTTGAATAACTTTGGCGTTGATGGACAGAATTGGCTGAAATTTTGAGGAAAATGGCACATTTTGTTTCTGAGCGTTCCCTAAAATTTTGGGGGGGTTTTCGTCAAGCGGGGGGCGAGAAAAAAGGGGGGTCCCAAAACGTGTTTTTAACATTGAGTTTTCCATAGGGCGGTTGGACTCACTTTTAGCTCGAACAGCTGAATGGATTTCCACAAAACTTGGCAAAATTGTAGGGACTGGTAGCCCGATGTGCCTTTGATATGTCTCAAGATATATGCTCCAGTGGTTTTTACGAAAATTAACTTTGAAAAATATATATTGGGCTACATTGGGCTATATATGTTAGAGCCCAAATGTAGCCCAATGTAGCCCAATGTAGCCCAAAGATGGCCACCAGAGACAAAAAACCAAATGTAGCCCAAATATCAGCCAGATGTACCCCAACTATAGCCCAGTGACAGAATGTCCCAGAGTGTTCTAAAGAACAACTAGAGCGCTAACAGTCTTACTTATGACAAAAGTATGGCACACCTGAAGTCATCTTGATTGGAATAAAGTGTTAACACTTAAAACATTTAATTTGCAAAGGAACAAAATGAGGGGTTTCATTTTGCCATAGAAATGTTATATATTACCTACTGGCGGTCGCCAGTAGGTATATATAGTTAGGATTTTTTTGAATAGGGATTTCTAAAAATTCTATGTTGAATAACTTTGGCGTTGATGGACGGAATTGGCTGAAATTTTCAGGAAAATGGCACATTTTGTTTCTGAGCGTCCCCTGAAAGTTTGGGGGGGTTTCGTCAAGCGGGGGCCAAAAAAAGGGGGGTCCCCAAACGTGTTTTTAACATTGAGTTTTCCATAGGGCGGTTGGACTCACTTTTAGCTCGAACGGCTGAATGGATTTCTATGAAACTTGGCAAAATTGTAGAGACTGTTTGCCCGATGTGCCTTTGCTAGGTCTCAAGATATGTGCTCCAGTGGATTTTGAGAAATTAACGTTCAAAAAAATATATATATCTGTGACAGTGTCCCGGTTAGCGCCCAGGTTCGCGTACCAGACGCGTAACGGAACTTCTCGAGGAGAAGCGGATTGGTTCTCCGGTGACTCTCAACATTCTAAACGGTCCGGAGCGGCCACCATCTTGTCTCTCGGTAGGATCGAGAGACAAGAGCTGGAAATAAACGAAGGGGGAAATGAATGAAAGGGGCAAGGTAGACCCCTCCTGACCCCCTAGGATTGATGTGGGGGCGATTAAAGGGCCCCGCAGGGCAAAAAAATAAAACCATTTTTTTTCCGATTTTTCGCGGTGGAAGCGCTACCCGGTACGCGAACCGGGTAGCTCACCGGTAGCGTAACGGGAGTCCGCCATCTTGTGTTTCGGACGAATTTAGTCACAAGATGGAGGATAAACAATGTTGGGAATGGGTATAAGGGGGCACGGGAGACATATCCTGACCCCCTAGGTTTTCTGAGGGTGGCTGAGGAGGCCCATATATGTAAAAAAAAACGGGTAGCGTTCCGTAAAGCGTAACAAGGGAAAAACCAAGGGAAATAGTAAAATAATATTTTAGAGTGCTTTGAGGTAGGGTAGTTCTGAATAGAGCTGTTGTGTTGTGTGGGTGATGTAAGTACCAACATGTAGGTACCAATGAAGAGTCTAAAATTCAATGTACACCGTCTCCTCTGTAGATATGTTGTATGTTCTAATATGGGTTATTTAAATGTAAATGTGTGGAAAAGCACTTCATGCTTTAAAGCAATTGTATTTTTGAACTGATTGTTCTTTCCTCTCAGTCCTCCTCTTTGTTTTTTTTCCCCACACTCTTCTTCAGCATGATAGTTGATAAATTCGTTCCCTCAAAAAATTTATATACATAAAAAAATTATATTAAATACATATAAAATATATTTTTCCTTTAAAAGAATACATTTTACAGCTTTTGATATTTGCTATTAAAAAACCATTGAAATTCACTGAAAAAACCATAGGTTATAGACCATATATAGTTAGGAATTAGCATTTACAAAACCTTGAAAATTCACTGAAAAAACCATAGGTTATAGACCATATATAGTTAGGAATTAGCATTTACAAAACCTTATTTTACTCACACAAAACCATTGAAATTCGCATATATAGTTAGTTGCACTAACTACATATAGCGCACCCGCAATCCACTGCTGATCATGTCACATATTACATCATTCATGACATGGTCAGTGACATCACTGATGACATCACTGATGACATATCAAATGACATCACTGATGACATCACTGATGACATCTCAAATGACATCACTGATGACATCACTGATGACATCTCAAATGACATCACTGATGAAATCACTGATGACATCTCATTTGACATTACTGATCACATCACTGATGACATCATTCATGTGATAATACCATGTGACCAAGGCCTCTGGGAGGCCGAAACGTTATGCTGTCCGTGTGTTGCAGAATAAACTAAACTTACTCACGGAAAACTTTGGGTCTGCTGTTTTCTGATGGCGTTGGTGTGATACGATACTTCGGCGCTGTTTGGTGAGAACCCGTGTGGATATATATATATATATATATATATATATATATATATATATATATATATATATATATATATATATATATATATATATATATATATATATATATATATGTATATATATATATATATATATATATTCATTTATGCACACCGTTCTGAACCCTTGGTTGGATGTTGGCACTCTTAGTTGGGGTGGTGCACGTTCCTCTAGCAGGGCCAAGCCGGTACTTAATTGTTCAAATATTGCATGAAGCAAGAAGAAAGCGCACTCACTTAGGATTTGCTGTTGCGTTCTTTATTTTTGCAAAAAGTCCATTACCATGCCCAATGCGTTTCAGTCCTTGCCTCGACCTTGATCACGGGATAACCCAATATATATACCTCCTGCCTGAAAATAAATCTTTTGTCTACATGGGAGTACCTCATACCATACCCAAAGGGTTTCAGTCCTTTCCTCAACCTTGAATATGGCATAACCCAATATATATATACCTCCTGCCTGAAAATAAATCTTTTGTCTACATCGGAGTGCACTATATATATAACTCAGTTTTGGGGGAGATGCGGCATGGCATCCTGTAGCCCCAGGATCCCATCACTCCAGAGCCTAATGGCCTCAGATCTACAATCCTGTTGAAAAAAACCAGGGTTTTAGCCCCAGGAGTGTCCTTCTGCGACTCTCTTACTAGGCTAGGTGAATCAGAGTATTCTGCAACCCCATATGTTGGTTTACTCTTTTTCAAGGGCAGGGGACTGAGTCACTGAATTTTAAAATGGCTTTCAGCACAACTTTATTGATGTGGTGGGAGTCAATCAGATCTTATCTTTGAATCGGTTAGATCCACATATCCTCTGCTGCGTGATATATACATATATATTGATCCTTCAGTTCTCAAAACCTACTGAACAGAGTTACACCAAATCATAATAAGCATTGCCATAGCCAATAGGTCTCGCCTTTGGGACCTTAAGTATTTAAATATGCAGCACATGGTTCTTGGTGAAACATCAACTGTTGCATGGCTAAACACTTATAATGTCCCAAAGGCGAGACCTATTGGCTATGCCAATGCTTGTTTAACTGCTCACCCAGCAATTGGGGACGCGCCTCAGCCTTAGCGATGTAGCTTCTGCTGCATGTTTTATTGCAGTGTTTTTTCATCATTGTGGCTCTGAAACAGTCAAAGTTTTTAGGAGGAGCAGCTGGGTAGAAAGAGGCACTTACTTGCCTTGGACAGCCCCATTCCAATGAATCAGCCTCAATAATCAATATTAAAGGACTCTGGTATCTCGGTCACGTTTCTGCACTAAAACTTGTTTTTCAAAACAAGAACTTTTCTATGTTTGTTCCTTACGAGGAGGCAGAACAGCGGTTTTCCTTAAGGCAGGATCGCCCCTGCCTGGTGTCACCCGGAACTATTAGCGGGATTCGCAGTGTTAAACGCCTCCTCCCTCTCAAAATAATGGCTGAGGAAAGAGGCCGTCAAATGGATCAGAGACTGTGGCCGTGTCTGATCCTCTGCTCCTGTGATTGGATAAGAAGAGACATGGGGTGCAGACAACAGCGCGAGAACACAGCGAAAGTAGAAGGGAGGAATGATAGCGAGGAGGCACCAGTGTGAGACCTCGGAAGATAGGAGGGGAATGAAAACTGAGATGAGGTAGAATTTAAGTGAACTATATATAAGAGACAGGAGAAGACCTCCAGGAAACAGGAGAAGAGCTAATACTGAATTAAACGAGGAGCAGGACCTAAAACGAGGTCCCTAAGCACTTGATTATTCAGGGCTTCTACGCCCTGAAGCTGCTGATCACTCCAAACAGGTGACAGAAGGGAGTGGAGCTGAGTTCTGAAAGAAGAGAAGATGGGAGAGTTGAATGCAAAGGGGGCGCGATAACAAGCTCGTTCCTCGTGCTTAAAGGAGGCAGCAGGGGGAGGGGCGAGAGGAGGGGGCGAGTGCTGGATAAAAAAGTGTCAGCAAAAGGGAAAGCGTTTCACTTGTGAGAGCGAGCGCGCCATGAGTGATAATTGCTACCTTATGGTGCCACACTCTCCTGCAAGTGAATCCCCACACGTGCACGCGTTGCCATTGAAGGCAATGGAAAGCGTGCACGTTTTTGGATAAATAGGCCAAAGCCATTGCTAAAGGTCTTTTTGCCAAAGCTGCGCATGTGTGCTGCGTAGGCGAGACCTAAAAAACACTAAATTCTGGAGCTAGATCTTGCTTTCTGACAAATGTGGTTTCATTTGTAGCATTGCTGTTCACGTTTCCTATTGAAAATTGAATTGGGAAAACATGTTTTGTAATCCGTCACTTTTCACGCCCCCTCTTGACAGATCACTCCAAAATTTTCCAAGAAGGAGCTGAGGTAGATGTGATTTTTTGGAGAACGTTTCTTGAAGATTCAACAAACGATGCCAAAGTTATAAGTAAATCAAAAAATGATTGCCCAATCGAAACGTGGTCCTAACTATAACTATCCAGTAGCAAAGCCCCCACCATGCACAGTGTTGTCATCAATTACTTCATTTAAGATGTTGCAATCATGTTATCAATCATATCATAGAACATATCATTAGTGATGTAATATGGGAATTCATATGCAATGTATGGCGAGGGCACAAGTTATAGTTAGTGTAGGGCACAAATTATAGCTACTTACAATAACTATAACTGGTGAATTTCAGAGGTTTGTTAATTTAAAACAGTATGTTGTAAGTGACATGTTCATATAACTATATTGATTCCTTAACCTTTGATTTTTCAATGAGTTTTTAAGGGTTTTTTAATGCAAAGTAAGATATTATGACCATACCTAACTATGACGTCACTTTAACCGTTGTTTTTTTTGTGAATTTCAATTTTTTTTAATATACATCACCCAACCCCTTGTCGCTGGCTGCCCACTCTGCACAGGCCCACACCCAGTCCCCCGCTGGCACACATAGCTGATTGTGTAACAATATACACAATGTCAATTTCTATTTTTTTTAATGTTCATCACCCAACCCCCTGTCGCTGGCTGCTAACTCTGCACAGGCCCACACCCAGCTGATTGTGTAACAATATAAACAATGTCCTTTTAACCATGGGAAACATACTGGCTTTGTCAAAAATTACTAAATACTTTAATCAAATGTACATTTCATAAATTCAGACATTGCAATTATTAATAAAAGTGATTGAAACACACAAAAGGTGATGGGAGGATTACTTGCAATTTTTCAAACCACTGACAATTGCAGGGGGAACTTCCCAACCCATCGTTCTTTTGCTCACCATGCCATCTCAGGTTTGGCCCAGCCATATGCAAATCAGTCTTGACCTTGCTGCTCATGGGAACAGTCTAACCCATACTACCAGGCCATGTTCTCTCAGAAACGGAACACAAGTAACCCAGGACAGGTTTTGCCTTATTTATGGGCTCATCAGTTGGATATAGCTTGGTTCCAGTGGCCCAGTGAGCATGGAACCCAGGTTTGGGCATATCCATGCCACTTAGGGAGGTACATGAAACACACAAAAGGTGATGGGAGGAACACTAACAATGTATCTAACCACTGACAATCACTTGGGGTAGCTTCCCACTGCATTGTTCTTTTGCTCACCATGCCACCTCAGTTTCGACCCGGCCATATGCAAATCAGTCTTGATCTTGCTCCTCATGGGAACAGTCCAGCCCAAACTGCCAGGCCAGTTCCTCTCTGAAATGGAACATAAGCAATCGAGGACCAATTTTGCCCTAGTTATAGGCTCATCAGCTGGGTATGGCTTAATTCCAGTGACACAGTAAGCAAAGGTGAAACCATTCCGGGGTTGCTAGTGTTCCGACACCCTCCCCGACTCATTGCTGACCCCGCTGGCTGTCTCTGTTTCCCTGCCGACAAGAGCATTGGCATGAAAGTAAATATGTGCTCCCACTTGGCAGGAGCATTTCTGCAGCTCCCACCAGATGGGAGCATAACAAGGCTTTCCTGCCCATGCTCTCACTGGCAGGGAAATTATGACTTGGGGGTGAACTCCATAGAGCACAACCATTGAGCTGGACCTGATGAATGGGGTCCACTGGGCCTTTCGACGCTCAGGGAGGGTGGCTGCACGCCCCTTCCCTTTAATTTGAATTTTGTCACCAGAGCATGGGTTCTTCAGTACCTATAGGTGAGGTAATTCCCTTTATTTACATTTCGGCCCTGGGAGGTGGGGTCGCTGGGCCCTCAGGAAGGCTCAGGGAGGGGAGCTGTATGCCTCCCTCCCTATAAAATTGATTGTGTGACCTCCCCGGGCCCAATCCACTCCAGCAGGTGGTTGGTTTTTAAAGCATGGGAGTCTGTGCTTTTTAAAATAAATGCTACTGTAGATTTGCAGATCCACCATGAATTCACAGATTAATTGTAAATTTGCTGTAATTTTGTTTGTTTAAAAAAATCTTTTTGGGCCCTATGGAGCGTCCCTTTGGGACCCCCCTACCATGCCTAGGGGGCAGGGTATCCCAATGCACCCCCTAATTGATTTTATGAAATATTTATTGAGGACAGGGGATGTTGTCCCTGAGTCCTAAAATGGCTGCCATCACAGCTGTGTTGATATGGTGGCAGCCAATCAGATCTTATTGTAAGGTCCGTTTGCTCAGCGGATTCTCAGTGAAATGAGATGGGCAACGTTGTTTAGCCCTAATTTATCAAAAATTGCTCAACTGATTTACACCAAATCACAAAAAGCACACTTTCAGGAACGAGATCTTGCTTTCTGCCAAATTAGTTGTTTGTTGGTTCAGCAGTTTTGGCTGTATCGCCAACTTCATGAATCATTTCAAAACTTCGTCTGATTCCTCAAATGGTACCAAAGTTATAAGCATACCCCCAAAAAAAATCCTATGGAAAAACACAGACATAACTACAAATATGCATATGTATATATTTAAATAATCAATTTTAAGTAATTAAATGCAAATGAAATATTACATAAGTACATGATTTTAAGAAATATGAAAATTACTTAAAATCAAATTATTTTTTAAGTTTAGGTAGTGGTTATAGTGGGTTTTTAATGACCAGGCATGAGGTAGTGTATAGGGTAGTGAGGAGCTTTTGGAGTTTTTAGGACTCATGGATGGTTAGGGAATAGGCATAGTAAGGAGGTTTTAGGGCTCAAGGATTGGCAACGTGTATGGGCATTAAGGAGTTATCAGGCTTAAGGGAATCGTAGTTTAATATATTAATTTATTTAAATTCCAATAATGTAGGTTGAAATATGAATTCAGGAATAGAATATTTATTATAATTATGAAAAGAATTAACACCATTTAAACTATCTATATTGGGGTAATAACATGAGATGTAAAGGCATTCACTTCTGATGAAATGACTTGTGAAGTAACAGCTGACATTCAAGTTTTGAATAAGACTTATGGTGCCAGATGAATATACATTTAGAATAGCGGTTTCCAAACAGGGTTTTTTCTGAATTGCATTTTGGTAAGCGCTTTGATGTATGAAAATTTTCTTTTCAAACTGATTCCTATCTCATGACTATTAATCACTATGTCCATGACTGCTTTGACATAAAGCAACAGGTTTTTTAAGCTGTTTTTTAATAGAGCATGTTTTCCTTATTGGGATGTGTTTAAAAAAATTAATTTGGAAGCTTCTTTGCAAGCCCCTGGGGCCACCGGTATGTCACTTTTTCCCATATTAACAATGACACACCAGCAACGCAAGGGGCTTCCTAATAGACCCCTTAATTTTTTTGGGAGAGAGAATACAGTGGTAAGTGGAACTACTTACTACTCTTACTTTTTTTTTACATTCTCAAAGACGTAGGGGTCCCGTTTGCGAATGACTTCTTTGGGGAGGAAGTAAAGAATTACTGTTTTCTGTTGGAAATCAGGTGTAAAACATTAATACATAAAGTGTGAAATTGTTGTTTGGAAGAAACACCCTAAACATGCCCCTTCCAAATAACTTTTCCTTATGATTTCCTAAACCAATTTAAACATTACCGAATCGCTAAATGGGTTTCGTATATTTGTATAAGCCATTTAAAGGTCCCAAACCCTGTGATTTAGCAAACCAAAGGCTTTGCCAAAGCTAAATGAGTTCCTGCATTTGGCTCATGGTTAGATGAGCACAAACCAGTGACGTGTCTAAAGCAACAATATGAACAATGTTGGATCGCTAGGGTCACACTTCAACAACACAATATTTAAAATTCAGCCACTTCTCCGGTAGATTTCACAATAGCTGTTCTTTAGCAGACTACTCTACCCATTAGTTTGATCAAATATTCTATGAATGTATACTGCAAACAAAAAATCACTAATAATAGTTAGCATATGAGTTGCATATCATTCCACGTCGAAAAATGTGTTATAGGATGAACACATCTTTTCTTAATATTTCCCATCATCTAGCCATAAATCAGCGTTATGATTGCCAGGAGGATTGCAATAATGCCGAGTCCTGCATACATGATTTATGCAGGATGCGCAATAATTTGGAGTCAAAAGTACTTACCTCCAGGGAAGGCAAATACGTGAAGGCTCAGAAATCATAATGGGAATGTCACAGTTCACAACTCACTTCCAGCACCTGTGCTGCACGTGCACACATGACTATAAATTGAGTTTTAGCACCGCCATGACTGTTTTCAGCTATGACCTCTGTAATTACTCTAGGGTTCTCCTAGACCTCCTCAGAAAGTGAAATGAGCACAATCTGACTTATATTATTCTCTTCAAAAATGATACTGGAAACATTGTGTGCAAAATGGCGCTGCCGTGATTGTATCTATACTCCTCTTCAGCTGGGACATTATACTTTTCAATACAGTCAGAAAATACGTATTTTCCATTGTTTATTGTATTTTTCTTTCAAAAACATATCATCCCTATTCAGACTTCGAAAGCATACACTTGCAGTCACGGAGTTTTGGGAAACCATATACATGCAGCACATCAGAATCACATTTGGCATTAAACTGAGCGCCCTATTCTACCTCATTTCCTCATTCATAAGATGGTTTCTTGACCCCTTTTTCTCATGATATCGGTATCAGATTGTTCCACGCTATAATATCTTTTGATGACATACGTGTTATCACTCTACTGTTCCATCTGATTTTTTTCTGTTAACTTTGGTACTTTATTGTTATACCAATACAAATTGTAAAAAATAAAAATAAAAAATAAAACTGAGCGCCCTAAAAAGGGGGAATCCAGTGCTGAGAAAATAAACAGTTCCCTTTACCTCGTTCTACGTCTCTAACAATCACCAACAATAGGCATTTCAGAATGTTCCTTTTTTGATGGTAGCTGCTTGGATAGCTGCCTGGATTTTGGTGAACTATTGTGACATCATTAATGAATAGTGGGGCATATTAACAAGGGCCCTTATCGCCGCTTTAGCGGGACTTTTGCCCGCTAAAGCGGCGATAATTTGATCGCCCTATTACCAAGCTGTCGCTAACACCAGTTAGCGACACCTAATAGGCGATAGCGAGGATCTTGGGGCCCGCTTTGCATGTCAACGATATTTATCGCTAATGACATGCAAAGTGGGCGTGCCAAGATGTTAGCGACTGAAAACAGTCGCTAATCTCGCTATCTCCTATCACCTATAAAGGCATCGTTTTGGAAATATTCACGCTAAGCGCGAATCTCTCCAAATCTAACACCTGCCCAGAGCAGTTCTTAGCCTTGTTATCCAATGGGAGGTGGATAACATGGCTGAGAGCATTGTCAGGATAATGTATGAATATCGCTGTATTTCCAGCAATATTCACGTATTTCGAATGATTTTTATCGTTTCTGAGATAAACCTTGATGATAGCAAGGTATCTCAGCGATAAAAATCGTCGTAGCGCGGCGATAAAATTATTCCCGCTAACCCTGCTTAGCGATAAATATCGCTATTTCTGGGTAATATGCCCCTGTCTCTTTAAAATAGAAGGGTCTGACATGAGTAGAGGGCTGGAACCTTCACTCAATAAATATATGGGCCCTAGAAACTAGAGCAGGGTTCTTCAAAGTTGGTCCTGGAGGGCTGAATAGATTTTTAGCATATCCCCATTTAGATAAATGCAATTATCAGCGCTCTAAGCCCGACTTTGGAGTACCCTGCACTAGAGCAGAAATCCACTATTCCTTAAGTGTAGACCCTAATATGGAGAACAGGTCAGAACTACAGTCATTAAAGATATTTGAATTCATTATTAACACACCCATATCTAGGGCTATACTACATCCCCATGTATTCTTTGCAGTGTAGGAGAGGCACTTGAGGGTTCCCAGCCAGCAGTGTCTTCCCAAAACATCAAACTATTGCAGGTTAAAAACTCACCATCATTAAAATTAAATGTGGTACATATGCAACTCAGACCATAAAAGTGATTTATGAAGCAATGCAATGCCACTTTGTGCAGCAGTGAGTGGCTCCATAAATCTAGAATAAAGCAACGCAGCGCAAATCTATTCATTGTCTTATTCTGCACATGGGAGGTGTTCCATTGGTGTTGCGTGCATGCAACTCCCATGGTTTTTGGCGCATTCCCAGATTTATCTGAACTGGTCAATCTGGATAATGCACCCAAAAGATAAACCTTCCTAGGAGAGGTGCACCGAAGAGCCATATCTTTATTTCTCCTTGCCACTTCCTCTTTCTATGTGTGCCGCATGGAAATGCCTCTCAGGATTGCTTTTGTGCAGATAAGTGCCCTTTCTTGCATAAAAAACAATCCTGCATGCAACTCACGCACACTTGCAACATAGTGCAGGGGTGCCAGCATTGGCACTAGGCTGTCAAAAGAGCGCCAGCGCAGGGGAAAGGGCAGGAACGTGCCATATTGCCTCAAATATGGTGCATTCCCGTCCTTTCCCTGACACACAGTGCAGTGCATCAAAGTGACTTGCTGCACTGCAAAACAATCCATAAATCTACCCCTAAGAGTCCTAGACCAGTGATTCTTAACCTGTGGTCTCGGAGCTCCTGGACCTCCGCAATGCATACTCATGGGGTCCACGACAGCTTAGAAAATTAAATACTAACAGATTAATAACATTTATTTAAATAAAGCAAAATGTAAAAGATTTTTTTTAAATATTTCTATTCATGTGAAGGCGTTTGAAATTGGAGGGGAAAAATTAAGTTGATATCCTCAGATTGGTTTATGGGAGCAACAGTGGTGGCAGGTAATTTTATCAGGGAGGGAGGAAGGTGGGCCACACATGCACACATACACACTCACTCCCACCCTTGCGTTTACACATGCATTTGCACACACCCATTCCATAACACTCACCCACAAATTCATCCATTTATATATACACGTGTGCACCAAACATTTAAAAACATACAACTTACCTGCACTGCAGCTAGGGATGGGAAGCCATGGAGGTCCCAGGACGGTGGGACTGCTGCCTCCTCTCATTGGCTGACCATAGGTCAGCCAATGAGAGGGAGCAGCAGTAAGTTAATCGTCATAGAGTGGGGTGAGGCAGTGAGAGTTGCTGATCCCTCCCTCTTTGAAAGGTGTCACTGACTGATACTCGGCCCTGAGCACTTCTGGGCTTAAAACTGAAGTGCCCATGTTTGAGGCAATGAGTGACACTCCCCCTCATCACGAGTGGGAGGGCCTCAAGACACTTTTACAAGTCTGGGGAAGTCACATCCTGAGTGCTGTGAAATCCTCAGCCTGGCACAGTTCAGCTCAAGAAGTCAGGCGCCTGTGCATATAGAACATGTACAGCTCTAGGCTGCCTGATATGAACAAGAAGAGTGTCTGTCAGGCTAACCTTTGCTCAGCCTAACATACACAGTTCTTGTGGGGGAAAAAAGGGGGGGGGATGTAGCCCCTCTGCCCGTATGGACAGGCCATGGCTGGGGTGCAGTGCAGGTGCATCAAACAGAATATAATATGAATGCCATAATTGAATTAAGAAAATACCCCAACCTTCCCATTGAAATAAAAAATGATATTTATTTAATATTTCAAATTGATGAAAGCTTGTGTCTGTATTTCCATATATTGTTTTGGGGTTCAAATTATCAAAATTATGTACTAAGGGACATAGAGAAGGACCATAGACATAAGGTTGCATTTTATGGTAGTGGGATACTTTTCCTTAACAGCACTGAGGCCGGTGGCAGCACAATACGAGAACACCTGGAGGTGACAAGGTGAGGGGAAACAAAAAAGTCCCACCCAGAAGTCGAACCGGATAACAATTCGAGATCTGATTTACATCCTTAGAGGAAACACAGTAATTGAATACATGTGCCTGCTTGGACAGAGAGAAAAAAAGAGATAAAGAAGGAACCAACACTCGTGATTTTTTAAAAAGAACACGAGCAATTGCTCTCCAATAGAAAAGAAGGCACCAGGAGCACACCGGTCTATATTTAATCATAAGGAATTGCAGGTCGTAATTGAGTAAATCGACCAGCAGAAAATCACCTTAATAAGAGGCTTGATGAACACCGTATCCGTATTAAACAAGAGGATACTGTCATAACAAAGTCCAGGTCGCAATTGATTTAAACCGATCACAAGAAGACAGTTTGAACAAGACCTTTGAATAACAACGTATCCAAAGTCACTAAAGGATACAGTCGAGATTGTGTCCAGATCCATGTTATGTAAATTGTCCTGAAGAAGGTGGGGCCCAGTGCCTTATCCACCGAAACGCGTCGACAACCCAAACAAGGGTTTTTAAAAAAAATAAATAAAAAATATTTTTGTATTATTGTTATATGTTGTTTATTTTTTAATTGCATTAAAAATCGTGTGCATTTGTGATTTGAAATTGACGAGCACTAGGCACTGTATTAAAAAGTGGAACGTCTATGATCATACCGTTCAAGCATATACATTTGCTTTTTTATAAAAGATCGATTAATTTTAATAAATAGTTCTATGCCAAATTATAATTGCCTTTGTGGTTCTACTATTATAGGGGATGCAATATACTAATTCTATACACATGGGAAATTAAGAGTGAATGTGAGGGTGATAGACTCGCTTTTTTTTCTGAACGTGGTGACGCAGTGTCTCTCCAAATAACGATCAAAAACCCACGGAATACTTTTAATTTTCTGTTATACTTTTCATTAATACAGTATAAATGCCACTATTATTTTAAAACAGTTTTAGATCAAATATGAGTTTTTGGCACTAGCTTAATATTAATTGGTTGAGTGATATCCTCGATGTTTTTTCACTACTGTATTACATTGCCTATGAAATGCATCATGAAGAATTGATGTTTGTGTCCCAGGATGCTTGTTTCCGGTCCAAGGAAGACCTGGCTTGGCAGCTCAGGCTGTACTGTTTCCATGGGGAACAGGGTCAAGACTGATTTGCATATGGCTAGGTCTTAACTGGGGTGGCAAAGTGAGCAAAAGAACAATGATGGATTCAACCCAGATCTAATAGTGACTGGGGTGAGTGTCTGAATAGTTTCAGTGCTCTGCCCATCACCTTATTTTTCTTGCTGTGTTAGATAACACTCATTATAAATTAGGCAGCAGTGCAATGTTGAAATTAGACCCCAATGAAATTTAAATTACGCTGGTGTAATTTACGTAATTTCAATACTTTAACATTATGCTTGTGCGCGAAGTTCCTGAAGTTATGCCACTTCGGGTAATAATACATCATTTTTGTTAGACCTGGCTCGTCCAGCGAGTTTATCCACCAGACTTTTTGCTTTTTGGCTTTATGTGTCTGACCTGTTTTGTTGGTTTTATAACTCTGGACACTTTATCACTGCTGAGCAGTGCTAAAGTGCATATGATCTCCCTGTAAATTGTTACGATGGATTGGTGATTCAATGATTTGCATATTTGATTTACTGGTAAGTCTCAAGTACAGTGCAGTGTGTGTGCCTAGGGCCTGTAAATTAAATTCTGCTAGTTGTCTGCAGCACCGATTGTGCCACCCACATGAGCAGCTTGTAAATATAACTCAGACCTGCCACCGCAGTGTCTGTGCGCAGTTTGATACTGCCATGTTGACCTGGCAAGTGCACCCACTTGCCAGGCCCTAATCTTCCCTTTTCTTACATGTGAGTAATCCCTAAGGTAGGCCCAAGGTACCCCTGTGGGCAGGGTGCAGTGTATGTGAAAGGCAGGACATGCCCTGCTGTGTGTGGCGTGTCCTGATAGTGAAATACTGGCAATTTTGATTTTCACTATTGAAAGGCTATCTGTCCTATAAAATAGAATGAGAGTTTATTTATAACATCATATAAATATAACTTTCCCTTGGGACAACATAGAAAGATGGAGTTTATTATGCTTAAACTCAGAATATAAAAATGCATCTTTTAGTAAAGATCATTTTTAGGTCTCGCATAGGCAGTGCATGTGCAGCCTCTACGAGGCATCAAGTAATTCGTTTTTTAGGGTGAAGCTCCGCCTATTGCCTGTCATTTCTGTTGATGCTTGCCATTAGTTGAACTTAGTCATTGCTCTTGTTAGCGGGTTTTTAATTGGCTATTGATGCGATACTCACTTCCGGTTAAGACCGGAAGCAGCAGCTCTTCGCTGTGCACTATTTTCTTTTAGGCAGCCGGCCACGCATGCTTTCACTTTCTATGCTGGCAGGATACTTGCGACTTCTCGCCGAGCACCGTGCCAGACTCTTGCAGCTGCCGTTTCCCACTCGTTAATCTCAGCAACTGCATGTCGTCTACAAACACCATGGAAATGCTGCCGCTCTAGCCACTTTCGCCTCTATTGACATGGCTGACAGCAGTGGGCGGGCCTGAGGTGCTACCGTCACTTGGGAGATGGTGACGTCCTTTGTTGTGGTGCGGACAGGAGCAGTGCGATGTTCGCTGAAGGCTGTGTGGGGCGCCGAGCATCAGGTAATTGGCAGTAATATGTTTGCAAATACCACTTTTAGAAAGTGGGCATTTTCTTGCTTAGCCATCCTGTGTGGATCTGCTGGTGTGTGGATTGACTGCCTGATTTTTAAATGACAGGGGCTGGGGATGTACATTCTCTCAGACAACCACCAAGAGGGGGGGGGGGGTGATATGTGTTGTGTTCTGCCTTTCCTGGATGAGTCAGAGCTGAGCTGAATAGAACTGGGCTGTATTAAGAGTAGGCCTTGTCTGCCTGGGACAATGGTGTCTCCGCCTCCTGCCGGTCAGCTGCACCAGAGAGGATAGAACTGGCTTTGGCTGGGCAAAGAGCTTCTCTGCCACCAGAAAACAAAGGAATTTATGCAAAAAAGAGCGGGCACAGTCCCCTGAACTTAAGATTACGGCCAAACTAAGGAACCTTCCAGGAAGAAGAACTAGGAAAGCTCAAGGAGGAATACTGCCCCTATGCTGTGTACTGTTGTGGTTGGCCTGCAGTGCTTGCTTCTGTCTTGGGCAGGGAAACAACTGGACTGTGCTTTCATCATCCTGCTGTTAGAGTTTTCTTCAAGAGCTTGAAGTAGAGCTTGTCTCCTGTTGGAAGTCTTAGGGATAGAAAATACTGCAAATAATATTCTGGGATTCAAGAGTGACCTTTGCCAAGAAGAAAAGCTGCAGAAACTGCGGAGAAGTACTGCCCCTTTGATTTGTGCTGTCTGGGGTTGGCCTGCAGTGGCTTTTTCTGCCAAAGAAAGGACAAGGACATTGCTGTGTGCTGTGTCCTCTGCTTGAGAAGAATCTCCAAGGGCTTGAAGTAGAGCTTGCCTCTTGTTTTTGAAATCTAAGGGATACAAAGACTTCACCTCAGCTCCCCTGAACTTCCTTGCTGGGAGATCTGACCTGCCAAGAGGTGGCTGCTGCTGTTCTGGGCCTTCGGAGGTTGTTCCTGCTGTTGGGAGCTGGAAAAGCAATGCAACCAAGAGAAGAGCGACGCAACGGCACCTGTTTCCAACGCATCGCTGAAGAAACCGATGCAGCGCTTTTCTGCGGCTCGAGAAATCACCACACGTAGCATCAAGTGCACTGATCTACGAAGTCCGAGATCACGGCACCAAATCTGACACAGGCCGGGCTGTGCAGCTGCAAGAACCAACTCTTTGTGGAACCGTGGCTGGAGAAACCGGCGCATCACCGATCCTCAGGCATTGCATCTGGGAGCCACGCCTGCAAGAACACCGGGGCTGCAGTAAGAAACCGACTCATCAACTCCCCTTCAGTAAGGAACCAACACATCATCTCCCCTGCGTGGGAGTAAGGGACCAACGCATCAACTTCCCTGGGCGTAAGGAACTGATGCAGCGCCTTCCATGTGGCTGTCTTTGTTTGTGACTGTGATGCATCCAAGGTACTTAGTGTTGAAAGTGTTGCATCCATAGTTTGCTATGGACAGAACTGTTTTTACCTTCTAAGGATTACATTTTGATTACTGGATTGCGGATTTTTGTCATTTTGGTCTTGTTTGGGTCAGATAAAGATTACTTATTTTTATAAACTGGTGTGGTGTCCATTTGTAGTGTTTTCACTGTATTACTGAATGTGTTCAGAAATGCTTTACATACTGCCTCTGAGACAAGACTGTCTGCTCGTGCCAAGCTACCAAGGTGGTGAGCAGGGGTTATTTTAGAAGTGTATCCCCCTTACCCTGACTAGGAAGAAGGGTCCCCACTTGAACAGATGTACCTACCTCTGCCAACTAGAGACCCCCATTTCTAACATTTTTCAATACACATTTATAGCAAAAGAATGGAACAGAATTTGAGCAGCTGCTTTTACAGTGCATTTGTTTAGATATAGCCTCACACCAAAAATTGGATAAAATACAGTGCAAAATGAAAGATTTGCATTTCACATAGTAAAGTGTAATTTTGCTCAATTTTGCTGTAATTTCATGTAATTATATGAAAGTAAATTACGTGAATTTTTCACACTCCTAGTTGAAATGCTGTAATCTCTTTGGTTGAATGCTGGTCAACATCTATTATGGAGATTCTTTCCTGTTTGTTTATATATTTCTTTATTGTGATTTTCCAAATTGTTATAGTGGTGGAAAGAACAGCACATTAATCACACAAGGGAGTCAAAGGACACAGTTCACCCATATTATAAGCACAAATTATCTCCCCGAAGCGGGAGGACAGATCATCTCACAGCTCATGGCCATATGCCCACTGCACTGCACCTCCAATGTCCCTTAAAAAACGCATTGAGGCCGAAATTGCCCATACTATAAAATAGAAGAAAATCCACCCTGGATAACTAAGCAGCTTTTGATGTTTGTTTGTTGGTTTGTTTTGGTCAATCACTTGCGTCTGTATATGACCATGATGCCCACAGGCAGCCCCCTCAAGGGAGTGCGGCCAGAGGATCACCCCCTTAAAACATTCACACTCCCGTTAACTCCACCAGGGAAGAAACCCACTCCAGTGGTCATGGCTCAGATTAGTTGGGCTGCAGCTCTGCCTCTCCTGTCTTCACAGAAACCCATACCCCCATTATTGGGGGTATATCAAGCTGAGGTATGCGTATTCCCTAAGTGACAGCCCATGGTAGTAGTTTGAGAATCAATGCCCAGTAGGTCAACATCCCAAACTGCTCCAACATTTGCCCCCATAATTCCAGGTATCGCTCTGTATACTTATTCCTGCCGTTCAACTTCAAACACCGTACCTTCGTCACTTCCCATTCCCTCACATTGCCCAATCATTTATTTACCCTTGGGGGCCGAGGTCCCTTCGCCACTCCCCATTCCCTCATGTTGCCCAACCATTTATTTACCCTTGGTGGCCGAGGTCACATCTAGTGTACAGCAAAGTGTCTTTTTGCTAGTACCAGCCTCAAGAGTGCAAATCTATGTTGCATTTTGGTTCCTCGCTTAGGGGGAGGAAGCACTTCAACTAGACAGTACTTACTGAGCAGCCCAAGTGGTACTTCTGTAACTCACTGCACTCCCAGGTCATGTGTATAAATTTCGCAGGGACCCCACGCATCTGATGCATCTCATGCTGTGACTCATCATACACCACCTGTAGATGCCATCCCAGCAAGAAATTTCTACACTTCTGCATGCCCTCCATAGACCCGTACTGCTGACTTAGTGACAGGATCAGTGGAGGAGGGTTCTTCCTTTTCAGTAAGTGTCACCTGCCTTATTTCCACCCCTTTGGAGATGTTGTCTGTACTCCTTGACATGACAGTGCAGTCTGTCCCATAACCCCCCTACCCTCCTCTGTGCCATCAGCGATGTGGTCCTCCCCACCACATCTGTGTGTGCATTAGGTTGGAGTCTGGTCAGCTCCCTCCCCCCTCTGCCAGTTCTACCTCCAGGCACCCCCTCATGCCAATGACTTTGAAAAGGCACGGACCCCGCATTACTACTTTCAGCGCATTTCATTCTGTCCCACTGTGGGCCGTCAACTTCCAATTTGCAGCAAAGTAACCAACTAATACCTCCCATAGTTCCTGCGAGAACTGGGCTTTCCCCAGTGCCGCTGGACAGAGGTGCCACAGGGGTGCTCTCAGTCTGTCCCTACCTATGCCACAAACCAACAGCAATGGTGCACGGTGTAAATGTAAATGTAAATGTAAATGTATTGGCATTTATATAGCGCACTACTTACCCGTAGGGTCCCAAGGCGCTTCGACCGCTGCAAAACCCTTCCTGGCTTCCCTGAGAGATGGTCCCTTAATGGGTATCTCCAGGGTGAGACCAGGCATCCCCGGCGGTCTGGTGGGGCCGTTAGTGAAGATGAGGCAAGCTAATGCCCAGAGTTGCCGAGTGTGATCGCTGATCAGAGTGGGCACCGAGGCGAGAGAATTATCGAGTCCTCTGACCCTGGTCCAGAAACCTGCCGTGCCGGGAATCGAACTCTGGTCCCGGGCCGTCCTCTGCTCTCGGGTCTGCCGCCTCTAACCAGTGAGCCACACTACTTCACTGTGAGAGAGGAACCTCCCCAATAGCCGCACATCTAACACATTGGCAGTCAAGTCTCAGGTGACCAGGAATCTGTCTACGCAGCTATAATCATCGTTGGTCGGGAAGTAACAGGTACATTCCCTGTCAGTGTGAGGTGTCTAGTGCCAGATGTACTTGCAATTCACCCGTGCTATGATCTCCTACACTGTTTTCAAAATGCCATCTGAACCACATGCCAGTATGGGCACCCATAAGTTCAGAAATTATCACTGCTACTAAACACAGCATCTGCTGTACATTTCAGAAATACATAGGTTTCCTTCATACCCATTTTCACTCTTTTTATTTAACCGTATGAATTTCTCTATACTCGGTACACAATGAGAAACCATTGCAAGGTGCAGATCAGTTTTCGGCTCTCTGTATCCTGAGTTCTTTAAAAAACTACAAACCCTATATATCCTCACAACCAGAAGATTGTAACTGACATAATGGTATATTGGTTTAAAAATGTGATACTGTTTTTTGGCGGAGTTTTTTATAGCGCAAAATAGACCAGAGACTTCGGGTATCAGAGCGCTTTACACGAGCACCAGTTTCGATGCAGATGAACACATACATTTTTTGTTAGGCACGGGGCGATTAAGTGATTTGCCCAGAATCACAGGATGTTGAGCGTCGTTACCGAGAGTCGAACCCGGTTCCCCAGGTCCGAGGTTGACGCCTCTAGCCGTAAGGCTACATCCTCTCTCCAAAGGTCATGTTGGGTTTTGTATGCAATCTGTGGGGGTGTCTGTCCATCTGTCCATCCAGGACACAATAAAGTCCCCTGCCCACACTATTGGGACCCCTAGATATGGGATAAGGTCTGTTCCAACTAGGTAAATAACCCTCCGTCATCTGTTTTTGGGGCATACACATTCAGGAGGCACACCTCCATGCCATTCAGGGCCCCATAGAGGAGCAGATATCGCCCCTTAATGTCCGCCTTCCAGTCCAGATGCGCCTCCGCCACCCCAATCAGCCACTTGGAAGGGAAGCACCCGACTGGCCAGATGGTCACCCACCTTCCACCAGCTTCACAATATGGGGGGCCCTAATTCACAACCCTAGCAGCTCCGCTCCCCTGACTCACAGAGGCTTCCCACATAGTACGCAGCACAGCAGCATCCCACTCAGCAGCAATCCTGCCGGTCGTTGCTCTCCGAAGCCTGCCTGTCTCGCCCTGTGTCACTCCACTCCATGGCCCACAATACACTTTGATTAACCACAAAACCTCGGGGGATACCCGAGGGGGGGAATTAAAGGTACAGGGTGCTAGGAGTAGGCAGCCTCCAACGTATACTGTTTAGCACAAAAAGAGCTGCTCCTAGTGCGATGACCTAAGTGCTAAGTAAAAGGGTAAGGGTTCCACTGGGTGGGGTGAACACTTTCACACTCCACCGTGTGTATACAGTGGACCAGCGAGGAGGCAAGGAGATCGGATGTAGGTGTAGAGGCGGAAGCACTCCTTTATTACATGCTCGACCAAAGGGGTCCTCCTTACTCTCCTAAGGGGCTAGTAGGTCCCATCAGTTAGGGCGTTAACTTTAACTGTATACACCCGGTGGAGTGTGAAAGTGTTCACCCCACCCAGTGCAAACCTCACCAGCATAGCACGGTAAGGGCGGAGCCCATTTTTCAGCATAGGTCCTGATGAATGCCACAGACCCCTCTGGCCAGCATGCAGAAACATGTTGATCTTCTATATCACGGTGGGGGGGACAATAGAATCCCCAACACACCGACCTCTGATTTTAATCACCATATGGCTGCCAGTTACATTAAAATAAGTATGGCATCTATAATCGTTTTTTAGTCTCACTTTTTCTTGAAGGGCCCCCACTTAGCTTTAGAAGTGCATCCCTGTCTCTAGGTGTATGCCCGCCCTCTATCAGACCAAGTTTTTAGATGGCGCAATATGGTGCACACGCCAGGTAGTTTTAAAGAAAGATTAAGTCTAAATCCCCCACTCTATGCATTTACAATGACTCGGGACTCCGTATTTTAATCTGTTTTTTAAATTGTATGACTTGGTATAATATGTTTGAAATACTCAGAGCCTATCAGGACATTATATATTTTTTTAGCATTTTATTATTCTCATATTTTAATGTGTATAATTTTTTTTCTATATTGATAAATCATATTGAATTTTCAAATGTTTTATCTGTGCTTTTATGGTCTTGTGAGGCCGAAATAAAGTATCTCTTGACTTGACTTGAAATTTAGTAACAGACATCACAGCAATCTTTTGCACAATCTGAAGGTGACAGCTGTAAAATTTAATTAAGCTGAGCTTAATCCAAATGAAATGAGATAGCTGCCAGATCACCAGCCAACTTCCTTGAACGTGAAGAATTTTCTTTAAGCTCTTCAAAAGAGAATAACATATACCAGAGATCTTACTGACATACTGGCAGAAGGTAAGATTAGCATTGAAAGTAACACCAACATTTTAGGTCAAAGTAGCAGAGGTAGGAGATGAGCCAGAGGCCCATGACCGCCAAACAGAGATCCAGGTCTAAGGATGATTCAGCAGAACCAGCAACTCTGTTTTATCAGCATTCAACTTCAAAATGTATTGGTCATGCAACATGAGACTGAAAAAGACATTCCCTAGGATTAAGGAAAAATCTAATTTACTATCATTTTGTTTTAGCTCAAAGTGAGTATCAATAAATGTAGTTACAAGGTAAAGCCAAATAAATGAGTTAAATCAAATAAAAGAGTTAATAAACATTAAAACACTCCATAAAGTGCACATTAATCAATTTCTAGTGTTTCTAAACAGAAAAAGCAGTTACATTCACCTACAACTAAATACAAAACATAAAACCGCAAATCTAAGCAATGACAATAATATATTTCTCGCACTACTTGAGCTTAAGATCTGAGGCAGAAGGTTTCTTAGTGTTAAACAATGTATAGCCCTCCCCAAGGAGTTCGCTACGGGGCATTTTTGTGTTCTGAGTTGCCACAGAGTTCACCCATTCCTCTTGCATTTGCCAGAAATTCACAGCATAAACCCACTACCTACTGCATTTGCAAACAATGTACAACCGGACTCTCAGTGTAATGAGGCAGAACTCATAGTCCAATGCTGACTCAGGGAGATGTTTTGGGCTAGAAATTCTGAACTGAGGAACACACAGCAATAGCACACAGTGACTTAATGTTTAAGAAGTTGGGTTATTAGTTGCAAAGGATCTGAGTCCTTCACAAGTAATAAGTCTGCAGTTTACTTTTTTACTGGGACCCGTCCTAGTCCTGAGGGTCAGCTGCAGTCAAATTCTCAAAGTTCATACCTAGATGGGTACCAGGTGGGTTCACCTTCCAGCTGGGCATTATTGCACCATTGTCACTTCCAAGTCCTGTTTCACCTCATTTGTCTGGTCTGGTGTTTTAAGTGGATGTGGAACGTTCTAGCAACCAAGTACCCCTGGACAATACCAGGGTGCTCCATCATCATTTCACTCCTTTTCCAAACCTCGAGCACATAATTTCAAGGCATTCCACTATGGAGACCTCGATTTGTCTGTGGAAAGAGCATCCCTGAGAGCCTCAGGTCTGCTCCTAGTTGCCTAATCCTTCCCACTAAAACTTCAAAGGAGAGCTTCTGCAGTGTTTGGCCCCAGAAGTCTGGCCCTTCTTCTTTGTTTCTGTGGGCCTGGGCTATCCCATCAAAGGAGCAGTGTGAGAAGCTAATTAACAGATGCAAATGTCGTCTCCACCAGTTTCATTTAAGAAAGTGGGCCAAGCATTGTTAATAGGTTTATTGTATGGGTAGGCCTTTGCTCCTCCTGCTGGAGAGATACGTAATTAACTTTGCACTGTAGAGGAGACAGAGACATTGAATCTGATTGTGAACTGAGCCAAGGAAATATGACAATTGTAAAAGTAGGATACAGTGTGTAGATGTGCGGTTAAGGACTTTAAATCCACACTTCAGGTGCTTGTTTACCCCTAGATTGATTCCTTGCTGGCCCCCATAGATACAAATGGAACATTACTATTGTGCAGATTGCCCCTCTGTTGTGAAATACAGTGCAAGCACCGCAGGTGTTCAGTAAGCACTGCAGAGCTACACCATGAATGGCACCTGACAAATATAAGGCCTACCCTAGGTCAGTACCAATCCTCGAAAAGACCCTTCTGCACAGAAAGCTTATTTTCATTGATCGAACACACGTTTTTGATAACTTTACTAAATAAGCAGGTATTAGTTACTGGTCTGCAGTTGGATGCGGGTGCTGAAAGGCTCCTGCATTTTTTAAATGTAAAATAAAGTTTGCTTTGACCTATTTTAACTGTGTAGGGGAAGCTATCTTCCTGCACTAGTATCTAATTATATAGCACCATATTTAGCAGGACAGCTGAAAATAGTGCTTGGTTTAGCTTGATATCACAGCTGTCTGCATGCTCGATTGTTACCAATTCTTCATAACATGCATGGAGTTGGATTCCCAGCTGTCCAAAGAAGTGTTACAAACATGCTAATGACTATGTGGTGCATTATTCCCCCTCCCATGGAGTGCGTGCATTCAATATATGAGGGACGATTGCAGTTCAGAGAAATGCACTGTTATTACATATTCAATGCTTTATCACATACATGCTTTGAATACTTAAAAAATAAGTACTTCATACATTTTTTTCTGCAAGTGCGAGGCATTAGCAACACCATCACTAGCAGTACGACCATGCAGCACTTCCACCACCTGCATTATCACTAGCTATGTGCAAAATATGCATAACTTGCTCTTGATTAATTATGTGAAATGTTGGCAACATTCTGTGAAACTATGGGTAATTGTGCATCTTGCAAATCTGTCTCTTCGTTCTAAATTGAAGGGTCAAACATGCTCATGCATCAATTTTTGATGCAAGGACGCATGTAAACAGAGCATCGTGAACAGCAGCTGCTCACGTTCTAATGTTCTCAATACACTTTTACCTCAACTGACACCATTCACAGTACATTTTGTTGTGAATAGTGCGTGGTCACACATGGTTGCATAATAGCGTAATTTCAGTAATTTTGCATACCTAAACAATTCCTAAAATTACGCTAATTACACTAGTGAAAATAAAATTTCACCAAGGCCTAAATATTACAACTACACTTACCACCACATTAACCACCAAAAACATTACTAGCAATATTTCTATGAGCACCAATGCTTTCACCATTACCGCCTCCACTATTATCACCAACAGTGCATTTGTGTAGAACTGTTTGAATGCTTTGACAGCTGAAGCCAGACTGTGTTTTTGCAAGGGTTTGTCTATTTTCTGGCTAGTATGGGATCATCAAAGTAGAATGTGAGTTTCAGTTACAGGGCTATTATTTGTAAAATTGTTAGAAATTTGTCTATGAGTTTAAATATGGTGGGGAAAGAAACGTCACGTTTCAATAAATTTTCTAATAGAAAAAATCTGTATTATCAGGCTTAATACTTCATACTTTTTACTTGCATTGCATAGGTGCTCATGTGGTTTGACAATTGGGAAGAGCCCTGGTGGATTGCTTAGAGATGTAGGAATCTTTTCCAGAAGATGAAGTGCATTTGCAAAAATGTCTTCTAATATATATATATTTTTGGTAACTCCTTTTAAATGTCTTTAATGTCTTAGGTAACTTGTTGCTTCCGTACCCTTTTGAGTTTGCTAGGATATTTGCTTTTGGAACTTGTGTCCTTCAAGAGCCATGAATCAGAATTCTTTCGAGATTTGTTCTTGTTTCAAAAGGAGCTTTTGTATTGGCCACTGGTTCAGTAGATTTAATCTAATGCTGAGCTGATGAGTTGGTGTCAGATCTCTGGGCAGAGAATGTGTGATGCTATCCCGCTGTATTTCTCCCTGCAAGGAATCACAAGGCGGTCGTTACAACGACCGTGTTGTGATTCCGCATACCATTACTCCGCAAGTCAGAACAACGACTTGCAGAGGGGCGGGGCTGGATGTTGGAATAGTATAATTTACCATTCCACCTCCAGTCTGTGCGGACAATAGGGAAGGTGTTGGAATTTAAATATAACACCTTCCCCACCCTCCGCAAGTCGTTGTTCCGACTTGCGGAGTAATGGTATGCGAAATCACAACGCGGTCGTTGTAACAACCTAGTTGTGATTCCCTATGGGGAGAAAGATTCGTGGTAAACGTTGTTTACCTTGGGCAGATGGTCATTGATTTGGAGATGGAAAGTGCAGGTACACCAGGAGTGATTTGTCTAAATCATCTACGTAAATTAGTTTGTGAATGTTTAATCCCAAATAGAATGAGAAAGTGATCAGATTATTCACTTTTTAATGGCTTTTTGCAGGTAATATTTGCTTTGTATTGGGTTTTGTGTAGATAACAATGTTTGCTTGTCTCTTTTACTGTTTGCTTTGCAACGAATTGATTCCTCATCATTTCACCCTACCATAGTAGGAAGTGTTGCAATATAACTCTCCACGGGTTCACCAGGCATTTGAATCTTCAGGAAAAAACGTAGGTCTCTCTAAGACAACATTCTTGCAAGAATTAAATCTGGCATCAACATCTTAATAGCCATGATATATTCATCCCCTTCCACTTCCTTATCAGGGAGTTTTTTTCATGCTAAGTGTTTACATGTTCGCCCATGCTGTGGATCAAAAAGATGTCTTTGTGCCTAGAAACCCCCATGCAGTCCAAGCAGGCCTCCAAGACTTTGGACCCTCCTGGTGACTGTAAGGCCTACATCGGTGTAGGTGGTGTGATGCTCCGCATGTTGTAGCTGGCCGATAATCTGAGGTGCTGCCTCATAGTGGAGAAGTGTGGCTCAATGATTAGAGCGGCAGACCCTGATGCAGCGGTCTAGCCCGGGACCAGGGTTCAATTCCCCACTTCGGCAGGTCTTGGGCTCAAAATTCCACGGACCTGATAATTCTCGCCTCAGTGCCTATTCCAATCATGGAGCCTCACTCTGCAACTCTGGGCAATAGCTTGCTTAATCTCCACAACGGCCCCCAAAACGCTAAGGATGCCTGGCCTCCACCTTCGGGGTGCCCAGGAGTGGATGCCTCACAGGGAAAGCCAGGATGGGTTCCACAGCGGTATTCGTACAAGCGCCTTGAGATCCTTGTGGGTGAGTAGTGCGCTATACAAGTATCAATTTACATTTTTACATTTACATAGTCGTTGACATTCCGCACTTCTGGAGAGATGCAGTAATACAAATTGTAGTGTTGCTATGTACTTAGTGCTGACATCTGGCTCTGCCAGGACGAAGGAGCATTACAAATGGAAGAGTGAAGAATGGGAGCTGTAGACAGCAATACTAGTAAAAGGCAAACAAAGGAATACACTGGCAGACAGTAATATCTGAGGGACCTTGCATCACTGTGCTCTCTGACCCTCTGAAAGAACATTTTGGTTAATGCTTGTGCCTGTTTATTTTGTGAATGCATTTTGATCACCTTATTGTCATTGAATATTTATTCACTACACCTTAAAAACTGATGGACCTCATTTATGAAAAGTGACGCATCGCTACGTGAAAACAGCGATGCGTAACTTTTCATTGCGCCCTCCTTGTCACATGCTGGATGCGTCATATTTACAGTATGACGCATCATGTTGCAAGGAGTTACAGTTACGTCAGTAATTCTGACATATCTGTAGGCGCAAAAATGAAGCATTGCTGGAGCGCGTCAGCGCGTCACAAAAGTGATGCAACTCCATCAATGGGTCATTTCAAAAGGGCAAGTTCCATTTCAAATGTGCCTGCGTCAGTCTTATGCCTGCTGTGAGGCAGGCGTAAGATATTGACACATTTGCGTCCCAGAAGTGATTCAGTGAAATCTCATAGATTTCACTGCGTCACTTCTACGAGGCTTACTTGCGTCAGAACGCCCACCCTGCATACATTATACCTGGCGCAGTTATAATGTGGCGCAGGGGTTTACAAAGTAATGCACCAGCAGCGCAAAAGTGACGCACAGGCTCATAAATAAGCCCCTGATGTTTTTTGGCTCTGAAGAGTTGCTGCCTAAAAAAACATCAAACATCAGATTTTCTGTCCACACACTCTCGCTTCTGCACACACAAGTTACTAAATACCACTATATCACAGGGCACACACAAATGTTGACTTACAAAAACTTTTTTACCCTATGTACAACTGTGCTATTGCACATATTGTTCAGGGGAATGGATGTGTAGGGTGGCCGACCTCAAAGCTGGGGAAGCGGGTTCGAGTCTCGGAATGGACACTCATCATCCGGTGATTCTGGGCAGATCACTTAATATCCCTGTGCCTAACAAAACATCAATGTTTCCATCTGTAATGGAACTGGCGCTCATGTAAAGCACTCTTATACCTTAGTGTCTAGTTCACGCTATATAAAACTCCACAAAACAAAAACCAACATAGTATCACATTTTCAAAGCAATATACAATTATGTCAGTTTTACTCTTCTGGTTGTGAGGATATATAGGGTTTGCAGGTTTTTAAAGAACTCAGGTTTTAGAGAGCCGACAACTGATCTGCACCTTGTAATGGTTTCTCATTGTGTACCGAGTATAGAGCAATTCATCAGGTAAAATAAAAAGAGTGAGAATGGGTATGAAGGAAACCTATGTATTTCTGAAATGTACAGCAGATGCTGAGTTTAGGAGCAGTGTTAATTTCTAAACGTATGGGTACCCATACTGGGATGTGGTTCAGAGGGCATTTTGCAACATGTCTTCATTCTAGCATACTTGCTTACATTAATCACAAATGTTCTACTATGCTATGTTCCCACACATCTCCATATAAAAATGGTACTTCACTTGTATGGCTGAGATACCCGCCACCCCCTCTCAACACAATCCCCAAGGATGGGAAGACGGAAACGGTTCTGAACTTTTGGAAGGCGGGAGGGAGTTACCCTCCCGGCCGTATTTATTAAAATATGAAACAAAATTAAAACATTAAAATAACAGTTTCATATCATGTACAATTTCATTTACACATTACGATGTTCTTGGCTGACCTTAACACATCTCTAATACAAAGGTTCTCCTAGCCGATACTAAACATCCTGCAAATGCATTTCTCAAAATTGAAATTGTACATCCTAACATTACGGGCCAACGGCAAGGTCGTAACCGGTGTCAGATCCCCCATACCAGAACTCCCCCCTCACGTGTGAGGGGCGGTCGCACAGAGGACTGTACCTCTGTGCCTACTTCCAATTTCCCTTGTCTCAGCGGGGGCCCCCTGTTAACTCGACGCCATCTTAGTGGTCGTCCGAGGACTCGTGTGAGGTGTCTAGAAGGTAGCGTAGACCCCCCTCCCACCCCACACAACTTACCACATCTGCCGTCGCAGATGTCCTGGCCCTGGGAAATTCCCAGGAGGGGCCCGTAGCCCCTCCTCCCCAGGGAGGGGCCTATGGCCGCCTTCCCTTTCGGCGTCCCCATCCTTAGAGGGGACCGCCTCCCCGTTTGAGGGGCCAATGGCCGCCTCCCCCCGGGCGCTCCCATCCATAATGGGTGACGCCCCCACCTCTAGGGATCTTCCAATTACTGCTCACCGATCATGACCTTACCGCCCGACCAAAATAAATACGACAATCTAAGCTAAAAAGGAGAAAAGACAATTATACTTAAGCAATTCAAAGTATAATCTCTACTGAGCATCACTGTTCAATTCTGTTGCAACTATTTTGCTGAATAAAACATGCTGAAAAAGAAAAAATTATCAACTTTATTACATACCCAATTACCAACTTTTATTCAGACAACCTGTAAGAGAAACAATATCACGTCACTCGACTTTATTCAAACAAATCGCTGTCATCAGGGGCTGGTGGGTGGGTCAAAATTGGCTCTTTGTTCCGTCTCGAGCTCACGTGCAACGGGGAGGTGCAGCTTCAGAGCACAGGAACAAGAGGATGCTTCCTTGGCTTGTCGCTCCTTTTATCCTTCTTCGGGCGGGCGTGGACCCACCTCCAATTCGCCTCCGGGGCGTGGCTAGCGGTGTCGGTGTCTAGGACAACCCTCTCTTGGGCGGGAAAAGGCGCGCCCCAGCTACGCCGCTTCGGGCATACCAGCCGAGTCTCGCCTCCCACCCAAAATGGCTTCCCTGGGGGATCGGGGTACTCCACCATACGTTCGGGGGGACCGAGTGGTCGCCCCTTTCCATTTGGCTGGGCCTAGCACCTGAGATACAATACACCTCAAACGCGATCTGAAGACATCATATTGCACCAGCAAAATCCCTGCTTTTTTACAACATTGGTAGCTATGGATTTTGGGCCCTAGCTGAGAGGCCACAGAGGAAAAACTGCCATAACAAGACGTTTGTGAACACTAGACACCTGAAGATATCCAGGGTGGAGTGACATGCATGACTCTATATATGGTTTCTTAAACCAGAAGTATTTGCAAACCTCAAACTTTGACTAAAAACACAAATCTTCATTACATTTCTGAGAGGAAAACGTCTGGAATCTATGGGGAGCCACAGATATCCTACTACAGATATCCTCCAAGTCTCCGAATAAAAACAGCATCTCACTTGTGCGGTTAGGTCTAGTGCCTGCAACAGGAACAGCTCAAACCAGGGTCAATGGGAGAACAGCAGAGTGGACCTCCATAGACTCTGGTTTGAGCCATTCCTGTCACGGGCAAAAGGCCCAGCCACACAAGTAGGACAACATTTTTTATAAAGACAAGTAGGGAAATGCTGTACCATAGGAAGTTTGAGGATTACTGCTGATTCCAGAAGTTTACGCCACAGAAAAATAAGGAAAATGTATCATTTTAGGCAAAATTAAATGATAGCAGGGCAATGTGGGCAAGAAAAGTCACATCACCCTGGACTCCCCTGGTGTCTAGTTTTCAGAAATGTCAGGGTTTAGTGGGGTTTCCTGGCTGGTCGCCGAGCCCGTACCCATAAAACACAGCTACTTTTTCTGCTGATGATGATGCCACATTGCATCCTGGATCTCATACTGTTGCAGATGCTAGGCCCACCCATACAGGTGAGGACATTATTTTTGCATGAGACATGTGGGAACACTGGGTGGTAGAAAATGTGTGGCTCCCCACAGATTCCAGTTCTTCCACTCACATAATTAGAAGCAAATGTGTGTTTTTAGACAATGCTTGACGTTTGCAATGGCTTGTGGGTAAAACACTCTTGTGTGAACCACATGAGACACACCATCCAGAAGTTTAGTAGTGTCTAATTTCCAAAGATATCTGGAGTTGGTAGGTTTATATAATGTACACCATGGCAGTAAAATTCAGAATAAACAAATATTGCTGCATAACCATCAACTACTCAAGTACTCAGACATTACTGGTTGGATTTGACACAAGGATGGCTGAAAAGTTCAAAATATAAATTTTATTAACAAGATATTGCACAAAGTGAAAATGTAAAAATCACTGTAATTAAGATAATTGAAATTTCAGAATACTGAACTAGTGGCTCACTGCTCATGAGCTGTATAACCATGACAAGGCACCAACAGCTTTACAGGGCATTCACTCGTCTTTCAAGCATCTCACACACACACACAAAACCATTCACACCACCAGCCGCTGGCCCAAAACATTACAACACTCACATCAACAAATGGCGCCATTCAAGGGGCCATTACTTTCATACACCCACAGGACTGACATACCAATCATACCACCTGGTGTCTGACAGAGTGTTTGGACTGATGTTTGGCTGGCAGTGTGTGTAGACTGACATTTGGCTTGCAGTGTTGTGTAGTGACCAGCAGCAAGTCACTACATACATACACACACTGAAAGCCAGCTGCCACTATTCACACCACCAGTGAACCACGAGTTCACACACACACCTCTAGACATATATAAATAAAAGATCCCTGGCCTGTGGACTGACATTTGGTTGGCATTGTGTGTGCAGTGACCAGCAGCAGGTCACCATGTATATATACACATACCCCTAGCCAGCTGCTAAACCACACACCATCAGTCAGCCAACAGTTCACACATACCTTCAGCTAAATCCAAGTTAACACACACTGCCACTCAGACACCATTCCTCACACACCACCAGCCAGACACAATTATATACATACCGCCAGCCAGATGCCAGTCCATAACATGCTGCCAGCCTGATGCCAGTCCACACACACACAGCAGGCCAAACTCCAGCCGCACACACCACTAGCCCAGATGCCAGTCCACACATATCACCCGCCAAGGAGGCACACCCCCAATATATATAAATACACATTCCCTGTTGCTACAGTATTTTTACCCCCTCCCCCATGAGGAACTCACATGCCTAAACAAGCATTTACAGTGCAATAGGTCTCACATTTGCAAGGCTTAAGCTATTGGCATTGTAACTGACAATGACTTTTATTTATCTTTTTTCGAAACCAACACATCATTAAAAGGCATGGCATTTACAAGGCCAGTAGCTCAAGCTCCTGCAAATACGAGACCTATTGCTTTGCAAATGCTTGTTTCTGCATCCAGTAGAATGATTTCTAAAGTGTCAACTGTGGTAATTATCCTGAAGCCGGTGTATAGCCCTGCTATGTCTATCCTACTCTACTTGGAATAAGACCCTATTAAATTGCAATCACTGTTTTTGTCCATTCCTCTGAAGAGGGAGGACGGGCCAACACATGCTATACAGTGTGATGGCCAACCAAAGTGCTCTTTGAGTTAAATCGCCAGAAGCAGAGCTAAGCACACACAGGAGGAAGAGTTACAGAAATGCAGCAATACCAAAGCTGAATTTCTGATTGACACAGATAAAAGCCAATAGGAATTGCTGGGTGTACCACAGGCCATAGGATAGGATACAACAGGTCTTTCACAGAGCGTAAGCTCTGTCGAAGGCTCAGCCTGAAAATGGGAGACTGGCCTGGTGAGGGGGGGAGCATAACAAAAAGGACAAGCCCAGTTTGAAATTAATTTGGTGGGACCCTTGCCTAAGGGTTTATTCTCTTAAAATATATCAATAATAATCCCTGCCGCCTAGTGATATTCTGCCCCTGCAGGGGCTGATCCGCCTAAAAAATTCCCCATCTGCCTCAGGGATGTCCAATAAAAAGGAGATACCATTTTCCATGGGAGCAACCCTTGCCTAAGGGGACCCTCCCCAACATACATTCATAATCTACCTGGGATCAGACTGGTCTAAAAATGGCAGATCTGCCCCCGGAGGTGGAAAACAGACAACACCATTTGTTCCAAATATGGGGGGGGCACCTCTGCACCAAAAATGCTTCCCTGGTTTCTAGTGGGTACATTCCTGCTGCATGATCGTGGTCCCACCTGTGATCCCACATCAGGAATGTACTTTAGAGTGACACCAGAGGAAAGGAAAAACTCTTTCCTTTCCCCCGGTGTCTCTTTGTCTTCCTGATCATTCCAGAGATTGCGGACTGCCCTGAAAGTGTCCTCCTTCGTGGAAGCAAATGGCTTCCAATGCGTGATTAGCACCTGTTGATGTCGGCATGATGTGTGCATGCTGATATCATCATATCACTGTGGTAGGGGTTTGTCTGGCAGCGGAGGAGGCATTTAACGCTCCCCAGTGGGTGGATGCTAGAATGTGCTGGAGCCGTCCTTAGCACCCGAGTACCAGTGGGGAGTAGGGCTCCAGCATGTCCTCAGGAATCAAGTGGTTAATGCAACGGAGAGTGACATTTTAATTCTTATAACTAACAGCAGCCTGAAATGTATCATACTGATGATGCAGGGGTGTCAAACAGGTAGGGCAATGAATCTTGCACACTATTTAATCTCAATAGGCTTAGATATATAAAGCTATATAAGTAGGATGATATTAAAGAGGAAAGTTTATATATAAAGATTTTATTAAGCTTCTAGGACCCAAACAGAAAAAAATAATATAAAACATAAACCAATAAATAAAAACTTTAAACATAAAGCCACTAAACCCAAATTCCACGACACAGTGTCAGGATACAAAGTAGGCCCCAGACAGAGTTGGTTAATGTTAAGTAAACAACACTGGCTAAGCATGTTGGGCTTCATAGTTCAGCGTAGTCTCTATCACCAAGCCATCCCATGGAAAAGGCACTGCTTCAGGATGTTGAGGCAGATTTTCAGCTTATTGGGTTCTATACATGAATACATTGGGATTGAATGTTTATTATATTAAATAGTTTTCAGTCTGGAATATCGTAACCACAAGATGGAGGACCAAAGTATCAGTATATAAATGGAGTTAGGTATTGAAAATCTGTATATACTTGACTGACAATAGCTTGGTCCTCCATATTTTCACTACTATATTATCGGATAATGAAATTCTATAATCAATATTCAGGATCCACATCTAATAAAATTAATGATTAATGATTTAGGAAAATATCTGTGATTTCTGAATTCTGTAGTTCACAGCATCCCTCATCCTTACTTGGAATATCTCTCCATGCTCCCTTATTTATCATCACTCTCATATCAGCTTCTTGCAGTGGCGTAGCAAGGTCAGGTGGTACCCGGTGCAGAAAAGTTCTTGTCGCCCACATTGACATTTTTAAAATAAGGGAAAAGAAAAGATGGTGACACATATTTTTGCCATTTTGTCACCCCCCTCATTGCTATTTTGTCACCCCCTTCAGTGATGACACCGGGGACTGCCCGAACCCACTGCAACCCCTTCCTACGCCACTGGCTTCTGGTGCCTCAAACTATTGGTAGCTTTGCAGACATTTGTTTAGTGCAATGCATAGCTCTATCATTTGCCCATGTTTCCAATTCCATGTGGTCTTATTGTTGCATATCATGAGTACATTTGCTCTTCTTAGACTATTCAGCAATCATACATAGAAAGCATCATAGAGTTTTTAGCTCTTTTTAAATTAGTCCAATATCCTATTAAACCAAACTCTCCTTCTATACAATATCTCATCTCTCAACCTTTTTTTGACAGATTCAGCTCTTTCTTCAACCATTAGGCTTTCTTATTAGGGGGCGTGGCTTGGCGCCAGACGGGGATGGCGGCTGAAGGGTGAGCGCTCCGAGGACGGCAGTGAGACCTAGTTTTTGTCATCGTTTTTCATCACGGATGACATGATATGCAGTCGGAAGGTGTCAGGAATGCACTGAGGAGAATTTCATCGACTTTTGAAGCAGACTAGACTCCGAATTTGGTGGTGTAAGGCCGGTCGCAGCTTTCTAACGGCCGCGGCCGCCATTTTGTTCTCTTCTCCTCCTCGCGTCAGCATGATGATTTTGCTCTCCTCTTTGCCCACGGACTATCCTATCTCCTTTCATAATTTTTAAAGGCCAAATAATGACTATCTCTCGCACCTTGGTCCATTGTTTTACTTTTCTGTAGCACTGTTGCCCTTTTTTACCTTCATGACGTTCACAGAGACTTCCTTCGCCTCAGCAGTGGCGGCCATTTTAAGCATTGGAGTTTCGATCTACTTCTCCTCATAGGTCCACTTTTCTTTTAATGCTCCTTTTACATATTTTGGCCTCTTTCTTGGACAAGTTCGCATATTAGTGCTTCCTCTTTCCATCCACGCTCCTTGCCTCTGCTGTATATTATTTCTGCTTCATGGGCAGGAATAGGCTGTCTTCTAGCTCGGCAACCTCCTCACACGCTCTGCTTAAAAACTCGAAGCTAAACTTGAAGCTTCACACCTCTCTACTGCTCAAGACTCGATGTCGGCGATGGAGCAGTCTAGCGTGAATACAGGAAAACTCAACGCCAAGAGGCTAAAAAAAAGAGCCTCCTTCCCCACCCAAGCCCTTATCTCCGGTTTCTGTGGAGTTATTATTGGAGGAAATCAGGGCTCTTCGTCCTTTTCTGCAGGAGACCAATGCCAAACTTCAAGTTTTAACAGATAATTGGTCGAGCATGGATACCAGAGTCACCTCAGTGTAGCAAAGTGTCTCTACTCTTCAAGAATCATCTGCCAAGGTTTCCTACCTGTCGTCACAAGTTTCCTCCCTTCAGCGGCAAGTCGAGGACCTTGAAAACTGCAATCGACGCAACGATTTGCGTATCTACGGCCTGGGGGAAGGAAGAGAGGGGACTGACCCCATTGCCTTCTTCAAGTCATTCCTCCCCAAGCTTCTGCAACTTCCAGAGGGCACAGTGCTAAATATTCAACGCGCTCACAGACTCGGCCGACCTTCCTCCTCCGCCTCACCCTCACCTAGGCCGAGAGGAGTCATCATCTACTTCCTGGAATATACAGACCTTCTAAAGGTCTTGTCGGCAGCTAGGGCCTCTCCTCGTGTCACATGGTCTGGTTCTTCCCTATTTTTCGCGCAGGACTACGCCAAGGCTACTGCTAGCCGACGCAAAGCTTTCCTGGACATGCGACCTGAGCTCCGCTCCATTGGGGCCCAATATGGCCTCTTTCATCCATGCCTTTTTAGGGTCACTCATAACAACAAGACCACGACCTATGAGAATCCTCTTTGCCTTCGAAGCTTCCTGAACTCATGCGGTTCCTCTGATATGGATCTTTCTGGATCTTCATCTTCATTACCTACTTGAATATTGCGGCCTTCAAATATTTGTTTGATTTCATTGTTCTGAATGGCCTTGTTCTTTTTCCTTTCCCTGTTTTTGATCACTGATGCATTTCCTATGTTTATTGTTTATGTTTAATGCATTTCCTATCTTACACTTGTTGTATTATTCATTGTTACTCATTGTTTCGCATTTGTTACATACCTTCTATTTTTTCTAATGTCCTTCCTTCCTTATCATCCGTAGATTTTATCCTGTATTCCGTGGTGCTCTCCCGGTTGTCCACGTGCTGCCCTGAAGTCTTGCCTTGCCCGATGTGGCTCCACCCCTCCCTCCTTCCTAGTCTCCTGGTATTATTCCTGGTCGTGTCCCCCCGTCCTCCCTTAACTGTAAGTATGTCTTCTTCTCCATTGTTATACCTACCATCCTCTGCTTGGTTTTGCTTAGGCTTTCCCCTTTCCTCCTCGTTTTTCAGTATTTCTCAGTCAGGTGTCATTCTTTCTTCTCCTTTCATCTTACTCTCATTGTTCTCCTTACTTCATTGCTTTATCTCGTATTGCAGACATGGCTCGTCACTTCTCCGTTTTTCTCCTAACCAAATCTAGACTTTTCTTTTCTCTTGACTTCTATATTCTGTCTGTTACATGATGTATGTTAGTACATATATTTTATCTAACTTCCTGTTTCTACCTTTCCTCTTTTCATCTCTTCTTGTTTTCTTCTGTCCCGAGGTTTTTTCTTATTGTATTTGCTATCCTTCATCTTATTGTTTTGAATGTCAGTACGTATCGTTTCATGGAACGTTAAAGGTCGTAACTCTCCAATTAAGAGACAAAGAATTCTTTCTCACCGTGCCAAATTGAATGTGGATTTTGCTTTCATACAAGAAACTCATTTGTCTGAAGCAGAATTTGGTAAGCTTAAGAGAGGTTTGGTGGGAGAGGTGTGTTTAGCTCCTGGAGATGGTCAACGCAATGGTGTTGTTATTCTAATTCGTAAATCTCTTTCTTCTTCCCTGCTGGCTAATGAATCTGATATTGATGGTAGATGGTTAAATGTCAAGCTTTCCTTGAGGGGTGTTCCACTCTCTCTTCTAAATGTTTACGCTCACACGGGCGGTGACCCGGTTTTTTGGCTACTCGCATCACCAATCTCATTGATGATAATTTCATTATGGCAGGAGACTGTAATCAGCCTCTTGATCCTTTTTTGGACCGACATTCTAAAGCTTCCTTCATTCCGAACAAGCCCCATAAACTTTTTACACAAGCAATCTTGCAGCATAAACTCATTGATGCTTGGCGTTTATGTAATCCGACGACCAAAGAGTTTACCTTTTATTCCCCTTCTCACCATTCCCAATCACGTATTGATTACATTTTTGTTTCCCATCATCTTTCCCAATCTCTCACCCGTGCGGAAATTGGCCCTATCCAATTGTCTGATCATGCCCCAGTCTCTATTAATATTGATATCTTACCCAAGGTCATTGGGCCCAAGAGGTGGCGTTTCAACAACTCTTTGCTTTTGGATCCTAAATTTACCGCCTCCATCACTGATTTTTTCAACGAATATTTTGCCATTAATGATACCCCCACTATTCCTACCCACACTATTTGGGATGCATTCAAGGCCACAGCTAGGGATTTCATCATTAATTATGTGGCTAAGAAACGGAAGACCGCTCGTAAGTATACTAGCGATCTTCTCCAAAAAATTAAGGGTCTGGAGCACTCCTACTATACCTCTCACTCAAAGGAAATCTTGACAGCACCTATTGACGCCAAGTTGAAATTTAACAAAGAATCCACAGAGGACACTTCTCTCTACCTATTGAAATCTAGTTCAAAATTTTATGGTGGGAAAAATAAAGCGGGGAAAATTCTGGCTAATTACTTGAAAATCAAATACAATAAGTTGAACATTGAATCTGTATTTGATGATAATGCTGTTCTTAAACATAAACGGTACAAAAGGGGGTGGTGATGGATGGAGCATCTGAATCAATCAAACACTCACACCCAGTCAAAATATCTGGGTTTAATCCATCATCGTTCTTTAGCCCACTCTGCCACCCCAGTTCAGACACGGTTATATGCAAATCAGTCTGACCCTGTGCCTCATGGGAACAGTCCAGCCCGAACTGCCAAGCCATGTCTTCCCTGGACCGGAAACAAGCTTCCAAGGACCAGTTTCTGGCATTCTAGTCGTCCTCAGCCTGGCTTGCTTGAATCCAGTGGCAAAGTGAGCAAGGGACTCACGTCTGAGCATACCCTGCCACACTTATGGTGGCCAAAAGCGGTACAAAAGGGGGTGGTGATTGACGGAGCATCTGAATCAATCAAACACTCATACCCAGTCAAAAGATCTGGGTTTAATCCATCACCGTTCTTTAGCCCACTCTGCCACCCCAGTTCAAACATGGCTATATGCAAATCAGTCTGACCCTGTGCCTCATGGGAACAGTCCAGCCCGAACTGCCAAGCCATGTCTTCCCTGGACCGGAAACAAGCTTCTGAGGACCGGTTACTGGCATTCCAGCCGTCTTCAGCCCGGCTTGCTTGAATCCAGTGGCAAAGTGAGCAAGGGACTCACGTCTGAGCATACCCTGCCACACTTATGGCGGCCAAAAGCGGTACAAAAGGGGGTGGTGATGGACGGAGCATCTGAATCAATCAAACACTCACACCCAGTCAAAATATCGGGGTTTAATCCATCACCGTTCTTTAGCCCACTCTGCCACCCCAGTTCAGACATGGCTATATGAAAATCAGTCTGACCCTGTGCCTCATGGGAACAGTCCAGCCCGAACTGCCAAGCCATGTCTTCCCTGTACCGGAAACAAGCTTCCGAGGACCGGTTTCTGGCATTCCAGCCGTCTTCAGCCCGGCTTGCTTGAATCCAGTGGCAAAGTGAGCAAGGGACTCACGTCAGAGCATACCCTGCCACACGTATGGCGGCCAAAAGCAGTACAAAAGGGGGTGGTGATGGACATAGCATCTGAATCAATCAAACACTCACACCCAGTCAAAATATCTGGATTTAATCCATCACCGTTCTTTAGCCCACTCTGCCACCCCAGTTCAGACATGGCTATATGCAAATCAGTCTGACCCTGTGCCTCATGGGAACAGTCCAGCCCGAACTGCCAAGTCATGTCTTCCCTGGACCGGAAACCAGCTTCTGCGGACCGGTTTCTGGAATTCCAGCCGTCTTCAGCCCGGCTTGCTTGAATCCAGTGGCAAAGTGAGCAAGGGACATTGTTCTGCATTCTGTCCATCAACTGAGTTTTTTGCAATTTTCACCCCGAGTGGGCTGGGTATGCTCAGACGTGAGTCCCAGGCTCTCCACATCACTGGAGTCAAGCTATCCAGGCTGAATAAGGCTGATAGCCAGAAACCAGTCCTTGGATGCTTGAATCCGGTCTAGGAAAGGCATGGCTTGGTAGTTCGGGCTGGACTGTTCCCATGAGGCACTGGGTCAAGGCTGATTTGCATATAGCCATTGTCTGACCTAGGGTGGTGTGGACTGCAAAAAAATGATGGAGTTAGGCCCAGATCTTTGTACTGGGTGAATGTAAGACATTGTTCTGCATTCTGTCCATCAACTGTGTTTTTTGCAGTTCTTAAACATAAAGACAATGATATTCTAGATGAATTCTCCCGTTTCTACTCTACCCTTTATTCCTCTGAGACTCATCCCACTCCCCAATCTCTTTCTAATTTTTTCTCTTCTATTCACCAATCAGACCGTTTCCCTGTTGACTTAGCCTCTTTGAAATTAGACATTTCCCACCAAGAATTACTTTCCGCTCTCCAATCTCTCAAAAAAATAAAGCTCCCGGACCTGATGGGTTCACTGTTGAATTTTATCTTCAGTTTTCCAAATTGTTAATGCCTAAATTACATTCCCTCATAGATTCATTTGTTACCCTTGGTAGCTCTTCGGGTACCTTTTCTGATGCTCACATTTGTATTATCCCTAAGGAAGGGAAAGATACTCGATATTGTAAAATTTACAGACCAATCTCCCTTGTCAATATTGATTATAAGATCTATGCTAAATCACTTGCAACTCCATTAGACCCCTTTTTACCTGATTTACTCGGCCCTGAGCAATCTGGATTTGTTAAGGGACGCTTTATTACTGACAACACTAGGCTTCTTTTCAATGTTTTATCTAAATCCCCACGCTTTCAAAATTCTCTGGCGGCTATTGCCTTGGACGCAGAGAAAGTGTTTGATAGGGTAGAATGGACCTATCTTTTTTCTGCCCTTAAATGGTTTGGTTTTGGCCCTAAGTTTATATCCTTCATTTCCTTTCTTTATTCCAATCCCGGAGCAGCGGTTTGTGCAAATGGTTTGGTTTCCTCTTTTTTTGATTTGGGTAGAGGTGTAAGGCAAGGATGTCCTCTATTACCGTTTCTCTTTAATTTAGCTTTGGAACCCTTTCGGTCCAAACTTAGACAAAATCCTAACATACAGGCCTTTCAAACATCACATTCTCACATCAAACTTGCTGCTTATGCAGGCGACATTTTACTCTTTATCTCCAACCCTACTGACTCTATTCCCGCTTTCCTTACTTAAGTACGTGAGTACTCGCAGATTTCTGGCTACAAGCTGAACAATGATAAATATGAAATTCTACCTCTCACCAAATATACCTTCAAACCTGATTTCGCTGCCTGTAATTTCACCTGGAGTCCCTCCCATATCAAATACCTGGGCTTACATGTCACTCCCTCCATTGCAGACACGGTCTCACTTTGTCTCAACAAATGCACCCAGAAACTCTCTGATCTCACCACCAGATGGCACCCACTCTATCTTTCATGGTGGGGGCACCTCGATACCATTAAAATTATGTTATCCCTTATTGTCCTGTATACTATTTCTAATATTCCGGTTCCCATTTCCATGAAGTTCTTTAAGAAGATTAACACCATTCTTTTTTCTTTTCTTTGGTTGGGCAAAAAATCCCGTATGTCTCTCCTTAGATTAACACGTCCTAAATCAGAGGGTGGTGTCAACTTCCCTGACTTCCCTACCTATCACAGGGCTTTCTTTTTGCGCCAGGCCTTCTTTTGGCTATGAGACCCTGATGAGCCTTGCCCTTTATGGGTTATGGTAGAACGTCTCTCTCTCTCCCCCTTTACTTTTGCTGAATTTCTATCTTTTTCTTTTTCTCGTAAACCACAGTTACCATCCATCCCCATACATAAATTTACTGTCAAGCTATTCTTAGCCTCCTCTCCTGCCCCTCTCTCCTCCGTTGATGATTTTCTATCCACTACCATTTGACATAATAAGAGTCTCCTTATCAATAACAAAACTTTTTATTGGTAATCTTGGAGGCAGAAGGGTTTAATTTGGGTCTCTCAACTCTTTTCTCACTCCACTTTCTTACTTTTTTCAACACTACGCCAATATTTTAATCTTCCCGCTTCCTTTGCCCGTAAATATCTCACACTTAAAGAAGCGGTTATGTCTACTTAGTCCCAGATCCAGCATTCTCACAATCGGTCTACATCTCCTAACCTCGTCTCACAACTACACTCCTTATTAACTGCCCCTTCCAAAGCCTCTTTCATTTACACATTCCTTCGTGCCATACCTTCTCCTCGTCCAAAGTCTAAGGTTGAAGAACAATGGGAATGCGACTTTGCCACCTCTTGGCCCATTCCTTTATGGGACAAGTTGTGGACCAAGATTCGCAAATCCTCTAGATCCGCCACTGTAACACAGACACTATTTTTCATCTACAATAGGCTTCTTTTTGCACCACATTTGCTTAGCAAGAAATTCTCTTCTGTCCCTGATCTCTGTTGATCCTGTTCTTCACCCAATGCAACTCTATTCCATATGCTCTTTTCTTGCAATGTCATTCATGATTTCTGGACACAAATTTGGTCCCAAGTCAATGATATCTTTCACACTCACACTGAATATGACACCTCAAATGTAGTAGCGAGAGCACAGCTGTTTCATTCTTTCACACTCACATTCCTTTATCTTTTACCCACATTTTTTTAGGCAGTCTTTCTCCTTGTTGGGATCATGTTACTTTTGATGTGCGAATCATTGATTTAGTGATAGCGGTTGCATTCCAACAAATTACTGTTAATTGGAAGAATTTTACAAATATCTCTTTCAAAGCATGGTGGTATAATGTTTGTCATAACCATAGGCTAGATACTGCCTTTGTTTTTCCTCTTCATATGGCAATGAAACACACCAATTTATGGCTTCCTATAACATTACACCTCGATGCTTGTGCTAAACAGTCATTTCATTTAGCACCCATTCAGCAAGAAGTCTCAAAACCTCCCTGATTGACCTTATTGTTCCTAAATACTTTACCTTTTAATAGATTTTATTACTGTTGCCTTTTCATTCTTTTATTGTATAGCCTCATTTATTTCTTAACAGCCAGTCTAATTCTTGTTATTGATGCAATGCTTTTTTAGAATGTTTTTGTTTCTTTTCTATATTACCTATGTACATTGATTTGACACCTCTTATTGTTCAATAAACTCTTTCTGAACTTAAAAAAAGGAATGTTGAACAGTGCAAAAACCTATTTTGTCAATAGAAATTCTGCCCTGACGGCGTTTTCAATATGTATACAAACCAACGATTGTTTTAATAATACATTCATATGTCAATACATTTTATGAATCCTGAAAATAAATGGAGTCGCTTTACAAACCTCAAAAGGCTTTCTTATTAGTCAAATTTTAGTTACAGCTAATCCTTGGCCCACAATGCCTTCTGAGAACTTCTCTTCTATTTCTATTTGTAAAGATACCTCTCGGACTATCAATTTATTACCCATCCCTTAACTCAGTTTGTTTGATCCTAACCTTCTGGAAGGAATGTTTGGTAGTACCATTAATGAAGAAAAGAAAAACTTATATATCAGCCTTCTCAGAATTACTAACCTATTACCAGTTTTTTAATATTTGCTAAACTAATAGAGGCGGTTGCCACTGACCAACTGCAAAATTCTCTAGACACACATCAGGGCCTCTCACTGCTCCAGTTTAGCTTCAGTCCTAGACACGGCATGAACCTCTATGGCCTTTGACATAGTGGAACATAGAAGCATTCCTTCTAGATGATGCTTTAAGTACACGAAACATGCACAAAATGACTATATTAAATGTATATTTACCAAAAAATCTCTCCTTGACTGTACACTGACCGCAATCTTCGTTAAGATATGTTCACCTACTTATCTATAGTGTCAATGCTAGGTAATTAGCAAACATTAATTCAGCGATTCCCATCTTAGATCTCAGGTCAACATGACAGAACTCTAATACGCTTGACGTACTTATAGTGTGGGAACATAGTACTTCTTCTTCCATCACAGGACAAACCTCAAGTGCAACAACAATCCTACAGTTTTTAGGAGAGTTCATATGAAACGTTCAAACAGTTCAAAGTTTGCTTCAAAAATAAAACTCAACTTTCAGAAATACTTCTCTGTATTGTAAATGTCCTTCAAACAATTCCAAGGTAGCAACTGTTCTTTGCAAAAGAATTTCTAGATCTGCATAACAAGATGTGATGGGTCACGAGCGAACTGGTATGCACCTGTTACAACGCATTTTTTACAACGCAGTACTGTTACAACGCATCTTTTACAACGCAGGTACTATTACAACGCATACATTTACAACTTATACTGTTACAACGCAGGTACTGTTACAACGCAGGTACTTTTACAACGCATATATATATATATATATATATATATCTTTATATTATTATTTTTTTATTATTATTTTAAAATATAATAAAATTTATTATTTAAAATTATGTTTGTTTTTAGTAATTAATATTGAGTATGTGGTTTAGTAATATATATGTCTATTTATTGTTAAAAATTATTTATTAGTAAATAATACAGTAATTTGTATATTAATGTATTAAAGTAATATAGATTTTAAAGTTTTATTTTTTAAAAAAATATTAATTTGAGTATTTATATTTATATTTTAAATGTATAATTATATTATTATATATTAATATTTATATTTGATTATTAATTTGGGTATTATAGAAGTATTAGAAATAGGTAAAATATATTTCTACAATTTAATGTTTTTATAAGTATTATGAGTATTAATTTGGGTATAAAAGTATTAATTTGGGTTTTGAAGAATTAATTAATTAATTTAAAAAAGTAAAAATAAATTAAAATAAAATAAAATAAGTATGTTAATGTATTTATAATTTAAATTTATTGTTATTATTAATTAATATGATAATTGTTAATTGAGATTTATTATAGTTATGTGAAATATGAAAAATTATTTTAATAATTAATAATAATTTATTTAGTGGAGTTTTATTTAATTAAGCTTCAAAATAATTAATTTGAGTATTAAGTTGTGTATTATATAATTATCAAAAAAAATTGAAATTTATTTAATTAATATATTGTATGTATTATTAATACATTTAAAATATGTTTATTTATTTTATGTATGTGTGATATTTTATATGATTTATGTATATTTCATTTAAGTATTACGTTTGGTATTATAGAGTTTAATATTAATAATATTATTTAATTAAAAAGATATGAGTTTTTATTTAAATAAAAAAATATTGGGTATGAAAGAAAGACTTTAATATTAATTAAGATTATATTTTAAAAAAAAGTAAATGTTTACATTTGTGAAAAACTTATTATAATGTTATTGTTCCCACGGTTTTACATTGATTTCAATGGATACATTTGTCCTTCATTTATTTTCATGATACCTTGAGATATGTATAGCGGTCCGGAATTAAAGCAAAGTAAAGCAAAGGAAAGACATGGAAAATAACGGAAAAGAAAGAAGAATACAGGTAAGACAAGAAAGTACAATTTTTAGATGAAATTAGTAATGATTATATACAATGTATTAATTAAATAAAAACGAAAAAACAGTGAATTATAAAGTAATAATTTTATTTTTTTATTCAAGAAATATATTAAAATAAACTTCAGTTTTTTTTAAATTTAATGTATATTTTTGTACATTTTTCATATACATGTAATAATATATAAAAAATAACTTTATTGTAAAAATGTCTTAAATATAAATGTACAGTAGTCCTTTGTTTATTGTTGCAGCATATCCTGACGTCTTTACGTATACACGAGCGTCATCGGCCATTTTGTGGAGAACCGGAGCAGGAAGCAGCAGGAAGCAGCAGGACGCTAATCTACGATCAGGTAGGAAAACCATTTAAATATTAAATAATAATGTAAATCATAAAAAGATTAACATTTATTGTAAGGATAAGTTAAGTAGAGGTTGCTCGAATTTAAAAAAATGTTATTAAAACAACATGTCGCTACTCGTATTATTAGAATATGCCTATGTTGGGTCGGAGGGCGTGGGGAAGATCGGTAATTAGATTTAAGAATTAATTTGTTCGATTCAATGAATGAAAACTGTTTTATATTGTATTTAATATACAAAAACATATATTTATGTATGCAATGAAATAAAATGCATTTTTGAGAGAAAATAAAGTTTGGAAATATGGAGTTTGAGAAAGTTAGTTGCATGTAATTGTTGATATAATATTATACGATTGTTAATAGTGATATTTCCAATGTTTTCTTCGTGCTTTTTTGAAAAAAAATGTCTTTGTTGGAGATTCTATTGTTTGGATTATTTGCGAATAAGTGATCTTATGATTGGTTACATTGGTTGCAATTCATTTTTATTTTTATAATTTGGTTTCACATTCTGCTTTGTCTTTTAATTGAAATAATTAAAGCAAAAGATTCGGAGAGTACATTTTGTTTGCTTTAAAATACTTAAAGGCAGAATTAATTTTTACGGTTATTCTTCAAATAAGGTGAAGTGTATATTTATAGTTTTTGCTGGAGTTTATTTATTTGGATTTTGAAAATGAGGTTAGATTGGATTTTAATAATGACAAGGTCAGATTCTTTTTCGGTTTTTGAAGAAAACAAAAGAAAATCATATATGAATGATTTATTTTCATGTCTAATGTTTGAGGATTTTGAACTTAATTTAGGAACATGGAAATATCTCTATTTTTTTACATATATATTTTATTCAACAATTTTATGTTGTAGTTTTGAAAGAAGAGTTTTGAAAGTTAATAAAAATGCATTTTTTTCATTTGACAAGTCATTTCCTATTAATCAATAATCCTGTCAAAAAATGAATGTAGGAAATAGTTATTCTGTTATTTCTCAAAATGTTTACTTTAAAAAAATACTAAAAAAAATTATAATCATGTAAGGGTTTAATTCAAAAATGTCTGGTAAAAAATTAATAAAATGGAAAAAAAGGTGACCCAACATTAAATTTAGAATTTTTGTTTTAGTAAAAATGTTTTTTGCCTATTTAAATTAGAAAAATAGTAAATTTGGGTAAAAGCAGGAAAGTAATGTCAATAATAGTTTAAAAAGATAGGATGTTAGCAAGATTCTCAAGGTAATCTAGAGCCACACAAAACGAAAATTGTTGTAATAGTGCCAATAGTCGTTCTGACATTTCCTTAGTTCTTTGAGTAATCCGTGAGTTTAGACTACCTGTGAGAGTTTGTGATAGTCTCATTTCTTGAAAGCTTTGCTCCTTCTTCAAAGTTTCAAGAAATGAATAGAAATTAGGGTGGGGTTTTCCAATTAAATCATTGAAGGAGTTATGCCATCCCTCAATGGCATTATTTGTTTTTGCCTCTCCCTGTAGGCAACTCGAATAACAGTTCCACCACTCCACATGGAAACGTGGCTTCCTCCTGCGACCCGATCTGCCTAGGTGTCCAATCCATGTGTCTTCCATAAAATTTAAAATTGGTGCCAATTTATCTTCGTTAGTTAAATAATAATCAGATTCTGTAATAGCAGTGTAGTACTCGTCTACACTTTCGGGAGGGACAAAACAAAGAGATGTTAATTTTTTTAATTCTACTTGAAGTTTGCTGTCTGTTGAGTATTCTGTAACTAAGGGTGTTTTTTGTAATTTACGCCAGAATGCCTGGGAAAAGTGGAAAAAACACCCTTGAATTTGGGTATCCGTGTACATTTTGGTGATCACATTGATCATGCTCAATTCAAAATCCATTATTATTTTCCTAGGACTTTGGTTAGTTTTTGATTTAATCACAGTTAAAAATTCTGTGTAAGTTGCAGAAGTCTTATCAGGCAGCAAACTATACACTAGGGGTATTACACTGTTATTAATTTTTGCGTGAATAGTATAAATTTGAGTGAATGGATGGGGCGTGCTTTTAAACGTCCCATCCATCATCCAAATTTCACTAGTTTCAAGCTTTACAAGGTTACGTGGAGTACTAAAAATTAATATACGCTTTAGAGGGTTTTCGTTATCATGCAGGAGGAAAGGTTCATTAGAAAAAGAAATAGTAAGTTCTTGAGGAATATTGATATCAGAAAAAGTATGTGGTGTGTTTACTTGAGTATTACTTGCCTGCTTTTGACGTTGTATAATTCTACGCAAATTATGAATATTTGGAATATTACTAGCAACATGAGTAGGGACATGTTGTGCAACCTGTCTCAAAATAGATCCTGTGGATTCATTGGAGGTGCTTGCAATAGCTTTCATTTCATTAACAGTTTCTCTAACATCAACTTCCATTGCAGAGGCAGAGTGGTTATGGTCAGTTGTTCTTACAATAATATCATTGACCGTAACCGCTCTGCCGCTGCAACGAGTTGTATGGTATTGCACGCATCTCCAATGAATCCGTGGATTACTTAACCTATCCTTACAATAAATGTAACCTGCGTGATTAAGTAATTGTTTTCCATTCCTGGAAGCGATATATTTTGCAGTTGGATGTGTAGACATTTTCTGAAAAGAAAGAAAAAAAATATTAAGTATTGGAATATTAAAATTTATCATTAAGATTTGTATGTAATTTTTATATTGCTACAGTATTATTATTGTTTAACTCTATATTATCCTGCACTTTCCTTACTGCTGTACTTACATTGAGTTGGAAAACTAAATAAAAATTCTAGATTATCCTGCACTTTCTCCATTGCACCACTTACCTGGAGTTTGAATAGTAATTCACACTTGTAAACTATCCTGCACTTTTCCTACTGTTGGACTAACAGGGAGTTAGAATAGTAATTTACACCTGTGTATTATCCAGCACTTTCCCTACTGCTGCACTTACAAGGACTTGGAATAGTAATTATCACCTGTATACTATCCTGCACTTTCTCCATTACAGCATTTACCGGGAGTTGGAATAGTAATTTTTACCTGTACACTATCCTGCACTTTCTCCATTACAGCACTTACCTGGAGTTTGAATAGTAATTCACACTTGTAAACTATCCTGCACTTTCTCTACTGCAGCACTTACAGGGAGTTAGAATAGTAATTTACACCTGTGGATTATTCAGCACTTTCCCTACTGCTGCACTTACAAGGACTTGGAATAGTAATTTTTACCTGTACACTATCCTGCACTTTCTCCATTACAGCACTTACCTGGAGTTTCAATAGTAATTCACACTTGTAAAGTATCCTGCACTTTTCCCACTGCAGCACTTACCCAGAGTCGGAATAGTAATTTATACCTGTGGATTATCCAGCATTTTCCCTACTGCCGCACTTACATAGAGTTGGAATAGTAAATTAAACCTCTAGACTATCCTGCACTTTCTCCATTGCAGCACTTACCTGGAGTTTGAATAGTAATTCACACTTGTAGACTATCCTGCACTTTCTCTACTGCTGCACTTACAGGGACTTTGAATAGTAATTTATACCTGTGTATTATCCAGCACTTTCCCTACTGCTGCACTTACAAGGACTTGGAATAGTAATTATCACCTCTAGACTATCCTGCACTTTCTCCATTACAGCATTTACCTGGAGTTGAAATAGTAATTGACACTTGTAGACTATCCTTCAGTTTCTCAACTGCTGCACTTACAGGGACTTTGAATAGTAATTTATACCTGTGGATTATCCAGCACTTTCCTTACTGCTGCACTTACAAGGACTTGGAATAGTAATTATCACCTGTACACTATACTGTACTTTCGCTATTGTAGCACTTACCTGGAGTTGGAATACGTATCAGTACCTTTACACTATCTAGTATTTTTTTGTGTTCATGCTTTATTTATATGTGTATAATGAAAACTGTTTTTCACTTACTTTTCGATTTGTATGTTTTCTTTGCTGAAATGTGTTCTTGAAGTTTTAGTTGGTTTTATTTGAACTTTTTGAAGTTCTTCTAGGGTAGTGTCCTTTAAAAAGAAATGTATGGTAAAAAATGTGTGAGTTATAATTTGTGTGCAAAGTGACTTTTTAATTCGTTACAGTATAAATGCTTTTTAATTCAAGAGATATAGAAATAAGGCACACTTTTGCACTTTCTCTGCACTTTCCCTACTGCTGCACTTACTCAGAGTCGTAATACTAATTTACACCTGTGGATTTTCCAGCTTTTTCCCTACTGCTGCACTTACATGGAGTTGGAATAGTAATTTACACCTCTAGATTATCCTGCACTTTCCCTACTGTAGCACTTACCAGGAGTTGGAATATTATTTAACATTTTTCTTAACTATCCAGCACTTTACCTACTGTTGCACTTACCTGGAGATGGTTTAGTAATTTACACCTGTGGACTATCCTCCACTTTCCCTACTGCAGCACTTATGTAGAGTAGGAATAGTAATTTACACCTGTGTGTTTTCCAGCACTTTCTCTACTGCTGCACTTATATGGAGTTGGAATACTAATAATTTACACCTCTACTTTCTCAGCACTTTCTCTACTGCTGCATTTACTAGGAGTTAGAATAGTAATTTACATCTGTGTATTATCCAGCACTTTCCCTACTGCTGCAATTACTTGGAGTTGGAATAGTAATTTTCACCTGTACAATATACTGCACTTTCTCCATTGCTACACTTACCTGGAGTTGGAATACCTATCAGTACATTTACACTATCCTGCATTTATTTTCTGTTTATGCTTTATTCATATGTGTATAATGAAAACTGCTTTTCACTTACTTTTCGCTTTGGACGTTTTCTTCGTTGAAATGGGTTCCTGGACTTTTAGTTGGTTTTATTTGATGTTTTTGAAGTTCTTCTAGGGTAGTGTCCTTTAAAAAGAAATGTATGGTAAAAAATGTGTGAGTTATAATTTGTGTGAAAAGTGACTTTTTAATTCGTTACAGTTTAAATGCTTTTTAATTCAAGAGATATAGAAATAAGACACACTTTTGCACTTTCCTTACAGCTGCACTTACTCAGAGTCGTAATAGTAATTTACACCTGTGGATGTTCCAGCTTTTTCCCTACTGCTGCACTTACATGGAGTTGGAATAGTAATTTATACCTCTAGATTATCCTGCACTTTCCCTACTGCAGCACTTACAAGGAGTTGGAATATTATTTAACATGTTTCTTAACTATCCAGCACTTTCCCTACTGTTGCACTTACCTGGAGATGGATTAGTAATTTACACCTGTGGACTATCCTCCACTTTCCCTACTGCAGCACTTACCCAGAGTCGGAATAGTAATTTACACCTGTGTGTGTTCCAGCACTTTCTCTACTGCTGCACTTATATGGAGTTGGAATACTAAAAATTTACACCTCTAGTTTGTCAGCACTTTCACTACTGCAGCATTTACCAGGAGTTAGAATAGTAATTTACTTCTGTGTATTATCCAGCACTTTCTCTACTGCTGCACTTACAAGGACTTGGAATAGTATTTTTCACCTGTACACTATCCTGCACTTTCTCCATTGCTGCACTTACCTGGAGTTGGATTACGTATTAGTATATTTACACTATCTAGCATTTATTTTCTGTTTATGCTTTATTCATATGTGTATAATGAAAACTGTTTTTCACTTACTTTTCGATTTGGATGTTTTCTTCGTTGAAATGGGTTACTGGACTTTTGGTTGGTTTTATTTGATCTTTTTGAAGATCTTCAAGGGTAGAGTCTTTTAAAAAGAAATGTATGGTAAAAAATGTGTGACTTATAATTTGTGAGGACAGTGACTTTTTAATTCTTTAAAGTTTAAATGTTTTTTAATTCAAGAGATATAGAAATAAGGCACACTTTTGCACTTTAACTGTACTTTCTGTATTGTTGTACTTACCTGGAGTCGGAATAGTAATTTACACCTATGGATTTTCCAGCATTTTCACTACTGCTGAACTTACATGGAGTTGGAATAGTAATTTATACCTCTAGAGTATGCTGCACTTTCCCTACTGCAGCACTTACCGGGAGTTGGAATATTATTTAACATGTTTCTTAACTATCCAGCACTTTCCCTACTGTTGCACTTACTTGGAGATGGATTAGTAATTTACACCTGTGGACTATCCTCCACTTTCCCTACTGCAGCACTTACCCAGAGTCGGAATAGTAATTTACACCTGTGTGTGTTCCAGCACTTTCTCTACTGCTGAACTTATATGGAGTTGGAATAGTAATAATTTACACCTCTACTTTGTCAGCACTTTCTCTACTGCTGCATTTACTAGGAGTTAGAATAGTAATTTACATCTGTGTATTATCTAGCACTTTCCCTACTGCTGCAATTATTTGGAGTAGGAATAGTAATTTACACCTGTGTGTGTTCAAGCACTTTCTCTACTGGTGCACTTATAAGGAGTTGGAATACTAATAATTTACACCTCTAGTTTATTAGCACTTTCCCTACTGCTGCATTTACTAGGAGTTAGAATAGTAATGTATACCTGTGTATTATCCAGCACTTTCTGTACTGCTGCACTTGCATGGAGTTGGACAATAAATTTTCACCTGTACAATATCCTGCACTTTCTCCATTGCTACACTTACCTGGAGTTGGAATACCTATCAGTTTATTTACACTATCCTGCATTCTTTTGTGTTTATGCTTTATTCATATGTGTATAATGCAAACTGATTTTTACTTACTTTTCGATTTGGATGTTTTCTTTTCTGAAATAGGTTTTTGATCTTTTAGTTAGTTTTATTTGATCTTTTTGAAGTTCTTCTAGGGTAGTGTCCTTTAAAAAGAAATGTATGGTAAAAAATGCGTGAGTTATAATTTGTGAGGAAAGTGACTTTTTATTTCGTTACAGTTTAAATGTTACTTAATTCAAGAGATATAGAAATAATGCACACTTTTGCATTTTCTCTGCATGTTGCTTACTGTAGCACTTACCCAGAGTCGGAATAGTAATTTGTACCTGTGGATTATACAGCACTTTTCCTACTGCTGCACTTACATGAAGTTGGAATAGTAATTTACACCTCTAGATCATCCTGCACTTTTCCTACTGCAGCACTTACCAGGAGTTGGAATATTATTTAACATGTTTCTTAACTATCCAGCACTTTCCCTACTGTTGCACTTATTTGGATTTGGAATAGTAATTTACACCTGTGGACTATCCAGCAATTTTCCTACTGCTGCAATTATTTGGAGTTCGAATAGTAAATTACACCTCTAGATCATCCTGCACTTTCCCTACTGCAGTACTTACCAGGAGTTGGAATATTATTTAACATGTTTCTTAACTATCCAGCACTTGTCCTACTGTTGCACTTACCTGGAGTTGGAATAGTAATTTACACTAGTGGATTATCCAGCACTTTCCCTACTGTAGCACTTACAAGGAGTTGGAAAATTAATTTACACCTCTACATTATCCTGCATTTTCCCTACTGCAGCACTTACCAGGAGTTGAAATATTATTTAATATGTTTCTTAACTATCCAGCACTTTCCCTACTGTTGCACCTACCTGGAGTTGGAATAGTAATTTACACCTGTAGATTATCCAGCAATTTTCCTACTGCAGCACTTACAAGGATTTGGAATAGTAAATTAAACCTTTACACTATCCTGCACTTTTTCTACAGTTGCACTTACATGGAGTTGGAATAGTAAATTAAACCTCTAGACTATCCTGCACTTTCTCCATTGCAGCACTTACCTGGAGTTGGAATAGTAATTCACACTTGTAGACTATCCTGCACTTTCTCTAATGCAGCACTTACAGGGACTTGGGATAGTAATTTACACATGTGTATTATCCAGCACTTTCCCTACTGCTGCACTTACAAGGACTTGGAATAGTAATTATCACCTCTAGACTATCCTGCACTTTCTCCATTAAAGCATTTACCTGGAGTTGGAATAGTAATTGACACTTGTAGACTATCCTGCACTTTCCCTACTGCAGCACTTACAGGGACTTTGAATAGTAATTTACAATTGTGTATTATAAAGCACTTTCCCTACTGCTGCACTTACAAGGTCTTGGAATAGTAATTTTTACCTGTACACTATCCTGCACTTTCTCCATTACAGCACTTACCTGGAGTTTCAATAGTAATTCACACTTGTAAACTATCCTGCACTTTTCCCACTGCAGCACTTACCCAGAGTCGGAATAGTAATTTATACCTGTGGATTATCCAGCATTTTCCCTACTGCTGCACTTACATGGAGTTCGAATAGTAAATTAAACCTCTAGACTATCCTGCACTTTCTACATTGCAGCACTTACCTGGAGTTTGAATAGTAATTCACACTTGTAGACTATCCTGCACTTTCTCTACTGCTGGACTTACAGGGACTTTGAATAGTAATTTATACCTGTGTATTATCCAGCACTTTCCCTACTGCTGCACTTACAAGGACTTGGAATAGTAACTATCACCTCTAGACTATCCTTCACTTTCTCCATTACAGCATTTACCGGGAGTTGGAATAGTAATTGACACTTGTAGACTATCCTGCACTTTCCCTACTTCAGTACTTACCAGGAGTTGGAATATTATTTAACATGTTTCTTAACTATCCAGCACTTTCCCTACTGTTGCACTTACCTGGAGTTGGAATAGTAATTTACACTAGTGGATTATCCAGCATTTTCCCTACTGCTGCACTTGCATGGAGTTGGAAAATTAATTTACACCTCTACATTATCCTGCACTTTCCCTACTGCAGCACTTACCAGGAGTTGATATATTATTTAACATGTTTCTTAACTATCCAGCACTTTCCCTACTGTTGCACTTACCTGGAGTTGGAATAGTAATTTACACCTGTTGATTTTCCAGCACTTTCCCTACTGCAGCACTTACAAGGACTTGGGATAGTAAATTAAACCTTTACACTATCCTGCACTTTTTCTACAGTTGCATTTACTTGGAGCAGGAATCGTAATTTACATTTCGACATTTTTCTGCACTTTTCCTACGGCAGCAGTTACACATAGTAGGAATAGTAATTTGTACCTGTGGATTATACTACACTTTTCCTACTGCTGCACTTACCAGGAGTTGGAATAGTAATTTAAACCTGTGTATTCTCTAGCAGTTTTTGTACTGCTGCACTTAAATGGAGTTGGAATACTATTTATTTATACCTCTAGATTTTCCAGCTCTTTAACTACTGCTACACTTACCTGGAGTTGGAATAGTAATTTCCACCTCTGGATTATCCTGCACTTTTCCTACTGCAGCATTTAATCGGAGTTAAAATAGTAAATTACATCTTTTGACTATGTAAATGGATTTCTCATATATAACATATATTTTAAAACGATATTTCAAATATACCTTTTTATATGATGGTTTTGATATACGTTTCTTCACAGTTTACAGTTTCTTTCTTATTTTTTTTCAAGAATTGGTGTTTTTATCTGAAACATAATAAAAATAATCTCAATATTTTCCGTTTCAAGTACATGTTTTTTCGAATCAAAATGCAGTATTTAGTTTGACACGAAAATATGTTTATTACCTTTTAAAAGGATGTCGAAAATTTTTTTGGGGGCAGGTATGATCCGAGATGTATTTTAGAAGTAATAATTCTGTCGAAAAAAATTTCAATGTTTATTTGTAATGCGACCTTTTTAAAATAATGAATAACAAAGTTATTTAATGAATAATGATTATGTACCTTCTTCGAACTTTGAAAAACGGGTGGTTTTTTAAAAAAAAATGTAATATTTAGGTCTCTCGTTTTCTGCAGTTTTGAAGTGAATTCTAAGAGAAATATAATGAATAAATATTAATTTATTTTTATCGTATTTAAATAAAATGACGTTTTATTTTGGAATATAATTTATTTAATTCTATGTGACAATATAAATTGGACGTATTTTTATGAAATGTAATTCTTTTTACTTTATGTTTATTAATTCCCAGTAATATTTTCGCCACATTTAATTATATTTTAAATAATAAACATAGTTAATAATATTATGTTCTACATTCATTTAAAATGAAAAATATTTATTTAGTTAACGTTTTCGGTAAACGTTACTTACTTGTAAATCGTTGTAAATCGTTCCATTAAGTAGCTCAGTTAGTCTAACTGGGATGACAGGGTGAAAAGGTCACAGAATGAGATTTCACGTCTGCTCTCTCGGGTACTTGAGGATCAACTAATTTCAAAATGGTGTCTGGCTACTATTTATAAGTTTGGTTTAGGAACTCAATTTAATTTGTAAAAATATGCGCTAGAATTGGTTTTTAATTTTAAATTTATTTCTCTGAGAACGTATAATTTAAAAATTAATTATAAGTACTTTATATAGCGTTATGTTATCCGTTTTGGCTAATGTGTTGTGGTATTTATTCATTGAAATAATAGTAGGACTAAATATAGTGATACCTTCTCAAAATGGCGTCCATGAATCCTATATATCTATTTGTTATATCGGGAAAATTACATATCGTGTATATTAATAAAGGTGTGTTTATTTTAGTTTTAAAAAATGTAATTAAGTAAAATTATATCATTTTTATCAATCGGAGTATTAATGTAAGTACTCGAGTAAAAAATGTTATACTCGAGTAATAATTAAATAAATAATTAAATGGCAATCGTAATAATATGGTAGTTTTTCTTGCCGATTTTTAATACACTTTCCCACCCAAAACCCCTATTTTCCCTGCATCCCGTGCCAGGTTTTATTTTGCAATTGAAAAAATATATATATTTATATATTTGTTTTTTAATACTCGAGTAATAATTTAATAAATAATTAATTGGAATTCGGTAAAAAATGGTAGTTTTTCATACCGATTTTTAATACACTTACCCACCCAAAACCCCTATTTTCCCTGCATCCCGTGCCAGGTTTTATTTTACAAAGGAAAAAAATATATATTTATATATGTGTTTTTAATACTCGAGTAATAATTTAATAAATAATTAATTGTAATTTGTTAAAAAATTGTAGTTTTTCATACCGATTTTTAATACACTTACCCACCCAAAACCCCTATTTTCCCTGCATCCCGTGCCAGGTTTTATTTTACAAAGGAAAAAAAAAATATATATATATATATTTATATATATGCGTTGTAATGGTACACGTTGTTATATGTTGCGTTGTAATGGTATTTTTCCTAATTAAGTACTATTTTGCGTTGTAATAGTACTCGTTGTAAAAACATGCGTTGTAATAGTATTTGCGTTGTAAAAGATGCGTTTTAACGGTATGCGTTGTAATAGTATGTGTTGTAACATCATATATCCGAGCGAACTTATACCAAAATGCCCAGATGACCGCTGCAACACCAAACTATATGACAGTTTGTGTCATGCTGAGAAATGCAGTTTGTTGTCTACACATTGTCACATATAACCCTGGGCGTAAGACTACGCTACGCTTGCAGGGCGTGCGTAGTATGCACTACTACTCTCTATGCGAATTGCACGTAGCACTGTGCAAAAACGCGTAGCGGGCTTTTTTTGGCCGCTCGGGGCCCTCAACGTCAAGTTGGCGACTGCGAGCGAGCACAATCACCATCCCGGCAAGACTTTTTCCTCGTTCGCGATCAGCAACATCAAGTTGTCGTTCGCGAGCGTGGAAAATATACCTCCCGGCGAAATTCTCAATGTGGGGAGGTCAGGATTCTCATTGCGAGTGGTCGCTTATGCTCGCGACTGCTCGCAATGAGAAACTACTAGTCCGCGTTGAGAAAGCTGCAACTCGAGTACAAATCTACTTGAGCGGCAGAAAATGACCGTTTGCGCTGTGCAAGATGCCGTTTGCAATGATTGCACAGTGCGTACAAGCATCCGGCACTGTGCAATCAGTGCGAACAGCATTTTCCCTACTGCACTACGCAGTTCGTGTAGCTTGCATAGTGCGAAGTGCACTTCGCGTAGCTATGCGTAGCGCTACTACGTGAACTACGCCCAGGGTTAGTCATGTAGTGCTCCACACTTGCAAATCCTCAGTGCTGGCAGTGTGAGGCTTCCATCCACATGGTAGGCTGTGAATTTGGAACCAAATTTTATCTGAGAGTAGTGGAGAATGGATGTCCTTGGCTACTACCTTGTAGTTTATAACCCAACTCCTCCGTTTTCTTTTCTCATGTATGTTCTTGTTGGGCTACTTGGGACTCATGGCCTGCGTAGACTGATTTTCGCTGCTTGTTGATAACTGCGGAGAGGATGTGGCCTAATGGGCTTGGGCGGACAATCTCAAATCTGGGGAACCGGGTTCGAGTCTCTGCAATGATACTCAACATCCTGTGATTCTAGGAAAATCACTTAATCTCTCCATGCCTAACAAAAATGAATGTGCAACATAACTGATGTTCATGTAAAGTGCTCTGATACCTAATACCTTCGGGTCACGTTCATGTTATATAAAACTCCGGAAAAAACTGGGACTAGGGCGAGGGTGTAGGGCCATTGACAAGCTATGGGCTGCATCATTGGATGCTTTGATGAGGAAATAGACCATATCTAACCAAGGCCAATAGGCACGCATTCCATTACTAAAGTCAGATGGGTAGGTTAGTACCCTTCTCTGTATTAGGGTCACACAGTTAGTTTCACTCTATGTTTCTAACCCCTTAGGGACCAAACCTCCTCTTTCTGACTAATTATTTTCTCTGTCCCACCTTTTCTTTTTTCGAAAGTCTCTTTTATTGAGACACCACCCCCAAACACTAATATGGACTGATCTACACACTTAACTAATAAGGATGACCTCCCTGAACACCCTGACATGCCCACTATCGATATTGCCACTTAATGTGAATGGCTTGGCCAATTTAATTAAGCCAAAAAAGATACTGTCAAATCTCCAATCACACCACCCCGACATAGCATTGGTTCAAGAAATGCACCTCAATGACACTGAACATTCTAAGCTCAAGAGAAAATGGGTGGACTCTGAAATGATTGCTAGTCAGGAAGGTGCTGCTGACACACTTACAGATACACCATTATTACACAGGAAGGAGGAGTTGCTATCCTTCTACACAAAGCACTAGCAGTACATGCACATCAGACAATGTCCAACCCCTTACGTAGGTATATCTGTGCCAAACATAATATACGAAATGAACCTCTGATCATTAACTTAATTAATGCGCCAGTAGGGGACAAATCTGATTTCTTGGCTACCTTATCCAGACTACTGGATTTACTTTTTAAGACCAAAATTGTGATTGGTGTTGATTGGAATTTGCCCCTTCACCCATTCTTAGACAGATCAGGCAACCCCGATGCCTGTCAACCACATGACAGGCACATGCCTTTGAAAGTCATCCACGGCTATGCCCTGGTAGAATCTTGGTGCTTTAACCACCCCGAGACAGAGACTTCACCTTCGTGTGTCATGAAATCACATGCAGCTGTGGGGTAAAGAAGTTTCATGCCTTTCTTGTAAACTCAATAGTAAACAGTAGCTTTGTTGGTGTCAATGCTTGTTTGTTTCTTTAGCCTGTATTGATCTCCTTCCATGATGTAGCTCTGCACGTTGTACTAATTTTAATAACGTTCTCCGCTGACACGTGAAAGCAGCCAACGCCCTGATTCAAGAAAGCTATAAAAACCTTGCTCACAAACTCGGAAACGCTTCGCTTCCTGCTCATCGGTGTCTTCGCGAGTGTTCCTGTCTGCAGCTCCTGTGCCCGTCGGACTTCAGCATCTGGCTTCCCCGCCCTCCTCCTGCAACCCATTCCTGCTAAACCCTTCCAAAAGCTGAACTCCTTACCTTCTTCTCGTCCTCTCCGGTCATCTTCCCCGTATGCCTGCATTTCCGGTCAGGTTTCCACCGTTCTCCCCGGCATCGCGTCTTTGGCCTGACTTCCGGTTGGCTCCTCGCTCGGACAACAACTTCCTGGAATAACAGTAAGGCCGCGCCTGAAGCCATCAAACCTTGGTAAAAACAATCTACATCCTTTTAAGAGACTAGTGTTTCTCGAATTCGGGCAATTCGCTAGAGACAGTGTTATCTTCGGAAACAAGCATTGGCAAACTGCAAAAGACTTTGAATAAACGAACATTGGTACATTGTATTGTTGCAGCTACTAGTGCGGTATGATTAAGCAATATTGCGCTATAGCTTATAAATACCTGCATGAGGGTTTGTGGATGCAGTTGCTGATATCAGGCAATATCTTAAAACAATTGTAAATTCAGGGCAACTAGAGAGCTTCTGAGAATTAGGAAACTTTCTATGTTCTTTTGTTTCTTTTTCTTTTCTCTTGTTTTTTAAAACAGAAACCCCTTTGGAAAAGTCATCATACAATTGCAAGGTAGGGCTAATGAGTGGTGTGATGTTTCTTTAACCCATAACTAACCACTAATAGACTATTAGAGTTTTAAGATAGTTTGTATATTTAAGCCGAGAGTCTTTTTTCACTAAGTATTATTTTTTGACATTTATCTTGAAGGTTGCAAACTACCAAGCACCTGGCATTGTAGAAGTGTGTACAAGGGCTTCTAGTTAATTTGGTATGTACCAGAAGATTCATGCATTAATGCAGAGGAGTAATATATGTTGTATTGATATAGACGGAAGATTCTATTCCTGATTTTCTTGTTATAACTGTATGTTTATTCAGCAAACGGACAAACGAAGTCACTTTGAATAAAGAAGCCCAGAACACTTCCAGAGAGAAAACCTCGCTGAAATCCCAAGAAGAGATCCAGTGTTTTTTCTTGTTTTCTCTGTCCAATTCCCCTTTTCCTTGGGGGTCAGTCAGCTTGGTCAAGTTAACAACATTCTTGCTAACTGGTTGACTCACTAGGGACTTGGGAGATTGCATCGCCAAGAAGAAGTAACAGGAACCTCGTGAGCATCGCCTGACAGAGTGTCCTGCGTACATGGCATCCGATCTCGCATTGACTTCTTCCTAATGTAGGCTATGTTATCCCATAACTTGGTAGAAACATCTATCGTACTGAACAGTATCTCCAACCATGATATGATAGAATTGGATCTCAATTTTAGCCTTTTAAAAATCCCCATGGCCCACTGGTGCATGAATATAGCTCACTAATGCGACCCCGTGGATAAACAACATCTATGTATCTACCTAAATCAATATCGATAAGAAAATCCAGACACTATTCCGTCTACCTAGATGCTATGGGCAGACGGAAAAGCTTGCTTGCAGGATTCCATGATGAGGGATTCTGTGGCTTATAAGAAACATTGCAAAAATTATTGCCTCAGATTGACTTCTCTTATAACTCAATTTATGGGGGCTTAGAACTTGACTTCCACAACCCAATTGATTGATGAACTTCTCAAAGAAAATACAGACTCAAATGCCCTATTTACCTCACATCCAGAAACAATGATCTTCAGGCATAAACAGAGACACAATGAAAGGGGGGAAGTGGGTAGGCTGATTGTGGCCCATTTAAAACTGGTGTACCACACAGGGCCATTCCTGCAATTATGTCTATTTAGGGTGTTTTACTGATGAACACAGTACATAATTTTTGATACATAAATAAACAATCAGTTAAAAACAGTTTTTAACTGATTGTTTATTTATGTTTCAAAAATTATGTACTTTGACTTATGAATTCATGTATGTTGTTGCTTTAGAAGAACTGGAAAAACTCTTTTTTTATGTATGATAAAATGTTTATATTAAGTTCATTGATGAAACTTTTTTAATAAAAATTTTAATAAAAATTATCTGGATACATCTTATGTTACGATTTGACTTATATGCAATGTATGATTAAATGGGGATATAATTGATTTAAATAGGTGTCTTTGTTTAGAAGTCATATTAGTGCTTCAAGTTGCACAACACAGAAAGGAATTTCTTTTGGGGAAAACAGGTTAGGCCTTACCTTTCCTGATGATTAATGGTCTTTAATACTTAAACAGCATGACAAATCACTGTGAGAGGCCCTATTTAAATTTAGGTATTTTATGTCCTCCATCAATGGCACTGATCACCAGCTAAACTTCATGGACCCCACATGCAGCCAGTCTCCAAGTATTGGAGATGTTCCGCCTCTGATCTTGTGCACATCTGATGATACTGTATTGCTCTCTCCCACTACTGAAGGCAAATCTGGATCTACTTCGAGACGAACTGGGAGTGACATCAGCACTAACAAGCCAATTGACTCTACTGCATGACACTGCAGGATTACCAACCTTGCTTCACCAAACAACGCACTAGCTTTCCCCTGCTTTTGCAGCGGTGAAAGGCAAGATATTGTGCCACTAGAAAACCAAGAAATTACACACCTACACCACATGGATGGCTGACATGCACACCATGACCACATATGAAAGGTAAATCTGGAAAATTAATGACCAGATGCACAAGCAAAATGAGACACAGGGCATGTTTCTTCAACTCTGACCTCCTAGGTGAAACAATTAGTGCAAGATGGAGAGCACTACTTGGAATCCACTCACAATTAATCTCCTCGTTGTGCCTCCCTAGTTTTTGGTGCTGCCTCAGAGTTACAATTTCTCATAAATCCGGGGCAGTGTCAAAGAGCCATGGATGTTGCTGGGACCGCCCCCAGCAACACCTAGCACGCCCCTTTTAATGCATAAAGCTGTGTTAAAGGGAACAATATTTAGAGGGCAGCATTAATCCAAAAAAGTGGCTTAGTTCTGTCTGGTAAATATTGAGCAGGCTCCGGCCCCACTAGGGTGTCACAAAAAGTGATGCAATGGCAGCGCAAGGGGCTTATAAATAAGTTAAATATAGTTGAGTAGATCACGTACTCTCTGCTCAGCTTCCATAACATGTCTACCCATAAGCTCCCATTTGTCATCCAATGCTTGCAATATTTTAGTAGTTTCTTCCATGTGAGGGCTCAGATTTCTTCTAATAATAACTCCATAGAGATTGAAGTGGTGGTCTTGGTGGGTAATGGAGGGTCTTGTCTTAGTCTCTAATTTGTTGATAAGGTTGGTTAGTTGACGGAAGGAGTCTTAGGAATGACTGCAGGTGGGGGATCAGCTAACTGAGATACAGCATTTTCCATATTGTTTGAAAACAAGTTATCTGGTGGAAATACAACAATTCTGATGTAATTCTGACTGGCAGTTTCAAATTTATTGTTTTCCCCATCGAAAAAAAGCATACAAAAAGTATACTAGCTATTATAACTGTTTTGTTATGATGAACATATCATAATGGGTATTTGTAAAGCACATGTTGTTAACCCAAGGGTATCTTAGTTCTGAATAACAGATGTTTATTGTTTACATTACATTGATTATATTTTTAATGCAGAGATGGTAAAATCAGAAGGGCATGTACACTAAAATAAGTTTACTATATTTATTTATTTATTTATTTTTGCGATTTTTAAAGCGCTGCAATTACCCAGGGGTGTCTCTGCGCTCTAGACTAAGATATGACGACTACGGTGTAATTACTGTGAGAACAGCCATGTCTTCACTTGTTTCCTGAAGATGATGAGGTTGGGACTGGTTTTGATGTTGAGGGGCGGGAGTTCCACAGTTTTGCGGCAGCAATCGTGAAGCATCTGTCTCCCCAGTTGACCCTTCTTGTTCTGGGGACATTGAGCAGATGGGCCGTGTTGGAACGAAGTGATCTAAGGGTAGTGTGCGGTTTGAAAGTGTTTTTAAGAAATTGGGGTCCGACATTGTTGATTGCTTTATATACAATGCAAAGGGTTTTGAATTTTGTGCGGCTTTTGATAGGGAGCCAGTGCAGCTGCTTTAGGTGTTTAGAAATGGAACTGAATTTAGGGATGCCTAGTAAAACTCTTGCTGAGGCATTCTGCACCATCTGGAGTTTAGAGATGACTTTCTCCTGAGCATTCAGGAGGAGGGAATTGCAGTAATCAGTGCGTCAGAACACCAAAGTGGAAATGAGTGTTTTCCCTGCAGCTTTGGGGAGGTAGGGGAGGAGTTTTTTTGATCTTCCTCAGAGTGTTGAAAGATGAAGAGACCACTGAGTTGACATGGTGGTTGAAGAGGAGTTTGTCATCAAAGATGACTCCCAAGTTTCTGACCTCACTGACTGGTTCAGGTGGGGTGCCCATTTCCTCCGGCCACCATTGTGGGGACCATATTGGTTGAACTTTGCCGAACAGCATCACTTCGGTCTTTGTGGAGTTCAGCTTCAAGCAATTTGTGGACATCCAGTTGCTGATGGCTCTCATTCCATCTTTGAAATTTGCTGCTATTTTGGTGCCGTCCTTGTGTATGGATAGCACCAACTGGGTGTCGTCGGCGTACGTGGTTAAGTTGATGTTGTAAGCCTTGATTACTCTCGCTAAGTCCGAAACATATATATTGCAGAGGGTCGGGCTTAGCGAGGAACACTGTGGAACTCCACAAGGAAGGGCAAAGGTAGGGGATACAAATGTTCCTAACTTTACTGCCTGTTTTCGATCTGCCAGGAAGGATGTAATGAGGTCTTTGGCTTTGTGTTTGATGCCGAAGGCTTCGACACGGTCGATCAAGGTGTCGTGATCGACTGTGTCGAACGCGGCGGATAGGTCCAACAAGATGAGGACGGCTGCTCCTCCGCTGTCCATGGTCATCCTTATTTCATCTGCTGCTTTTAGTAGGGCGGTTTCTGTCCCGTGTCCCTGTCTGAAACCGAACTGGGTGTCATCTAAGAGTTCGTTGTTGTAAATGTATTCAGACAATTGTTTGTTCATAATAGACTCAAATATTTTAGCGGGGACGGGGAGTGATGCAATAGGTCGGTAACTGGAAGGTGAAGAAGGGTCGAGTGAAGGTTTCTTAAGCAGGGGTTTGATTATCGTATTTTTCCATATGGCTGGATAGATGCCACTGGAAAACATTGAGTTACAAATGCTGACCATGGGCGGTGTGATAATATCTGGGATGGTATTGAGAATGGAAGGTGGCAAGGGTCCAGTGGGGAGCCTGATTTGATGGATGAATTAAGTTTATGAATGACATGTGGGTGTGTAGTATTGAACTCTGTGAAGCTCGGTACATCCGCGTGTGATGGTAAGTTGGATGCTTTGGTGATTGTGTCTTTAGGGGAAAAGTCCTTAAAGATGGACGTGACTTTTTCGGAGAAAAAGTCTGCTAGTGCGTTGCAGAGGGTTTGGGAGGTATCTGTTGGTGGGTTTGGAGGTGCTGCAAGGTGATTAACTACTTGGAACAGTTTTTTCATTGTCCATTTGGCTTGGTTAATTGGGCCAATGGTATCACTTATTGTATAAGTGGATAAGATTAGATGTGAATAAATGACCAGCAGTAAAAATTAATATCACAAGATAATTAATTATGGTTTTGGCACAGGAAAGTTAAATCCAGTGAATGTTTAGAAAAATGTCAGGAGATCAATCCTTATATTAGAATAAGATGGCAGTCGTATTTTGCTCGTGAACATTAAAGAAAAAAAACAAGTGAATATTTTCGAGATACCACATATTATTGATATATTAATTCAAACATTTCTGCACAAATAAAATATTTCTTGGAAAATTAAGTGTGTAAATAAACACAGAAGGTACTCATGGACCACAGAAGCACAGGGATATTATAAATATATGCAGCACCTTGATTGCAGAATGCGAGACTCGCATCCACCAGCTTCACATTTATTGAATGGTTAACTAAGATACTGAGAGCCAGATGTAGGTAAATGTCATTTACCGATTTTTAAATACCGAATTTTACCGATTCGGTATTCAAAAATCGGTAAATGACATGTAGGGAAAAATTCGGTATTTTTTACAGAATCTGTAAGATTCGGTATTTACCGATTTGGTAAATACCGAATCGGTATTTGCTATTGAATCCTATGGGCCTTGAAGCCCATAGGATTCAATAGCAAATACCGAATTGCTAAGGGGGACAGGGTGTCACTTTGACACCCTGTTGCACCCCTGTAACTGGTTTTTGCGCCATGTGGCACACAGACATGCCCTTAGGGCATGTCTGTGTGCCACATGGCACAGGTGTACATGCACAGATGTGCATGTACACATGAATTCGTAATTTACCATGCAATTGTATTGCATGGTAAATACCGAATTCTTAATGCCCTGTAGCACTGTTAGACATGCTACCTACATCTCAAATTACATATTCGGTATTTTTACCGAATGGTAAATTTACCGATTCGGTAAAATTTACAGAATCGGTAAATTTACCGATTCTGTAATTTTACCGATTCGGTAAAATTACCGAATATGTCCATTTTTGGTGCCCCAACATCTCCATAGCCCTTTACCGGTCGGAAACGGCCGAAAATCGGTATTTTCGGCCGATTCCGATCGGTAAAGAGCTACCTACATCTGGCCCTGAGCTCCTTACACTCCTGTGACTGCCGATCGGAACGTATCTCTGATTTACCTCGACCCTGTGGTCTCCGATTCCAGCTGACCACATACATTCTGGAGAGATCATAACCGAAGGAATGCTGTGGGCCACTGGATTAAGCAAGACTTCTTCAGGCATACCCAACGCATTTGTTTGGTTTCTCCTAGCGACACTGCCACATTGGCATGGCACCAGCAGACGCCATCCCAGTGTTTCCTGTGCTCCCAATTTCACCAGGACCCTGCCATATATTAAATTTATGTCTACATATGGCCTCCTGTGTGACACTCGCTTAATCATTAGGCCCGCTACTTCTCCGTAGGATATTCAAAAAAGGATCCTCTCAGTGCTCGCCTAACCTTATTTGATGATGAGTGTTAGAAATGGGTTTTCTGGTTGGCTAAGGTATGCACCTAAGCCAGGCAGAATCCACCAATCTAGTCAGGATAAGGGGATTACATAGCTAAAATTTCCCCTGCTCACCCCCTTGGTAGTTTGGTACGGGTAGCCTGGCGTATCTCAGAGGCAATGTGTTAAGCATTTGCACATAGCAAACAGTAATACAGTGAAAACAGTACAAAAGAACACCAGTTTTAGAAACATATCCAATATTTATCTGTGTAACACAAGACCAAAAACAGTAAAAATCGAATATACAGCTATTAAAATACAAATAATGCAAAAATAGGCCTTTTTTTTAAAGTTCCTTAAATTGATAGCTCCATCCAGGGCGTCTACAAATAAGCCCACCAGTTCCAGCCGATCGCCGCATCACGGGACAGCTACAGTGTTGGGGTACCCGTAAGACAGCATCTTTGGAGATGCAGGCCGTTGGACCTTGCATTGAGCTCCAGAGGAGCGGCATCAGCAGGTGTTGGTTCCGTACGTATCTGCAGGAGTTGTCAGGCCCTGGAAGTCACAGGCGTCACAGGTCCAACTCTGTGAGTTTAAAGTCAGGAGCGCAGGCATCGGCAGAAGCCGGGGCTGCGGTGTGAAGTGAAGCGGTGCAACATACAGTGCCCTATGATCACTGTGCTGGCAGTATCTCAATGACGGTCATCCAGCGGCATTGTGAGACCAGGGCTGCGGTGCGAAGCGGGCGGTGCTCGTTGCTGTACTGACAGGTCACGTTGCAGGCAATGCTTCATCGTTATTGAAGTGCTGTCGTTGGTAGACCCAAGGCTGCGGTGCGAGATGGGGCAATGTGGTGTGCAGGGCCCACAGGTCGCAGTGCAAGCAGCGGCGTTGATGTCAGCTTGGAGTGGTTTGAGCGGTGAGGCCAGGGCTGAGGTGTGAAGCGGGACTGTGCTCTATGTTCTCCACGAGTGGTGTCCACAAGTCACAGTACAGGCCGCAGCATCGGTAATGTTGTTGCGTTGTCTACGGGGATATCAGGGTGACGATGTGAAGTGATTTGGTGTTGAGAAGTGCATTTACCTGATGGTGCAAGCAGTAGCTCTGTGGCGGCATCAGACGGCATCATCAGTGAGACCAGGTTTGCGGTCTCCACACCCAGGATTAAGAAGGCCTGCACTGGGGGTCGCCTCTTTCCCTACAATGCCCCCAAGCTGTGGAACTCCCTACCCCTTGCCATCCGTGCCCTACCCAATCTTCTCTCCTTCCGTAAACTTTTAAAAACCTGGTTATTCCCTTAAAATCTCATTCCTTCCCCCCAGTTCACTAACTAGCGCTGTGACGCTCCCGGGCAGCCATGTGCCCTCACAAATCTTTTTTCATTTCATTTCATTTCATTTCATTTCAGCAGTGCCGTCTGCGGTGCCTGCAGGTCATGGAGCCAGCAGTGACTTTGTTGATGGGATTAGGTTACCTTCTCCTCTGTAGCAGCTGAAACATCCAGTTCTAGAAGCCGGTACTCAGTAGATGTTGAAGTCTTTCATTTCCCTAAGACTTCCAACAGGAGGCAAACTCAACATCAAGCCCTTGGAGATACCTAGTATGCAGAAAGAACAGTCCAGTCATTTCGCTGCCCAAAACAAAAACAACAACTCCAGGCCAACCCAACAAAGCAACAACAGCAAAGGTGCAGTACTGCTCCTGGCAGTTCTTCCATCTCTTCTACCTAGCAGGTTACTTAGTCAAGCAGTAATCTAAAGTTCTGGGGTTGGGCCTCCTTTTTTTAATACCACAATTTCCTTTAAAGTTGGTACAAACAAAATTGTGGAAGGCAGCCACAGTCCATTCAGTTGTAAGCGACAACCCCTCCCACTACTCAAAATGCAGCAGGGTCGATTCAGTCTAACTATGATCCACCCAGGAAAGACAGGACACAACTCACCCCCCCCCCCCCTCTGTCTGTGTAAAGTGAATACACATCCCCAGCTCTTGTCATTCCAAAACCAGACGGTGAATACGCAAAGGACAGAGGCAAACAGGATGGTTAAGCAAGAAAATGCCCACTTTCTAAAAGTAGTATTTTCAAACATACAATATACAAATTATCTTCACTAAAGATTTATTTTTAAATTCTGAATTCAGGAAGCCTAAAATTATTTTCTATATCTTATACCAATGGAAAGTTGCGCTTGTAGAATGTTACAAGGCCGCTCCCATGTTAACCTATGGGACAGATAGCCTTTCAATAGTGAAAAACGAAATACACAGTAGTTCACTATCAAGACATGTAAAACATACCAGCACATGTTCTACCTTTCACATACATAGCACCCTGTCCATGTGGGTACCTAGGTCCTTCCTGAGGGATGCTTAAAATGTAAGAAAAGGGAAGGTTAGAGTTGAGTAAGTGGGTGCACTTGCCAGGCCGACATGGAAGAAAAAACTGTGTGCAGACACAGACAATGAGCCGACAAATCATTTAGGCTGAAATACTGGCATCAACTTTCTGGTGAAAAGGGTTTTCTTTTAACAATAAAACAACTGCCTTTGGAGCTTTAGAACTTGACACCTGTATAAGCTCTCCAAAGGATGCCAAAAGGAAATACTTATTAAAGCTTATGCCAATTTGTCTATCGCCAACTGAAGTTGAACCATTTTTTAAGGGTTCTTTTTTGGATTTCTTTCTTCCCCACTTACAACATGCAACCACCACTCATTTTTCGAGAACTTATCTATTACAAAATTCAAGAACAGGTTCACTATGGCTTTTACCTTACTAATTATGTTCTAAATGTTTATAAAGGTTTGTTGTACAAATGCTGTCCATGATCTAGCTTCTGAAAAATACAATGATTGTTTCAGAAAGATTCTCCAACCATCTGACAAACTGCAAGTCACTGTGCTAGCAATAGCTCTTGAAAAATTAAGCAGTATTTTAAATTAATTTCTGAGCAAATTAACCACAGCATATACCTGTTAGAAGCTTAGGTTATGTTATGTTATGTTATGTTATGTTATGTTATGTTATGTTATGTTATGTTATGTTATGTTATGTTATAAAGAACTTCTACAGTGCACATACACCAGGTGGTTTCATGGCGCTAGTGTTGGGCCATAGGATGAAGTTACTCATGAGCCTGCACAAACAGCCATGTCTTGAGCATTTTCATGAAGCTCAGAAGATTGTTGCATGACCGGATCTCCAGTGGAAGGGAATTCCACAATGTGGGGGCCAAGGAGGCAAACCTGCATCTTCCCTGTCTTTTTAACTTGAAGGCAGGGACGGTTAATAGCTGAAGGTGGGTTCAGGGCAGGTTGCGGGAGGGGGTGTACCTAGATAATAGGCAGTTAATGAATTTAGGGCTCCGGCAGTATTGAGTCTTAAAAATTAAGCAAATCATCTTGAAAGCCACGCCTTGGGAAATAGGGAGCCAGTGGAGTTTTTGTAGTAAAGGTCTGGCAGAATGCCATCTTGGCTGCTGGTGGTTCAGTCTCGCTGCTTGGTTCTGGACCATCTGGAGTCGTTTGATTAAGGACATTGGCATGCCAAGGTAGATTGAGTTGGCATAATCTAGGTGTGAGACTACCAAGGCAATCACGACCTGTATCAGTGCTGCGTGGGTGAGCAAATGACTGATCTTCCTAATTTTGCGCAGCTGAAAGAAACAGGTCAGACCACTGCACCAACTTGAGATCTTAGTGAGAGATCGTCATTTATGGTGACCCCTAGGCTTTTAACAGAGGAGGGGGGTACGGGGGGGACCTGAGTTCCGTCTGCCAGTAGTGTGGGCCCCAGAAGCTCTGGCTACTCCCTGTCAGAACTAGTTTGGTCTTACCTGGATTGAGTTTTAAAGGTTTAGGTCCATCCAGTCCAGGGTGTGAGGCATGGTGGCCGGGAATTCCTGAATTGAGTTAGGAGAGTTATCAATAGTAAAAATTAGTTGAAGGTCATCAGTATAATTGAATGTGGTCACCCTCCTGTCCTTCAGGGACTGGATCAGAGGCAATAGGTATAGATTGAACAGGTGGGGAGATAATGACGATCCCCGTGGGACCCCACGGGTAGTTGCAATCTTAGGGGCAGTAAATGGGGCTAGTAGTACCGCCTGGGTGTGACCCTCGAGAAAAGAACCGATCCAGCCGAGGGCTGAGCCCTGGATATCGGCCTGCTTGACAAGGTCCATCAGTGCATACTTACTCCATTTTGGTTTATATTAAGCACATCACCTCAGTTTGAAGTCTATTTGCTTATGTAACACCAATGCTCTGTTTACTATTCCATTTATCATAAGGTTACTCAAAGAATGTCCGCAAACAGAATTTGTGTCAAAGTTTTGCATCTCACACAGAGAGATGCAGAAAATGCCTCAGATGCAGTGGGCCTGAGAATAGCTAGGCAGAAATAAATTGGTTCATAATTGCCCTGAATACTGCAATTAAAAAGCATAAAAACAAGCATTTATCTGAAAATAGAGCATTCTCTCATGAAACTAAAGCAGTGCGCTTAAGATCATCTCTGAGGAGAGCAAGGTAACAGTTAGGAAGGGTGCATCTCATCAACAGTTCTGTTGATCATATATACACGAAATTCACTCACTGTACGTCATTCCCATACTAATTTTGATGGGCTCTATTTCATAGGGAAATTAAGGAAATTGTCCCAGACACCGCGGAGCAAACTCAGAACGCAGCATCTCGAACAGAGCCCAGGTCACATCCCACATGGTCTTGATTTACAAGTTTTTTTGTGCACCTAGGTAAATCATTGGGCTCAAAATGTTGCACCCTTATACCCATTATTTCGATTAATAGATTTTTTGGACTATCAACTGTGGTTATACGAATGGAAAATCTATATGCGTTTTTGTCTCCAGCATACGTTTTAAGGTAAATGCAAAATGGGAGAGTTGCAAGGACAGGGGAGTTGGTGCAAAATGCTTGGAACTGCATGGAACTCTCATTAACTCATGAATGGATGTATTAAGAATGTTTTCCTTATCCATCATGCTTAGGAGTAGGTGACCACCTCACTACAGGTTATTATGGACATTGTCTCAAGTCCTGAACTTTTCAACTACAAATCATTATTTTCAGGTGTTTGTCTAATTTGTACAAAATTCACCGATTGAAAACTAGGTCTGTAATGACACCCTACCCTACTTAGGTGGCTTATCCATCTTCTAGACACTAGGCAAGAAACACTTCAAGAACTCTGTGGAGAGTGATGTCTTACCTGGGACTTTGGTAAAACCATGGAAATTTAGAAATGTGCTCCAAAGGGAGGAGAACCACCTGGAAGGTCTGGGCTTCGTTTTTTAGACCTGCTTTGTAAATTATGCCTTTGGACATTATGAAGGGTCTGCTTGTCCACTCAGCAGTGCAGGAATGCAGCAGTTGTTTGCCACTCTCCCAAGAGGCTATCAAGTGAGGGTATTGAAATACGGCAAGGCTGTTAGTCAAAATGTGGCAACATAGGAAAACAATAGCCTGATCGTTTTTTGGTTCATGACCCATGCGACCGTATCTATTCACAAACTAACTTTAAGAAATCAAAACAACTACATACTAGGCATTTCAGAATGTACATTGGTCTGCTTATGTTTTGAGGCCTATTGTGACATAATTCACTTGATGGTCCCTTTAAAATGCCTTTATTTTTCAGGCTAGTTTATAATAGGTTTTTCCATTTGCAGTCTGCAATCCGGTTTACATCTGAAAGTGGTTTTAGCTATTAAGATACACCAAAACAGACGTTCAAGGTATTTTTATTCAACTTTCCTTTAAACCCTAGCACCTCTTTGGTTTGCTGATTAAGCTGGTGTTCAAACTGACTGTGCATTGCACCGCCTATTAATTTAATGTGAATTCAAATTAAGCTTTAAAGCGCTGAGTGGCCCCAGGGCCCTGTCATGTGACTTCTGCAGAAACACTTTCACACGAGGGGGCCTCTGATGTGGTTACTAAGCGCTTGTTTGCTCGGGAAGTTTCACAAAAAGGCTGCTGCGACACAAACTTTTTACATAAAAATGATGAGAGGTTAAATAAAAAAAACGAGAGGGAGCAGGCCTTAGAACTCCAGCAGTCTTTAACAGAAAACAACAAAGGGCGGTGAAAGGAAACAAAGTATTAATTTCATGTTCTGCCATTATCTGGCCACCTGCTGGCCCTCGTCATTACCGAGAGTGGAGGGGAAAGGCTAATCTGCAGCACATTTATATCAACAACCCCGAACAAAAACCTGCCTAATTATCCCATTGAACCTGTGTCAGTGCTAAATCGAGCTCCATTTCCCATCTTGGCGCTAGGCCAGGCGAGGCAGGCTGGTGTCCATAAGCACATGCTCCTGGCTGCAGCCTCCCCTTCCAGCAGCAGGATAATTGCCAAAAGCGGCCCGTGGACTCATTCTTCTTATGGTCATGTTTCAGATGGATACGTCAGAGGTCACAGGTCGCGGCTGGGGTCTGCCGGTAGTCGGTTTAATGCCATTTGTATTTATGGCAAACATCTACGTGGCAGAACTGCCCTGCACACTGAATGGCACAGCTTCTTTCTCAATGCATGCCAAACGCACAAATATATTAAAAAATAAAGACATGAAATATAACAATTCAACAGCTGTGCCTTGCTCACAGATGAAGTTCAAATGCCTTAGTGTGCGATGAAGTGCAAATGCCCTAGTTTGCACTAGCTGCATCCACCCAGAGCACAAGTGGGTGGCACATTCTTGGAGCACCGTCTTGCCCAGGTACCAGCATCCTTAACATGGCATGAGCATAACTTTCACTTATTGGCAGGCTGCCATGGTACAAACAAATGAGGCAACCCCCACATTAACAGATGTGTTGCTATGCAGCTGGTATTACAGGAGGGCAGAACAAGCAGTGCTGTCTGCTTGTGTAGCATAAGTGTGTCCATGGGGCACAACACTGGGTGCAAGCAGTCATTTCTCTTATTCAGGCCCTGCTTGTAATAATTCTCTATGGGTGCATTTGTCTTCCTGATATGTAAAAGGCTATTGATGTATTCACCTCTGCGGTTTCAAGCCATCACACCGTTCACATTTATGAAAAAGTCTCGCTGGTGAATCACTGAACACAAGAAGATAAATAATGCATACGTAATTAATTAGCACCACCTGAAATAAGGCATTTGAGAAACGCGCCTGCTCTTTAGTTCAGGTTAAGTAGGAAATGTTAACTCCCTTATATTCCTGACAGAGGTTAAATTATGGAAAGGGGCGACCACTCGGTCCCCCGAACGTATGGTGGAGTACCCCGATCTCCCCGGGAAACCATTTTGGGCGGGAGGCGTGTCCCGGCTGGTATGCCCGAAGCGGCGTAGCTGGGGCGCGCCTTTTCCCTCCCAAGAAGGGGTTGTCCTAGACACCAACACCGCCAGCCACGCCAGGAGGCGGATTGGAGGAGGGTCTACGCCCGCCCGAAGAAGGATAAAAGGAGCGACAAGCCAAGGAAGCATCCTCTTGTTCCTGTGCTCTGAAGTTGCACGTGAGCTCGAGACGGAACGAAGAGCCAATTTTGAAATTTGTAATTTCTCTTTTTTCTCTTCTAGTGCTGCAAGTCTTGTCCAGGACCTTCCTATATACGTGAGGAGAATGCCGGGCAAAAGGGTCGCAAAGAAGGTTAGCACCGACCAAATGCTCCGGATGCTGGTGAAAGACATGGCGGAGATGAAGAGGAAAATGGCGGCCAGAGATGGTACAGGACGGCAAAAAAGAACCATCCCAGTGGCGGTCCCTGCCGGGAGAAGGAAGAGGGCCAGGAACGGGGCAAATGAGGACGAGGTCCCAGTTCCGGAGGCTCCCCCGGCGAGCCCTCCCAGACCGGTGGAGGCTCCCGTGCCGGTTCCCGTCGAGGGGCAGCCGATCCCTGTGGTGGTTACCCCGGTGAACGAGGGGGACATGCCCCCGGAGTTGGCCGCCCTGCTGGCGGCATGGTTGGGTAGTAACAGCGTGGGTTCCGTTGCTCCAGGGGACACGGCCGAGGAGGCCAAGCAATTAATGAGGCAGTTGCGGCAATCACGGGAGGCCGCAAAACCACCTTGTCCTTTTGTTTCCCCGCAGGCGCCAGTGGGTCATCCGGGATCAGGCGTTGGTACGGCAGGGTCGACAGTTACAGCGGCAGCTTCAGGTAAGCCATTGCCGATGGTTGGGGAGGGATCGGTACCTTCGAGGAAGGAAAAAATTGTGCAGCATATCCCGAAGGAGGTGAAGGAGAGGATATGGGCAGATAAATATGTAAACATATTCTCCTTGTTGACCGATCACTACGAAATCGAGCATGTAAAAAACCAGAAAGAGTTTCTGTATCCAAGTGTATGGCGAGCCAAGATGGCCGGTTTTAGAGTCGATGAATCGATAGGCAATTGGGGCAGAGCGTTCGGAATGTTCATTGCAATTATGGGGGAACGTAGGCCCGATTTGTTGGGGGAATTGGCTGTGTATCAGACACGTATCATGGGTTTTTATGAAACATATGGAGGAAATCAATGGTTTGCCTATGATAATATATTTCGTAAATCCAAGGAACATGATGCATCCTTGACATGGGATTGTTTTGACTCCATTTCATGGCAAAATATGGAAGTGGGGAAGTCACCAACATTGGGGGGTGAGATGGCCGGGTATTCCCGCCATTCGTCAGGGACGCCCTTTCGAGCAAGTTCCAGCAATGACCGGAACTCAAGGACTAGCGGCAGCACAGGGAAGAAAGGGGTCTGCTGGAGCTTTAACAGGGGCAAATGTACTAGGCCTCAGGGTTCTTGTAAATTCAGGCACGAATGTTCGGGGTGTGGTCAGTCCTCCCATCCGGAGAACACGTGCAGAGCCAAGACTAGTGATACGGGGAGTAGGGGTAGCGCCAAACAGGTCTGAAATGGTCCAGGGGGCACCGCTACCGACCCCGGTTGATATCATGGCAATGATCCCTTGGCTAAACGAATACCCAGATCATATCTCCGCCGGGGTGTTGCGAGATGGTTTCTCATATGGTTTCCGCATCCCGGCGGGGGATTTTCAGGGTGCAGCTCAATGTAAGAATCAGCTATCGGTGCAGCAGAATGCGGCGGTGGTACAAGCAAAGATTGGTAAGGAGGTGGCCCGAGGTCGGGTTGCTGGACCATATGACAACCCGCCAGTTGCTAATTTTGTTTGTTCACCCCTCGGTGTAGTCCCCAAAAAAGATCCGGGGGAATTCAGGTTGATACATAATTTGTCAGCTCCAAGGGGTCTTTCGGTGAACGATGCGATTGACCCGGATGTCTGTTCGGTACGGTACGCATCGTTCGATGAGGCCGTCGCCATGTTGAATCGCCTAGGGCCCGGAGCGCTGATGGCTAAATCAGATATCGAGTCAGCGTTCCGGTTGCTCCCGGTACACCCAGACGATCAGCGTCTCCTTGGTTTCATGTTTCAGGGTCGCTATTACATGGATAAATGTATGCCAATGGGTTGCTCCATCTCTTGTGCTTATTTTGAAGGATTCAGTTGTTTTTTGCAATGGGCCTTCACAAGAATAACAGGGTTTACTCATGTGATGCATTATCTTGATGATTTTCTGTTCCTGGGGGCAGCTGGGGACATAGAGTGTACACGAGCTTTGAATGCATTTTGTGATCTCATGAGGCGCTTTGGAGTGCCATTGGCACCCGGTAAGACAGTGGGGCCGTCTACTTCACTCAAGTTTCTTGGAATAGAGCTCGATTCCGAAGAGGGGTGCTTCCGCTTGCCCAGGGAAAAGGTGGCGAAATTTGAGGCATCGCTCAAAGCATGTATTAGCGCGACCAAAGTGAGATTACATCAGTTACAGCAGGTCGTGGGTCTACTGAATTTTGCCCTGAGGGGGATCCCAATGGCGCGCCCATTTTCCCGCTCAATTGCGCAGGCCATGGTTGGCCTTAAGGAAGGCCACCACCGCACAAGGCTCTCGGCTGAGGTCCGGCAGGACATGCTCATATGGTTGGCATTTCTGGCGGATTTCAACGGTCGGGTCGTGTGGAGCAAACCCGGGGTCTCCTCGGAGGAGTTGGGGTTGTGGACAGACTCGGCAGGGAGTGTTGGATTTGGCGCCATCTTTGGGAATCACTGGTCAGCACAAACCTGGCCGGCATGGTGGCACGAGAATGGGCTCACAGGTAACATAGGATTTCTTGAGCTTTTCCCTATTCTGGTGGCCTTGAAAACATGGCCCGAGGGATTTCGTGACCGCACTGTGGTGTTTCGGTCTGATAATATGACCGTTGTTGAGTGTATCAATAGTCAGGCTGCCCGCTGCAGATGGATCTTGAGATTGCTGAAGGAAATTGTTTTGCTGTGTATGAGACTAAACGTCCACTTTAGGGCAAGACATGTGCCAGGGGTGTTAAATCAGGCTGCTGATGCGCTTTCTCGTTCCCGTATGCAGGCCTTCTGGGGTTTCCTACCCTCAGCTAACCCGGTGGCGGCACCTTTTCCCGAAGCTCTCTGGTCTCTCGGTGCCCCGGACTACAAGACCTTGTGGGAGAGAGTCTAGCTCCCAGAACAAGGAAGGCATACGAAGGTGCGTTCCGTTCCTATTGGTCCTTTTTGGGTTCTGCTGGGGGGGAGCTATGGGGCCAAGAGGAGTATGTCCTGAAGTTTCTGTTATCATTACGTCAGGCAGGCAAATCAGTAGCCACGGCACAAAGGCATCGGGCCGCTATTTCTTTCAAGGCCCGAGCTCATGGTCTCCAGGACCCCACAGCGTCTTTTGTGGTTCAGAAGGCGCTACGTGGGTGGCAACGCCTTGAGGGTCACAGAGTGGATGATAGGCACCCGATAGGTCTGGAAAGGTTGGCCCTGTTAATGTCAGTACTCCCTGCAACATGTTCATCACAATATGAGACAGTACTGTTTAGAGCCGCTTTTTCATTAGCATTCCATGGGGCTATGAGGGTAAGCGAGCTGGTAGCAAGGAATAAGCAGGATACGGGGGGGGACTGTGCCGAGAGCACATCCGCATTGCTGGGGAAACAATGGTGGTCTCCTTTGCCAGGTCCAAGACCGATCAAGGAGCAAACGGCGAGTGTGTAATAGTCCGCCGGATTCCCGGATCGCCCATATGCCCGGTAGCCTGCGTTGAGGAATATTTGGCGCAGAGGGCGGCAGCATGGGGGGGAAGCTTACTGAGGCACGCCGATGCCACCCCGCTGACGAGGTTTCAGTTCCAACGGGTACTTGCGATGGCAATTTCAGCCGCAGGGTTAAACCCGTGTGAGTTCGGGACCCATTCCTTCAGGATAGGGGCTGCGACTGAGGCCACAGCCAGGGGTCTGAGTGTTGATAAAGTGAAACAGTTGGGGCGTTGGTCCTCGAATTGTTATAAACGGTACGTGCGGTTGCACATGTTATGAAACTAATATCATGAACTCACGCTTCTTGTTTTTGTTTGGTTTTACAGTTTCGCATGCTTACGAGGCGGGGCAGACTGTGCAGTCGACCCGACACCTGGGAACCAGCGGTCAAAGGACACCGGCTGTGGACAGAGTGGTGTGGGTCGTGGGCCACTCATACGTGAGGCGTGCCGCAGACGTATTCAAAGCAGGTGACATGATTCACATGGCTGGGGAATACGGGTACAGGGTGACCTTCTACGGAAGGGGCGGGCTCTGTATTGACCAGTTTCAGGTTTTTATCGAGGGTTTGTTAGGGCGGACGAGGTCACCGCCACATATACTCATAGTGCATCTTGGGGGCAATGATTTGGTGACCATTGGCCGACGAGTGCTTCTCGAGGTAATACTATCCACTGTAAGTTGGTTAGCAAAGAGGGTCCCTGGGTGCACAATTGCATGGTCCCACATGATCCCACGGAAGGTGTGGCGGGGGGCTAATTCTGTGTCTGCTTTAAATCATTCTGTGAAGAAGGTAAATAACAAAATTGGTAGATTGTTTCGTACGAATACATTGCATTCTATTCCACATGGGTGTATCAGGGGGGATCAGATGTATTTGGAGGACGGGGTGCATTTGTCCCGGGTGGGGAATGATTTACTCATAGGAGACTTCATAGCTTGGTTGAAGAATTTATAGCCATGACCTTTAAGTAGGAGTTTTGTGGGGGGTACGGATAGCCGGTCAACTATCCAGGCCTGTGGCGGTAAGGTCATGATCGGTGAGCAGTAAATGGAAGATCCCTAGAGGTTTGGGCGTCACCCATTACGGATGGAACGCCCGGGGGGAGGCGGCCATTGGCCCCTCAAACGGGAGGCGGTCCCATCTAAGGATGGGACGCCGAAAGGGAAGGCGGCCATAAGCCCCTTCACTGGGGAGGAGGGGATACGGACCCCTCCTCGGAATTTCCCGGGGCCCGGACATCTGCGACGGCAGGTGTGGTAAGTTGTGTGGGGTGGGAGGGGGGTCTACGCTACCTTCTAGACACCTCACACGAGTCCTCGGACGACCACTAAGATGGCGTCGAGTTAACAGGGGGCCCCCGCTAAGGCAAGGGAAATTGGAAGTTGGCACAGAGGTACAGTCCTCTGTGCGCCCGCCCCTCACAAGTGAGGGGGGAATTGGTATTGGGGATCTGACACCAGTTACGACCTTGCCGTTGGCCCGTAACGTTAGGATGTACAATTTCAATGTTCAGAAATGCATTTGCAGGATGTTTAGTATCGGCTAGGAGAACCTTTGTATTAGAGATGTGTTAAGGTCAGCCAAGAACATCGTACTGTATAAATGAAATTGTACATGATATGAAACTGTTATTTTAATGTTTTAATTTGTTTCATATTTTAATAAATACGGCCGGGAAGGGTAACTCCCTCCCGCCTTCCAAAAGTTCAGAACCGTTTCCGTCGTCCCATCCTTGGGGATTTGTGTTGAGAGGGGGTGGCGGGTATCTCAGCCATATTGCCACAGGATATTAAGTTATTTACTGCCCCTCATAGACAATTTGAAATCGAGTGTGGTCACGCCAGAGACTACAGATGTAAAACATAGCTTGTTTAACATGTATGTTCAACAACATGAAAAACAAATATGCAGATAGAACAATCTGGTCGGTGATACACAGATATTTCTTTACAGGTAAGAACACGAAGTGTATATATTAATGCAGTTGAAACTCATAATTTTACGGTCAGAAATAGCATTTGACATCAATATCGAGTTCTTAATATCATTTACAAAACTTCTGTCCCACTGGTTGTGGATTTTTTGTTAAAATGTCCAATTGGGCGACATTTTTTTTAAACAATGCTTAGGACATGTACATTATATCGGATAATATTCAGGCAAAGACATTCCAGTACTATATTATTTATGAACTATCCATGTTTAATAAATGCCAAAGGCTAGTTTCCAGAGAGCTCATCACATTTTATGCGTGTGCTATCTACGAGGTCTGGTCTCTCAGCTTACACTTTATCAAACTGATGAACATGTTTTGACCAATTAGACTGGGAGCTCCAGATGGATCCGTTGCCTTTTTTGACGGCCTTAGGTTTGGTTCATGAAGCTTTATAGGTAGAGGAAAGAACATTTGCGAACAACATGTTTTGCATGTTGAGGGTGAGGAAGTAGTTGGAGGAGTGGTACCAGAACATCATTGTCATAATATTTTGCCCTAAATATTGTTCAGAAAAATATCATCACACTGGGTTCGATATACTACAATGGGGCAATTCTTTTGTAATAATACCCAGGACACAATATTCATGTTAGACAATATTTTAATGTAGAATATTCTGACATATGTCTTTAGAGGGGACCTCAGTATCAATCTTAGGAGGTCATTTTAAGAATGTGGAATTTGGGATAGCGCCCTGTCAAGCTACCAGTTCTCCTGTTTTATTTATTCTGGTTGAAATCCTGTGTTTCCGACATTGCTTTCTCAGCTGTATCAGCCGCTAGAAAGCCCTGACCTGACACCCTCTTTCCATTTAGGGCGTCAGGTCATAGTTTTGGTCTCACCTCCCTGTTTACAGGAGGGCTTCTACTGGATTTCTCTGCTTGCATGCCATGCAATGCATGGCAGCCCAGGCAGGGAAATCGTTCAATGAGCCCCACAAGCATGGAGAAAATATCCTGCATGTCATAGCGATGTATTGATTATTTTACAAGTATAACCTCCTGCTTTGTTTTTGCTTGAAAAACAAAAAAACATTGCTGATTGTCCGCATCAAAGATGGCGTCCTTCAATGGAGCCACAGCCGCAGTCACTCCACTGAACCACCCAATATCCTTCCCTTTTTCCTTGATATATTTAGATGTGGCATCGGTTCTATGCCAGGCAAAGGAAGACTATGGTCTCTGCTAACCTGGCAGATGGTGGGCCATCGGCCATGCTCTAAATCAGGACCTTGATATTAATGTTGTTGTTTGTTACACTTATTACTTGATACAAGCCATAGATGTTGGTGTAATTGTATTCATTGTTAAGGTTGTTTCAGACACTTTTAAAAACAGTAAATGTAATGTTATCCTTACTACAAGCAAGTTAATCTATCACACTTATCAGGCTGAGTAGAGAAAGCTGTCTTCATGTAGACAATTATTTGGTACTGTTGACCTTTCATTAAATCTTCCATTATACTCCTGTCCACATTCAGTATTTATCCATTGATTTCCCATAACTATGACAAACTAATTTTTCCTCATGTACAAGTCAATATAAACATCGAGACCCTCACGGGTTAGTAACCGCGCTATACAAACTCCTGATTGATTGATTGATTGATTGAACAATTTTAGCAAGTATTGTATAATTGTTATGTAAAACATAAAATGATGATGGTTTCTATACCATACACCGCAAACTAAATTCTGTTTACCTGCTTCATATTTTATATTTGGGGATCCCGGTTTAATGTATCTATTTCTTTTTCATTTACGTAGTTGTTTATCCATATGTAGTCTGTGTTCTTTTGAACAAATAAGTTGCAGGAGTATCTCGTCGCATTTTTTTAAGCTATAACCATGAATCTCTTTTTTAGTACTGTTAGCAGTCATCAATAGAAGAGTAATGCACTTGTATGAAAACATTAGCGTTATCGCTCAAACAAGCACAACTGCAGTTAAAGTAGTCTTTCTTTTAAATCTCGTTGTCAATCTGCAACGATACTGGGCTGCTGGTCATGACTGATGGCGAGTAATTAAAACAAATACCTACAGAAAAAAACATTGTTTCAATCTGAATGTTAGCGTATAGAGCAGTAAAAATGGACAACAGGGCGTCTTTGTACTATTTTATAAGAATATAATTCCCTTGTTCTATCAAATTACTAGAGTATTGTTAGAGGATGAGTAAAGATTCGGATCAAAGCAACACGCTCACACCGTAATTAACGGAATGGAACTCCATAGGTCTTGAGGTAAACTTTGAATTTAAAGTGTGTGGTTACAAGCACTTGAAAGAAATGCCTGCAATTGAATAGGGTCATGATTTTTTGTTTTTGAAACCTGAAGGAGACAAGAATATATATAGGTAGGTTGTGCCGAAATGCGTGAGAGCGAAGTTCAAATAAACCAGAAGACTGAATGGCAAAGCAACTCCTGTGTCGATGTCCGATTTTTATGGTGAAGTCGGAAGTGGTTGGTGTACATATATATATATATATATATATATATATATATATATATATATATATATATATATATACAAAAGACAGTCCTGCTCCAACGAAGAAGAGGCACATACATCAGGTATGTAGGTATAAGGCTTATTTATTCAAAGTCAGGACTCCCACGACCCCGCAATGAAAGAGAGACCCGTTTCGCTTTATCAATCATATATATATGCACAAACAATCTTCACAACCTCCTTGCGGCGAAATGAAGAGATGGACCCAACAGCGTACTCAGGTTAGACAGTTTTTATTTTGTTAAACCTCTCAGCGGTGACGTGTTTCAAGCATCAAGGGCTCTTGTTCACACACAGAGCACCGCACCAGCATACCTTTTAAAGTTTTTTTCTTTCTCTCTTTGCATACACTCTCCCACTAGTGTGTCACATGACCACCTTCATGTAAAATGAGGAAATACTTTTTTAACATATCATGTTTAAATAAAGCATTGTTATGGTTGCATTTTAAATGCCTTTTTACTTTTGCAAAATTTGTAAACTAAATATAAAAATAATTTTCAACTGTATGAATACATTGATGTCACCTATGCATATTATTCCGCAAAGCAGTATAACAATTTCTATGCATGGCAACCGGTTTGTAGTTTACATATTGCTCATGGTGTAAACAGTGCACATGTCGAAGGTTCCAATTGCATTGCCTCAACTCAACCAAAGTGCTAAGTGCCAATAATATCTATAATTCATCATAAATATCTATTTACAATATCTATTTACAATATAAATATTTTTATTTAAAATGGTAGAAAAATATTCTTGAATATACCTCAGCCATAGCATATTCGTCTTTGGCTAATCTTATTATGAACCTTTTGACACCATGTTTAATAACAAACCGTTGTCTATCATATAATCAATATCGAGTAATGTCAATGCTTATTTGATTTTATTCGCTCCTCTAAGTCCTCACTACTGTGTGGTTTTACAGTGATAAGTGCTAAATTAAAAACACCTTGTGTTGTCCTCGTATTGTGCTTTATAAAAATATTTTTTTCTTTTTTGCATTTTATGTTTCTATGTTGAGACAACCTTATGTACAATAAAATCCACAACAAGAATTCCTTAAACTAATGTACGTGTGAGAAAGTTATTTACAAAAAAATGTCCCTGAACTCTACTGCTGGGAGTTCTGACCAGCCAAAAGGTGCTTGTTCCAGTTCTTGGCCTCTGGAGGTTGTTCCTGTTGCTGTGAGCTAAAAAGACTTGAAGAAACCGAGAAGATCGACGCATCGCCCTTCCAGCACCTGATTTTCAGACGCAGCACCACCATGCGGGAAGAATTCCCATGCACAGTCGCTATGCGGCCAAAGAATGGACACAGCGCCTGTCAATAGCTGAAAAATCCACTGCACCTACCTCCAAAGTCCAAGATCACTGTACTGAGTCCGATGCCGGCCCTGATGTGCGGCTGAAAGAATCGATACATCGTGGGACCTCAGCTAAAGAAATTGACTCAGGGCCTGCTTTGTCGCTTCCGCATCGACCTCCAGCCCATTCAGATTTCCACGCATCTCACCTGTGTGGCAAGTTTTCCGATGCAGCATCCATAGACCAGAACCGTCCTGGAATCGATGTACTGCTTCCTCCTACTTTCCAGATTCGATGCATCACTTCTCCTGTGTGCAGCAGAACTGTTGCACCGCCCCGATGACTCAGGAACTGACGCCTCACTGTTTCTCTGATGCTTCCTTTCTCTGCAGCTGTTTGCCCTTTGGAACTTTGATTCATCTAAGGTACATTGTGTAGAATGACACATCTATAGATTTCTATGGACAGAATTGCTTGAAACCTTTTAAAAATCATATTTTTAAGTTGTGTATATTGGTGTTTTGTCATTTTGGTCTTGTTTTGTTTAGATAAAAATACTTTGAGCATTACTAATGAGGCCTTGCAACATTTTTGTGCTTCCGTTGCTATACTTTTTGTGACGTATCGGCAGCGTAAAACATGCCTCCTGCTGCGCCGTATTTACAAAGTGACGCATCTAAACAGATGCGTCACTTAGTAAACTCCTGCGCTACATTATACCTTTTTTCACTGCGCCACTTCTAGGGTGCAAATGCGTTAATATCTTACGCCTGCCTCACAGCAGGCATAAGACTGATGTAGGCCCTTTCACATGTGAAAGTACACATTGCTGGAGTTGCGTCACTTTTGTGAAACGCTCCAGCAATGCGTCACGTTTGTGCCATGCAGATACGTCAGAAAGACTGACATATCTATAACTCCTTGCGACATGATGCGTCATACAGGAAATATGACGCATCAATCATGTCGCAAGGAGGGTGCACTGAGAAGTGTCGTATCGCTGCTTTCACGGTCATAAATGAGGTCCTTTAATTTTCTCAACTGGTTCAGTGTTTATTTGTAGTGTTTTCACTGTGCTACTGTAAGACAGGCTGCAACTACATCACACATTGCCTCAGAGAGAAGCCTGTCTGCTCGTCCCAAGCTACCAAGTGGGGTGAGCAGGGGTTGTCTAAGTGTGTAATCACCTTATCCTGACTTGAAGGAAGGATCCCTACTTGGACAGGGTTGCATACCTCTGCCAACTAGAGACCCCCGTTTCAAACAAGAAGTAAAATAGACAACAGAAGTCTCAAGATTATTCTAGCCTATATTCATTAAAAGCTTAGGTTATTAAAAATTAGATTATAAAATGTGTTAACTTGTAAAATCTAGGGAAGAAGCTATGTGTCAATCAGAAAAACTATACAATCGCTCTGATTGTTTAAAGCAGTAATTAGTCCCAATTCGAGCATTCTCTAAGTCTGGACAATAGATTCCATCTAGCCCTCTGATATTATTCATTCATACATTTTCTTCTTATGAACCAAGCTGCTGGCAGGAAACTAGAAAGAGGGACCACTATTGTTGGGTTGGTGTCAATTTTGCAGATTCATAAACCCTCCCAATAGTGTCTGCTCCTCATTTTTAAGGCAGAGTGGTTTGATCAATTTCAGTTGTGGTGTATTATATGCTGGGCTGAAAAAAAACATTTTGGCAATTTAACAGCTTGCATTGCACACAGGACATATACCATTACTTGCCATAAGTTTAGACCAGATTCTATTAAAGGAGGTTATGGGTAGGGTGCCCATCCTTAACTAAATGTACAACTTCCTTATGGGTGAAGGTAGTATGATGGTGTAATAACCGACTTTTACGACCCTTTTTAAAAGGAGGATGATGGAGGATGACTCCAGCCTATTACCCTTATAGTATAGGGATTAGGACTATAAGTAGGACCTATCCATAAGGCACAGTAGTGCATTTTCGTACCCTTTTCCTTAGATCAGGGCCTATAAGCTAAAGCTAGGGGATAGATATATAAGTATTAGTGATGATCCGTCCTTTTGTAAGAGTATTAGTACCTTTTCTATGGAGCCATGCATATTTTGGGCCTTGCAGGCCTTAAACGGGACAGACTCCATCTTGCCTTTTGCCTGGTAGCTGGAGAGGCTTTCTAGGTTAAATGTAATATTTTAGTTTCAAGGTGTTGTTCGCTTGGAGAGAACCGGTTCAGGCTGGCCCTTATCGAAAGACTGTATTTTTCTCCACTCCGAAGACACAACTTCAGGCCGGCCGGCTGGGAACGTGTCCTTGGTACGGGGAGGTACAAGAATTTGGTGGGCGGCAGGTTACTGGCCGTAACTTTCCATGAAGGGACAGCTTCCATATTAGTGAAAGTGTTAGGCACTGAGTCAGTCAGTCCGTAGGCGGCAGCTAGCCGTTAGCATCTATGCCATTAATTATTTCTGCGGCAGACAATCGCCATTTTGAAGTCTGAGAAAAGATTCCTAAACCGAGACTCTCTGAGAACGAGAGAGAGAGAGAGAGAGAGAGAGAGAGAGAGAGACGGTAGCTAATAACGAGCAAGGTTCCAGTGACTTGGGGGGAAGCAGAGGAGGTTGAGCCTAGCGGTGCTGACGTGTACTTGTGACGGCTGAGGTGGACCCCCGAGACGAGCCAAGACACAGACGAGACGAGAACCTAGATGACTGCCGAGTCCAAACTTCATATTAACCAGGTGATATCTGCCCCTTCCCTTGCGAAGCGCGCACCTTAACCTCTACCTTTTTCTTTGCAGCATATATACGTATAGATATATATATATATATTGTGTAGTATTGTGTTTATTTCTTTTACTGTAATAAATGCCCCCATTTTTGGTGAACCGACATGTGCCTTGTATTCTTGTTCGATCATAGTAATCTAGTTCTCCTAGTCAGGCGTTGTTTGCATGAACGGATGTGAATCCCGGTCAGGTAAGGAGTGACTGAATAAGTAGGGAGGCAGGGAACAGTTGATGTCAAGAACGGAAGGCACATATTATAATTCGAACACTATACTAATTTCCATTGCCGTAGTTTTACCCTGAATAGATAACTACAGATTTCATCCCTGAGGATTCATAGGAAAGTGATTGTCGTTGGTACACGGCGTTAATGAGAGCACCTAAGGATAGGTGTGTAGGTCTACCGGATTGTAGACCGTGTGTAAATGAGAGCACCGGAGGGATACGGTGCGGAGGCCTGCAAGATTGTAGGCCATGTGTGAGTGAGAGCACCCAAGATTGAGGGGTGTGTAGGTCTGCTGGATTGCAGACCGGGTATAAATGAGAGCACTGGGACTGCAGGCCCACGTGTGTAGACGCGCCGGATCGCGTGTCAAGTGAATAAAGTGCGAAATGGTACATTATCAGACCTGCCCCAGGGTAGACTAGTCTGGGCTTATGTGGCCGCGAGACTAATAGGTGTGAATAGGATATTGTAGAACCAATGCTTGTTTATTGCTATTTTCCCCATCCTTAGGTACGAGATGTTAGACATATGTCTATATCCATTGTAAATACGTTCTAAGGAGGGAGTTGTTTACGTTCCGGCTGGATTAGAGGGGCTCCTGGGAGCCGATTCCATCTGGTCCAAAAATCTGGTCGGTACAGATGGTCTATTATAAAGTTCAGAAAGGAATTGGTTAGGCATCCAAGAAAAGATACACCTCAGGTTTGTCTTCTGCACGGTTTGCCAGAATGTCTTTTTCACTGGTTAACATGTACTTGAGGTGCACCTAGTTAAAATAACAAATTATGCATATATTTTAACCAAGAGATTATTAACACTTGAGGTCTGCTGATTATGTTGATTAACGTGCTATGTAATGGGCCATTTCTTCAGTTAACCTGAGCCTTAGTCACTACAAGATGGGTTTCTATCTGGTACTATTGCTTTTCTTGCTCAGATTGAGGTCCAAGAGCAAGGGTGTTATGGGGTAGCTCTGCTGTAATTTTAGCAAGGATCTTATAAAGGAGTTTCCAATGGGGGTAGATCTTCAACTTCACCATGGCCCCACAGTTAAGCACCATGCAGCCTCGTACTAACAGCCTGTGCTCTGTAGACCTACAAAGTGCGAGAAACTGGGACATTTTTAAAGCCCCCCAAAAACTTAATAACAGCGCTGGATCTATGTTTTAGGCTGACCGTTCTTTTAATGACGTGTTCTTCCCTTCTATTGTTCCCTGACAAGGTAATGCCTAGATAGTCAATCTCTTTAATTTTTTTCTCGAGGTTTAGAGCCCACAGGGATCGTACACCTGTTCAGACTCTTCTCACTAAAAGTCATCAATGTGGTCTTTGAAGCATTAATTCAAAGCCTGTTTAATTTGCAGAACTCGCTGAATTTATTTATGAGGGTCTGTAGGCCTCCAGATGTTTTGGAGATCAGAAGGGTATTGTCAGCAAAGGGTATCGTCAATGAAGAGTAGCACTGGGATTTTCTTCCCCGATAAGGTGGGCAAGTAATTTTCTGACTTGGGTAAAAATTCTATGCACCCATTTATAAAAAGTAAATACAATGTGGGAGCCAGCACGCACCCCGGTTGCACCGATCTGCATATTTCTATCTTGCCCATAAAGTCCCCTTCCAGGCTACTGTGGAACCTTGCATAATTCTATGTAGGTGTATAATGATGGATAACAAATTAGGGGGGATATTCATAGCAGACAAAAGTTTCACAATTTAGTCCTTGCCCAATTGCATTGTTTCCACCTGATAAGTTGAAACAGAAAGACTTTGTCAACAGTGCTTACTTTTTATTGGAAACGGGCCTAGAGTTCAGTTAAAATGGAATTGTCCAACATCCAGGCTGCAAGTATGTCCAAAACATGCTCACAAAACATTTTCTGCAAGTTATCCAATAGTTGATCAGGCAGTAGTTTGTTGAGTCATAGCAGGATCCTTTCTTAAAAATGGGGACTATCTCACAGCTCTTCTACGTCTCTGAGATCGGTCCTCCCTGGAGGATTGTGTTGCTTAAGATGTTAATGTATGGCAACCATAAGTCAGGGTTAGAACGATGGAGCTTAGCTGGTATTTTGTCAGGGCCAGGAGCCTTTCCTACTTTCTGGGAATTCAGAGCTGCTCCACTCTCTGGCTAACACATGAGACTCTGTGCCTCATTTTTCCCTCATGCAAAAGAAAGTGCCAGAAGAGCTTAGAATCCTTACCCTAAGTTGCTTCCAGTAACTTATCTCTAGATATTAAAAACAGTTCAATAGAAGTTAGTCTTAAAAAAAGCACCTGCCGCAATGGTAAAAATGCAGGTTTTGCTTTTCTCTGCTCTATGTGACAGGCACGACGCAGTGCCTGCCACATGGTGCAGGGAAATGTAGGGGCACCATAGGTGCCCCTTCAAGTGCACAAACCAACTGCCCCTGCACAAGGGGGGTTCGCAAAGAGCCCCTAAAGTCCATCCACGCAAGCCTTTCCAAGGGGGTGAACCGCCATGGAAAGGCTAATCAGACGGCTGGCACCGCAACTATTCTAGGGATGCAGGCGGTCCAACAGGCAATCGGAACAATTGCCACTCTCTGACCAGTGGTGGCCGGGCTTTACGGCCGCCAGCATATCACCCTCCATCACAATCTGGCGGATGGAAAATGGCAAAATGATCGCAGTGAACCCGATCGTAATCAGCCCCTTTTTTCAGATTAATTATACAATTAACATAAATAATGATCAATTACATGAAAATATTAATTTAAAATGAATTATTAATTAATTATAATTCATTTATTTCCCACCCTGAACTTTTAAAACCCACAACCTGACACAGTACTTAAAATAAAAATATTTTTATAGTAAATTTGAAAACTACTAACAATTAAAATACTATATTAAAAAACATGAACAATAATTATTTTAAAAAAGCAAGATGGCGTCCACGCGTGTGGACGCATAAGCTGACCGCTCCTGCCCCATCTTGCAAGTTGGCGGAACGGAGGAAAGACGGGGACGGCGATGATAGTAGCCTGCTACTCTATTTTTGTTTAAAGGGCACCTTAAAACATTTTCAGTGTGTGCATAATCGTGATACTTACGCTGCCTTTCAGGGGATCCTTCTTTGAACGTTAGAAGCAGCTGATGCCTGAAGCATTGATTTCTCTCGCAGCGGGACTCCTCAGGCCGAAGGACTCGTTAGGCGGCTGAAGCTGCAGACTGACTCCGCCTCCCAAGAGCAGGGTATGCTTCCACCATTGACTGCACTCACATTCGAGCTGTAAGCCGCGAGTGCAGAGCGAGGATGCGGCCGAAGGGGCCCTGAGGCAGACCGCGAGCCCAAGAGGATCATAATCCTTGTGGCGAGACTGAGGAGAGCAATAAGAATCTCTGTAATTTGCTCAAAAATGTTAAAAAAGATTTGGAGGCCACAGGAGTTACAGCGGGCGGGTCTGATAATGGAAAAATACTGGCAATTTTTTCTGTGACAAAAGAAAAACGGAAGGGGAGAAAAACTGTTTCAGTCTAAGAAAATGGATTACAAGTATCAGAGGCAACAACAGGAGTCATGGTGCGTAACTTAGGAACAACGGTTGTGCCGGGTTTGCAATTACAGCAAGATACTATGTCTACGATCTCAAGCACTACCGCAGGCAGTACTGTGATTGAAGGCTCTTAGGATATGAATACTTTGGAGGGTGCTGCAGGTGTAGAAGCTCCCAAACAGGGCGATACCCAACTTTTTAATCTCCAGTCTGTTACCCATCAGGGAAATATTCAAGCTCAGTCACTGAATGCGGAATCTGGAGATTTTTATTCTTTATCATATCAGTCTACATCATCCTGCGAAGATTTGGTTTTACAGCACTCCAGGCAGATGAATATGGCCGGTGGCAGCGCTCATAGTAGCATCTGCTTGGATGATTCAGTTGACTTTGCTGATGGTAGCCCTCATACAGTGCGAAAAAGACCTAAACCTATAACAGATAAGGGAGGGGCGCAAAGGCTACATCAACCTGTTGACTATGAATCATACAACCCCCTGGAAGAGGAAATTTTGTTGTCACTGATATATCAGTCAATAATGTCCCATCGTGATGAAACTCATGAGGAGAGCCAAAGGGTCCAAAATTTGTGCCGGAAATTGCAGAGTTCGGTTTGCCGGTTGGCTAAGTCTCAGGCTGACTTTTCATCACGGTTTAACGATGCAGAACCTCGGATAGCAAACTTAGAGGATGAACTGGCGCAACAAAAGTCTACTGCAGAATCACTGTGCAACATTAAGGAGGACACTCAATGGAAAATGGCCGATTTTCAGAATTTCGCATGCAGGAACAATTTGAGAGTCTTACAGATTCCAGAAGGAAAGGAAGGACAGGACCATCGCAAATTTATTGTGGAACTGTATAAAAATGCCTTTCCTGAACTAAGCAAATGGGATTGGGACAGGGAGATTGAAAGAGCGCATAGGTTTCCTTTCAACATTCGTCTTCGTGCTGGGCAAACTGAGAATAAGCCTAGAGTTTTATTAAATCTCCTTTAACAGTTTTTTGGCTCGTGAGGAGGTTTTTCAGCTGGCTCGCCCCGACAAGAAGAGCGCGGGGGTTGAATTTGAATTTTTTGTTAGGCCAAACTTTTGTAGATATACTATGGAGAATCGCTGGCAGTCACGCCAGCTAATTAGTTAGTTTCAGGCTAAAGGGGCGCAGGCATACTTAATGAATCCTGCTAAGCTGAATTTTTTTTTCTAGAACGCACTCGATTTTTCACTAATAAGGGCCTGGCCAATGAGTATTTGAATTCTATCTAGGTATTAGGGTCAAGGAGCTATTACATGTATAAGGGTGTTATCCTTTTGTGGTGAGATTGTTAAGCAATTTACTCTTGTCTCTTTACAATTCTTAAAAATAATAATATGAAAAAAAATTAACTTCCTACCAGTCTGGTGGAGGTAAGGATTTCCTCTTTCCCGACTGGACGAACTTGCAAGTACGGGCAGGGGACCACGGAAGCGTGACATCTACAGGACCATAAGTCCTAAAGCCTGGGGAATTGGGGGGTTATGGAGGGGAAGTGGGGGGTTGGATGGGGTGAAGGGTACCTGAGGTGGGGGAAAATGGGTAAAAATCCACAGTTTCAAAAATGGAGAAGAGCAATAAAATAAAAATGCAGATACAAGCTTGTAGTTTACTTTATGTTAAAATGCTTAATAAGGTATCAAATATTGAACCCGGTTTTGGCTCTCTAATGGTTTCTAGAGGGATTAAAATATGTTCTTTAAATGTTTCAGGCCTCAATAATATTAACAAAAGGGAGAGGGTATCCGCCGAACTGCGAAACACTCAGCCGGACTTTGTAGGTCTTCAAGAGGCGCATCTGCCATGGAGCAAACACCATCTTTTAACAGATTTAGGGTTTGCAGTAGTTGCGGCCTCCCAGCAATCAGTAATGACTCGGGGGTTGCGATATTAGTTTGAAAAAATATGCATACGGTGAGTCGCTGCTTGGCAGATAAGCTAGGGGGTTGGGCCATAGTTGAATGTAGAGTGGAAATCCGGAATTTTACATTATGCACCATTTATGGGTTTAATTTAGATGAGGCCTCAATCTTAGAGCAATTACATTTGGAGTTAGTATCCTGGGCAACACCACTGATTATATGTGGGGATATAAACATTAATTTAACTAGCCAAGAGTTGGTTGGTGGACCTCAACAGTATAGAGGACACAAAGCCCGGGTATTTAAGTCCCTTTGCAATTTATTAAAACATCATGGTTTAACTGATGCATGGGGCAAATTACATTCGACTGACCCAGGGTATACGTTTTACTCCTTTCCCACGAAAAAATGGTTCGACTGGATTACATTTTTTTAATGACAGCCTCTTTAGTGGGGGCGTCAATGCAAATATTTCCCAGGATATCATCAGATCATGCCCCAATTGTTTTGGAGATGGCAGGCTTTGGGGTTGATGCCAAACCTAGAAATGTTTCTTTTGGGGAAAGCAGCGGGTCCTGACAATATTCCTGGAGAGATTTATAAGCTCTTTTTTGAGCAATTGAAAGAAATGTTGCTTGCCACTTTTAAGGCAGCTCCAATGTGGACGGCCCCTAAATCATGGGATGAAGCCACTATTGTGGTTTTCAGTAAGAAGGGTTAAGCTCCAGAGCTGCCTGGGTCATACCTCCCGATTTCTTTATTAAATTGCGACTGTAAAATATACTCGAAAATACTTGCTAACCCTCTCTCTAAAAATATTACTGCATTGGTATCTGTAAGCCAACATGGATTCATTCCTGGCAGGGGTACAGTTGCACATGTCAATAAAGTAGTGACTCTTTTTGATTTTGCCCATGTTGAGAAACAACAATTAGGGTTACTTCTATTAGACACGGAAAAAGCGTTTAACCGCGTGGAATGGGATTCTTTGTGGAAATTAATGAAACATGCTGGTTTTCAGAAAGGTTTTATGAATGCCGTACAGGTCTTGTATGCTACACCGGTTGCATGAATAGCTGCAATGGGGCTGACATCTAATGCAGTAAAAATTACAAGAGGGACAAGGCAAGGATGCCCCTGTTCTCCTTTGCTTTTTGCTTCATACATAAATCCGTTTGTGGACATGTTAAGCCTGCTAGGCACCGCAACTATTCTAGGGATGCAGGCGGTCCAACAGGCAATCGGAACAATTGCCACTCTCTGACCAGTGGTGCTCGGGCTTTACGGCCGCCAGCACATCACCCTCCATCACAATCTGGCGGATGGAAAATGGCAAAATGATCGCAGTGAACCTGATCGTAATCAGCCCCTTTTTTCAGATTAATTATACAATTAACATAAATAATGATTAATTACATGAAAATATTAATTTAAAATGAATTATTAATTAATTATAATTCATTTATTTCCCGCCCTGAACTTTTAAAACCCACAACCCCACAACCTGACACAGTACTTAAAATAAAAATATTTTTATAGTAAATTTGAAAACTACTAACAATTAAAATACTATATTAAAAAACATGAACAATAATTATTTTAAAAAACCAAGATGGCGTCCACGCGAGTGGACGCATAAGCTGACCGCTCCTGCCCCATCTTGCAAGTTGGCGGAACGGAGGAAAGACGGGGACGGCGATGATAGTAGCCTGCTACTCTATTTTTGTTTAAAGGGCACCTTAAAACATTTTCAGTGTGTGCATAATCGTGATACTTACGCTGCCTTTCAGGGGATCCTTCTTTGAACGTTAGAAGCAGCTGATGCCTGAAGCATTGATTTCTCTCGCAGCGGGACTCCTCAGGCCGAAGGACTCGTTAGGCGGCTGAAGCTGCAGACTGACTCCGCCTCCCAAGAGCAGGGTATGTTTCCACCATTGACTGCACTCACATTCGAGCTGTAAGCTGCGAGTGCAGAGCGAGGATGCGGCCGAAGGGGCCCTGAGGCAGACCGCGAGCCCAAGAGGATCATAATCCTTGTGGCGAGACCGAGGAGAGCAATAAGAATCTCTGTAATTTGCTCAAAAATGTTAAAAAAGATTTGGAGGCCACAGGAGTTACAGCGGGCGGGTCTGATAATGGAAAAATACTGGCAATTTTTTCTGTGACAAAAGAAAAACGGAAGGGGAGAAAAACTGTTTCAGTCTAAGAAAATGGATTACAAGTATCAGAGGCAACAACAGGAGTCATGGTGCGTAACTTAGGAACAACGGTTGTGCCGGGTTTGCAATTACAGCAAGATACTATGTCTACGATCTCAAGCACTACCGCAGGCAGTACTGTGATTAAGGGCTCTTTGGATATGAATACTTTGGAGGGTGCTGCAGGTGTAGAAGCTCCCAAACAGGGCGATACCCAACTTTTTAATCTCCAGTCTGTTACCCATCAGGGAAATGTTCAAGCTCAGTCACTGGATGCGGAATCTGGAGATTTTTATTCTTTATCATATCAGTCTACATCATCCTGCGAAGATTTGGTTTTACAGCACTCCAGGTAGATGAATATGGACGGTGGCAGCGCTCATAGTAGCATCTGCTTGGATGATTCAGTAGACTTTGCTGATGGTAGCCCTCATACAGTGCGAAAAAGACCTAAACCTATAACAGATAAGGGAGGGGCGCAAAGGCTACATCAACCTGTTGACTATGAATCATACAACCCCCTGGAAGAGGAAATTTTGTTGTCACTGATATATCAGTCAATAATGTCCCATCGTGATGAAACTCATGAGGAGAGCCAAAGGGTCCAAAATTTGTGCCGGAAATTGCAGAGTTCGGTTTGCCGGTTGGCTAAGTCTCAGGCTGACTTTTCATCACGGTTTAACGATGCAGAACCTCGGATAGCAAACTTAGAGGATGAACTGGCGCAACAAAAGTCTACTGCAGAATCACTGTGCAACATTAAGGAGGACACTCAATGGAAAATGGCCGATTTTCAGAATTTCGCATGCAGGAACAATTTGAGAGTCTTACAGATTCCAGAAGGAAAGGAAGGACAGGACCATCGCAAATTTATTGTGGAACTGTATAAAAATGCCTTTCCTGAACTAAGCAAATGGGATTGGGACAGGGAGATTGAAAGAGCGCATAGGTTTCCTTTCAACATTCGTCTTCGTGCTGGGCAAACTGAGAATAAGCCTAGAGTTTTATTAAATCTCCTTTAACAGTTTTTTGGCTCGTGAGGAGGTTTTTCAGCTGGCTCGCCCCGACAAGAAGAGCGCGGGGGTTGAATTTGAATTTTTTGTTAGGCCAAACTTTTGTAGATATACTATGGAGAATCTCTGGCAGTCACGCCAGCTAATTAGTTAGTTTCAGGCTAAAGGGGCGCAGGCATACTTAATGAATCCTGCTAAGCTGAATTTTTTTTTCTAGAACGCACTCGATTTTTCACTAATAAGGGCCTGGCCAAGGAGTATTTGAATTCTATCTAGGTATTAGGGTCAAGGAGCTATTACATGTATAAGGGTGTTATCCTTTTGTGGTGAGATTGTTAAGCAATTTACTCTTGTCTCTTTACAATTCTTAAAAATAATAATATGAAAAAAAATTAACTTCCTACCAGTCTGGTGGAGGTAAGGATTTCCTCTTTCCCGACTGGACGAACTTGCAAGTACGGGCAGGGGACCACGGAAGCGTGACATCTACAGGACCATAAGTCCTAAAGCCTGGGGAATTGGGGGGTTATGGAGGGGAAGTGGGGGGTTGGATGGGGTGAAGGGTACCTGAGGTGGGGGAAAAATGGGTAAAAATCCACAGTTTCAAAAATGGAGAAGAGCAATAAAATAAAAATGCAGATACAGGCTTGTAGTTTACTTTATGTTAAAATGCTTAATAAGGTATCAAATATTGAACCCGGTTTTGGCTCTCTAATGGTTTCTAGAGGGATTAAAATATGTTCTTTAAATGTTTCAGGCCTCAATAATATTAACAAAAGGGAAAGGGTATCCGCCGAACTGCGAAACACTCAGCCGGACTTTGTAGGTCTTCAAGAGGCGCATCTGCCATGGAGCAAACACCATCTTTTAACAGATTTAGGGTTTGCAGTAGTTGCGGCCTCCCAGCAATCAGTAATGACTCGGGGGTTGCGATCTTAGTTTGAAAAAATATGCATACGGTGAGTCGCTGCTTGGCAGATAAGCTAGGGGGTTGGGCCATAGTTGAATGTAGAGTGGAAATCCGGAATTTTACATTATGCACCATTTATGGGTTTAATTTAGATGAGGCCTCAATCTTAGAGCAATTACATTTGGAGTTAGTATCCTGGGCAACACCACTGATTATATGTGGGGATATAAACATTAATTTAACTAGCCAAGAGTTGGTTGGTGGACCTCAACAGTATAGAGGACACAAAGCCCGGGTATTTAAGGCCCTTTGCAATTTATTAAAACATCATGGTTTAACTGATGCATGGGGCAAATTACATTCGACTGACCCAGGGTATACGTTTTACTCCTTTCCCACGAAAAAATGGTTCGACTGGATTACATTTTTTTAATGACAGCCTCTTTAGTGGGGGCGTCAATGCAAATATTTCCCAGGATATCATCAGATCATGCCCCAATTGTTTTGGAGATGGCAGGCTTTGGGGTTGATGCCAAACCTAGAAATGTTTCTTTTGGGGAAAGCAGCGGGTCCTGACAATATTCCTGGAGAGATTTATAAGCTCTTTTTTGAGCAATTGAAAGAAATGTTGCTTGCCACTTTTAAGGCAGCTCCAATGTGGACGGCCCCTAAATCATGGGATGAAGCCACTATTGTGGTTTTCAGTAAGAAGGGTTAAGCTCCAGAGCTGCCTGGGTCATACCTCCCGATTTCTTTATTAAATTGCGACTGTAAAATATACTCGAAAATACTTGCTAACCCTCTCTCTAAAAATATTACTGCATTGGTATCTGTAAGCCAACATGGATTCATTCCTGGCAGGGGTACAGTTGCACATGTCAATAAAGTAGTGACTCTTTTTGATTTTGCCCATGTTGAGAAACAACAATTAGGGTTACTTCTATTAGACACGGAAAAAGCGTTTAACCGCGTGGAATGGGATTCTTTGTGGAAATTAATGAAACATGCTGGTTTTCAGAAAGGTTTTATGAATGCCGTACAGGTCTTGTATGCTACACCGGTTGCATGAATAGCTGCAATGGGGCTGACATCTAATGCAGTAAAAATTACAAGAGGGACAAGGCAAGGATGCCCCTGTTCTCCTTTGCTTTTTGCTTCATACATAAATCCGTTTGTGGACATGTTAAGCCTGCTAGGCACCGCAACTATTCTAGGGATGCAGGCGGTCCAACAGGCAATCGGAACAATTGCCACTCTCTGACCAGTGGTGCTCGGGCTTTACGGCCGCCAGCACATCACCCTCCATCACAATCTGGCGGATGGAAAATGGCAAAATGATCGCAGTGAACCTGATCGTAATCAGCCCCTTTTTTCAGATTAATTATACAATTAACATAAATAATGATTAATTACATGAAAATATTAATTTAAAATGAATTATTAATTAATTATAATTCATTTATTTCCCACCCTGAACTTTTAAAACCCACAACCCCACAACCTGACACAGTACTTAAAATAAAAATATTTTTATAGTAAATTTGAAAACTACTAACAATTAAAATACTATATTAAAAAACATGAACAATAATTATTTTAAAAAACCAAGATGGCGTCCACGCGAGTGGACGCATAAGCTGACCGCTCCTGCCCCATCTTGCAAGTTGGCGGAACGGAGGAAAGACGGGGACGGCGATGATAGTAGCCTGCTACTCTATTTTTGTTTAAAGGGCACCTTAAAACATTTTCAGTGTGTGCATAATCGTGATACTTACGCTGCCTTTCAGGGGATCCTTCTTTGAACGTTAGAAGCAGCTGATGCCTGAAGCATTGATTTCTCTCGCAGCGGGACTCCTCAGGCCGAAGGACTCGTTAGGCGGCTGAAGCTGCAGACTGACTCCGCCTCCCAAGAGCAGGGTATGTTTCCACCATTGACTGCACTCACATTCGAGCTGTAAGCTGCGAGTGCAGAGCGAGGATGCGGCCGAAGGGGCCCTGAGGCAGACCGCGAGCCCAAGAGGATCATAATCCTTGTGGCGAGACCGAGGAGAGCAATAAGAATCTCTGTAATTTGCTCAAAAATGTTAAAAAAGATTTGGAGGCCACAGGAGTTACAGCGGGCGGGTCTGATAATGGAAAAATACTGGCAATTTTTTCTGTGACAAAAGAAAAACGGAAGGGGAGAAAAACTGTTTCAGTCTAAGAAAATGGATTACAAGTATCAGAGGCAACAACAGGAGTCATGGTGCGTAACTTAGGAACAACGGTTGTGCCGGGTTTGCAATTACAGCAAGATACTATGTCTACGATCTCAAGCACTACCGCAGGCAGTACTGTGATTGAGGGCTCTTTGGATATGAATACTTTGGAGGGTGCTGCAGGTGTAGAAGCTCCCAAACAGGGCGATACCCAACTTTTTAATCTCCAGTCTGTTACCCATCAGGGAAATGTTCAAGCTCAGTCACTGGATGCGGAATCTGGAGATTTTTATTCTTTATCATATCAGTCTACATCATCCTGCGAAGATTTGGTTTTACAGCACTCCAGGTAGATGAATATGGACGGTGGCAGCGCTCATAGTAGCATCTGCTTGGATGATTCAGTTGACTTTGCTGATGGTAGCCCTCATACAGTGCGAAAAAGACCTAAACCTATAACAGATAAGGGAGGGGCGCAAAGGCTACATCAACCTGTTGACTATGAATCATACAACCCCCTGGAAGAGGAAATTTTGTTGTCACTGATATATCAGTCAATAATGTCCCATCGTGATGAAACTCATGAGGAGAGCCAAAGGGTCCAAAATTTGTGCCGGAAATTGCAGAGTTCGGTTTGCCGGTTGGCTAAGTCTCAGGCTGACTTTTCATCACGGTTTAACGATGCAGAACCTCGGATAGCAAACTTAGAGGATGAACTGGCGCAACAAAAGTCTACTGCAGAATCACTGTGCAACATTAAGGAGGACACTCAATGGAAAATGGCCGATTTTCAGAATTTCGCATGCAGGAACAATTTGAGAGTCTTACAGATTCCAGAAGGAAAGGAAGGACAGGACCATCGCAAATTTATTGTGGAACTGTATAAAAATGCCTTTCCTGAACTAAGCAAATGGGATTGGGACAGGGAGATTGAAAGAGCGCATAGGTTTCCTTTCAACATTCGTCTTCGTGCTGGGCAAACTGAGAATAAGCCTAGAGTTTTATTAAATCTCCTTTAACAGTTTTTTGGCTCGTGAGGAGGTTTTTCAGCTGGCTCGCCCCGACAAGAAAAGCGCGGGGGTTGAATTTGAATTTTTTGTTAGGCCAAACTTTTGTAGATATACTATGGAGAATCGCTGGCAGTCACGCCAGCTAATTAGTTAGTTTCAGGCTAAAGGGGCGCAGGCATACTTAATGAATCCTGCTAAGCTGAATTTTTTTTTTCTAGAACGCACTCGATTTTTCACTAATAAGGGCCTGGCCAAGGAGTATTTGAATTCTATCTAGGTATTAGGGTCAAGGAGCTATTACATGTATAAGGGTGTTATCCTTTTGTGGTGAGATTGTTAAGCAATTTACTCTTGTCTCTTTACAATTCTTAAAAATAATAATATGAAAAAAAATTTACTTCCTACCAGTCTGGTGGAGGTAAGGATTTCCTCTTTCCCGACTGGACGAACTTGCAAGTACGGGCAGGGGACCACGGAAGCGTGACATCTACAGGACCATAAGTCCTAAAGCCTGGGGAATTGGGGGGTTATGGAGGGGAAGTGGGGGGTTGGATGGGGTGAAGGGTACCTGAGGTGGGGGAAAAATGGGTAAAAATCCACAGTTTCAAAAATGGAGAAGAGCAATAAAATAAAAATGCAGATACAAGCTTGTAGTTTACTTTATGTTAAAATGCTTAATAAGGTATCAAATATTGAACCCGGTTTTGGCTCTCTAATGGTTTCTAGAGGGATTAAAATATGTTCTTTAAATGTTTCAGGCCTCAATAATATTAACAAAAGGGAGAGGGTATCCGCCGAACTGCGAAACACTCAGCCGGACTTTGTAGGTCTTCAAGAGGCGCATCTGCCATGGAGCAAACACCATCTTTTAACAGATTTAGGGTTTGCAGTAGTTGCGGCCTCCCAGCAATCAGTAATGACTCGGGGGTTGCGATATTAGTTTGAAAAAATATGCATACGGTGAGTCGCTGCTTGGCAGATAAGCTAGGTGGTTGGGCCATAGTTGAATGTAGAGTGGAAATCCGGAATTTTACATTATGCACCATTTATGGGTTTAATTTAGATGAGGCCTCAATCTTAGAGCAATTACATTTGGAGTTAGTATCCTGGGCAACACCACTGATTATATGTGGGGATATAAACATTAATTTAACTAGCCAAGAGTTGGTTGGTGGACCTCAACAGTATAGAGGACACAAAGCCCGGGTATTTAAGGCCCTTTGCAATTTATTAAAACATCATGGTTTAACTGATGCATGGGGCAAATTACATTCGACTGACCCAGGGTATACGTTTTACTCCTTTCCCACGAAAAAATGGTTCGACTGGATTACATTTTTTTAATGACAGCCTCTTTAGTGGGGGCGTCAATGCAAATATTTCCCAGGATATCATCAGATCATGCCCCAATTGTTTTGGAGATGGCAGGCTTTGGGGTTGATGCCAAACCTAGAAATGTTTCTTTTGGGGAAAGCAGCGGGTCCTGACAATATTCCTGGAGAGATTTATAAGCTCTTTTTTGAGCAATTGAAAGAAATGTTGCTTGCCACTTTTAAGGCAGCTCCAATGTGGACGGCCCCTAAATCATGGGATGAAGCCACTATTGTGGTTTTCAGTAAGAAGGGTTAAGCTCCAGAGCTGCCTGGGTCATACCTCCCGATTTCTTTATTAAATTGCGACTGTAAAATATACTCGAAAATACTTGCTAACCCTCTCTCTAAAAATATTACTGCATTGGTATCTGTAAGCCAACATGGATTCATTCCTGGCAGGGGTACAGTTGCACATGCCAATAAAGTAGTGACTCTTTTTGATTTTGCCCATGTTGAGAAACAACAATTAGGGTTACTTCTATTAGACACGGAAAAAGCGTTTAACCGCGTGGAATGGGATTCTTTGTGGAAATTAATGAAACATGCTGGTTTTCAGAAAGGTTTTATGAATGCCGTACAGGTCTTGTATGCTACACCGGTTGCATGAATAGCTGCAATGGGGCTGACATCTAATGCAGTAAAAATTACAAGAGGGACAAGGCAAGGATGCCCCTGTTCTCCTTTGCTTTTTGCTTCATACATAAATCCGTTTGTGGACATGTTAAGTAGGGGTCATTTGATTAAGCCTTCTGTTGTTCAAGATATTCCGCACTCAGTGTTTGCATATGCAGATTATATTGCCGTGACTTCGGACAATCCTGCTACTGCCCTTCAAGAGATTGAGCGGTTAGCAGTTGAGTTTGGCCAAGTTTCTGGCTATAAATTGAATGTTACCAAAACACAACTTTTATGTACCAATAATATTGTATTACAAGATCCTAGAGTAGTAAGAGAAGTTTCGTATTTGGGCACAAAAATTAAGACATCAATGGTAGAACTGGTTGATGCAAATTGGGGGGCATTAGAGTGAAATATAAGCAACTCATTAGAGAGATGAGGTCGATTTCATTTGACCCTAATAGGTAGAGATAATATTATAAAGATGAATATCTTACCTAGGGTGTTATATGTATTTAGATCTATCCCCTTGAAATATCGGTAACTCAACTGCAAAATTTGCAATCACTTTGTTCTAAATGCCTTTGGGCCCGCGGCAAACAGTGCCGTGCTAGCAAATTTATGACTCTTCCAATTGAAAGAGGTGGTCTGGGAATATTTGACTTTCTTTTTTAATAATATGGGGTTGTTTTGCAAAAAATTTGTATATTATTGACTGGCGAGGATGTGGGTAACACCACAGAGGCTCCTTCAATATTTCAGTTGATTTTAGGATGGGAGGCAAAACGATGTTTATTTAAAGAAATTGATGGCAGCTACTATAAAATGACTAGGTTTAAAGTCTTGGAAGCTGCATTTAAGGTCTGGAGGAAAATTTGTAAACTAACTGACTTAAAAGGGTTAACTTATTATACACCAACTAACGTGTTAAAACTTCTTCCACCTATATTTTGGGATAGTGTGGCTTTGGGTAGGAGGCATAAGGGTATTGCCCAGATAGGCGATTTCTATGAGGATGGGGGGCTTATACGCTATATGTTAAAGTTAAAGTAAATTTATTGTGTATGATTAATCAAAACCTTTACAATATTGATACAATTACAAAATTGTTCAAACTGGCATGGAGTAAAAGTATGTTTACATTCTATAATGACCTTATTATTTAAAAAAAAAAATTAATATTGCTGTTCTGAGCCATTCATTACACTTCAGACCTTCAATTTGGTACCGATTGTCTCAATTTTTTCAGTTTTCAATATTAAGGTGCTCGCCTTCTGTAAGAATCTGATGGCCCTACAAGCTGTCTGCAGCTGGTGACTGTTCAGTGCTAACATGACAGCGGGCCGACATGATCTGATGTGAAATAAACTAAATATGTACAATAGATAGTAGCGTCTCAAATTGGTCAAAGATGGACAAATGCACAAAATGTGAATCAACGTTTCATCTGATTGGCCACAGAGTCTGCAGAGTGATGTCGGCCATGTTTGCTTTCATGCAGGTATCTGATCTTTTGAAACGTAAGTTCCCAGCCGTATTCTTAGAAGCATTTGTTGGGTGGAAGCAGTTATGTGAGTGACTAAATAAGGTTGCGGGGCACATCTCTCGTACGTGGCGAGCACCATCCAACCGTGTTTTTTCTTTGCTAGCGCGGCTTTGTCTGTCATCCAGGATTTTTGTTTTGCTGCGCCGTTTGCTACTTTTTTTAAAGCCGCGAAGGTGTAATTGGTGTTCCATGCCTCTTGCATGTTAAGGTTTGTCAGTGCTTCTTCAAATGCTGATTTCCATGCATTAATTGCATTTGTTTGGTTGTTTATTTCAGTCCAACAAAAGCCCATCAGCGTGTCCTCTTGAACTGCTCTTAATTTCCAACACATTTTCAGTATGGCAGTTTGTCTAACTGGGTGCTGATTTAGTAACCCAAATTCAAGGCGTACTTGCGCTTGGAGTGGTACTCACAGGGCTGGACCCTGTTGTAGTCCTGAAGAAGAGCTGTGGGGTACAGCTCGAAACTAGTTGACTTTTTACTAGGGTACTGTGTTTCATAATAGAACCGGCTCACCTAGTAAACCACCCCATTTTTAATGTATCCACGAGGAGCCTGAATAAAGTTAGTTTAGCTCACTAGTAGGATATTTTTAACCTTTTCACTCCACTTCATTTTCCCCTTTCTCTCACATTACACAACACATAGTCTTCATAATAAAGTGCTCCTACGCAATATCGTCAGTTGTAGCACGCCTCAACCCGCAGCGGGTTGGGAAGCCCCTATGATGAAGCATGTCAACGTGAGGAAACTCCGGTGAGTGAGGGGACTATAAAGAAAAAGTTTTCTTTCCCTGTTTCTGAAACAGACCGAAAGGTGTCATGTCTCAGTAGCTAGTCAGGTTCTCTGGATCTGGACGTCTCAGATCCTTTTTGTATAAGTACTTGCGCTTGTGTCAGTCAGTCAAAAATTTACTTTATTTATTTATCACAACCATAAAGTATACATATACAAATTTCAATTAAATAGCGAAAAGATAAAATTCATTTTCTTAAAATATATTTTCTATTTCATTAAAAGTAAAACCTTATTTTCCAGTCGCCATTTTTAGGTCGTTTCAGCTTTTAAAAACAGAGTCTCTACTATTTTCATAAATTTTACCCCGCGACATATTAAAATGTTCGAACCAGCTCCCATCCAGCTGATAACTGCCTGCCTGCAGGTGCGGATCTGAAACATATTTAGGACTGGTTTTAATAAAGTTCTTCTCTCGTCTTTTGTTGACTCACACGTATACAGAAGATGACACAGTGTTTCCGTATGGTACCCACATAATCTACATCTTGGTCCCTGGTGTGTATCTTTACATTACGGAATCAAGTCTTTGGAAAAATAGTCGCCCAATCTGAAAGCCATGAATTTCATTTTTATAGATAGCCGGAAATGTGCCATGAGGTAAGGTTGCGGTTTTAATTGTTTATACAAATTTAAAACAGTCCATGCGTGTCGACGTTTAGCCAGAGTCTTTTTGTCTTCTATCAGTGATAGAGCTTTTGCATTTAGTTTGCAAATCTTTTTAAAGGATGCTTCTTCCAGTTGACTGTTCCAGATCTCCTCTATTTTAAGGGTTTCTAAGGATGTTCGCAAATCGCCACCCCAAGAATTGGGTTCTTGTTGATCATATTGTTTTTTGATTTCTAGCCAACATAGGTTGTTTAATGATCCTAATTCTGCTGATCTCAATTTCCAGCACCATTTCGCTAGGACTGCTTTCCTTTGATATGTTTGATTTTGCAATCCAAATTCCAATCTTATTTGTGCTGGAGCTGATCCTTTGTAAAGGTTAAACACTGATTTATATATTTTTGTCTGGAGGGTGTTTAAAATGTCAATTTCTTTCCCGTGCCATATTTCTAGTCCATAGGAAAGGGATGGTAATACTTGGGCTGCCATTACTTTTAGGAGATGGTCATGTGATGGGTATTGCAATTTCTTTAGAAGTGTTCTGTACGCGAAACTCAGTGACTGTGCTTTTGCAACGATGTTTCTTTTTTGATATAACAAGGACATATCTTTGCTTATTGTAACCCCCAGGTATTTGTATGATGTTGTTTCCTCAATATGTTTGTCCTTTGTGTACCACTTGAATGATCGTCTACTTGAGCCCGCCAATCTCACCACTTTTGTTTGTTTGATGTTTAATTCCAGACCTTCGCAGTCAAAGTAGTCCATTAGTTTGGATATTATTCTTTGGAGACCTATCGGTGTTTGACTTAAAACTACAATATCGTCTGCATATTGTAAAAACTGGATGCATTCGTTGGCCAATTTTGGTGGATGTCCGTTCACGTTCTGCAGATGACTTTCCAAATCTGCCAAATATATGTTAAAAAGGCTTGGAGAGAGCACACAGCCCTGTTTGAGGCCATTTCTTATTTTTAATTCTGTGGATATTCGTCTCCCATCACAAAGCTTTACTTTTGCCCACGTTCCACTATATAAGGCTATTATAATTTCAATAAGAGCCGGTGGTAGGCCCCAAGTTTCCAGTTTTTTCCATAGGCGGTGTCTTGGAACTCGATCGAAGGCGGATTTCAGATCTATATAGCAGGCTATTAGTCCGGTCTTCTTTTTTCCCGCTCCTTCGATTAGTAATGCCAGTGCTGAAAGATTAGTTGTGCAACCCGTACCTTCCATAAAACCCGTTTGGAATTTTGGTACTATTTTGTTTTCGTTTATCCAATGTCGGAGGTGAATCAATATACAAGATGCGAAGAGCTTTGCCTCTACATCAATTAGTGCTATCAATCTGTAATTCCCGGGTTCCATTCTGCACCCGTTTTTGTATATTGGGTGGAAGATGTTACCCTGCCAGGACTGCGGTATCTTTTTTTCTTTATATACATGATTGAATAGTGGCGTCAGGTATTTTGCCCAAAAATCGGGATCATGTTTAAATAAGGCGTTTGGAATCCCATTGGGGCCTGCTGCTCCTTCCGCTGTCAGTTTTTTTATCAGGGTGGTTGTTTGTTTAACTGTTGTCAGAAGGGTTTGTTCTTCTGGATTTGTACTTTCATGCTGATCATTTTTTCTTTGTCCGGTTTCTGCTTCTTTTTGATCCAAACTTTTTTTGAAGTCTTTATTTATTTCTTTGGGGATATGGTTCCTGTGGGTCTTATATAGGCTTTCAATATAATGAAACCATGTTGTTTCGCTTATTCCAATGTTATATTGTCCACCCGTTCCTTTTGATAGTTTATTAATTATGTTCCTGAATTCACCACTATTTGGTAGTTTGCTTGTTCTTAGCAAATCTTCCCAAATTATCTCCATGTGCAATTTTTTCGCTTTTCTGCATTCCTCTTTATATTCTTTTCTCATTTTCTGTATTTCATTATTGTCTACTTATTTTCCTAACCTCTTATCTGCAGCCTGTGTTCTTAATTTTTTCGCGATTTCCCTTTTTTTATCTCTTAGTTTAGTGTTGTACCATGGCTCTTTGTTAGCTTTTTGTCCATAAATTACTGATGTATTTACCGAGAATTTTCCTAGCACAAGTTTATGTAAGTTCTCCCATTTTCTTTCGAGTGATAGATTTTCAGCGGTCTCCATAGCTTCTACTTGTTCTTGTACCATTTCCATTATCTCCTTTTTTATGGGACCCTTGCATTTGATTTTCTACAATTTGTGTATTTCCGGAATAGCAGCGAGAAATTCTATCTTTGTTTTTTCTTCGATGTTTTTTCTCAGTGTGGTCTCTTGTGGAAAGTGATCGCTCTCCGGTCGGGTTCGTATTTCAAAATGATCAACCATCTTTATTAGTTTGTTACTAATTAGAGTGAAGTCTAGTGTGGAATTTTTCTTTCCATGGAGAAGGTGGTTTTTGCAGGTCGATCTCCCTTCATGTTTCCATTTAAGATCGATAATCCTAATGATTCCAGTTCGTTCCATATTTTATGGTTTTTATTTTTGTCCTGCATGGCTTTTATTATATTACTGTTGAAATCGCCTGAGATAAATATCTCATGAAATTGGTGAGTTTTATGTAAAGTTTTTATCAAATTTATTAACGTTAGTATTTTTTACATTTTTGTGGCCTTATCTGGATGGATGTATATATTTATGATCAGTAGTTTCCATCCTAAACTGTCTTTGCTTCCTTTATTCTCTAGTTTGATGACTTGTATCCAGTTCTCCCCTGGATCAAGCGACTCGGTTTTCCAGTTTAGGTAGTTTGTTATAAAAGTGGATAATTCTCCCCTTGGGTGTCCATACTTTGCAAATTTTTCCGCCATTACATGATGTTCCTCATATCCCATGATTTGCCTCGGAATTTCGTTCCATGTTTCCTGGAGAAGTATTATTTCGAAATTACTCAGGAAGTCTATTGTCACTTGTCCTTGAGTCATTTCTTTAAAACCATGTACGTTCCACGAGCACATTTTTTTTCTTCTCTCTGGTTCCTGGTTTGACTTGATATTATGTCTTTGATTATTTTGGACAAAATTACTTCCATCAGGATCGATGAGAGTTTAGGGCCTGTGATAAACAAGACCAGTCTTTATCTTCCTTCAACCCCTGGTTCAGCTGCTTTATTTTTGTGCTGTTCTGATCTTGTTCGTTGATTGATTTGTTTCTTGCTCCCTTCAGGATTGTATACATTTTTTCGTTTGTATTATTGGATTGGGAAGCCTTATTATTTAATAAAGGGAATGGGTACTTTATTGGTGTTTGGCGCTCTAGAGTTATTCCCCATTCTACAAAGTATGTCCTAGTCGAAAAGATGAGCTCTACTATATCTTTTGATGCCCACGTGGTGCTGCTTATTTCCATATCTTTCTCTTTGTTTGTTTGGATAAATTCTACTGATTTGAGGTCACTTGTTGTTATTCTCCTTAGTTTCGGTATCTCTTCAAACAATCTCAGTATATTTCCCCGGTTCAACGTGTCCAATTTGCCTCTTGTTTGGTATTCCGGCTGAAAATAGTAATTTACAGTCTGTTTCTGTACTTGCCGTTTCGAAATTTCGTTTTTGATGAACTTCTCTTTTTCCCTCTATTTGATCGAGACGAATATATGGTATTTGTCCGTATTGTCCTACCGTAGTTGTTGTTTCCGGTCGACTGGAATCCACCAATGTTACCACTTTTTGAAGATTCATTAATTCTCGGTCTGTTGGTACGTTACATGTATTTTGTCCCAGCTTAACATTTGGTTGAATTCCATGTAAATCATTGCATGTTCTTCCTTGTTTTCCTACCGTTATGGTTAGGCGCGTGTTAGTTTCCCTTGCTTGCTCTACTTGTGTTTTTTGACTTTGTTCTTTTTCCATTATGTTCAGGCTGTGTGATGAGTTTCCTCCTGTCTGCCATTTTGAACATTTCTGTGCCGATATTTCATCCTCCTGTTTTTGTGTTAATGCATTTACATGTACTTTTTGTTGTTCTATTGCCTCACAGTGATCTATTTTTACTATCTCAGTTACTTTGTTTATTTTTTTATTCAGTATGTTTGTATTTGATTTTCCCTCGTCCTTTGCTTTTCCTTGCGTAATTGATGTGATTTCGTTCTGCTTTGGAATTTTTTAGTATTCTTCAGCTTTTTCTATGTTTATTTCTTGATTACCGACTTCTTTGACAGAATTTTCTATGAACTGATAATTTCGGGCCTCTTTCTTCTTTCGTTCAAAAATGGCAAAGATCTGTTTTCCTTGCTTACTTTTAGTAGCATTTTTTCTTGCCTTCCTTGCCCGTTTCCGCTGTCTTTTGGTTAAAGGTTCTATTGTACCTGATGATCCCATTGTTTTATTTTCATCTTGTCCTCTCTTTGTTGGTTCATTTTCTTCTGACTCGTTTTGGGTTTTTTCCTTTTCAACAGGGGGAATTGTTCTATTTTGTTTTCCAGTTTTTATGGCCTCATCATTAGAATTATCTCCTTTGTTGTTTTTTGAATGTGTTACCGCTAGTATTTCTTTCAGAATGTCAGGTAAGGATGCCAGTTTGTCTATTATGTCCCCACAGACACAATTTTGTTCCATTAACTTAGCTTTCCATTTTTTATCTTCCTCCTTTTCTTTTGTTAGATACAACGAGATTTTATCCAATTTCGAATTTATACCCACTATATGAGTTGCAATTAGGTTCATCAGGTCCACCTGAACATTGAGTTTGTTTGATTGAAAATTCAACGCGTTGATTGCTTGATGTAAGCTTTTTAAAAAAGCATCCCCCCAGAGTGCGAACTGTGCTTCAGTTTGTTGCATCCGTACCCCTGTGGTTGTATTAAAGCTGCCTGAGGAAGAGATAGTTATTGGGTATTCTTCTTTTATCACCTCTTTCGCTACATCAGACGCCTGAAATTTACTGGTCGGTTGTCTGATTGGGCTTGATGTAAGTATTTTTGGAGTAGATGTTGGTTTCCTTTTATATCCATTTTCATTTTCATTTCTTTCTGGATGTTCCGATTTTCCCAATTTTCATGACTAAGTTGCGCTGGTTCAACTTCCTTATCCGGAGTTCTGTTTCTTCAAAAATTGAGAAAGATTTTGACCAGTCAATATTTTGTACACTTTTCTGCAATTTTGTTTGAGATCCTAATTTACTTTGGTTGATAAGTACTAAGTTTTTTCATTGCCCTCTTTGGTTATTTTGTTTGGTGTGGACATCGCTTGACTAAGAGGTACATGGATTTGTGCTGTAGTCTTTATCAGCCAATTTTTTATTGTAGATTTTTCTTTGAGATTCGTGCCCAGACTTGTTTCTGATTCATTTCTCTTTTTGCGTTTTTTACTTGATGAAGTTAAACAAGGTGATTTTATGGGACTTATTTGGGTTTTTACTTCTGCGCTTATGGTGTGAATTGCTGCCATTTGCGCTTTTGAGAAGTGAAAATTGTACTTTGGTTTTTCCTCCTGTAAAGGAGCAGGAGTAGTGGGAGTAACCGAGTCCGAGACTTTGATCAGTGATTTTAAAGATGGTTTTATTTTTATATATGCTCTCCGGCTTCTACTAGTAAGTCTCTCCCTAGCAAACGCTGCAGGATCCGTTCTGGTATTCTTAATAGGCTCCAGGATGTCTTCTCCTGTCTGGATCCAGTCTCGAGATGGCCCAGTGGTCCGGAAAGGCAAACGATATGTAACAGAAGAGAACAAAAGGAAAGGGTCACTGGGACGTTCACTTCACGTCATGCAGTGGGGCCGGGTGTGAGGGAGAACCAAGTGCTCAAGTGAATTTTTGATACAGCGATACCGAGTGCTCTGGTGCTCGTGAAAGGGGGGGGTTTTCACATCGACTATACAATTTTACACTAGCGCTCGGTTTTTACTCCGGAGGGTGCAGACGCCGTCCCACCCAACCCGCTACCTTGCCCCGTACCTCTGAAAGCCACACTCCTCCCCCGGGAGCGTGGCGGGGCGGCTCGTGGGGTCGTTGGCCTCCTGGCTTGCTGGTGTCGCCGGGGCTCGTCTCGTCTCCTCCGTCTAGGCTCTCCTGCCGACTCAATGTTAGCTCTCTCCTTCTCCGGTCTCCGACTCCTTCTTCCTCCGGGGATACGCCGTCCGTCCACTTCCTGGGTTGTCCTTCTTTTGGCTCGGCAGGGCCCGCGACGTCATCAAGGGGAGGAGTCTCGGCAATCTGAGAGGCGCAGTTAAAGGCGCCCTGTCCTTTAATGTTCTCATCGTCCCAATTGTACCCGTAGTCTTTAGAGAGCCAATCGTCCTCCTGGCAGGGTGTCTCGCGCTGTTGAAAGGGGAGAGACATTGGTGTCAAGGGAGTCGTAGTCCACCACTCCAGGTCCTCCCCATCACACACCTCCCCCCCTGGAGTCTCCCGATCGGGGAGAGGAAAGACCCTCGATAAATAATCCGCATTCCCATTCTCCACACCCTTCCTATGCTGTACTGTGAATGTGTAGGGCTGCAGGGACAAGAACCACCTGAGGATTCTAGGGTTGCGACTTTGGTTCTGGTACATCCATTTCAATGGAGCATGGTCCGTTTGAAGGATGAACGGCCGACCCTCCAGGTAATATTGCAGCTTGTCAATGGCCCATTTTATTGCTAAACACTCCCGCTCCACCGTGGAGTATTTGCACTCTCTGGGGAATAGCTTCCGACTTGTGAACAGGATGGGGTGTTCATCGCCGTCGTCCCCCAACTGAGACAGGACCGCCCCTATCCCTACGTCCGAAGCATCGGTAGCCAATGTGAACATTTTCTGGAAGTTAGGGGATTCTAGGACAGGAGCCGAGGTGATGATGGTTTTGAGATCCTCGAATGCTTTGATAGCCATCGGTGATGGGGATTGGATTTCACGGGGTTTTACGTCTTTTCTTAGGAGATTGGTGAGGGGGGTAGCAACCTCCGCGAATCGGGGAATGAAGCGTCTATAATAGCCAACCAGCCCAAGGAAAGCCCTTAACTCTTTTTTGCAAGTCGGAAAGGCTGTGTTCTTGATGGCTTTTACCTTTTCCGCCTGAGGGGATATGGTTCCATCTCCCAGAACGAATCCCAAGTATTTTACCCGGTTGAAGGCAGCCCGCGACTTCTTTGAATTGATGTGAAGCCCGGCATCTCGTAGCGCCGTTAGTATGGTCTGCAGGTGATCCAGATGTTCTTGCCACGTTTGGCTATAAATCACAATATCGTCCAGGTATGCTGAACTGAAGGTGGGAAAGGGTTTTAATACATGGTTCATCAGCCGCTGGAACGTGGCAGGCGCCCCGTGCAAGCCGAAAGGAAGGACCGTAAATTCGTACAAACCTTCGTCTGTGATGAAGGCAGTCTTCTTTCGGTCCTCTTCACGGAGGGGCACCTGCCAGTACCCTTTGGTGAGGTCGAGGGTGGTGATGTATACCGCGTCTCCGAGCTTTTCCACCAATTCGTCGACCCGAGGAATAGGGTAGGCATCGAAAGTAGAGATGTTATTGAGGGCTCTGAAGTCCATGCAGAAACGCTTGGATCCGTCAGGTTTGGGCACCATGACAATCGGGGAAGCCCAATTACTTTTGGACGGGCGGATGACCCCGAGACGTAACATCTCCCTAACTTCTTTTCTTACTGCCTCTCTTCTGGCTGCGGGTATTCGGTACGGCCTTTGTTTTATTGTTTTCCCTGGAATGGTCTCGATATGATGCTCCGCCAGATTAGTCTTCCCTGGGAGATACGAAAAGATCCTGGCAAAGGGGCGTAAAACTGTGTTCAGTTCCTCCTTCTTTTGCCCTGAGAGAGCGTCATTTATAACCAGGTGTTGTAAGGTAGACGACTGCTCTGCATTCGTGGGGACGGTCAGGTTGGTCCCCTTTGGTATGGGGCCGATCCATTTTTTAAGGAGGTTAATGTGATAACATTGGGTCTTGCTGGGGGACACCTTAAGTCTACAGGTGGTCTTCCCTATAGTATCCAGTATCTCGTAAGGTCCTGTCCACTCGTTTTTCTTGGAGACAGAAGGGAGGAGTACCAATGCCCATTCACCGACTTGGAGTCGCCTCATTTTCTTTCCCCGGTCGTAGTATTTCTTCTGTCTCAATTTCTGCTGCTCCAAGTTGGTATACGCTAAGCTTCTGAGCTTGCCCAATTTAGTCCTTAGCTGTAAGGTGCATTCAAGCAGAGACTTCTGTTCTTGTTCGTCTTCTGTCTCCCAGGCATCCTTAGTCATCTCCAGCAACGACCTTGGGAGTCGGCCATACAGCAGTTCAAAGGCTGAACAGCCTAGACTGCTTTGTTTTTGTGCCCTGAGGACATACAGGGCTAGTGGCAACAAGCGGTCCCAGTCGGGACCCTCTATGGACAACATTTTCTTCAGCGTGGCCTTCAAAGTCTGATTATATCTTTCCACTAGTCCGTCGGTCTGGGGGTGGTAGACCGACGTCCTAATATGCCGAATGTCCAGTGATTTGCATACCTCTTTCATCAAACGGGAGGTAAACGGGGTGCCCTGGTCGGTTAGGACCTCTTTGGGGAATCCAACGCGTGCAAATAACTCTAAGAACTTCTCGGCAATGTTGGTGGTTGTAGGAGTTCTTAGAGGAAACGCTTCAATAAACCTCGTGGCATAATCCACAATCACGAGCGCATATACATTTCCTCTCGAGGACTTGGGTAGTGGGCCTATTAAGTCCATTCCCACGCGTTCGAAAGGAACACCGATGGTGGGCATCGGCTGCAGGGGTGCTGCTGGTGGGAGGTGGGTGTTCCTTCTCTGGCAAATCTCGCACTTCGCACAATATGTCTGTACGTCTTTGTAGACTCCTGGCCAGTAAAAATGGCGTAAGATGCTGTCTGTAGTCTTTTCTTTTCCAGAGTGACCAGCAGTGAGATGGGCATGTGCAAAAAATAGAACCTGTTCACGGAAAGACACAGGGACTACCAATTGGAGACGACCCCCTTCTTCAGCTTCTCTGTACAACAGGTCTTTTTGAATCACAAACCGTGGGCACCTTTGGGCCTGAGAGCTATGATGCACGTGGGCATTTTCCCAGGCATTGTATAGGGTCCTATCATCCGTCTGGGCAAACCTAAAACTACGGTCTAGGACCCATGGTTCTGGGGTTAGGAGGGTCGCTTTGGGTCCCCCTTCCGCCTGGAGCTGCTCATCTAGGGTTTTTTTAAACAAGTCAAGGAACTCGGGATTGTCCACCCCCAATATAGCGTCCTCTGGAAGGGAGTCAACTACCCCTACTCTCACTATACAGGAGTCCTTCTGGTTTGGGCTTAAGGAGACTTGTGCTAGCGGGTATGGCTTGACATCCCCATGTACACACCTGATGTACACCAGAGACTCGGGGATGTATTGACTGGGATGTATGAAGCGCTCTTGGACCACTGACTGTTTGCACCCTGAATCTAGGAGGGCTTTGACCACATAGCCATTCATCCGCATACTCACATAGAAAGAGGACCCCAATTCGGCGGAATAGAACACTGTCTTGGGCAGATACCCTACTTCCATTGGTTCTTCGGTGGTACGTTTCTTGGGACACAAACGAGCGATGTGCCCCCATTCGCCACAGTCAAAACACTGGGGCCCACGCATCATTGGGGATTCCATCCTCGGTGGTCGGGGTCTAAACGGTTCCACCAGGGGTTTTGGTTTCTTCTCAGGTTTGAGAGGGGGCATGTTCTTATTGGTTTTCTCGTGGTCCCACCCTGTGATCCGGGGCTGGGCCTGTGCATAATTTGCCGCCATTTCTATGGCCTGTTGGATGGTGAGTCCCGAGTGTTGGCGTAGCCACCTTTGAGAGCCATAGGGAAGAGCATCCATAAATTGCTCTAAGTAGATTTTCGCCATCACTTCTTCTTTGGTGCTAGACTCGGGTTTCAGCCATTTATCAGCAGCCATCTTGAGTCTAAAAAACAAAGTCTTGGGATTCTCATTGGGGCTTCCCTTTTCCTTCCGGAAGCGCACCCTGTAGGCCTCTGGATCTAAGCCCAAATGATCTAGGATGACGTTTTTCACCATTGGGTAGGGGGCATTGCCCATGGGGTTGGCCACCTGATACGCGAACTGTGCCTCGCCTGTCAGCAGTGGAGCTAGAAAAAAGGGCCATTTATCCTCTGGCCACCTCAATGCCCGAGCGGCTCGCTCGAAGTTCATCAGGAAAGCATCGGGATCTTCCCCTTGGACGTATTTCTGTAGAGCAATCCCAGAGGGGTTTGGGACATGAATTCTACCATCAATAGGTGCAGCAACGATTGGGGGTGGCGGGGTTTTCTGCAGACCTTCCATATGAGCCGCAATGGTATTTTGGAACAGTTCGCGGTCGGCCTGCGCTGAGGTGAGTTGTTGCTGTACAGCCCACTCGAGTTTTTCCTGCCCCTTAATAATGTGTTGAATTAGAGCGTCCATCTCGGTATCACAGATGGGCTGCGGTGTTAACCCCACTTCTGACACCAGTTGTAAAGGAGCAGGAGTAGTGGGAGTAACCGAGTCCGAGAATTTTGATCAGTGATTTTAAAGATGGTTTTATTTTTATATATGCTCTCCGGCTTCTACTAGTAAGTCTCTCCCTAGCAAACGCTGCAGGATCCATTCTGGTATTCTTAATAGGCTCCAGGATGTCTTCTCCTGTCTGGATCCAGTCTCGAGATGGCCCAGTGGTCCGGAAAGGCAAACGATATGTAACAGAAGAGAACAAAAGGAAAGGGTCACTGGGACGTTCACTTCACGTCATGCAGTGGGGCCGGGTGTGAGGGAGAACCAAGTGCTCAAGTGAATTTTTGGTGCTCGTGAAAGGGGGGGGGGTTTTCACATCGACTATACAATTTTACACTAGCGCTCGGTTTTTACTCCGGAGGGTGCAATGTTAGCTCTCTCCTTCTCCGGTCTCCGACTCCTTCTTACTCCGGGGATACGCCGTCCGTCCACTTCCTGGGTTGTCCTTCTTTTGGCTCGGCAGGGCCCGCGACGTCATCAAGGGGAGGAGTCTCGGCAATCTGAGAGGCGCAGATAAAGGCGCCCTGTCCTTTAATGTTCTCATCGTCCCAATTGTACCCGTAGTCTTTAGAGAGCCAATCGTCCTCCTGGCAGGGTGTCTCGCGCTGTTGAAAGGGGAGAGACATTGGTGTCAAGGGAGTCGTAGTCCACCACTCCAGGTCCTCCCCGTCACACCTCCCCAATCTTGAAAGGCTCTACCATGGGGGTTTGTATTCGATCTGTTTGTTCTTTTCCGGGCGACTCCTCTGACTTGCTTTTGTTTCCTTGTTTCTTTTTTCCTTTTAACACCAACCTTCTTTCTATTTTCTGTATTGGGGTTTGTCGAATTTTTCCTTACCGCATAATCCAATATCTGATGTTCTGTCCGGCGACCTGTTTGAATTAGTATTGATATTTGAGATCTTTCTTTGTTTGTTCACTGTTTGCTAGACTGTTCTTATTTCCTTCTGAAAACTTGCACGTATTTCCGTATTTTTGTCACTCTGCTCCAACTCTTCCAAAACTCTCCTAAAACTTGATTTTTTCTGGTTTGTTCTCAGTTGCTATTTTACTGATTTGCATGTGGTGTTGTTATCTCAGCGTGGTACATTGGTCTTATGCCTGCGTGCATGCGGTATGGTTCACAATTCACCCTGCTTGCTTTTTCTAAAATCCCTGGGTACAAGTTTGCTCGTTGAGTAAGAATGTGTAATCTGCAGACTACTATTTGCTACTTTGATCACTCTCACTTCTAATTCACTCTTGCACAGACTTTCCCAAACCTCCCCAAGCCTGTCTGCCCCTTGTGTGACAGCTGCTGTCGGGGGAGAGCACGGAAAAAGAAAGGAAGGTGTTAGGTAGTTAAGTAGCTAGGTGATACGGCCACTTATAAAAGGCTCTTCTTGCTCTTCTTGCTGATGTTTAATTAAAGCGTATCCGATGATATATGTGTTAAATATGTGTTTAAAGATGTTATCAAGGTCACCGTTCTGGTGTTTACTGGTGTTTACTGGTGTTTACTGGTGAAGTGGTTCTGTGTACCTGCAGGGTGTCTTTGGTGGTCTTTGGGAGTATTTTAGTAATCTTTTCAGAAAACCCTTCTATTTATAGGAGTTTTTTTTAGGCATTTTGGGGGGTTTTATACTCCTTTAGGTTTTTTGCCTGATATGCAGGGCTTCAGGGCTTCAGGGCTTCAGGGAGGGGTGGGGTGTGGTCGGGATCCTGCTGGTGACGCGATTTACACAGGTTATCCCCCTCCTTTAACTCAACTCCTTTTACCCACGTATCCGTATGTCCGTACGTATGTCTGTATGTCCGTACGTCCAGGTTCCACTCTCCACCTCCCCTTGCTCCACTCCGAGCCCTCTCGTTTTAATTTAATTTCTGTTAGTCTGTTAGTCTTTGTTCATGAACAGCTCATGAACAGTTCAAGTTCAAGTTCCGGCTCACTCAACAAATCCCGCTGGGCTTGCGCCAAGTACCTCCGCTGTGCACCCGCCTCTACCTCTACTGTCCCCCTTACTCCTTACTTGACACAGTTCGGCTGCCTGCCTGCGGCTCCTGCGAATTCACCCTCTCTGGGGGCTCTGGCTCCAGCTCCCAAATTTTTTCTCCGTAGTTTGAAAGGGCGCTGTGGTTTAACCTTGTAGCTCCTTGTGGCTCCTCGCAGCTCCTTGCAGCTCCGGGTCGCACTTCATTGCTCAGCTGCTCAGATCACCTCTCAATTTTGGCTTTTCCTTGATTTCATTATTTTGTGTCCTTACGGCTAGGAGGGGTCAAGTGGGACCGCCGCTGCCCCCGCTGCTGCCACCTCATGACCCCCCCTCCTGCAGCCTCCTGCTGCCTAAAAGGGGGCTTTTGCGGTTTTGCGGCTTTCTCAGCTTAGTTTAGCTTAGCTTAGCTTAGCTTAGCTTCTGCTTCAACGGCTCTGCTACACGCCGCCAACTCCTGGTGCCTCGGCGGTCTGGGAAGTCCGGGAAGCCTGCGGCTGTTTCTCGCACTGCAGCCGCCCCTCGCGGCTCCTTGCAGCTCTGCCCAGACCATTTCTTTGAATTGCGGTCTTCTTCGTTATTTCGCGCCTTTTCGATGGGGCGCCGCCGCTGCAGCTTCTACCCCCTCACTCCACCTCCTGTGCCTGTTCTAGATGCGGCTTGGACGCGGCTTGGATGCGTCTTTTCGGTCCGGTTTTCGTGGTTTTTCGTGGCTTTCTTTCGCGGCTTCTAAACAACGCGGATGCCACCGCCGCCGCAGCTCCTCGCTGCTCTGCTCTGTTCCGTCCGAGCAACACTGCAGCAATCTCGTAATCGCTCTCAGGTGAGGACTTGCGCTTGTGATGCAAACCTCAGAATCCGAAAGATGTATTTGAACAGCTCTGACTGTTGTTGATTCAGAAAGTTAGCGTCTTTGCCTCTATATAACTCAGAACCGTACGTAAGGGATGGTAGAAACTTTGCCGCAATCACCATCAGTAGGTATGCGTTGGATGGACATTTCAGTTTTGTTTTTAGTAAATTTAGAGCAAACTGTAGTTTGTTAGACTGGGCTTTTCTGTACTGTAGATGGTCTTTTAATGCCCACCTTGAATCGACGAGTACTCCCAGGTACTTGTAAGAGAGGCTTTGCTCTATGGTGTTGCCTGCAATGTACCATTTGAATGATTGCCGCCCTGGCCGAGATGCGAAGCAGACGATCTTCATTTTGTTATAGTTAAATTGCAAACCATGTGTGCTGATGTATTCGTGCAACCTTGTGATGGAACGTTGTAGACCCAAAGGGGTCTGGCTGCAAAGTACGATATCATCTGCGTACTGTATGGTCCTTATTTTCTGGTGAGCTAGCTTTGGAGGGTCACTTTGTATCTCCGAGATACACTTATCAAGGTCCGCGAGGAAGATGTTGAAGAGGGTAGAGGCCAATACACATCCCTGCTTAAGACCGACGTAGGTGGGGATTTTTGCTGTTGTTCTGTCACCATTGCCTATTTTGATCTTAACCCAGGTTGAAGTATGTAGGTTTATAATGGCCCGTAGCAACTTCGATGGTATGCCCCAATTGGCCATCTTGTGCCATAGGATCTCCCTTGGTACTGTGTCGAACGCCGCTTTTAGATCGACAAAGCAGGTGTACAGCTTTGTTGTCTTTTCCTTTGCTCTATCGACAAGAAGGTTTAACGCGAGCAGATTGCATGACGTATTGGTTCCAGGCCTGAACCCCGTCTGGGTGATTGGAAGAATATTGTTCGAGCTGACCCAGTCTTCAAGTGCTCTCAGGAGATTTGATGCGTATGTTTTGGCTTCCACATCAATGAGAGCGATCAGCCTGTAGTTGGATGGGTCTGTTCTTACCCCTGCTTTAAGAATTGGATGCAAAATGCTCCCTCTCCATGATGGGGGTATGCTTCCTGTTTGGAAAGCGTTGTTATACAATGGGGTTAGGTAATCCGCCCAGAAGAGTTGGTCGTGGTTAAACAGCCCATTTGGCAGACCATTTGGGCCTGGCGCCCCTTTTGACCTCAGTTTGTTTAGGGCCATTTGTACTTGGGATGGCGTGATCAAGTTATAATCAAACTTTTGGTCCGCTTCTTGCTTTTCATTTTGTTGGTTGGATAGATGGTCTGAAGTCCATGCATGGAATTTATTCTTTTGAGTTTGCTCTAAATGCAGGATCCAGTCTTTCTGTAATATGTTTTAATTGAAGACCTGGGCCGCTCCGTTTGCTACCTTATTGATTATTGCCCAACATTTCCTGTTGTTGTTAGAATTACTGGATTCTAACAGTTGTTGCCAAATTTGTGTAAGGTATTTTGACTTTTCTAACCAAACGTCTTTTTTGTATTTTTGCCTTAAGTTATGGATTTGTAGCTTGATATCATCGCACTTAGTCTTGTCTTTTCCTAGTAGATTTCTGATTTCTCGGTTTAAAAATCTTTTTTGCATGCTATTGAGCCCAGAGGCGCCTGGAGAACTTTGCTTGATTTTCTTTTGTTGGTGTAAGTTTGATGACCAAAACTGTCAGATAGGCTTGAGATCATAGTTTCCCAATTGCTCTGATATTCTAAAGGGCTCATCCAAGTGACTTCTACGTGTACTTTTTTCACATGTGTCATAATTTCATCGACGTTCTTTTCATTCCATACCAATAGTTTAAGATTATAGGGACTCAAGGATTCAATCAGGTCTTTGCACGCTGGTGCCCTTCTGGTTTGATAGCTTAGCTCAATTGATTGTAGACTATGATCGCTCTCCAATTTGTGGATTATTCTGTAGGTAACGATTGTTTGTAGTACCTCTAGGTCCACTATCGTGTAGTCAAGAACGGCTTGAGCCTGTTTAGCGATTCTGATTGGGGATGCTGGCTGGTCTTGCTGTAAACGACCATTCAAAGGGATCATTCCAATGTCTGCAAACTTAGGGCACACTGCAGGCTGTGCTTATCCTTTTTCCGATGGTTTGATATTATTTGAGGAATGGTTTTGCCCTTCCGTTTGTTTTGTTTGATGTTTTGTGCGTGGTCCTTTTGTAATAGAAACATGTTCAGATCACCAGACACGACCAGCCCTGCTTGTGGGTAAATGGATTGTATAGATTTGAGGAGTGCTTTCAGGGTCAGGATTTTCTCTGATTTCTTCTTGGATTCCGGATATATATAGATGTTACAGATGATCAGAGACCGAGCCTCTTGAGCACCCTGCGGTCCTGGGCTAGGGTCTGACGGAAGCTTGATTTTGATGCACTGGATCCATGTTTGAGCCGTGTCAATGTTAACATAGGACCAAGGAATGCTGGTGTTCAAATGAATCGATAGGCCTCCGGCGGCCCTACTTAAAAGGCCTCTTTTTGTGGTGAGTTGTTGGATTTCCTTGAAGCCGTCTATATGATCAGATGGAATTGACCAAGTCTCTTGGAGTAGAATGATGTAAAATTGATTTAGGAAAGCTAATAAATCGGCGTCTTTTGTTTTGCCCCCCAATCCGTTTATGTTCCATGAACATACTTTCAAGCTCGGCTTTCATGCTTTCTCCGTCATATAAACCGCGGGGCTTGGCGTTGGTGGTAGAATTTTCCGGCTCTCCCTGGTTCCTCCTGGCGAGCCTTGATGAATGATTCGTAAATTGGACCATCCTTCCTTGGTACTGTCCGAGCAGCCAACTGCCCCCCGAAGAATTCCACAATCTGGTTGTGATCTTTCCTCTGCCAGCAAGGATAACGGGCCCGGGTATTTTTCTAATGCTACAGGTTTGATTTTGATTCCCCATTTTGCGAATTCTTTTCTATGTTACCAGAATTCTGTGGCTACCCAGGGGTCCCTCCATGTTACCACTGTCATTTCTCTCCCATTTGCGCTTGGGATTGGCTTAAATTCAATACTTTCTATATGGTTTGAGTTCACATGTCTCAGAGTTTCAATCAAATTGGTTAGTTTTAGAATAGCGCTCCGATTGAGGATGTCATGCTTCCCCCTGGAGCGATATGAAGATCTTGCAAGACAGTATAGTTTACCTAACTCTCAATTTTTAGAATTTCTCCAAATGCGTGATTTTCTCAGTCGCAAGCACTTGACATTGACACTGAGGGGGTAAAATCTCAGGGGAAAATAGGTGCGCTATATAAAATATGACTTTCTTATAGACCAGATGACTTGGAGAAACAAAACAAGCAATGGGCTGTAATTTTGAGAGAAACTGATATATCTATAGGGGGTGCCATCGACAGATCTAGGGAAGTTTTTTATCTGCTGATTTAAAAGTACAATTTTTTAAAACTGCATTTAACCTATATTATACCCCCGCGCGTGTGTTCAAATGGGGAGATCGCTATGATGGTAAATACTTTCGATGTGGGGTAGATAATACAGATAGTCTCCATATTTTTAGGTCTCGGCCTGCGAAAGACTGCGCGCATGCCCAGTCGCGCTGGCGAGATTTAATGACATAGGGTATTTTCCACTAGCGAGGGTAAGCCCCCGCCTCTTCTCCGTTGGCTGGCATCACCGTTCATGCTAAACGGTGGCCAGCCACTGGAGAAGAGATCCTAGTGATTTTCTTCTTTCTCTCTAAGCCCAGTCCTTTTCAGACAGGCTACTTGATTTACTGCTGTGGTAAAAGCTTTCTTATCTTCTTTATGGGGCCAACTGTTTCGCCCCATAAAGAAGATAAGGAACCTTTTACCGCAGCAGTAAGTCAGGCCGAGTTCGTCCACATGGGACAGCAGGCAAAGGGAAAATGACGACGTCACGGGCAGCGACAATTGCCGATATTTCCTCAAAGTTTGCATAGGGTGATGGGCCCCTCCCCTGGTCGTGGTCATATTGCTGCAGAGCGGGGATGGGGCCTTAGGCTTCACACCAAGCCTTGTATTTTGGTAGCCCCTTGTACGTGCTCAGTGTTACTGTGTGGGTATTTTCCCCATGGATGTGGGAGCTAGTGCATGGATCTTGCAGCGCTAGCTCGTTCAGCGCCTGTGTGTGTGTTTCCAGGTTCTGCTTAGCGGCAGCACGCACCCGGCTACTGCCAGCACGCAGCCTGCGGGCAGGCTGTAATCGCGGCAATTAATTACAGGCTGAGCGGCATCGACCACTTTAGGACGCTGGCGCCCTCTGCACCCTGCAAGAAGTGTGTGCAGCCCACTGCCTTGGGGGACAGGGGCGCAATGGCAGGTCGTGTCATACTGTGTGGGCCGCACTGCTTGTGACTATGGCAGCTCACCCTAACTCTCACAGCAGGTTGTGGGTCGGTGGGAGGGGAGAGGAAAAACGTGAGAAAACACAACGTGGAGGCACATGCTCACGTAAATGGTTTGCACTTCAAAGTTCAGCAGCCCACTGTGTACCAGCACTCCCACGGCTCTGTCGATGCACCACGAGCGTGACATCATAGGACACCACCTCCTGTTCCAGTGCTAGGAGCCACATACAAATCCGTTGATGCATCTCGGTACCGGCCTGCAGCAACCGCTGTTAACCTTACCAGGGGAGGGAGACAGCTCTTCTAGGAACCTCAATCCTGACCTGTGGCACCACCTGATCTCCAAGTCCTAGGACCGATCACAAGAGGTGCCGTTTTGATCCTCTGATTCAAGGCCGGCTATGTGCACACCGGGACGAGCCCTTGCAATAGTACGGTGTGGGCTTATTCTGCCCTCTATGGGTGACTGGAGTTGCTACTTGGTCCCGAACATGTGGGGGCACCACGAGTTGTGCTGGGGTTCCGACTGGCATGAACTCCCCCCCATGTCACTTCCCTCGCAGCGTTCGGGATATCAGGGATGCATCCGTGTCGCTGGGCCTCTCCCCCCAGGCTAGTGGTGTTGCTCCGGAACGGCCTGCGTAGTTTCCTTTTAGGAGGGACTGGCACAGCGACCCGAGCTCCATACTTTGGGACGAGTGCACGCTGCTGTCTCTTGTGTGGGAACCAGGGTTCGAGCCTCAGGGGTCGCGTTCACGTCCGGTGTTTCTGGCCAAAGCTCCTCTCTCCCGTGCCTTTTGATGCTTTGTAAAAACTGGGCTCATGTAAGCGCTCCTTACGTTCGGGTCGTGTTAGCGCTATATAATCTTGTGGAATAAAATATATATATTAAAATAAATCAATATTCAAAATTAAAGGGGAACACAAGGCATTGGTGCCAGGCTCACTGGGCAATTAGCGACAGGGGCAGACTTCTCTGGAGCGGAGGGTAGTACCTGGTCAGGCGCTCTCGGGACATCTCTCCCAGCGTGCCCTGACTTTGCCTGTATGTAAGCATGGTGTTCTTGGTGCTCCCCCCCGCCATTTTCCTCGCCTTTTTTGTAAGCATGGGTGGAATATACGAATTTGTGATACGCGAATTCCCGCAAATTCGTAATCGCGATTCGCAAAAATCCGTCAAATTCCGCGAGCTTGCAAACTCTTTTTGTTTTTTGCGAGTTCGCAAGATTTTTTTGCCAGTTCGAGAACGAAAACTTGCGCATGCGGTCGCAACAGTTGCGAACATGTTGTTTCCACTTAACCAGCCTGATCGCGATGCCTTTTTCCTGTTTTGGGTCGCAATGATGTGTTTGCGATCGCGGCGTTGCTCGGCCGGCTACCGTTGCATTGTAAATGCTTGTTTATAGCTGTGTTAAACTCATTAATCATTTGAATGATATTAAAAACTTTATAACCAAAGTCTTTGGGACCCCGCTCAATATTACTCTGGCTTTAAAGCTATTGGGGATTGGATATGCGGTTCAAAAAAGGGAATTATTTTTATAAACATTGTTTCTTTTTGTTTGTTGCTATGACAGTTGCATGATTATGTATAGCTTCCGATTGGCTACAACCTGAGCCTCCAGCTTTTGAGTGGTGGCGGGCTAAAATGTACAATTTAGCAAGTTTAGAATTAAGCTTGTTTTCTATAAAGGGGGCAAGAAAATGAAAAATAGGATTGTATATATGGGGGGCCTTCTCCACTCATATGAATGCATGATTTAATGCTTTATTGGTTAAGTACTGAACAACGGTTGTTTGGTCTTCTTTTTTTTGTTTGCTTCTCTGTGTTTTGACACTGTGAAAATAAAATACATTTTTTAAAACAATAATTATAAAAACTATTTATAACATATACAATTCAAAAACATACTAAAATACATAAACATAATTTAAAAACGATATTATTAACAATAATTTTGTAAAGTTTATTAATGATTTCGATATTGATATTACTTACCTTAAAATCTATATTCTTGCCCATGGTATTTCTGTATGATGATATTTCTAACTCAATATTTTTGACAATATTTAACTTTCCAATTTTTTATCTGATCACCTTTCGTATAGCCTTCTGCCACTGAAACCGCCAGTTGCACATGGCCAGACAAGCAGCATTTGCCTGTGTAACCTACCAGGGTATTTTCTCAAACAAAGGGGCCTATTAGGATGGTGGACAGACTTATGTCCGCCCGCCACCCTAGCGCTGCTGGGACCGGCCCCCAGTGGTGTGGCGGTTCCGCACCGGCAATTAGGATGCCACCGCCACCGTGGCGGTGGCATCCCCCATTAACATCATTGTGGCGGGCGGTGCACACAGCACTGCCTACCACAATACTGTGGCTGCACACTGTGCATTTGCAGGCACAACGTGGCAGGCACCGAGTGGTGCCTGCCATGTTGTGCATGCAAATGCAGGGGTGCCTTTGCAGGCACAACGTAGCAGGCACCGAGTGGTGCCTGCCACGTTGTGCCTGCAAATGCAGGGGGTACCATAGGTACCTCCCATGTACCACCCTACCCCCCAACATCCTGGGGACCCGCAACAGCCCCCAACTTCGCACACCGTATGCCTTTCCGTGGCAGCAACGCCGCCAAGGAAAGGCTACTTCCCACCTGCATAATAATATGGATGGCGGTGTTCGTAATTCACACCCACCATATTCAACCCTTTTCCACCCGGTCGACTTGTCGACTGGGCGTAAAAGCGGTGGACGGCATTCCCATCCGCCACGGTACCCCCGCCATCATAATTAGGCGGGGAAAAATGGGAGGCGGGAGGGGGATCCGCCCGACATTATAATAGACCCCATAGTGTTTTTATCAAAATTGTAATGCAAACCATGTTTTTTTAGGAAACAATGCCGTTTAATGGATACAAAAGGTCAGCCACATGATCCCAATTTGAATGAAGATGGTGATTTTACTGTACAAAGTATTTTTCATACTTTGTCCATGTTATGCACGTTCTTCAGTGCCCAAACATTCCACATGGGGCATGTACCTCTCATAGTGCCTCACCCTTTGGCTGTGGACATTTTTTAAGATGCAGGAAAAGGTTGATTCCATTCATCAGCCAATGATATTTGAGAAAAATTCAAATGTAATTGACAGAAATTGTGATGGTGGCGGTTGGGGGGGAGTGGAGATATCTGGTACGTGTGTAGAAGGAGAGTTGGTGGTTGAGGCATGCAGGCCAGGCGTTGCAGAGGGCTTTTGTTGATCGGGAACCAGTGGGGGTCTGTCAGGTGACCGGTAATGTGACTGCAGCGAGGGATGTTCAGGATGAGTCTGGTGGAGGCGTTCTGAATGTTCTCCAGTTTCTTTAGGAATTTCTGGGTGGTGCTGGCGTAGAGTGTGTTGCCATAGTCGAGTCTGCTGCTGATGAGCGCAAGGGTGACCTTTTTGCTGAACTCAGTGGGGATCCACTTAAAAATCTTCTGAAGCAGGAGGAGTGTGTGGAAGCAGAAGTTGATTTGGCGGCTCATTGAGAGCAAGGAGTCCAGTATAATGCCAAGGTTTTGCGCGTGTTCTGCCGGTGTGGAGGGTTCCGAGCGCTACATGCCACCAGGAGTCATCCTAGGTAGAGGGGATGGAGCCGAGAAGGTTGGACTTCAGTCTTGTTTGAGTGAAGCATGCAGCAGCTGTCCTTATTCCAGGAGGCGACTGCTTTCATCCCAATGTGAAAGTTGTTATTGGTGACTGTGGGTTCTTCTGTGAGCGTGATCATCTGCTATGTGTCATCAGCGTAGGAGACGATGTTGAGTCCGAGGCTTCTGACGATGGCTGCAATTGGGGCAATGTAGATGTTGATGAGGGTGGGGCTCAGGCAAAAGCCCCGAGGCACTCTGCAGGTGATTTCTGTTAGATTACCATGCCAGATATTATACCCATGCACCTCTATCTAAAACGCATCAAGGAATATCAGAAAAAGTGAGCACTGCAAATTTTCTATTAAAACTGAAAACCTTGCTACAGTTTTTGTCCGACTGGTGTTTTAAGCAGTTGAAGAGCTGGACTTTTACCATTTTGCCACCTTAGACAGTGGTAAATGGTTGCTTAACACAGGAACTTTCAAGGCATGTGCTTGTGTTGGCTGGAAATTTAGCAGCATGTGTTGGCATCTCTAAAGTAAGCACCAGAACATAACACCAAAAATAAATAAATTAACATAACAGCACAGTTAAAACATAAGAGGGCACATTACAACAAAACAGTTAAAATAAAATACAACACAACAGCAGCAGTGCAACACAACAAAACAAACGGTCATTATCAAGCAAAAAACACAGCTGCACAAAAAATAACAGTACCACAACAAAAGGCAAACACCAAACGTGCACAAATTTATCATGCAGTACCGCCTCCAGAAGCCAGTTATCATGATAGAAGGGTAAATGAGTTTGGTGAAGGAACTGTCTTATTTTACCACTAAGCACATGATATAATATATATTTTTTTTTATATAGTGCGAACTTGGCCCAATCGGGTGTCAGAGTACTTTACATAAAGACACATTCTTTTTTTTTGTTAGGCATGGGGAGATTAAGTGATTTGCCCAGAATCACAAGATGTTCAGCGTCATTGCCTAGACTCGAATACAGTTCCCTAGATTAGAGGTCGACCGCCCTAGCTGTTAGGCCAACTCCTCTCCCCAAATAATGCCAGTCAAAAAGTTCTGTGATCCTGCAACTATTTTGGAGAGACTGGTTTCCTAAATAGTTGGAGCAGTGCAATTTTACCACCTTAGAGAGCTGGAAATAGTGGTCTGTCATGGGACCTCTTCACACATATGATGCTTTTCACTGGAAATATGGTAATATTTGTTTACAAGTCTAAACAACAGAAGTGAAAGTCTTCTCATTGTCGCATTCTTGCACAGAAAAAATTCCAGCTGCCATAGGAGTTTCTCACTCATAATTCAAATTAAACGCAATGATAAAAGTGATCAAGTGATAAAAGTATCTGCTTTTTTGGCTTTTAAAGCCAAAAAAGGAGAGATAAAGCCCTTGTTAATATGCACCTGCAGCTTTAATATTCTTATAAGAAAATGTTGGAATGGGATAGTAAGCATTGTCCATCTGTATCTATTGTTGATTATTATCACTGCACTCTATTTTTTGTGTGTTTTTGATTCTCTCTGTTGTCGTTCAATTATCCTTTCCTTTAACGCTATCCTTTCCTTCAATTCTGTGCCCTTCTGTTAATGTTAATGTTAATGGGTGACTTATATAGCGCACGGCTACTCCAAGGAGTGTCCCGGCGCTTTCTGACCCATTACTGAAAAAAAGGAGAAGGACAAACAGAAACATAGCAGAATTACTGATTAAAAAGCCAAGTTTTCAAGGCCTTTCTAAAGGCAAACAGATTGGGAATGCGGCGGAGATCAACGGGAAGGGAGTTCCATAATTTGGGGGCGAGATATTTAAAGGAACGTCCACCTATTCTGACTTTCTTAATGGGAGGCACCATTGCCAGGCCAAGATTTTCCGACCGGAGAGATCTGGTGAGCTTGTAGAAAGAAATCCGTTTCTGAATATAGGAGGCCCCTACCAAATGGAGTGCCTTATGGGCCAGTGTAAGAGCTTTGAATGTGATTCGCTTCTTGATCGGAAGCCAGTGCAGGGAGGAAAGCAACTCCGATGATCTGGCTTGCCGGGGTAGGCAGAAGATGGATCTTGCCGCAGAATTTTGTACAACCTGGAGTTTGTGCAAGAGATAATCCGGCAAACCCAGGTAGAGGATATTTGAATAGTCAAGCCTGGAACAAATCAGAGCTTGTACTGTCAGCTTCCTGTGGGCTAAAGGGAGCATAGGAAGGAATTTACGCATCATTTTTAACAGACCAAAACAGGTACCCGTGAGACCTGTGATCTGTGTTTTCAAGGCAAGGGTGTTGTCAATTTTGACCCCGAGGTTTTTAGCGACCAAAGAGGAGGAGGAAGGGGGGGACATGCAAACCGGCCACCATTCCTGCCAGGGTGGTTCTGTCTGACAGCTGAAGAAGAGCACCTCAGATTTATCAGGGTTGCACTTGAGGCTGCTTCCCTGAAACCAGTTGAAGACAGCCCCAAGGCAACCACGGATGCTCTCCCCGTCGAACTCCATGCCCTTCTTGCAGGTGAAGAGGAGCTGGGTGTCGTCAGCGTATGATATGATCTGGGCACCCATTGACTCCGCCAGTACCGCCAAAGGAGTCATGAAGATGTTAAAAAGGGTCGGGCTCAGCACCGACCCTTGTGGGACTCCGACATCCATAGGCGGCACCTCGGCGGAGTACGGGGGGGCCCAGACCACTTGTCGACGACCCGCTAGGTAAGATCTTAGCCAGCTCAACACCGTCCCTCTGAGACCGATCTCGTGAAGTCTTCTCAAGAGGGCCTCATGCGGGACGGTGTCGAAGGCCGCCGACAGATCCAACATCACCAGCATTGCTCTTCCACCTGCGTCGAGAACTTCCTTAATGGCTTCGTTAACTTCCAAAAGAGCGGTCTCAGTGCTCAAGTTGGAACGGAAGCCAGATTGGGTAGAGTGGAGTAACCCATGGTCTTCAAGGAAGGAAGAAAGCACAGAGTGAACGTGCTTCTCGACGATCTTAACCAAACTGGGCAGGAGAGATATGGGCCTATAGTTAGCATGTATCTCTGGATCAAGGCCTGGTTTTTTTAGAAGGGGGACGACCATTGCCTTCTTCCAGGCTGGGGGAACCATGACGCAGGACAAAGAAAGGTTCAAAACAGGGGAAATTAAGGAATTCAAAGTCTTGGCATTCCTGGCTAAAAAGCTCGCCGGACACGGGTCAAGCGGAGAGCCAGATTTAATCCTGAGTAAAAGATCCAGAGAATTAGATTCCAATAAAGGAGGAAACTCCGATAGAATGGAGCAGGAATCAGGAGGTAAAGACGTCCGATTGGAGTCATGCAATGATGCATTAGGGGCAGCTGGTGGAAAAGATTCTTGAATCAATTTGATTTTAGTATTGAAGAAGATGGCCAGCTCCTTTACCCAAGGTTCAGAGAACTTATGCTGAACTATGCTAGATTTGGGAGAGATAAACTCTTTAACAATGGTAAAAATTTCTTTACTGGAATTTGACGCAGACTCAATTCTATCTGCAAAATAGTTCTTTTTGGCCTCAAGAATGTCAGAATGGTAAGATTTAATAGATAGTTTATAGGCAGACTTAGCTTCTTGGTCATATTGCTTCCGCCAGAATCTTTCGGCTAACTTACAGTTACGGCGTGCCAGAGCAAGTGACTTCGAGAACCAAGGAGCCGAGCTACGCTTGACAGATGAAGGGGGGGTCGAAAGAGGAGCAATATCATCAAGCCTTTCAGTTAACCATTCTTGGAAGGTTTCAAGGTCCCTCTCCAGATGGCCGGATAGGATACAGGGATATTCCTGAAACGCTTGAGCAAGATTCTCAGGGGTAATTTTATGCAAAGGTCTTCTGTGATGCCTAAGGTGGTCTGAGTTAGTATAAGATGTTTTACTTTTGCCCTGAATTAAAAAACTGATCAAAGAGTGGTCAGACCAGAGAACAGGGGTGGGATGGGACATAATAAGGGGAAAGGTGGAGAACACTTGGTCAAGCGTGTGACCCTTATCATGAGTCGCACTTGAGATGTAAGGAGTTAGACCAAGAGGAGCAGTGATGTCCTTGATTTTAATCGTTTCACTGTCCGACTCAACGTCCATAAGGATGTTAAAATCCCCATTATGCAGTTTTCCACCTTCAAGCAAAGAGCAGTGATAGCAGATTGAAGGTCATCGAAGAAGGAACCCCGCAGACCCGGAGGTCTATAGACAAGAAGCCCAGAAAAAGATTGATGCGGGGAGAGTGCAATGGAAAAGGCGAGGGATTCGCAGCCAGGTGTAGGCAGGGATGGAGTAATTGTGCAGGCAAAAGATCTTAGAACTGCAAGAGCAACACCACCACCTTTTCCCACTGTCCTATCCTGTCTATAGACAATATAATCTGGCGGAAAGGCTACCGCGATGTCAGGATTAGACGACTCGCAGAGCCATGTTTCTGTGAGCAAGAGACAGAGAGGTTTCTCAGAGGTAAGTAGCTCAAAGATGTCTAAAGCGTGCCTATGTAAAGAACGGGTGTTAAGCAATAAGCACTTAAACTGTTTAGACGGGAGTGGACGGGAACCCTCAGAAGCCCGGTAAATGTTAGGGTACCAACCACAACCTGGGCAGCAGCATTTACCCTTGAATCGGCCAGGAAAGACATACCGACAGGTAGCGGTATTAAGATTAAAAGATAGTAGATCCGCTGCATAGTAAGTAAGCCTATGGCCAGAGCCTGCCGCCGCGCCGTCCGCTGCCGTGTCGCGGACGGGCGCAGACGGGCAGGACTCTGGCACGACTCCGGCGCAGATCCGGCGCGCCCGCTGATCGCGTCCGCTGCGCGGAGTTATCCCTGCCCGTTTTTATGACGCTGCAAATCGCGTCAGGAAGCCCAACCCTACCCAAGATGGCGGCCAAAAACCGGTGTCCTGCCCACGGCGTCAACACTCAGCCGAGAGCAGGTCCGGTGCAAGAGGGGAGGGGGTGATAAGGGGACTGAAGCGCTACAAGCGCTGGGGGGTCACAGCACAATAATCACACAATATTCCCACCTTTTAAGCTCAGGTGAAACGAAGTGCAAAAAGCGAAATGCAACAATTTAAAGACAGTTAAAACAAAGAGGAAAGGCAAGAGACCTCCCGGCTTCCGCCTCAGGAGGGGGAAAAAAGCGTGCAGAGTCAGAATTACCTACACTCGCCCTCTCGTCCCTTTTATGACGCTGCAAATCGCATCAGGAAGCCCAACCCTACCCAAGATGGCGGCCAAAAACCGGTGTCCTGCCCTCGGCATCAACACTCAGCCGAGAGCAGGTCCGGTGCAAGGGGGGAGGGGGTGAGAAGGGGACTGAAGCGCTACAAGCGCTGGGGGGTCACTGCTCATTGGGTACGGTATAAATGTCATATTTGCACTGCTCATTGGGTACGGTATAAATGTCATATTTGCACTGTTCAAACGTCAGTCTTGTGTCCTTCGACCTTCTCCACCACTCTATATATGGGTTCAAATTTCTTCCTAAGCTGTCCTTTCTTCATTACTTTTTTCTTTCCTTTGGTAAATAAACTACTCTTCTCTCAACACTTCATGATTTGTTTCCATTTCTTGTAGTGCACTATATTTATTTCAAACATTACCTGTTAATCATTCATATTTATCGTAAACTGTGTACACCTTTCAATCAGGATTCCATGCAAACCATAGCACAGAGACAGCACTGATTTCCCCCACAGTAGATGTCAGAACACACCTTGATCATGAAAAACTGTGGCCCTGTTCCTCCTTGACCTCTCCATGGCAACACAGTCTCCCAGAACCCCCTCATAAACAGACTCTACAACATAGGCACACCGCAAGATGCATTCAAGTGGATGGCCTCCTTCTTTACAGGATGCACACAGAGCACCCGACTGCCCCGCTTCCCCTCCGCACCCAAAGGCATCATATGGAACGTGCTACAAGGATCATGCCTCAGCCTCACCCTGTTCAACATCTATATTTACAAGGAAATTTAATGAGGTTGGGAGGTGGTACCATTCACATATCACTACCTCATTTCCAAAATGTAAAACTCATAGTGAAGAGAATACCTTGGAATACTCGAACATGCTTTGCTGAAGCAACTGGCTGGTGTGGAGGGAGAGCCCTTGCTGCTCATCCGACTGAGCTCCACATCAATCACGCTGACTTGCTCAGTGCTGGACCGGCTCGATACTGCCCCGTGACGATGTTTACTGAGGCGACTGGCCGGTGTGCAGGGAGAGCCCTTGCTGCTTGTTCATCTGATCGGATCGGCTCTGGCTGTCCCATTGTCACCTCCTCTCCTGGAATGTTCTGGGTAGGATGGTTGTGAGCGGCGCTGCCGGGTGTTCATTGTTGGCACTGTGAACTGTGTTTCCTCCAGGCTGGATGACTATTAGAGGTGCAGCCAGGGATTCTCCTTGGGTGCTGCGATCTTTTCCTCCTGAGTCCTACCCCCTGCCTGAACTGACGGCCTGATTTCTTTGGGGCCATCATGATTTTACGTGTGCTGCGGAAGCTGGAGACTGGGATGCCTCTTCCACTGGTTGCTCTGCATTTGGCAACTCCCGGCAGGGCTGAAGTGCCGGTAATGAAGCCGACTTGGTCTGGTTGTGGATGTCTGCATGCCTAGCTGAGTTCTATGGGTGTGACCCCTTAACTTCCACTTTAGGGGTCCCTCAACCTGCTCCTCGCTCCCTGGCCCCCCACAAAGATGTTGCTCAAGATGGCCTCCAGGGGATGCGGAAAGGAAATGTCCTAGTGAAGTTTTCTGTGAAAATAGTAATAGGACTAAGTCTACCTCAGGTATCCTAGGATCCCAGTGAAAATAGTAATAGGACCGAGGCTACCTCCGGCATTCTAGGATCCCAATTGTCAGAGGGGGCAGCTATCTTGGAAAGGGGTAGCTCTTTCGCCGTAAACCATGAGCCTCCTTTGGTCACACTCAAACTTCTTCTACAACATATATGCCTCACTGGTTTATCTTAATTCTTACCTCATCACAGCGGTAGGACTTAGAGCGATCTGGAATTGATACTGTAACTTTATCCTGTATGTTGCCTTGCTACTCGTGTCTGGAAAGTCTTCCTAACACTCAGCTAGAGAGGGGAGGGAAATCTGCTCTACAGACGCACTGTTCACTTTAAAGTGATCTTTGTTAATTTGACTACTTTTCCTTCTTTATTTCTAAGTGCCCCCCTCTAATTGGACTACCTTACCTCCTCTATCTCTAAGTGTTCTCCTCTAATTTGGACTATTTCACCTCCTCTTTCTGATCGCTACCCACAGTCAACACACCTCTCGCTCCTCTGACAACCTTGCTCAGGTAGGTCTGAATTCTTTTAAGATTATCTACCCCTCCAACCTGTCGAAGAATGCAAAAAAGACCTTCAAATACAAGCTCCTCAAATAATGTCCTGAAACACTTATCTCGGACACATATATTTCTACTAAAGGGACTGTGATGACATACCTCATTTACTACACTAACAGAAGAGTCCAGTGGAGAAAGTGTCTAACTTCCAAACTTCACTCCAAACAGCTGACCAAAACACCACACTGTTTCTGTTTAATGACACTAACCTCCCCTGCCCTTAAGGCATATCTGAACATTTTCTTAAGCAATAATGGGAATATCCTTATCAAAGCCTCGGACCAGAACCGCAAGCGCTTTGACTCTATCTTTTTGAGGATCAAGAACACACTTAATAACTCAAACCTGGCCACTCTCCATCATAGTTGTCTACCCACAATATCAGCACCCTCTGTTCCTTCTGCCTCTTCTTCCCCAATTCATGCAGACCCTTCTACAGTTCTCCATGGAGATGGAGAAGCTCTGGAATACACACCCCTCCCAGGGGACCAATAAACAAAATCCACCAAAAAGTGTTCTACGCCGGGGACGATAAATCCTCTATCCACTTCCCTCTTAGTTCCAGCTGAAGTTCTAGGCCTCTCCCTAACCACCATTCTAGGCCCCATAGGATCCAGCCTCAGCTTTCGGATGTTGGCACTCTTGCTCTTTTATTCTCGTACAGTGGCTCAAGGATGTTTTCCTCCTCTAACTCTACTATCAACATCCCTACTATTACCTCAGACCTTAACAGGAAATCTGGGGTTAGCTACAGATCGGTTAACAAGGATAACCTACTTTAAATAACTACCTCTCATCATGAAGTGGTCCCTACCAACCATCACAACAAATCAAAGCTACTCAACTGCAGATCGGCTGTGAAACATGCAGTCGATATTTTGGAACTCATCGTTTTGCAAGATTTGGAACTACTGATTGTCACTGAAACCTAGCTCAATGACGCCTCCTCCCTTGTTCTCGACATCTTAATCCCCCCTGATTACGCCATTATCAGACGCGTTTGACTTGTTAAAACGGGGGGGGTGCATTGAATGCATTCATTGCTCCAGCCTCATTATAAAGCAGTTGCAACATGCTTTCCTGTCTTCTTGTGAGCAACTTGTCACTGAAATTTGGAATTAGGGCAAGATTGTCTGTATGCTTCACTCGCTTTATCATCCACCGGGTGATGATCTGATCTTCATGGAGCAAATCATGGAGGTCATTAGCTCGAGTTCGGACCATCTCTGCCATATTTTCCTCGGAGACCCTAACCTCCATTGGAATGACACAAATGATCCTTTAATCTGCTCCTTTAGACTTTCTTCTCTGATCTTAACTTCTCACAGGTCTGTAAGGGATCTACCCACAACAAGGGCGCCACCCTCAACCCTATCATAGCCAAAGACAATATCATGCAAGTGGGTGTCATTCTACTGTGTGACTGGTCGGATTATCATCAAATTTCCTTCCACATCTTGGAAAAGTTCATGTGCAGACAGGGCAAACCTCTTAAAGCAAAACAACTTACTCTCAATCTGAGAGACATCAACATCAATGCTCTAACATCCATCACCAAAAAAGGTTCCAGCTTCCTCCTAACATGACCAACCATGACGATCTTTCAGATCACTACATTATCACAGTGGCTAACATTTTTGATACTATTGCGCCAAATCAACTCAGTCTAACAATCCAAACCTTGGTTTAATGGTGCCCTAAATGATGAACGTCACAATCTTAGACTCTCAGAGAGGCTTTGGAGAAATTGCCCTCCACCACAAGCCTCATTCAGCTAAGGAAGGTGAGAAGTGCATATAACAAACACTTCCCCATTGCTAAAACAGACCACTTCAGGGCTCAGTTGAAAGGCACTAAAAATAGACCCAAGAAGCTCTATGAAATCATCAAGCAACAGGCTTACCACTCTTTCAACCCTTTCTCGACTCCCATGACCTTGCTTCCTAGGGGGGAGGACTTCTCGATGCACTGGGTTTACGCAAGAATCCATACTCTAGCCCACTCTTTTCAACCCTTTTATGGAACCACTTACCGACATTCTGAACCATTCTAACAATCAGTACCGCATGTATGCGGATGACACCGTACTGTACTTGCAGATCTCCTCTCAAGAGGACATAAACACGCTAAATGATGCACTTTCACAAACTCAACAATGGTTAGCCCAGAACCATCTTTTCTTAATACTCTCAAAACTAAATCCCCGCAACCACTCTGCACCTTCCCTGGACTGGCCTAAACAACTCACTGCTCTTAACTGCACCCCTCATGTGGTAGACTCTGCTAAATCATTAGGCATTACCTTAGACAAATACCTAACTATGCAAGCTCACATCAGTGCAACTAATAGGGGAGCGAACTTTCAACTCAACACCCTTAAGAAAATCCAGCCTTTCCTTCCCCCCTAAAGACATTAGGCCTGCTGTAGATTCCCTGGTTATCTCTCAACTGGAATATGGTTTGGTGACCCTTGCTGTGCTTCGCAAAGCTAGCTTGGCTCCGCTCTGAGCTACATGAAACACATCGGCCAGGCTCATCACTGGCTCCAGAAAGCAGGACCACATTTCCCTGATCTTTTACAACTAAATTGGCTATTTATCTAAGCTAGGATACATTTCAAAATAGCTTGCTTGACGCATAAAGCTATACATTAGAACACCCCGGTTTACTTGATGAATAAGCTTGAACTATAGGGCTCATGTCGGAACTTTATAAGAAAGTCCACTCTACATTTGAACCCTCCCAAATTCAAAAAGAAAAGCTCTTATAATCGTGCCTTCACTGGTCTTGCTCCAAGAATTTGGAACACTCTGTCTCCCGAGATCTGATTCAATCCTTCCACTGCATCTTTCAAGAAACATGTAAAACGGCTATTCTTTAATCAACATTAACAGCATCAACATGTTCTCATGCTCAGTCTACAAATTTGATACTTATTTTACACCGTTGTTTTGACTTATTTTATGATTGTCTGTAAAATTGTTATCGCGCTGAATGGCCCTTCTGATACTATTCAGGTCGGGCCGACTCACGAACCCCTGACCTTGATTGTTTCCCCCCTTTGTTTGACGGTGTGTGAACTTAACTACACCATTTATACCATTGTGTTTGGTTTTATTCATTCTTTTGCCACATCTGTACAGCGCTCGGATACCCTTAAGGGTTATGTTTGCGCTTCATAAAACTTTTCAAATAAATAATGCTTTACTTATGACTTCAGTTTTATGTAATTATGAAGCTCAGTTCCTCATTAGTTAACACACAGTGCAACTTTTGTAGTTTCACTTCTCAGGTGCCAACTAAGTTCAACCCTTGTTTACTGTAAAAGGAAGGATTCAATTTCATACATTAGTGAGGCCTAGAATAGATGCTGTTGCAAGTTACTTTGTTAGAGGCAGCATATTTTGATTTCTACAACAAATGAGAAGGGGGTTAGAGGGAAAGGTTGAGAGAGAAAGACTAAGGTAGGAGGCAGATGAAAGCCACACAGAGAAGGAGATGAGAAGTTTCTCAGAAATACAAGTTTGAAGGTGACATCAAGGAAACAAGAGTCAATAGAGGTACGAGTTAAAGGATCTGGAGAGGAAAGGTGGAAAATGTAAATAAAAAAACTAACAGATGGAGCCCGTTCAATGAGAGATAAGTTGACATGAGAGGGAAAGTGAGAGATTGACATGACAGTGACACTGACATGAACTGATACAAGTCTTCTTGGTAATATGGTAGCCCTGGTAATAGGCAATGTTGACATTCTTAGCATTATGGCTTTAGGACAGGGAAGCACTAACTGGGGTATTATGGCCATTGTAGGTTTTATGATTGCACTGCTTGGCATACTGTGGACATAATAAGTAATGGTGTTGTGATAACACAACTGACCACTGTAAGTATGCTGTGGGCCTTATATGCATAATTAAATCCTTGCCACATCCTAGCCATGCCATAATGTGCATATTCATACCATTATTAAGGCCAATTTGGTGGCAATGGCACAAGGTGGCTCAAATTGCATTACAATGGGAAAAACAGGCAATGTGGAATGACATCCCTGTTATATTGGTAACTGCTGGACTTGGCCCTTTTTGGTTAAAGCTCCTTAAACTATTTTGCCTTCCTCCTAGACCCTTTTCTGACATTATGTTGCCAACTTAGATGCTTTGGGCACATTGCCACTGCTGATCAGTGTCAAAGTGCAAGTGCTCCCTGTATAAAGTGTTATGGTAATTGGTTATCCATAATTGGTATGTTTGTCTTACTAGTAAAGTCCCTAGTAAAGTGCACTAGTTGTGCCAGGGCTGGTAATACAAATGCTACTGGTGGGCCTGCAGCACTAATTGTGCCACCCACACAAGTAGCCCTAAAAAGAGATCTCAGGCCTGCCACTGAAGTGACTGTGTGCAGTTTGTTATCTGCCTTGGTGTCCTGACAAGTGCACCCACTTGCCAGGCCTTATCCTTCCCTTTTTATGCACATCGGACACTCCTATAGTAAGCCCAAAGTACCCCTCTGGGCAGGGTGCAGTGTATGTAAAAGTTAGGCCATGTACTGCGGAGTGTACCATGTCCTGACAGTGAAATACTGCCAAATTCATTTTTCATGGTTTCAAGGCCATCTTGTCCATAGGAGAGAATGGGGAATGCTTTGTCACATGTTTCCAGAATATCTTCCCAGAGGCATAAGATGGAGATATGGAGTTTAGTGTGCCTGAACTCAAAATGTAATAACACATCTTGTTGTGAAGACGGTTTCTAAATGGTGTTTTTAGAAACCACACTTTTAGAAGTGGCTGGTTTCTTGTCCTAACCATCCTGCATGCCTCTGCCTGGTTGTGTATTGACTGTTTTGGTTTGTATGTGACAGGGTCTGGGAAGTGTTCTGACACCAGGGAGAAGTAGGTGAGACAGTATCAGGCTGGCCTGCATTTGGTGTGGTGGGAAGAGTAGCCCCTTTGATGTGAAGATGGCTGTGTTGCTGCCACAAAAAAATGGCTCCACCTCCAGTGGAGTGTCTGAGGCCCAGACCCTAACTATCAAAAAATGAAGGTGTGCACTGGCAAGAAGACACCCAGGTCTGGTTTGGACCGGGCTCAGATCCCCCTGAACACAAAGACTTTAAAGGCATTTAGGGGTATTAATGTTACAGCTGAAACGCCTAAGCTCAAGCCTGAAAAAGGATTGAAACTACTTTGTGATCAAGAGGAACTTCTGCCAAGAAGAACAGCTGAAGAGACTGAAGAGGACTGCCCTTGCTGTGTGTTCTGGGGATGGCCTACAGTTTCCTAATTTGACTAAAGAGAGAACAAGGGACTTTGCTGTGTGCTGTGTCCCCCTGCTTGAAAGGGCTTTGCTGTGTGCTGAGTCCTGAAGTAGTTTGTCTCCAAGGGCCCGAGAGGAGCTTGCTCCCTGTTTTGAAAACTCAGGAACATAAACGTTTCTAAGTGTGTCTCATTGATGCTGTGTGCGTGTGCTTTTGGCAGCCTGAGACCGTCATGAGTATTGCTCCGTGACCGTGTGCCCCAGAGCAGTCTTGCGCTCTGGTTCGATTGACAGCCTGACCAGAAGTGCTGTGATCGTTATTGCCATCGGCCTGGACCGTCCTCCCAAGGGGGAGCTGTGAGGAATCTCTGCCGCCGGCCCGAGCCTGCCTTTGACAAGGAGAGACCTGTGAACCTTCACCATTGTGGGTCCGAGGTCCTTTGCCCACGATCAACGGAGTCGCGCCGGGAGCTGATCAGCAGCAAGGCCATCGTCTGGTAGCACGACTCACATTGCGATGAGCAACGGCCACCAACCCGAAGCCACACAGCGTGACACCCAAGCCACGAGGAGAGGAGAAGAGAGAAAGACTGCACCCCCAAGGTAACGCTCAGCGAGCGTGCATGTCTTGCCTTCTGGGGCGGAGTGCGTGCTATGAGAGACCGCTCTTGGCCTTTCCCATCTTTCCAGCGTAAGCCTCTGCTCAAGTCAGTATCACAGTATGTACTCGCCATGGAGTGGCATTACAGGGGTTGGATTGTGGAGCTGCACTTTGTTTCCTTCATAACAGTATTGGAGGCATATTTTGGAAGTCGTTGACCGCGAGTCAGCCAAGAGTGGCATAGAGACCTTCAGTAGCACTGCGATCGGTGCCGAACTGCATTATTACTTGCTTTTATGATCCGCATTAGTACTTGCATTACAAACTGCCTTATTACTTGCTTTTACGATCCGCATTAGTACTTGAATTACAAACTGCATTATTACTCGCTTTTATGATCTGCATTAGTACTTGCACTACGAACTGCATTATTGCATGCCTTTACGAACCGTATTAGTACTTGCATTAAGGATTGTCGTATTTCTACGTTACGAACTGTATTACGAACTGCAAAGCATTGCATTAGGACTCCATTAGACCATTGTGAACTGCTCATTAATACCGCAAGAACCTGCAAGTGAATGTTAGCCTAATAACCGGCTCAGTGAAATATTACGAATAGGCATATGCTGGATATTTTTTATCGCTTGGTCTCAGCGTATTTCTTCTTGATAAAGATACCTCTATTTTCCTAAACCAGTGTGGTGTCCATTTGTGGTGTTATCACTGTGCTACTGGGAGTGTGGTTGCCAATACTTTACACACTGCCTTGGAGATAAGCCTGGCTACTTGAACCAAGCTACCAGAGGGTGAGCAGGGGTTATCTAAGAGAGTGTCCCTCCTTTCCCTGATGAGAAGCAAGGGTCCCTATTTGGACTAAGGTACCTACCTCAGCTAAACTGTGCACCTGCACAGGGCCGCCAAACCCCAGGGGCCCCCACGCCAAAACATATCCTTAATATAATACTCCTTTGAGGATGGATACATATTTGCGTGGCGGCCCCTGGCAGTGATTTGGCGGCCTCTGGCTCTGTTCCACTTCCAAACACCCTGACCCCTCCCCTCTTCCGGGGCCTCGCCTGCACACCCTCTTACAGGGCCCCCTACCTACGCTCCCTGCCCAGAGCCGCCATGAGCCTAGAGCCGCCCCTGCAGCGTGATCACAATGAAAGGTTCTAGACCTAGTCCTGAGCAGGGACGGTTGCATCAAATGCACCCTCATAGTGACAGGGACTAGTCCCTGTAGAGGGATGTGTGGAGTTCGGTGATGGCAGCTCACTGTGTTATAGTGACAGACTTTTTTACCTACTCACAATGAACCATGAATTTGGAACACAACATCCTGTTTGATGTGCATGTGCGCTACAGTTAGTGGTATGTGTGCACTATTGATACAGCTTTGCGGGTTCCATCTTCGAAGCCTAAAGTCTGGACCAGAGTACAAAATGGAGGCGTGGTTGCTTTCTCCAGACAGCATTTGTGAAATTCTGCCATCCCCTAGATGGGAGAGGAGAGCACTAAGCATGGGCGGAAAATCCGTTACGCTCACGGATTTTGCGGATTTTCAGTAAATTCCCGATCCGCGGACGCTCGCAAATTTACCGAAAATCCGCAAATTCGCACACAGCGGATTTTTTTTTCTTGGTGATACAATTTTGCGGGGTGCAGTGTAAGTTCGCAATTGCGAACATTTAGGTGCGGCGGGCAGCAACAATCTTGCACTCGCGAAAATACAAAATTTGCAATTCTGCACAAGAAATCCACTAGCAAGTAGCATAGACCTTCGGAAAATGATGATTTTTATCAGAATAACTCCTCAGGTTGACATTTGCCTGCCCTTTTTTGGATTTGAGGCCTTTTGACTTTCTACTTTAGGATTAGAAATAAACTTTCACAAGTAAGTTTGTTTGGGGCATTACATTTGCTGTTCTGCAGAAAAACGAGTTTTGCTAAACTGAAAGCACTCAGCAGCAGGTGCAAAAGTTCAAAAATTATCATTAGTAACCATTCCCTGTAGTGCTTCCTGACTGGGGCCCCTCCAGAGTTCATTTGCTAGTTGCAACAATTGTATGACCCTGCTCTGACCCTCACAGCCGGATCATAGAATAGCTACAAGTAGGCCACAAAGGTCCTGGAAAAAAAAATTGCACTGCAACAGAAAGCAAATTACAGATAAGGAAGCAGGTGCCAGACTGGAATTTTAAAACAGTGACACATTAATAAATCAACCCCAAATTAATTCATGTCAGTTGAAGCAGGGCAGGTGTGCTTGCTTTTCCCCCCATAATCTACAGTGATGATGAACCAGAGGGTGGCATTGATGTACCAGAGGGTGGCATGGGTGAAACAGAGGGTGGCAGTGTTGAAACAGAGGGTGCTGTGAACCTGTGATGGTGAACCAGACGTAGAAACAACTTAGTCGCGACCGTTGCGTGCCGACAAGTAAGTTCGCAATCGCGAACTGGTACAAAATCCTCGCGAACTGGCAAAAACCCTTGCGAACACTATAAAAACAAAAAAATCCGCAAATTCGCGAGAATTCGCAGATTTTGCGGATTGCGAGTTCGCAAAGACGCAAATTCGCGAACGCCAGATTCGCAAAATTCGCCCATGCTTAGAGAGCACCATAAACTATTGAGAAGATAGCAAGCGCCAGATTCGCAAAATTCGCCCATGCTTAGAGAGCACCATAAACTATTGAGAAGATAGCAAGGCTTCCTTTAAAAGTGCCAGAACCCTTGTTGATATATGGAACTTTAAGTATCACTGAAACAATATGGAGATCAAAAATATCGAGTTACAAAAATATCGAGCTAAAAATATAGAATACCAAAATAACGACCTCCTATCTCCAAACAGGTAAGTACAAAAATATTGTATCAAAAATATTGATGTAAAAAATATAGTTAGTCAAAATATCGATTTTTTAAAAATGCTTTAAATTAATTAAAAGTTAATGAAATAATAAATATAATTAACTTAAACATACTTAAATTACTCAAATAACCTTAAAATTAATGAATAATTAATGTAAGTAAAAACAATTTTTTTTTTACAAATAAGTTTGTTAATACATATATATATATATATATATAAACGTAATATGAATAAAATATTTACAATTTTTTTAACGTAGGATAGCGGAAAGTGTAAAATTTACTATAACCACTCCATTAAGAGCAACAGTAGAGAAAGCGTTGGATAGCGTAGGGGTAAAAATTACTATTCCAACTCCAGGGAGTGCAACAGTAGGGAAAGCGTTGGATAGCGTAGGTGTACAAATTACTATTCCCACTCCAGAGAGTGCAACAGTAGGGAAAGCGTTGAATAGCGTAGGGGTAAAAATTACTATTCCCACTCCACAGAGTGCAACAGTAGGGAAAGCGTTGGATAGTGTAGGGGTAAAAATTGTTATTCCCACTCCAAAGAGTGCAACAGTAGGGAAAGCATTGGATAGCGTAGGAGTAAATATTACTATTCCCACTGCAGAAAGTGCGACAGTAGGGAAAGCGTTGGATAGCGGGAGGGTTGAAATTACTATTCCCACTCCAGAGAGTGCGACAGTAGGGAAAGCGTTGGATAGCGTAGGGGTAAAAATTACTATTCCCACTCCAGAGAGTGCAACAGTATAGAAAGCGTTGGATAGCGTAGGGGTAAAAATTACTATTCACACTCCAGAGAAGGCAACAGTAGGGAAAGCATTGGATAGCGTAGGGGTAAAAATTACTATTCCCACTCCACAGAGTGCAACAGCAGGGAAAGCGTTGGATAGCGTAGAGGTAAAAATTACTATTCCCACTCCAAAGAGTGCAACAGTAGGGAAAACATTGGATAGCGTAGGGGTAAAAATTACTATTGCCACTCCAGAAAGTGCAACAGTAGGGAAAGCGTTGGATAGCGAGAGGGTTAAAATTACTATTCCCACTCCAGAGAGTGCAACAGTAGGGAAAGTGTTAGATAGCGTAGGGGTAAAAATTACTATTCCCACTTCAGCGAGTGCAACAGTAGGGAAATCTTTGGATAGCGTAGGGGTGTAAATTACTATTCCCACTCCAAAGAGTGCAACAGTAGGGAAAGCGTTGGATAGCGTAGGAGTAAAAATTACTATTCCCACTCCAGAAAGTGCAACAGTAGGGGAGGGTTAAAATTACAATTCCCATTCCAGAGAGTGCAACAGTAGGGAAAGCGTTGGATAGCGTAGGGGTAAAAATTACTATTCCCATTCCAGAGAGTGCAACAGTAGAGAAAGCGTTGGATAGCATAGGGGTAAAAATTACTATTCCCACACCACAGAGTGCAACAGTAGGGAAAGCGTTGGATAGCGTAGGTGTAAAAATTACTATTCCCACTCCAGTAAGTGCAACAGTAGGGAAAGCGTTGGATAGCGCAGGGGTAAAAATTACTATTCCCACTCCAAAGAGTGCAACAGTAGGGAAAGCGTTAGATAGCGGGAGGGTTAAAATTACTATTCCCATACAAAAAAAAATTATTACAAATAATTACCTATTAAACAAATTGTTTACCAATTAACAATTAATTATTTAACAAATAAAAATGTTACAAATTACAACAAAACTAAACCAATAAATAAATAACAATATTTATTTATTCACAATCAGATTACTTCCCACCCTATTCCCCCATAAACCCACAACCCGCTACAGAAAATAAATTAATAACATTAACATAATTAACAATTAAACTCGTAATTAAAATTAATTACCAATTAAATTTTAATTAATTACCAATTAAAAAGTTATATGTCAATTAATTCCAAATAAATACCAAAAAATACATTAAAAAATGTTATTAATTATAATAAATTACTTCCCACCCTATTCCCCTATAAACCCACAACCCGCTACAGAAAATACATTAATACAATTAACATAATGATCAATTAATCAATTAATTAAAATGAATTACCAATTATATTTTAATTAATTACCAATTAAAAATGTAAATATAAATTAATTCAAAGTAAATACCAATAAATATATTTAAACATTTAAATAATTATATTTAAATTACTTCCCACCCTATTCCCCTCTAAATCCACAACCCGCTACAGAAAATACATTAATACAATTTACATAATTATCAATTAATCAATGAATTAAAATGAATTACCAATTACATTTTAATTAATTACCAATTAAAAATTTAAATATCAATTAATTCAAAATAAATACCAATAAATACATTTAAACATTTAAATAATTATATTTAAATTACTTCCCACCCTATTCCCCTATAAACCCACAACCCGCTACAGAAAATACATTAATACAATTAACATAATTATCAATTAATCAATCAATTAAAATAATTAACAATTATATTTTAATTAATTACCAATTAATTATAAATTAACAATTAATTCTAAATAAATGCCAATAAATAAATTAACATATTTAATTAATTATAATTAAATTACTTCCCACCCTATTCCCCTATAAACCCACAACCTGCTACAGCATTATATTACGCAAAAATTAAATACCATAAAATGAAATAATTAAAATAAATTATAAAATAAATATACACTTTTCAAACATATACTAACATAAAAAATACTTTAAAAAATTTATATTAACTTACTTACCTCAAATTCAATATTTTTGGTCTATGTTCTGTCCATTCTATATTTTTGTTCTCTATATTCTGTCATTCTATATTTTTGTTTATAGTCTATCCATTCGATATTTTGTCCATTCTATATTTTTTGATTCGATATTTATGCTATTCTATTCAATATTTTTGTAGTCTATATTCTGTCCATTCGATATTGTCTCCATTCTATATTTTTAACTCGATATTAATGTAACTCGATATTAAAAACTCCATATTTTGACTGTATGCCGGACTTAAGTCACTCTGACTGCAGCTGCTGTTAGTTAGATGGGAGGGAGTACAGGGTGAGGACTGCAGTATACGTTGTTAGGGATGTAGCCCGTTGAGGAGGCACAGATTCTTGTCTTTCTTCCTGATCTCTGTGAGGAATGGTAGTAAATAGCTGAGTGCAGCCCGGTCTCACCTCTCACTGGTGTGCTGGGCATCTAGAGACTGTCCTGCTTGACAGAATGTCCTTGAATACAAAGACCAGGTCTAGAAGGTGGCCTGGAAACATGACAGAGGAACCGACTCAAACCAGTTCTAAGGATGCAGACCTGGAATATACACATCCTCTGTCTGCAAAATTGATATAAAGAAGGGAGCTCAATACCCATCATTGTTCATGACTACGCAGACACAACTTGGTGTCACACTGACAGCCAACTCCCCAGAGGTAAAGTAACCCGCCTGAAGTCCGATATGAAAAAGAAAGTACAGACTTTCGTGGGTGCCCTGATGTCCAGCTTCAGAGTGATGGAAGGAATTTTCAACCCTGGAAGAGGAGCGGATCATGGAAGGGATTGCTGCAATAAACTCTGGCATACGGTCCATCCAACAGACTCACTGAACAGGAGTGCTCAAGGAATCGCTGAACTGCTGGATTGGGCAGTATGACCTTCATCAAATTTCACAGTAGAAGCTGCCAGACCCCGAGAGTGGTGTGTCCATGGCGTAGGCTCGACTGAAGCTGAGATAAGCATCTGCTGGTGGCCCATGTGCCTCATAAATGGACTGGATGACCATGGCACTGCCAAGTATGCCAATGGGATGGGACCAGTCCTGAAGACTGAGGGGCTCGTTACCATGTCACTCGCATTTGCCTCCGACCAACATTGTAGTGGTCTCAGGACCGACTGGTCTCTGGTTGGCGGTCCCGACACCACAATTATGAAGCGACTGCACATGGTGCATGTTGCAAGCTCCCATTTCTCTATGGGAGCTTGTGCTGGGGTCGGAAACCGGCCACAGCACAAGCTCCAATAGAGAAATGGGAGTTTCTGTTAATCCCTGCACTGCATGGCAGGCACTGTGATGGTGCAGGGATTAACAGGGGGGTTGCGATTGGTGCCCCCAGGTGAAGGCCGCTAAGGCATTCAGGCCATGCTAGGGGCCTCCAAAGTTGCTTTCTGAAAGGATTTTCATGTCAGAAACCCAACATGAAAAGACTGTCAGAAACCGAAATCATAATCACCATGACGGAAACACCGTCCATTCCATACGGGATTATTTGCAGTCTCCGACTGGCAGACAGGCTCCTTGGAAGCCAGTCGGTCTGACCGGCCAGTTAAAACTCCTACAGCCTACACTGTTATTAAGAGGTCAGACTTTAAACCTACAATGACGGTCGGTGAGCCTCTGACGAGCGATCGGAGGCTCACCGACCAACATCATAATAGAGTCCTAAGTGATCTGAGGAGTGCCTCATGAAGAAGCAAGGTTTTCACCCTGAGAGATGGCATGCCAAATAAAGCGCCGGACACCTACCACGCGGAAAAAAAATAATTTTTGGGTGTGTGGTCAGCATGCCTAAGAAGAATGAGGAATATCATCTGTATGGGGCTTCCTAGAAACTCACTGACAGACTACAAAGGGTGCAAAATAATGCTGCCAAACTTTGCCTGCACGTGTGATCATGCATTCATACCAAACTTGCCATAAATTCTCTCCATTAGCTCCAGTGAATTCAAGGATACACTTCAAAATTCTCTGCTATCCACAAGTCTTACTGGAAAAAAGTCCAGATTGTCTCCAAAACTTGGGTCGTCACTAATTACCAGGTAGGAATCTATGATCAGTCAATTTACACCTTAAGCAGCTCTGCACCATCAAACGACTGAAACAGAGAGAGAGATCAATGGCAGTCCAGGCTCAGCAACACAGGAACTTCTTGAATCCCACCCTGATAACAAAACTTATTGAATCCCACCCTGAGAGCAGGCCCCTAGGACTTCCATTTCAGAAAACCTTCAAAACCTTCAAACACTCTTCAAGACAGTGTTTCACTAAGACAGGGCTCGATAACTGCAAGGAACATTGGTGTTGGTGAAAGCAAGGATACAATTTAAGATACTCTGTGCCATTCACAAGTCTTACTGGAACAAAGGACCAGTTTTTCACCGAAATGTGGGTCCTCACTATACTCCTACCAGGAATCTTTAAACAGCAAGTTTCCACCTTATAAAACTCCACACCTTCAAATGAGTGAATCACAGAGGCAGATCAATGCAAGCCGAGCACAAGAAACCCTCAAACTCCTTGAATACCACCCTGAGAGTAGAACCCAATCACTACCATTTCAGAAAACCTTAAAAAACTCTTCACCACAGTGTTTCACTAAAACTTGCCTTAATAGGTGCAGCGTTAATTTCCATACTCGAGAATTGGGGGTGCAAGTGAGCGTCGCCCCACAAGAAAAATAAAATGCTAATAACACAAGGTTATTATCATTTTATTTTTCCCTTGCGCATCTCCAGGTGCGGGAGGAGTGGGTCTGAGCTGGACTGCCCAAAGAGCAGGGGAGGTGTGGTGGCACTCCCCAAGTGCGCATGAGTGCTTGGCCAGCCTTCTTGGGCCAGCCACACAGTCCTGCGTACTGTGCATGTTACCCACCAGGCTGTAATACACAGCTTGTTGAAGAACATGCCCAGTCATCCATTCTCTGTCTGAGCGCTGAGCCACAGCGCTCAGACCAAACACAACGATGCTATCAGAAGCGTTGTGATTGACTAGAGGAGTCTGGAAACCTGGGGGCTACCTGGAACTGCGTAGGCAAGGACAGAGTAGAGGCGACCGCCGGTACGGTAAGTTTAAAAAAACAAAAAAATCTGTTTCTCATTCTTTTTTTAACCCCCCGCGCGCCTCACCACTGTTGCCCGGTCACAACCGCTACTGCAAATGTCAAATATCGGATAGGGTTCAAACCCAGCATTTCAATGTTACAGTGCTTTAAAAATACAGTATGGTAACATCTACTGCCACATAGAACTTAAGATCAAATAAATAAATACATTGTAAAGTGTGATATTTATAGTGTTCGGATGAAGTGTGGTATAAAGTGCCAAATACAAAGCAAGTTATTTCTATTATGGCATGGGTGGACTATATGATATGCATGTGTAACAAGGAAGATATGAGTTTGGCTTCATGACATTCCATTTTTAACCACATTTGCACCCATTGATCGATTCTGGGTTCACGATTATGTTTTTTAACATTTGTAATTTTAAGAACAAAGAGGCATATTATCAAGCATGCCGATAAAATTATCGCCGCTTTAGCAGCAGAAAACTGCAGCTAAAGAGGTGATAATGGGCTTGATAATATGCCGTAAAGAATCCCCATAGAAGCCCATGTTGACACCAGAACATGGGCTTCTATGGGAATTCACAAGGGCCTATTATCAAGCCCATTATCGCCGCTTTAGCGGCAGTTTTCTGCCGCTAAAGCGGCGATCATTTTAACGCCGGTCCTTAATAATATGCCCCCAAGGGGCATATTATCAAATCAGGCGATAAAATTATCGCCGCTTTAGCGGCAGAAAACTGCTGCTGAAACCGCAATATGGGCTTGATAATATGCTCTATGGTATTCCAATTGAAGCTCAGGTTAGATGTCCTTCACATCTAACATGGGCTTCAATTGGAATTCACAAGGGCATATTATCAAGTCCTTTATCGCCGCCTCAGCGGCAGCTTTCTGCCGCTAAAGCAGCGATAATTTTATCGCCTGTCTTGATATTATGCCCGAGGCGTTTCAACGACCAAAGAACACCGACTTCAAATGGCGCCTAAAGTGCTTGCCTAGACCGCATTTGGGATTTATTTTACTGCGGCTAAAGTAATTTATACTTGTTCGTCATCAGCTCAGAAGACTTCTTGCCTTTATTTTTGTTTCCCAGTATATGTCTGTCACCATAAAACATTAACCCATCCAGTATGAGCGTAAACGCATACATTGTTTACACCTAACAGAGTTAGAAAGGCAGCTGGAATGTTGATTCCAATGGAAGCACTAGGAAAACAAAGTGTGCCTTTCCTGTTTGTCCCTAAGTCTTCGAATCCTGAGCTTCCTCTTCGAATAACTCTATCCTCATTAACGGGTTCATTTGATTCCTTCCTGGGGAGTTCAGGGGACTTGCCTCCAAACTTAAGGGAAACAACGTCGAGGGGTCTGCCGGATGGAGTTAGCTAAATACCCGGGCCCGGGGGACAATGATATACTCTTAATTAGTCTGTTAAGGGGTAACCACAAATGCCAAGTGATGGCAGCAGTGAGTGAGGCAAGACATTCGAGACGCTCCTCTTTCAAGGCGAAGAGATGCAAGAGTTGACTGTTACAACTTTTTTGTGACCTTTTTTGTTTGTGCGGGCCGTTTCAAGCAGATAGTGGCTTTGGAACAAAAACCAGTGAGCAAATTAGTAGTACTTGTTCAGTAATTCGTGGCCACTTGGTTATAGAAATGAAAAAACCCAGGGCAGGAGATAAACTAGGAAATGCAGGTGTGAAATGGTGGGATCCTGTCGTAGCTTTACACTGTTTGAGGATGGCAGATTTTCTTTTCAGTAAATATCTATGTACCTCGCTTTATCTCTTCAAAAGTTGTAGGCCTCTACTTTCTAGTAAAGCCACCCTACTTTGTTATTGTCTCAATAGCCCTGATTCGTCCGGATCTCGCAGAATATTCGTTTATTATGCTCTGATGCACAGTGTACCCTGCGCCAAGGCAGAACAGATTGTTTTTTAATTCTTTCTCACCAAGTCTATAAACATAGTAGAAACACAAATGTTTCTATAATGCTCTCAAGCATAGTTGTTAAAAGGTTCTCTAAACGTCTATGCTATAGACATAATATCATTTAATTTAAATCGAATACTTCCACCTGCAGATTCGGAGGTTGGGGCCATATGTATCAAAATCCTCTTTTGCGATTCTAAAATAGCGATTTTTTGCGAATCGCTATTTGAGAATAGCAAAATCCTATGTATGTGGGATTTACAATACATTTTGCGAATCCTACATATTCCTTAATTGCGAATCTAAAATTCCCCTCCGCTCATCAAAGGACAGAGAGAGATCAAAAGAGAGAGAGAAGAGAAACAGAGGGTTAGAGAGAAAGAAAGACGGAATGTGAGAGAGAGAGAGAGGGGGAGAAAGACAGAAAGATAGGGAGAGAGGGAAAGAGAGGGAGAGAGAAAGAGAGGGAGAGAGAGAAAGAAAGATGAAAAGAGAGGGGGAGAGAAAAAGAGAGGGAGAGAAAGGAAGAGAGAGAGAGACACACACAGTGAAAAGGAGAGAAGGATAGGGAGAGAGAATGCCGACAATGCGCACCCAGGCCTCACTGCTCACCTGCTGGCACCAGTGTGTCTCTAACCACATGCTGGTAGGCACTGCGGTTCAGCAGGTCCCTCATCTAAAACACAGTCCAGAGTTATGAATGGCAGAGTACATACAATTGCACACACCATCATTGCTTGTCCATCCCCGTGCACCCAGACTGCACTACCCCAGCCCCTACCGCCGCCAAGCGGTGCATGGGATGTACGTTGTCACAACGCATGTTTTAACAACGCATGCCTTTACCACGCAAGTCTTACAACGACTTGCGTTGTAGGGCATGGATTTAGCAATCTTATAATTTTATATTCCAACACCAGTCCCCGTAACAGTAGGGAAGGTGTTGGAATATAAAATTGCAAGATTCCTTATCCCACAGCGCCATCCAGCGCAAGTCGTAGTAACAACTTGCGTTGTAATAGCTGCGGGGTAAAGGCACTGCGGTGTAAAAACTGTGTTGTAAACGATGTTCCCCGGTGCATGCCCACCCCTGCGCACCCAGTCCCCACTGCTCATCTTCTGCCACCTGCGTGTCTCCAAGAGGGCCCACCACATGCTGGTGCAAGACCCAAGCCCGGGGCCTGTGAATATGGCACCCTCCACATCATGCAGCCACGCTCCATGGGCCACCAGGTCTCACACTTGATTCTGGGTCTTGATTTCACTATGGCAGAGATCATACTAGTGCACACGGCATCATCGCAGGCTGCACATCCGCTCAGACCTTTAGGTGCCACTAACTCTGTGACCCGCGAGGCAACGCCACATGGCGGCAGGCCAGCACGGCCGGCTGGCTCAGGCCTACACTGCGAACCAGCAGGGCTCACAATGATCCTCACCAGTCCAGACCGCCAGGACAGGGCATCATCACAGGCTGCACACCCGCTCAGCACTTAAGGTGCCCCTACCTCAGTGCGCCGAAAGTCACCGTCCCGCGGCGGTGTACCTGTGCCAGACCCAGTGTATCTGGTGCCACCAAGACTGTGCCCCACAAGTCATGGACCCTCTATGATTGAGGTTTGAGGTGCGGACGCCATCATGTCACATCCGGACCTGGGGAATGAGATGTTGCAGGGCCCTAGGCCCTCATGCATAAATAATACCCACACGGATACACTCAGAGAGACAGTGGAAATGGCATTGAGCACGTGTGCCCGGCCCATTTTATTGGCAGGGTCACATGTCCTGTGACGTGTGTGCTGGATGGGTGTGGTGTGGGTGTAAACCAGCCATGAGGGAGTGGCTGTGGCATGCTGACAACTAAACCTGTGATCAGCAGATCACTACAGGAAAGACCTGAGACATGTAGCGTTGTCCCCCCCCCCTGTGATTGTAAGTGGAGTGGGCTGGCTTGGCGTATGCTAATCCTGCGTAAGGATGTGAACAATAACCCCGGGGCTCTGGGCGTAGTTCCATACTGGGCTGGACAAGGTAGTAACTAATGCGTGTGTCTGTCTTGTTGTGTCCATTATAGATAATGGGTAACCCAATAGTCAAAAGGGACCTGGGTAAAGTTCGGGAATGAAACAATGGTCCGTGACCAATTCTTCAGTAGCAATAAATTCAACTTTACAAAGTTTGTGTTGTGTGTTTAACGACAACACTGGTATATAATCCCCTTACAAGTTTTATATAGAAAACACAGAACAAGGAAAAGGAAAACGCCCAATTCTACTCAAAATAACGCAATTTATTTCAAGTTAGTCATAGTTTAATCACAGTTTGCATAGGTTGCGCGCAAAAGGATAGAAGGTAGTGGAGTAGCGGTGCTAGTGGGTAGTGAAAAATGTGAATCATAGGTTGAAAGAATGACAGTTAGATACTTTGAAGAATCCTGGTAAGCAAAGACCAGCAGAGTTGACCTGTCCAAAATAATGTTTTCATTTGCATGTACTCTGTAAATAGAAATGTGCATTCAATGCATTTTCAAGGTGTGACAGATAAAACTCTGGTACAGGTCTTGTTGAGAAGAGCGTCGACGTTTCGACTCGACTGACGCAATGAGGGGGGGTTTGAGCCTCAGCTGCGAGTCTTGATCAGGACTGTATGTGGCAACCTTAACCTGGTGCCAGGCCTGGCTACACAGGTATATATTCCTGTATTCCATTAGTGAACCCCTGACAGCACCACAGCCGAACAGCACGGAGATTGCAGGTTCCCCGCGAGTAAGGAAGTGGGCTTGTGCACACCAGTCAGTGTGACTAGAAGATGGGTTATCATACACACCCTTAAGAATATTCTCACCGCTGGTGAACTTGTGCCAGTACTTTCACTAATGAAGAAGTATGGCTCACTGGTTAGAAGTGGCAGACTCTGAAGCAGAGATCAGGCCAGGGACCAGGGTTCAATTCCCGACGCGGCAGGGACTTGGGGCTCAATGTCCGCAGACTCGATAATTCTCGCCTCAGCGCCTACTCTAATCATGGGTCCCACGCTGCAACTCTGGGTAATAGCTTGCTTAATCTCCACAACGGCCCCAACAACACTGGGATGCCTGGCTTCACCTTGGGGGTGCCCAAGAGGGGCATCTCACAGGGAGAGCCAGGAAGGGTTCCACAGCGTTATACAGCGCCGGGACGCCCCGTTGCTGGGGCAGCTGTGCGCTTTACAAGTATACTACATTTACATACCTGTGTAGCCAGACCTGGCACCAGGTTGAAGTTGCCACATACAGTCCTGATGAAGATAAATAAAAAGGTTATGGCTGAAGTACATTTGGATTACAGACCAAGAATGCAGAGAGAGACAATCAAAAGATATTTATTCTACGTTTCCACAAAGAGATCTGAGGCAATTCTGTCTCGTTATAAACAGATTAGAGAAGGTTAAATTGAGCGGAGGTGTCAACAAAGTTAGCCATGTTAAATGGGCAGATCATATTAAATCACTGTATTTTATTGGCACTGTGTGTAAATTGGAAGATAAATGTAAGGCTACTGCTTCTTGCTCACCTATAAATTCTTCCCATTGTGATGCTGGCCACGGGGCTTCCTCATTCTTTGTGGTACAAATAATTTTAGCTGATTTGGGAGGCAGAAGGTAAAATGGAGCACTATCAGCCAATTATGATTATTTAGGAAGACATACAGCTTTAGAGGGGGTGGTTTTGTCCACTTTTTAATGCAGCCTTTGAAATGGCAATAACTCCAAGTTCTTGGAATAGATCAGACTCACATTCTATGTTTAAGAAAGACAACCCAGAGGACCCAAGAAAATAAAGGTTGGTCACTCTACTGGATGTTGAGGCAAACGTGTAACCAAGCTAAAAGAATGGGTAGCTGACAGAGATTTACTCTCTTCTTTCAATTGCACTGCCATGAAACGTGTAGTACATTGGATAACCTACTAGCGGTTTTACTCTTGTCATTATGTCCAAAACATCGAGGATAAGCTGTATGTTTGTTACACAGTCTACATCACAGCTTTTGCTGGTGTGGACTTTGAATTGCTATGGAATAAAGTATACAAATGGGTGATTAATGGCACATTCCTGAAAGCCATTCAGGTCATTTACACTCACACCTGGTGTAATTAAAATGTGGCAAAGGCTCAATTCTGTTGGACAGCATGTACGCCAACAAGAGGTTAAAATATGGGTGTGTTTTAGCTCCCCTTGCTTTTACGCCTGTGCTTGGTAGACTGGGACCCATGTTTGGTTACATGAAGGCTTTTCCTCCACAGTTGATGGGGCAGCATTCACGTATCCTGTCCTGAACAGCTGATACTGGGATAATAGACTGTTTGAGGATTGGACTCCAAAGGACTTTAAATGCACAGAATGTTTTAAATCAGGCTTAGAAATTTCATCTCAATAGCAGTATTTTAGTGATGAGACCCATGAGTCCAGAGAAACCATTGAGATTTATTAAAGACAAGTTATCTCACCATACACACGCTCATAGCAACTTATGTGAATTGCTTCATAGTCCTTCAGCACTTCCAATCATTAAAGTAATTGAACTAACATTATTCCTTCATTTATCTGTGGCCTCCGGCTGGATGAATTCCATTGTAATATTTTAGAAATTTTGTTACACTTATCAATTTACAAGCAAAGCTACGCCTTTACTAATTTCCTTTGTGGAGGTGTGTATCAAATCGTAATCAATGTAATGCTAAAAGTCATAAATAACAGACAGCCTGGTCAGGAAAATAAAGTCAACTTCCTCCTGGTTGTGGCCACTGCAGCACCTCACATTGTGGAACAGTGATGATGTATCCATAGATCGAAGCCAGGGTTACCACAGGCGGTCCCAGTGACAGAAGTCAGCCTTTAATTATTCTGAAGTGTAGCCTCACAGGTGACTTGACTGTGGGGCCTTTCATCTATCACCGTTCCTCTCAAGGATGTGTGTGTGTGTGCATGTGTGTGCGTGAGATGTATGACGTTACAACGCATACTTTTACAATGCCTACCTTTACAACACAATTTTTACACCGCAACATCCATTACAACGCATACCATTACAACGCATGCCATTACAACGAATTCTTTGAAACTACCTTTACAACGTATTCCACTACAACGCATACTACATTTACAACGCATAACATTACATTGCATGTAAGGTAAGTATTAGATAGTGCAGGGGTAAAAATTACTATTCTAACTCCAGGGGGTGCAACAGTAGGGTAAGTGTTGGATAGTGTAAGGGTACAATGTGTTGTAATGCTATGCGTTGTAATGGTATGCGTTGTAATGACTGCGTTGTAATGGCATGCGTTGTAGTGGTGTGCGTTGTAGTGTCATGTGTTGTAATGGTTGCGTTGTAAATGCATGCGTTGTAATGGATGTTGCTTTGTAAAAGTTTTGTTGTAATGGTAGTGCGGTGTAAAATTTGCATTGTAAAGGTTGTTTCCCGTGTGCGTGGGTGTGCGTGTGTGTGTGTGTGGGTGCGTGGGTGTGTGTCGATGTGTGTGTGTGTGTACACGTCATATGTGTACGCGTTTCTCTTTCCCTCTCTACTTATTTTAATCCTTTTATGATGTTAGTGAGGACCTTAGAGTCTGAGCTGTGTTACAGTCATATAAGAGATTAGATATTCATTTACAAAGGGATCGAAATCCATATGATACATGTAACATGTGTTGTAATGTATATTCTGCAATGTGTGATTCCTATGTGTAAGAGGACTGTTCCTATTTTAAGTGCTTTGAGGTCGAGTTTGGGCTATATACAACTGCAGAATAAATACATAAACGTATTGTTATAGATCATGCAAGTGGCTGAGGAATCGAGCAGAGCAAGAGTGACCTACCATATAATGTTACATGGTGGCTTTATCGAATGGACATAACATGTACCTTTAACCGTTAGCCGGGAGAAGCGGGAAACACAATAGAAACAGGAAATAGCAGGCAGGAGGTCCTGGGAAAAGTTTACAATAGAATATAGCACACTCAAGTTGAACCACTTCAGGTTATTTTTAGGCACGAAAACAGAACCTTACGGAGAACAATGCCACAGCAAAAGCTATTTTCAGAAAGGGTAATTTTACATTTGTTGAGAATCATAACTATTGTTTCCTTTAAGTGCTCACAAACAAATAGTTTCTGATTGCTAGCAGGGCACTGTAAGGTAGCACGTGCCGACATACACGGCTTTGTATAGATGAAAGAGATAACTAAACAATTTGGTTTTCTTTGTCACTGGAACATTTCCCTGATTCTGCAGAGTTCAGTCATTTTGCCAATCCATCCAGGCACTGAACATTCAAATTAAAAAGGCTAGCGAAAGAGGCATAGCGCATACAGTAACAAACTATGGGATGTGATAGGCAAACTGAAACACATAATGTCCCACAAGCCATACTGACAAAAGGTGAATGCATTTCCCAAATATCAGCAACGCCACCCGAAATTGCATCACTGTCCGTATCTTTAATATATAGCAACTCCCTGTGTGGAAAAACAAAGGACAAAATGCTGTCCCAGCTGTTCGTCTACTCGTGTGAATGAAAGGTGAGTCTCCCACATTTTGTTTAACGCCCTATTACTTACCGGTAATCTTCATTATCTCACTTTGTTATGAATGGGGCGACGACTGGAGGGACCTGGGGGTAATGATTGCTTCATGTGTTGCAGTTCTCAAAGGCAGAGATAACTCCAGACACCCAGGCATGTCTGCTTGCATGCACATCTATGTCGGTGTGGGGAGGCACTCAGTTTATCAGCACAACTTACTGTGAGGCTCCATTGTGAGACTCTGTAGAGAGGATGCAACCATGTCGTTCAATGGCAGACTGGCATTCCAGATTCAGTACAATGCCTATAATAGGAACACACTAAACACCCAGGGCCCGATTCACAGAACTAACTTAAGAGAAAATCCTAAACAGACTTAAGACAAAATCCTAACTTAAGTCTGTCTTAAGTCTGTCTTAAGTCTGTCTTAAGACAAACTTTAGACAAAATCCTAACTTCTGTGAATACCAAAAGTAGTAAGTTTAGGATTTTGTATTAAGTTAGCTCTGTGAATCGGGCCCCCAAATCTGCTGTTTGACACAGCATCCAGATGTGACTCCTCCGCACAGGTAAAGCACACTATTTTATATGGGTAGCTCAAAGGGAGTGCAGAGGCCTGCAGAGAGATACATTTTGGATATGTCTATGGAGAGACCATCGGGGGTGAGTTACACAGGGGGCTCAAGGTTTCTGGGTCTGGCGGTGAAGCCTTCAACATAGCGAAGTACATTGCATATTGAAGCCAATCACTTAGCACTTTGGTAAGTGGGATGAGGCCACATACAAAGGGAGCAAAAAAGGAAAAGTTGTAAATTAGGAGAAAAGTGTAGCGGGAAGAGATTACTCAGTGGCAACTGCAAGAGTTCTGACAGTTTCCAGGAATAAATGGCAGGAGCTGTGCTGCCTGGGTTGTTTTATGATACATCTATGGCTCTGTGTGTTCTTCTGAATAAGGACTGCACCACTTAATAATCGGGGCCTTCAGAGGCTCCTCATTTACTTTTAGTGAATTTTATTGAAAAAGAGTTTTATATACAAGGTACAGTATACAGGAGTACAGTATAGGTCGCCCGAGGGGGGAAAAAGCTTGACAACATTATATGGTGGTTGGGTTACATACGGCCTTTTGTGAGAGCATGCGTGCTACATTCGTATACTCGGTGTGTGGCGTTATCAGCGGACTGTGTATGTACCCCAAGGTGGAATATTTATTATGCAAGTAAGGCTCATCGCCAGGCACACTAACAACCATCAAAATGGGCAAAAACAGCAGTGAGAAGGGTTATGCCTGAGCGTGCTGAGCGTATTTCTCCCCAAGAACTCCAACGAGGCACATCACTCAGCAACATCCACTTCTCTCCTACTTACAATACCTGGAATAAGCCCAACATATTGGGCATCAGCTTCACTACCATCTTCAGCACTCCCAAGAAAAGAGGTCAGTGGAAAATCTAGGAGTTGTAATCAAGCATAGATACTTCATGCACCCGCCCATTCTATTACAAATATTAGTTCAACTCCATCGGTAAACTTAATGCAGTTATACTTAGTCAAACATCTTAGTGCATTACTGAACCACAAGCCCTTATTAAACCTCTTAGCTAGGCCTGGGCATGAACTCCCCTACATTCGCAGAGTTAGGGGAATTTTCCACTCGTTTTCTCCTTGCTTGTGCTTGCCAATGTCAGGTTGGTGAGCGCAAGCGAGGAAAATCAACCTCCAGGTGAGATTTCTCCATGCGGGCGCTTGCAGACGGTCTCCTTGAGAAAGCAGCCACACGGATAGAAAATCAACTTGAGCTGCAAGAAAAGAAGCAGCGCCCTCGTACGCTGTGCATGGTGCAGTTTGCAACAAACACCCGGCGCTGAAAATCAACGTGAGCAGCATGACCAAATGCGCTCTACCGCTTGCGGAACGCCACGTAGCGTGGCAGAGTTTTTTGGTCACTTTGCATAGCCGAACTCCACAAACTCTGACAAGGCCTACTCTTAGCAAGGCCTTTATTAACCCCTTAAGTGCTGCTGAGGGCCAACGGTCGTCAGCAGCGCTACCTCCCCAGTGCTGCGCACGACCATTGGACGTCCATTCAGCGTGGTTCCAATGGACAGCGCAGCACTAGGGAGGGATGTTTAGACGCAGCTAAGGTGTTAATCCCAATCTGAACACTTGCTGACTTTGGTCAGGGTTTGATTGTGTTCCCATTTAGAGGGGGCATCAGTCGAGGATGGACTGTTACTACTGGAGAAAGACCCATTCTGATTAACACATGACTTGTCTCTGCTTGGAAAAGGAAAAAAACTATTGTCTGGCATCTAGTCCTAGCAAATACCAGTGGCTAAGATTAATTCAGGCATTACCCTCATAGCTTTTTTTGATCAGTTCACGTTGCAAGACTCCCACACTCTTTCTTAAATGCCTATACAAAGAAAAAAAACATAAGAAGAAAGATAAAAGTTGTAGTTGTAGAGTAAAACCCGAAATGTGAGAATGTAAAAAGAACTATGCACCTGTCGTCAAATGAGGGAGCAGTGATAAGAAAACTGTAAAGAACCTCTGTTCCCTTACTTCTTTCAGATTTTTTTTTGAATGAGTGAAAAATGCATCCCGGGAGAAGCTAAAGAAAGCAGGAAAGATTCATTTAAATGGAGCGCGGATTTAGATTGAAAGCTTTACCCTTCCATTTTCCCTATGCAATGGAGAACTCCTACCAATGCCTTTACCAACATTTAGAGAACATCTTGTGAATAACTATTATTGCCTAGTTGAAAGGGATGGTTCAAACCAAGTTAACCCTTCGGTAAATGTTAAAGTAATGAAAGAAAGATCTGTAGTCCATAGATGTATCCAGGATGATAGGTTTATTCTTCACTTAAGATCCTTGGTATAAGATGTTGTGTAGATACAAGAAACAGACCCCACCAGGAGCAGTTCCACTGCTCAGCCCCTCACACCAACTGACATAAACTAAAGCGGTAACTGAACTTCCAGACTACACCAACTTTGCCACCAACTCTGCCCAACTATTAAGATGACATCTTTATCCAGCCGAAGTCTCACACATCCTGATTAGCACCACCAGCAATCCTGAGCCGATACTCTACTCTGTGCCCTACTTAAATGCTCTTTCGAATGCTAATAATGGAACAATCACTGTCCAAAAGATCTGAGAAGACTTTTCTCCAGCTCTTTAACACAGATCTCTTGAATCCATCTTGCAATTAAATTTGAAAGGCTCACGAGTTTTGTGCCGTGCTACATTGTAATAAAACTGGCCAGAGTCAGGCTTTGATGAAAGATTAAAAGAGCATCAATAATGTCAATAACAAACATTGCTAAATGAACAAAAGGGGGAACATGGAAATCCCTAAGGAAACATCACTATTGGAAGGTTGCCAGAAAAAATCTTGGCAACTGACTGCATTGTTATTGGCCAAGTAAGAAGAAATACTCTATAGTCTTTGAAACTCTAATTATCAAACAAACATTGGTAAAGCCAATGTTTCTGTCATTGGTTGTCAAACTTTTGACAATTCTTTTGATTTTCTTTTTTTTACAGAAATGTATTGTTCAGAAACCTGCCGGGCCCTCGTGAATCTGGACAAAAGTATTAGAAAAAGAAAAAAAAATTGTTTTAGTGTCAAAAAAGTACATATTGCCATTGTATCCCTGGCACTGAAGGTAACTACTAAGGGCCCTTTTACGAGTCTGGCGGCCCGAGTAATGCCAGACTCGTGGTGGCATGGCGGTAGCCAATCCGCCACCACCGCACTGGTGGTCCAACATCCCGATTACGACCTGGGCAGCCAGACCCTCGGCTCCACCGGGGAACTGCTGTTCCCTGGCATTGTAGTATTAGTTAGAGGCCGCAATATGCTTGGCAGGACCATGATGGTCCCGCCAAGCATATTACGAGTTTCTTCTCTGCCAGAGTTTTCATGGCAGTGTCACCACCATGAAAACCCTGGCGGAGAGGAAATGAAGGGGGCCCTCTGTGCCTTCACTGCATGTGGACGCACACAAGGGGTCATAACATGTTCCCCCTGTGTGCATGCCCATAGGTTTCTCCACTGCATAGACCTTTGAGTCCATGCCATGCAGGAACCTTGTAGTGCAGTCCAATTGCAGTGCCTTTTTCGAAGGCACCGCTGCCTTTAGGCGGGCGGTGACGGCTACCTTCGGCGAAGCTGTGGTGCAGCGGTTTGCAGCTCTGAACCACCGCTCTGTCAAAAAGTCATCATCAGAGCCTTAGTGTGTGGATATGCTCCGTCTAAATCAGTAGCAAGTTGCAACTCAAAGTGTAGTCAGCCAATGGCTGAAGTGGGCTGTCACATTGCTTCTTAATGCAATGACAACCACAGCCTAATGGATGAAATATAGCTGAAAACACCTGTAAGGGAAGCACTGCAAGGCACCTTGATGCACTACCTCATGCCAAAGTGAAATGGAAGGAATGCACCATGTTTAAGCTATACGGTGTATCCCTGTCCTTTCTGCCTGCACTGGGGCCGTTTCTGCAGCCTAGCGCCAACGTGTGCAGAGTGCAGCACACGTGAAAAGAGGAATAAACAAGGAGAAATATAGATCTTTTCTCCTTGTTATACCTCACGTCTGGAGGCATACAGATTTGGCGCTTCCCTAGGTTTACATCACTTTGTAAATCTGTGGCAATGTCCATGGGTGTTGCATGGGAAAACCCAACGCAACACCCATAGAATACCTTCTTGGTGCAGCGTAAGTCGATGCATCGATTTGTGCTTCATTGAGTTACTCATGATTTATGGGGCACTCAAAACCACATGTGGCTTCATAAATCTTTATGAGAGCCCAGCGTCACGTATGTACCACTTTATTGGTGCATAAGTGGCATAGGGCTATCATAAATAAGCCTTTTAGAGTAGAGGGTGTGTCAGTCAGTTAGTGTCAGCAATGACATAGGTCATTCTAATCTATTTAGTTTATATAATTCAGGATGTATGAGCATAGACAGGAATATATATGGGCCTGGGCCATGCAATATTATTATATTTATGTTTGGTAAGTTGCCAGATTTTCATATTTGAAGTTTGCATTTGTGTTATTTTTGCACATGTTAAGCGTGAAACATTGTGTGCCACTTTAGTGGTTCAGATTGCCCAGTTGTAATGCCCTTAGTAACACTCACCCATGTATTTTTCTACCCTCACCAGCGATTCCAAATCTCCCCGCCACATCTACTTTAGCAATTGAGAGGTCTAGGTTAAACAAATGATCGTATAAACAAATATTTCCGGTTCAGTGCAAAGGATTCATGCAAAGACACCTCTGCTCCCCTCCATAGCACCTCATATACATGTTGTTCCCTTGCAGCCAAGTCATAACTCAGAAATTACCCTCGTCCAGTGGGCCCTCCAAATCTCATTTGAATTTTTGTCAAGGAATGGCCACTTTACTAACCATCAATGACTATGCTTTGCAAGTTCTGCCATTTTGGTACATAATGAATTAAGTGTTGAAAATTGGGCCCTCCACTTGAATCTGGTTTTGCTGCTCTGACATCACTGGCCCCACCTTCCCACAGTATTCCCATGGCGTCCTTACTTAGTTTGTCTGGTGTCAGCTCATCTATGCATGGTGGCCAGATGATCTGTGGACAGCGTGCTTTCCGGCACGGAGGAGAGCCATATCAAAGTCAGTGAGCATGCATCCATTCAGCACATGCCTCACCCTTATTTTTTTATTCAGCACCTCACCGACACTACTAAGAACACCCGAAAACCATCCGTTGCATATGTGCAGAAACAACACTCTGTGTGGTGGTTGGACTACTAGTGCTTAACAGTTCCTTTTTAGAGCAAGAAGGAATTTAAATCCCTCAGTGGTGGTCCCTGGTTCCAAGGGAATAACGCTAGAGTTCTTAAGTTAAGTTGTTCTTGTCAATGTGACAAGTTCATATGGGCCTGTCTCTAGATCTGGTTTCAAAACTACTTTTTGCCCAGCATTCATAAAGCCAATATGATGGTCTTTAATGTCATAAAGCACATTTGTGCATGCAACTCTTGCTAACAGCATTTGTTAATACCTATTTTTACATGCCTCAACACTTTAAAGCAAGACCCAATGGCTTTGCCAATGGTTTAAAACAATTATTTCAGTATAGTTTTTATTGATTTTCAAAATGCATTGTATATCACATCACCATCAGATGTATCACAACAGACAGACGGATGCAGGAGCAATTTGAAAAGGCACATTCATATATGAAACATCCCAACTTCCCCCTCCCGTAAGCTGCTCTTTTTAGTACATAGTAGGTATTTATAATACTTCAAGTCACTAGGGCAATAGGTTTGTAGTATAGTTATCTCTCTCTGCATTGGAGTTCTGCACCTGCAGCTTCAGTGATCTTATTCTTGATTGTGATCTGTCTTTCGCACTATGGCTCACTGCATCATCTCCCTTCTACTTAGCCTGTCATCCCCTACTCCCCGTGTGTTTTATTCCTATGCTTCACTGCCAGTGCTATTTTTGGGTGACACTTCATCCTGAAGGTCTACCAACATCTGCCTCAATGCTGCCGAATCATCGTTCAATTGTTCATCGAGTCTCAGGTGCTTTATTCTGACTTCCTCCGCGACCACCCACTCGGACATATCACACAACTATTCAGCATACCTGGGAGGGTATGCTCCTATCTATTTGATGGTGATCTGTCTTTTGGCCAGAATTAAGCCCAACATCATAAACGTACAGCTAAGCTTCTTTTTTGACAGAGCTGGGATCTGCCCCAGCTGTACCGCACATGGGTCACATGGGATTTCCCATCCTGTTGCATCATTTAAACATCGCAACACGTCTCCACAGTAGGATACTATTGGGGCAACTCCACACCATGAGATCAAACCCCACATCAAGGCCTCCACATTGCGGACATTGGTCAGATTGTGTGGGGTATATATCATATAAGGTCTTGGGCGAGAGATATGCACAGTGTATGTAGTTATATTGTATCAGTTTAAGCGTGCATTAGTGCTCACAGTGGACACCCATATATGGACCTTTTCCCAGTCTCGTGTAGTGAGAACCTCATCCAACATCCCCTCCCTTTGTTCATGCATCTATCTTCGGCAGATCCTCTCTGAGTGCACAGTATAAGTGCAATACTAATCTACGATCCCCAGACAGTTCTAACACGATGGTCAGAGTTCGTAAGGGTAACGATTCTTCAGGAAAGCATGGACAAATCTCATGGGCTGTAGGTTATATCTTGGCATACAGTAGGTATTGTCTGGTCCCAAGCATAATTGAATCGACAGCATTGTCACAGGTAATAATCTTATCCCCTAGATATAAATCACCCAGCATGTTGGGGAAACATTCATTACTACGCGGGCATTGCATCGCAATGCCTTTACCACGCAGTTTTTACAGCACAAGTCTTACAACAACTTGCGCTGGGTGGCGCTCTAACCTAATGAATAGTATGATTTACTATTCCAACACCTTCCCTACTGTACGTAGACTGGTGTTGGAATAGTAAATAATACTATTCCTAAATCCAGCAACCTCCAGAGCAAGTCGTTGTAACGACTTGGGTTGTAAAAAACTGCGCTGTAACGTACTGCGATCAAAATGATAGCATTGTAACGTTACATATTCGGATGTTCCAACCTCCATTCCATCACTTTTGTATAGACATTACCTCTTCTATGGCCGAAAATGGCTTCAACGCCCATATCAGCATATTGCGTGCATAAGTTATGAGGAAGATCACCCTCTTAACAGTCCATTCACATATTCGGCTTACTTGCCAAACCAGGGACGGAATCACTGCAGGTACCCGCCTACCACTCATGAGCAGCTCCGGGAGGGTGGTGTACCCACGGGTACCCCTGAGAAGTCACTTCTCCCAATTGAAATTCCTTGTCTAACCAATGTATCACATGTTGAAGATTGGCTGCAAAGTAATGTAATGTAATGGAAAATGGTTCTAGTATAGCGCGACTATCACTTCACGAAGCATCTTGGCGCTGCGAGAAAGCCAGCAGAAGGATCAACTACTCATCGGGGAGGACCTAACATTTCAGATAAGACTTTTGCATAATGTGTCTGGTAGGCTAAAGACCCAGGGGGAATATTATCAAGGGGGTTTATCTCCGCTTTTTTGGCTTTTAAAGCCAAGAAAGCGGAGATAAAATTATCTCCCTATTACCTAGCTGTCGCTAACACCAGTTAGCGACAGCTAGTAGGAGATAGCGACCATCTTGGGCCCCGCTTTGCATGTCAGTGATATTTATCACTAATGACATGCAAAGTGGGCTTGCCAAGATGTTAGCGACTGGAAACAGTCGCTAACATCGCTATCTACTATTACCAACTTTTGGAGATATTCACGCCAAGCGCGATATTCTCCAAAAGCTAACACCTGCCCCTGAGCAGTTCTTAGCCATGTTATCCAATGGTAGGTGGATGTTATGTTATGTTATAGGTTTGTTGAGCGCGACAGCTGCCCCAGCAACGGGGCGTCCCGGCGCTAAGAACCATAGCACAACCTACTGTAAATGTAAATGTATAGGCATTTATATAGCGCACTACTTACCCGGCGGGTCCCAAGGCGCTTCGACCGCTGCGAAACCCTTCCTGGCTTCCCTGAGAGATGGTCCCTTAATGGGTATCTCCAGGGTGAGACCAGGCATCCCCGGCAGTCTGGTGGGGCCGTTAGTGAAGATGAGGCAAGCTAATGCCCAGAGTTGCCGAGTGTGATCGCTGATCAGAGTGGGCACTGAGGCGAGAGAATTATCGAGTCCGCTGACCCTGGTCCAGAAACCTGCCGCGCCGGGAATCGAACCCTGGTCCCGGGCCGTCCTCTGCTCTCGGGTCTGCCGCCTCTAACCAGTGAGCCACACTACTTCACGCTGGGAGGGAGAGTAGAAGCTTACAGAAGCGGAAAGAGGTGAGTTTTTATTGCTTTGCGAAAAGCGGACAAGTTGTCCAGGCAGCGGATATACAGGGGAAGGGAGTTCCAGAGTTTAGCTCCCAATAGTCTGAAGGAGCGACCCCCGATCCGGCAGAGTTTCATGCGGGGGACCACTACTAAGTGTTGACCCATGGAACGGAGATTGCGTTGGCGAGTGTAGGGTGTTAAAAGCGGACGGAGGAGTTCGGGGCCATCAGTTTTAAGGATTTTGAAAGCAGTGGTAAGGGCCTTAAATTGAATGCGGGCTTCCACAGGAAGCCTTTGGAGTCTATGTATGCTGGCTCTGGCAGAGCACCTTCTGGGAAGGCCGCCTATTGCCCTGGCCGCTGAGTTCTGAATTCGCTGAAACCGGGATATCTCGGCTTTATTCGCGCCTAGCAATAGGACGCTCGCGTAGTCCAACGGGGCAAGGATGGTGGATTGGACAATAAACTGCTGTGTTTTGGGGTCAAAGAAGCCTAGAATGGGATTAAGGCTTCTCAGCAGCCCGATGCATGTGGCTGCTACTTTTTTAGTGTGAGTTTGGTAGTTCAGCGCGGAATCCAGCCATACTCCTAGGTTTTTAACGAGAGGTTTGGGGGGGGGGATGGCGCCCAGCAGGGGGGGCCACCAGTGGTCATTCCAGCAACTGGGGTTCTTGCCCAGGAGTAGCACCTCGGTTTTCCCTGCATTCAGTTGTAAGCAGTTTGCTGTCATCCAGTGGGCAACTGCGGCCAGACCATCCCTAAATTTTGTGGCAGAAGTGGAGGGCACCTCAGTGAGGGTGATTACCAGCTGTGTGTCGTCGGCGTACGACACCAGCGTGAGATCCCATTCTTTGGCCACTGCCGCAAGGGGCTGCATATACAGATTAAAAAGGGATGGACTGGGGGCAGAGCCCTGCGGGACTCCTTGGCCGATAGCATGTGCTTGGGAGATAAAAGGGGGGGCTGAGACACAAAAGGATCTGTTCGTAAGGAACGATCGGAACCATTCAAGTGCCAGCTCACTGATCCCAATGCTTTCCAGGCGACTCAGTAGGATTTTATGGGAGACCGTGTCAAAGGCTGCGCTGAGATCGAGCAATATCAGCGCAGCACTTTGACCGGTGTCCATGATCCTCCGAAGATGTTCAGTGGTGGATAGAAGGGCGGACTCCGTACTATGCCCAGGCCTGAACCCGTGTTGGGAGGGGTCCAGGATGTTATTTTCGGCCATGTGGTCAGTGAGCACGGAGTTCGCATGGGCTTCTGCTAGTTTGGACACCCAGGGGAGCAGTGAGACGGGCCTGTAGTTCTCCGGCTTTGTGGGGTCTAGGGTGGGTTTTTTGATAATGGGAGTAACCCATGCCTGTTTCCAGCATGTAGGTACTGTGGCCGATGAGAAGGAGAGATTAGGGAGCGTGGCCAGAGAAGGAAGAAAGAAGTCCAGAGCTCCTAGAAAATGGACTGGTCTCATGGGGTCTGAGGGGGCACCAGATAACATGGCTAAGAGCATTAGCTTGGTAATGCATGAATATCGCTGCCTTGTCAGCGATATTCATGCATTTCGGCCGATTTTTATCGCTTAGGAGATAAACCTTGATAAGAGCAAGGTTCCTAAGCGATAAAAATCGCCGCAGCTCGGCGATAAAAATATTGCCGCGAAGCCAACATAGCGATAATTATCGCTAGTTGTTGGTAATATGCCCCCTGGTTTTTAGTGACTTCCTAAAGACTGATTCGGAGGTGATTTGGCGATGTAATAGAGTTTAATCCCTCCCCACATGTTTTTGTTTCGTGGCCCATAGGAGGTCTATGATAAAACTGTTCAGCTCTTTGAAATATCTCCCAGGGATTACATACAAAGAACCCTGCAGTATATATAAACACCACGGTGGCACTATCATCTTAACTAGCCAGGTCCTTCCAATTAGCAAGAGAGGGAGGTCTTTCCAAACCTGTATTGATGCACGTAGGCCTTCCAGTACTCTTCCTATGTTAAGATCTAGAAATCACTGTGTCCCATCGGCAATCCCAATTCCCAGTTACTGTATCCCTTAATCACCCCACCTGCTGCAGCATCCTAGGCCCCACAGCATACAGTTTACCCAGAGCGAACAGCTGGAATTTGTGAGGGTTTACCCGCAGGCCCGACACCTCACTGAAATCGACCAATGTATGCATAAGCACTGGGACAGATTCCTTTGTCTTCCACAAGTACACAAGGGTGCAGTCAGCATAGAGGAGACAATGCATGTATGACATGACCCACCGGGATCCCCCAGGATTCAAGTCTGCAGTGCTGCATCGCTGCCAGCAGTTCCACCACAAGGGCGAACAATAGGGGCGTTAAAGGACAGCCTTACCGGTACCATGTCACAGTCGGATTCACGCAGACTCTAGTCAGCCTGTCCGACTCTTAGCAGATGGCTCTGCATAAAGCAATTCAACTCACAATATATACTTTGGACCGAGGCCCACCTTCTCTAGTACACGTCAAAGGTATTCCCATGTAACCAAATGCTTTGTTGCACCAGATCAGGTGTAGTAAGTCCAGGCGGCTGTACAGTACAGTTGCCAGAGTATAGCAGGAGAACTGCTTAGAAGCCGGGTGCCTCTGTCTCCGGACATCTATTAAGCTGAAGTTCTCCAGTTCAAAAAGATATTTATTAGGATGAAAGAATACAATAGCGTACAAAATATAAGAACAATACAAATAATAAGAGTATACAAAATGTACCAGTTGGATTGGAAGGCATGCAAGGAATAAAAAAAGCAATCTAATACTATCTAAACAATGAAAACAACTGTCCACTCTTCTTTAAACTGTCGAAGTCTGTACACTGCCGCCCTTTTTCTCCTCTGCACACAGGAGCTAATTCAATATGTGGGTGATTTGTCACCCTATTTAGGTCTTCCTCATATCATATCTTTCCTAATGCATTCACAATCATGATTAGGGATATCTTAGTTCGCATGTTGCGCATGCACAAACTCCTCTCCTTTTGCTCTTGACGCCTGGATAGTGGTGGTTCCATAGCCCTTTTCTGAATTAATGACATAGCGTGGTACTGGTGACCTTGGCGTTTTGTGATTCGTGATATTGGTGAACGTTCACTGGTTTAAATTTTCGACACAGTGGGGTTTAGATTCGTATACTTCGTGACTTTAATTAGGGGCGCTATGATGGATGCATGTGGATCTATTTGATGATCGGTAGCATTTTTCTGGAAGTACTGAACCAGGGCCTTTTTAGTGTTTTGCATTTAATTTTGGTTGGCTGGCAGTATTGTGTACACAGCAATTGTCCCAGTAACCACTTCGCAATGACGTATACTCATTTCCGAATTTTGACCGACTCCGCGGTACATCCGGGTGAGGTTGGCGTTCTAGTGGTTGCGCTTACTTATGGTATGCGCAGCATGCCGGGAAGGTTATTCACTTCCGCGGCAAACACGAAAGACGTAATAGCAGCAGCGTACTGGCTGCTGGAGATCTAGAGCTGGAGACATATATGGGAAGCGCAATGTTAACAGTGCGCGGCGCGCAACGATGTTGTGGACTTTTACAAGGGGCAGATAAGGCTGTGAGGTTTAACTTGACTCCATATGGTTTGCTCCTCCGTTATACTCGGAAGCGGAGGCTTGTAACTGGTATCCTTGTTTTACTGGGCGTATTGAGCTTTATGGGATATAATGAGCGCGCTTGTAATGTTACGCACACATATGGTTGTTAAAACTTTCTCGACCACTTAATTAACCACTATGCTTATTCAATACCTTGGCACGCCAGCTCGTGTTTTGATTTTAAACTTGAGCTTTAGGGGGTTTGTAATTTAATCCGGCAATTCAATCACTTAACTAAAATCCTGCCCTATGATAGCGGGCACCATTACCGGTGTGGTATACAAGGCTACCGGCTATGTGAGTGCAACAGTGTACTTAGGTTTGGGACAGGCGATTGATTGCATTTTACTCATAATGCTTCACATATTCTGTCAAATAAAAAACATCCCCGTTATTTTTACAGAAGACCCAATTTTCAAAAAAGGCTTTTCCTTTATTGAAACAAAATGCAGTAGGGACCTTATGGTCCTTACTATTGAAACTGCTGTTAGACTCTCTAAAATTGAATTGGAAGAGATAGCTAAGTTAGAAGCAGAAATCAGCTCTAACCCTACCATAGCGGATGCTAAATCACTCCTAGAGAAGGTGGACAAGGAAATTCAAGAATTCAAAGACTACACGGTCACGCAAAAAACCAACCAATTCGAAAAGGATAAGAAGAATTTCTCTTTGGAAAATACATATCCCTACTTACAGCCAGACTTTTACACCAAGCAGGAATCCAGAAGATATCTATCGGACAATCAGGGTAGATCTAGGAAACAATTCATCTCCTTTGGTGAGACGTCCTCGTCCTCAGGTAACGATAGCGATACCAGTGGTAATAGTAACCAACCAAACAGAAATAGAAACTGGAATCCCAACCAACAGAATCGAAACCAAGGCCAGAACTCTTTTTTAGGCAGAGGCCAGACGAGACCCAGAGCGCGAGTCAGATACACCATACCATGGGAAATGAAGACCCGCCGTCAGCATTACAAGAATTGAGAGTATCTCCTATCTTTAATCTCTCACAAAGACCATTATCAAAAGCTGAGGAGGGCATTCTATCTAAAGGGCTATCCTTTGTCCCATCCAAAAGAACGGACTTTGTGCGTATGAAAACAGAATTTATAGAATTCTGTAGAAAACTCAGACTCACAATGTTCTTTCTTGAAAACCCGATTCCACAGGCTAGGGAGGTGACCGGCCTACGCAATAAATCTACGTTCTGTCCCTCCGGAAACATGGTTCCTAAAGAACTCATAATCTTTGAAAAAAGTGTACTCTCCGCCATCTCTAATATGGAAAAAGAAAACAAGTTTGTTAAATATAATACCACAAGAGAAGAAATGTCAGCTCTAACAGCCCTAAAAAATGATGCCACCATTGTAATAAAGCAAGCCGACAAAGGTGGCTCCATAGTGGTATGGGACACTGTAGAATATACAAATGAGATCAAAAGGCAGCTTGATGATCCCATCTGCTACCGCAAGATTGAAAGAGATCCCACTAGAGAATTACAAAATCAACTCTTTAAGATCATCCAAGATGGCTTTGATGAAGGTTTCGTGGGTAAAAAAGAATGCGAGTACCTACAAATAAAACATCCTAAGGTACCAGTATTTTATGTACTACCTAAAATACATAAGAACCAGAGTAAACCCCCGGGGAGACCCATAGTGGCAGGATGTGGTTCTCTCCTCGAACCGATTGCAAAGTACGTGGACTGTTTCCTCAAACAGTTTATGACGCAGGTTGTGTCATACTTACAGGACACAACCGACTTCATAAACAAGATGGAAACTGTCACTTTCAACGAAGGGACGGACTTGCTTGTCACCCTAGATGTGACCTCATTATATACACAAATCCCTCAAGATGAGGCTGTGGCAGTCCTCTCTTTCTTTCTTGATTCACGTCCCAGACCCATGCAAGTCCCCACTAAATTTTTGGTGGACTTGGCCTCTTTTGCCCTTAAGAAAAATTACTTTTGTTTTAACAAAGAATTTTTCTACCAAACAAAGGGGGTGGCAATGGGGTGCCCTTTTGCACCGGAGCTGGCCGTATTGTTTATGTCAATGTACGAAGACACCCACATACATAATAACAACCCGTATGGATCATACATTCATAAATGGTATCGTTTTATCGACGATGTCTTTATGATATGGACAGGTGGAGTCGACAACTTGACCCAGTTCCACCAATGGCTCAACAACAGGACACCAGATATTCAATTTAGCCTCTGCCACTCTGACGCTAAGATTGCTTTCTTAGACGTGGAGGTTTTCCCTAAAGCAGGAAGGTTGGCAACTACCTTATTCACCAAATCCACAGACCGCAACAAAGCGTTACTGTATCAGAGTAATCACCCTAGAAGCTTGAGGGATAACTTGCCGTATGGGCAGTTTTTGCGTGTACGCAGAAACTGCACATACGATAATGACTTCTCACACCATGCAGAGAAACTTGTGTCCAAACTTTGCGACAGGGGGTACCCCAAAAGATTGGTGAGGGATTGCATGAAACGAGCGAGGTGGACCCCACGCGAAACCTTGTTGGAACGCAAAAAGAAATCTGATCAGAAACGACAAGTCTGTGTGACAACCTTCTGCCCGAATGCGAACCAGCTTAAACGCATTATTGGTCAAAACTGGCACCTGGTGCAGAACTTAGACGACAGCCTGAAAGATCCCCCTCTATTTGCTTTTAAACGAGAAAATAGTGTGGCAAACCATGTGGTAAGAGCCGCAATGCATACCCAGAACCAACCATCTCTTCGTGAAATGATGGGTATGACACCCATACTAGGTCATCATAAATGCGGCACCTGTCTTTGCTGCGAAACGACCATACAGGGCTCCGTTTTTCAACACAGGGGCATATCGTGGAAACACGAGGTATTTAGCAACTGCAAATCTAAATTTGTAGTGTATGGGGTCATATGCCCGTGCAACTGCCTGTATATCGGAAAGACAGAGCAAGAAGTGCGACAGCGCATAACACAACACAAATCGAGACTGAAGAGAAATGTCGAAAACGCTCCGCTAGTAAACCACTGGAACAAGAAACAACATGGACTAAATGACCTTAAGTGGACAGTAATATCAAGGATAGAAAAGAACCCTCGAGGGGGCGCTATGAGCCTCCTCCGGTCCAGAAGAGAAGCAATGCTTATTGTTAAATTTGACACTGCGGTGTCAGGTTTAAATGAGCTTTCAGAGATCTTCAAACTATAATCTTGTGTATATCTTGTGTATAACCTATGGCTTGGTCTGCCTTTTTCCACCCCCTTTTTTTCCCCCCATCCCTAGGGCTACTAACACTATGCCTCTGTATTTTAAACCCCCGCAGCGTTTCTTGTTACACTGCTGCGCTGGGATCATTCAGCCGGCGTTTGAACCGCCCCTTTACATGGCGATCCTCGCTATAAAACGACCAGCCACTCGCGCTATGGTAATGCGCATGCGCGAGTGACTAGTGCATGACGAGACGCCGTCGGGCTGCTGGTATTCGAGACCTCCGCCTTTGTATTTGGTAAGTGCCGTCCGCCTGTTTCCCGTTTCCCACAGCCTTCTGCTTCGCTAGTGTATGCAGCTATAACTCCTTGCTGCTGAGCTTAACTCCCGCCGCTCTTTGTTGCATTTTCTCAACAGCACAACGGATCTCCGCCCGCTTGTGCTGACGCTGCCTCCATTGCCGCGTATACCGGATTGAAGACAGGCATTTCGCCCGTTCATTTAAGATGTGAAGGTGATGTATTAAACCACGTCTATGCCTAGTTCTACAGCTTCCAAGCCTGGGGCAGGCGCTATAATTGTATTATTTCCTGTTTTTTGGTCACTCAGGACTCCGTAATCGTGTGGAGTGAAATTGCCACCTCCAGCTTACATTCTTTATCAACCTTAGGATACCACGCTCCCCAGTTTGGTAAGGGCAACCTGAGATGTGTGCGCTTCGTGTTTCCTTGTCTTCATTACACTATCAAACAAAACCCCTCCCTCCGAGGAGACTAATTTTTGGTCTCTTACTCACAGAGCTACTGGTCATTCCCCTTCATACTCGCCCCGGACCACTGTTAGCAACTTCAGGTGGTAAGTCTTTCACAGCCTTAACCGTTCCCTTTGGCGACCAACCTACAAGTAGTTATACAGTCCCCCCAGATATGTTGCTCTGCAGCAGCTCAGTTTGGTATCCACTAGTGGTCAGTCGTCCCATACCATGACTATTGGGTTTGTGTTCCTCCTTATGGATATACTGTACTGAGGGGTCCCCACTGAGTTTAAGAGATTCTGAAGTGTGTGACTAGTCTATGAGAGTCATATACGTATCTACCTGCTACGTTTTGTTTTATTGATGTGATTATTCTTGTGTCTAAAGCATATTTTCGATTTTCTTTCCTTTTCTTTTTTTGTTTAGTTGCCTGAGGCCCTGATGAGAATCTCCACAGAAATAAAGGAGATTCGAAACGCGTAGGCCCCTTCCCTGACTGGTCTGCCAATTGATCTAAGAGTTACAATTTCGTATAGACCACTTTATCATTTGTTGAATATCGTTTATCTTTGGTCTAATCTGATAAAACTGTTTGAAATTGCAAAACCTTTGGTAGCCTTCAACACACCCTGTAAATATTGTATTCATATTAAGGCAGTTCCAGTTTCTTCTTGTTGTATATAATGTACATATGGTATGTATGAGAGTAGTTTGCATGGTTTCGAATGTATGATGAAAGTGATATGATTGTAGTAGTGAATGGTGGTTCGCTCCAGACTGATTGGTGGTTCTTGTGTCCTCTATGCATTCTTGTTTTTCTTCAATGTATTGTTTCCAAATGTACAAGTGGATTTTATAAAACATTTTTGAATATATAATAAAACTGCAATTAAGAAGCATTCCCTTTTCTGAATTTGATTTTCAGTTAGTGGAGGATTCACCACAGTTTTCATTCATTAGTATCAGCACTGGCACCCCCCCTTTTTGTTGTTTATATCACATATTCTGTCGACAGCGCTCCAAATTGCTGGTACTAACCAGTTCTGATACAGTCCTATCTGGCTACAGTCCTCGAGCATTGCCAACAGCCGGGACGGAAGTACAACCGGCGGAGAGGTGAGATGGCGAGCACATCACAATCTCACCGCTATGCACATATGCACATATGCGCCTTCTATTGGAAGAATAGTGACTTAACTTAGTTTATTTTCTGTTTTCCTCTCTTCCTTGTACAGTACATACTACATGTAGATAGCTGTCCATTAGGTAAGACGCATCTTGAATAGCTCAGTTATGGTTTTGGTTCCTAGAACTTAGTTCCTATTTTCCCACTATTCCTACTGTTGGGCTCTTATCAAGGGCACGTGTGAGCCTTTCCGGGTCATTGTTGGTGTTTTTTGTTCTTTCACGCTGTACTATTCTTGTGTGCAGTTTGCAATACACTTCTGCACTTGAGTAGCTGAATGTACCGAATGCAACTGTTTATGGTTCTATGTGTGATATCTATGACCGTCTGTATATAATTTATTGTGTTTGTATGTGCACTACAATGCTGTATAGAGTCACCATGATATGATTATTCACCAATGAGACATTGTTTTTCAAATCCTGAATCTTGGGTGATTTGGGTGTTCACGAAGGGTGAATTCTGCACTTGAAGTCACAGTTTCTTTGGCTTGCTACGTTGTAATGTATTTGGTACGATTACAATTGTGTAACCTGTTACCAATATGCATTTTTATAGCCCTGAAGTAGTCTTGGGTTAAAACCCTAACGAAACACGTGTTGGCTGGGCATCTGAAATAAACCTAACAAGAGGAATACATCTATCAACAGCTGTTATTGTGTTATTTTGCTAATCACGTACAGTATTTACTCTGTTAACTGAATGAACGTGTGCACAGATCCTATGTCCATGATAAAAACAACTATATCGTATATCACCGTGTTCTGACCGGGTTTTTGGCTCTACTTCTGAGTGATGGTGACTTTAAGCTTGCTACCATCTTGAATCTCTATTCTTGCCTTGTGTTGGTCCTTTTAAGGCCTTTTTCGAGACCTAGAAGCATAAACTAGAGGATAGCTGCTTAATATGATGATAGATCCCTTATTCTTGACTCTAATCCATCTATTGCCTATTGGCTTTGACATAATTATGTGTCCTTTCATCATCCTACCTATAGTAGAGGGTGGATCCTGTAGTCCTGACTTTATATTACATATTGGTATGGTTTGTGTATGTACTCTGACAGAGCTAAGTGTTATTTCATCCTTCTCAGGCCTACAAGGCCCAGAACTAGAGAGACTCCATTTTGCTTTCTGTCCCTGCAGACTGAGATGCTTGCAGGGTAAAGGTAATTTTTAGTTACGAGGTGTTGTTCGCTAGGCGAAAACCAGCCGAGACTGGTTCTTATCGGAAGAATGTGTTTGTCTCTTGGGCCCAGACGTAACATGCAGATGCGCACTGCGTTTGCGCGGGGAGCCCTGGAGCTGGCAAAGGAATTCGGTGGGAGGCAGCCCTCTGTTGGAACTTTCCACTAGAGGAGAGCATTCCATATTAGCGAAGTGCAGGAGAGGAGGAGGGTCAGTCGGTTCTTGGAGAGAGAGAAGTAAGATGGTTTTTGGAGCTGAAGAGAACAGTTCAGTTCAATTGGGTTTCTGGAATGGAGAGAGAAGGCAGATAATTGCTGAAGCTGGAGAGAGCAGTCAGATGAACGAAGTTGGAACTGTCAGCTGGAGCTGCCAGTTTATATGCATTAAAGCAGTTACCAGTCAGATGGAGGAGTTGAAGCTGCCAGCTGGAGCAGTTGAGCCAGAGGAGTGAAGCTGTGGTGACGGAGGGAGAGAGAGAGCCCTGATTCCACCAGAGAGAGAGAGAAACATTCCTCCTAATAGGGTGAGGTATTCTAAACTAGTTTGCTTTACACTTACACCTTAATCTTGACTTTTATTTCCTAGGCTAAATTCCCCTACTGTATTGCTAATCCTTTTCCTTTCAGCGGTGTGCAGTCTATTTACAGTCCCTGTTAGTTACATGTGGGTGTGCAGTCTATTTACAGTCCCTGTTAGTTACATGTGGATGTGGTATAGTAATAAAGCTTTACAGAGACCCCGCAGATCTGTGTATGTGTCTATTCCCATTTTACTTTTCAGGCTATGTGTTATAGTGCAGTATTATATTGTTGTTGTTAATAAAGATACCCCAGTTCTTAGTGAACCAGCATGTGCCTTTTATTCTTGTACAATCAGGGTAACCTGTTCTTCTAGTCAGACATTGCTTTCATGAACGGACGCAATTCCCGATCAGGTAAGAGATGACTGAGCAATGAGGGAGAGAGGGGCCCTTGAAGTGGAGGATAAGTTGTACATCATCTAATTTGGTAAACTGTTGTGTGATCTATAATATTGTAGTATCATATGCCCAGTAGATAACGAAAGATCCCTCCTAATGGTATTTGTAGGAAAGTGATCGTCGTTGGTAAGCGGCGTTAATGAGAACACCAGGGGGGGCACTGGTGCCGATACCCACAATATTGTGGCTTGGGGTGTAAGTAGGAGAACACCAGGGGGGAAACTGGTGCTGATACCCACAAGATTGTGGCTTGGGGTGTAAGTAAGAGAACACCAGGGGGGACACTGGTGCCTATACCCACCGGATTGTGACTTGGGCGAGTGCTGATTGTGGTCAGTGTGTAATGGTAACTAATCAGAACTGCCCCAGGGTAGATTAGTCTGAGCCCATGTGGTCGCGAGACTATGAGGTATGAGTGTGGTGTAGGGCATGGATGTCCTTAGTAATCAGTGAGGATTCCTAGTAATCCCTATAGATTTAGTGGTGTTTCTGATGATATGAGCTTGTATATTGCGAGTTCCCCATCCTCAAGTAGGTACCCAGGTGCCGGGATAGATGGGTCCTGAGGAGGGAGCGGGTTATGTTTTGGCCGGGTTGGTGGTGCTCTGGTGAGCTGATCCTATCTGGTCTGAGAGTCCGGTCATCACACACAGTAAGATGGAAAAGAAAAAATGTCAAAGTTCGTAAAACATTGTAACATATGAGAAGTATAAATAAAGCTGTATAATAACATAGAGGAAGTCATGGAGGTTTAGCTACTTCTTGCTGCAGAGGTGTAGAAAAGGGAAGGCGCCTAGCACTATATCAATGAATAGTATAACCGGTTCACACAAATCTAAACGTTTGGATGCTAAATGTTGCGGATATACAAATGTAGTGTCTAGTCTATAATTATAACAAACAGCATACCACCATGCTTGATATGAAAGTTTGGTGAAATCTTTCCAATTCTTGGTTATTTGTTGGAAAGCTACTGCTAATAATAAATCAGGGATTCTTATATTCATATGAACATGTTCCCAAATAGGAGATAAGCTACCCAAAAAGATATACAAAATAGAGAAGGAGTGATTAGAGTGAAAAATCGAATTGCGTTGTGACCACACCTTTTCCCAGAAATCTCGAACAAACTTGCATGTGAAGAGCATATGAAACAGATCAGTATGTGGTAACGAGAAAGACCAATATGCATGTGAAGTGTTGGAACAATACGTATTAAGGGTGAAGGAAGTGAGTAAGAGTCTGATATATATTTAAAAAAGAGTGTCTGTGTCGTGTTTGTGGCTCTAGACGACTTCCTAATCTTAAGCCATATGGTATCCCAAAAATGCACAGTCCAGAAAATATCTAAATTTTTCTCCCAGGACAATTCTATCTTAGTTTTGTCTCTTGGAGTAGGTGGGGAATGTAAAAATGTATAAATAGTAGAAGCTTTAGAGTCACGAAGTAACAAAGTGCATAAGTTATCTTCATGAGTAGGTGTAGGAGATGTGTTATAAGGGGATGTTGTGTATTGCAAGTAGGCAGATTGAATAGCACGTGTTAAGAGGGAATATTTAGAGCGAAAGAAGGAAGGAAGGAAGGCCAAAAGCAGAGCTCGCTTGTGTAAAGGGCATAATTAAATTCTGACAATATAATTGAGGAACCCATATTAACCCCCGATGTCGCCAAGATTTCCAAAAGAAAGGTTTATTATTTCTTAAAATGTGTGTATTGTGCCATATAGGAAAGTCAAAAAAAGATATGCGAGAAGGGGTGGGAATAATTTTGGAAGTATACTTAAGAATTGGAGTGGAAACAAATTGTGGTTTGCCCGTGAAGGATAAATATTCGTGAAAGGAGAAAGGGGAAATTAAAGACCGTTCTAGCATTGTCCAAAGAGGGCAAGTTGTAGAGGGATCGGAGAGCCTGCATGAAGACTGGGCTAGTATAAAAGATTTGTGGTGAAGAGGGAAATCAGGAAAATTTGTTCCCCCTTCTGATTTGGGACGAGTCAGTTTGCGAGTAGACATACGTGACTTCTTGTTACCCCACAGAAAAGAAGATAAGATGGAATTCATTTTCTTAAAATATTTGAGGGGAATCGATAACGGGATATTAGAAATTGTATGTAAAACTATGGGGTAGAGCATCATTTTAATGGTGTCTAAACGACCCCACCGGGATAAATACAAGGGATGCCATTTTGCAATCAAGGAAGATAATCTATCAATGCATTTTTTCCATACAACGTGATAATGTCCCTACAATAGATGAAGTAAAGTTTTAACCTAAATATTTAATGAATTGGGGTCTCCATAAAAAACCTGAAGCAGTAAAGTCAGCACTAAAAGTATACTTTGTCAAGGGTAAAATTTCACATTTATCCTTGTTTAATTTATAACCAGATACCGACGCAAAGGATTCCACCTCCTCCATAAAAGCAGGTAAAGAAGTCTGGCGCCTTGATAGAAATAAAAGAACGTCAGCAGCGTAAGCTGCCATTTTAATATTGGTTTCTTGGAAGTGAAGCCATGTATGTCTGCATTTTGTTGGATTCTGAGCAAGAAAGGTTCCAAGGCAATATTAAAAATAAATAGGGAGAGAGGACATCCTTGTATAACTCCCCGTGCAAGATTAAAGTAAGAAGAAATCCCTCTATTCATAGTAACAGCAGCTCTCGGGTTGGAATATAAGATAGATATTAAAGCAATAATTTTAGGACCAAAACCAAACCATTTAAGTGTATGAAAAAGATAAGACCATTCAACTCTATCGAATGCTTTTCCTGCATCCAAAGCTATGGCAGCCAAAGGGTGAGAGATATGTGAAGCTTTGGAGATAATATCACAAAATAAACTGGTATTGTCTGTAATAAGTCTTCCTTTAACAAAGCCGGATTGCTCGGTCCCTAACAACTCAGGCATCTGAGATTCCAGTCACAATGCCAAAGCTTTCGAGAAAATCTTATAATCTATGTTAACCATAGAAATAGGTCTGTATTTTTGCAATATTGAGAGTCCTTACCATCCTTAGGAATGAGACAAACAAGAGCATCAGAAAAAGAGCCAGTAGATCCTCCAGATTGTAGAAAGGTAAGTATAAGGTTATGCAATTTTGGATTCAATAAGGAAGCAAAATGAGTAAACAATTCTACAGTAAAGCTGTCCGGTCCAGGAGCCTTATCCTTTTTAAGAATTTGATGAGCAGTGTAAAGTTCTTTCTGAGTAATATCAATCTCTAAAGAAGAGAGACCCGGACGTGAATCAGGTGAAAAATTAATTCTAGAAAGGAAGTGAGAAATAGAATGGTCAGATGACAGGGTTTCAGATGTATATAATGTTTTATAAAATTGAAGAAATTCATTCAAAATATCTTCATCTTTAAATTTTTATGAATTGTCAGTGCCAATAACAGATTCTATAGTAAGTTTATTTTGTTTGGTTTTTAGATAATTAGCCAATAGTTTCTCTGCTCTATTTTGATCGCCATAAAATTTTGCGCTCAATTTTAATAAATAATTAGAAGCATTGTTAGTGGTGTCCCGGTTAAATTGAAATTTGACTTTCAAAAGTTCAGATAAACAATCCTTTGATTTGGAAGAATAATAGGAATGTTCCAGTTTTTAAATTTTGATTAGAAGAGAATTATTTTTTTGGCGTGCTTTTTTACACTTGTTGGAGACACAACGAATAATAAAGTCCCTGGCTGAAGTTTTAAATGCGTCCCAAATTATATGAAAAGACAAATCATCCGTTTGATTAATAGTAAAATATTCTTTAAAAAAGGAAGTAAAAGAGGAGACCATTATTAAAACGCCATTTACAAGGTAAATTGGGTTTTTTCCAAAACATCAAGGTGTATGGCAACAGGGACATGGTCAGAAATCAAAATGGAGCCAATATCCGCCTTCATCAATGATTGAGAGATGTTGTGAGAAACAAAATTATAATGTAGACGTGACTGAGTGTGATGTGCTGGTGAATAAAAGGAATATTCCCTTAACGTGGGATTGCAAAGTCTCCAAGCGTCAATGAGTTTGTGTTGTTTTATGGTTTGTACAAATAATGTATGAGACTTGTGAGGTATAAAGGGGGTCAATGAGTTTTGATCTAAAAGGGGTCAAAGGTATTGTTGCAGTCACCTGTAAGAATAAAATTATCATCTTAGCAATGTGTGATTTGTTGTGTCAAAGAGTTCCAAAAGTAGGGGTCACCAATTATAGGAGCATAAATATTCAATAAAGAAACTGGAATGTTATCTAACACAAAATTAACAAACACCCATCTACCTATTTGATCAGTACAATGTGATAATATATTAATAGGGATTTGCGAAAAAGATTAACAACCCCATTACGTTTACCATCACCCGGGGAGAAGAGAACTTCTCCCACCCACCCTCTTTTCAGTTTTGCAGATTATTCAGTTGTTAAATGAGACTCTTGTATGTATGAGATGTCTGTGTACAATTTAGCCAAATGTGTCAAAACCCTCTGTCGCTTAATGGGTGAATGTAAACCTCTGACATTCCACGAAACAATTTTTAAAGGCATAGAAAAAAGTTACAAAGATGTTAAAAATTCAAATGAGAAGAACATCTTGAACTAATTAGAATATGATGAACGTTGAACCAACTGTATAAGGAGTGAAAAAAAGAAGTAAGAAAGTAGGAGCAAGAAGAATAAAAGGGGAAGCCGAAAAATAATCCCTGAAGAAGAATAGAGAGAAAAAATGAGATGGATGCAGGAGGTAATAAAGCATCTAGAGAAAGAGAGAAGGAAAGAAAGAGAAAAGTGATAGAAAAAAGACAGAAGATAATTGAAAGAAGAAACTTACATTAAATCCAGAACATACGGGAGGTGGAGGGATGGAAGGCCACAAGGAACAATGACACGTCCAGGACCCACAAGGGAAGGCGGTAAGGAAAACAAAACAAACGGATTTCAAAATGGAGGGAAAGGATAACACGCAAATACAACCTGTTAAGACAAAAAGAAAAAATAGATAAATTCAATAGAAAATAATAACAATATAAATTGACTGTTGCTTACAAACTAACATACTAATACAAAACAAGTAAATCAGCAACTATTTCAAAAATCATGAAAAATAACTCTCATAACATAGTCCATACTTTCTAATTAGAGTTCATTGACGAGGAGGTCTCCATTGTGTCAGCGTGATAAGACTATAGAAAGCTCTTCAGCTTTAGTGGATCCTCGTAGGTTGTGGTTTTATTATTAATAGTCACTTTGAAGAAGCAGGGGTGGAAAAGACCATATCTTGCACCTATCGAGCGTAATTGCAGCCTAAAGGACAAAAACTCCTTACATCGATCAGCAGTCGACTTAGCGTAGTCCTGAGAAAAGAACAAGGAGTTGCCTGACCACATTATGCGATTCATTGCTCTAGCAGCCGACAAGATCACTCCTCTCGGTTGTGTACTGATGAAGAGGTTGTTGGATGTGATGGTGGTCCCAGCCGATGCGCTCTCTGAATGTTCAAAGTAGTGCTCTCAGGTAACTTGAGAAGATTTGGAAGAAATGTTTTAAAGAAAGTGGGCGGATCCGAACCTTCCGTTCCTTCAGGAAGACCATAAATACGATGGTTATTCCTTCTATTTCTATTTTCCAAATTCTCAATCTGTTTGTGAAGTATGGGGGCCTGTGAACAAATAGAGTCCACTTTGGAGGTAGAGGAGGAGAAGGACTCAAAATTTTGCTCTAACACGGTGACCCGTTGATCTATGGTTGACCATTTGTCAGAAAGCATTGGACTTAGTTTCATCCATAAATAGCCGCAAGGCTCTAATTTCTTCAAGTAATAAGTCCATTGTTATGGAAGTTGATTGTTTAGGTGGAGAAGGAGGGTCTTTTTTCAGCCGTTTTTCGGAGGCTTTAGTGACAGCAGAACTGTAGGTATCGTGAGGCGTTGAGGCATCTTTAGGTGAGGAAGGGCCTGAGTTCTCCATGTATAAACAGTTATAACAAGAACTAGTATGTATCAGAAATCTACGAGGTGTAGGCTGAGGCAGTGAGGACGTTTTAGATAATCTCCTCATAAACCTGAGATAGGTATCTCACCAATGTATTATAGCAAGAGTTATACATCAAAATACAAAAAAATCTGAAAAAAGAAACTCCGTATCATAAGCACATAGAGTCAGTGAGCCTAAGCAAATAAATAAAATACTGTGTTAGAAGGAGCAAAACTCATTAATACAACAATATGAGAGCATCTTAAAATCTATGCCATGACCAATGTATACATTTGTGGAGAAAATACAAAGATTAGCAACATTCTTTGCCCTGGTTAAAGAGAGAAACATCACATGACATGAATATGACGAGAAAGATGTAATGAGCCAAGTATCATCTCCCTAAAATGTAACACAATATGAGAAAAGTCCAGAGAAGCCCAGGCAGACACTTGAAGTAATTAGGTTGCTAGGGATAATTTTAAACTGGTATATTGCAATAACATGTGAAAAATGTCATTAAAATGAAGAAGAACACCAGAGTATTGCTGTCAATTAAAGAACATGTAGCAGAGTCTGAAGATCAAAATCGCCATAAATATGAGAGGCTTGAGGTACAAAATGGCGGAGATAAAGTGAGCAGAATCACGCTGAAATGCAAGCATGACGAGAGGAAACTGGTAGATATCAGAGCCTCCTAAAGGTACCTGCTATGATGTAGGGAATCCACTGAGGTCCGTATGAGGCAGGAAGCAAATCGTAGCAGTAAAATGCCGCTTGGAGAACAACTCCGTCAGCAGCACAGGAACGACAAAATCGAGGTCGCAAACTCGACGGAGCTGCGCTGCACGTTACTTTTGCCACAAACTCCGTCTGCCAGCAAATAAAAGTTGCTAAAAAGGTATCCTCTAGGGCTGCATGGCTTCACACAGCGTATCCTTTGTTTGCAGGACTATGCATGCCGAAATGCGCGATGTTCACTCCGTTCAGGTCCCTGCCACCGCAGGAGAGTCGCGGAGGAGCTGCCATTGCCGTTGGGTGCAAACCACTCCCCCCTCATCAAACTGAAGCTCTGCATCAGCTCTCTCAGTTGCCCAGTCATAGGCATATGTTTCCCTGGGGGTTTAACAGTCTAGTATCTCATCAATCAGGAAGGAACTTAAAACCTGGCTATTCGATAAAAAATGCACCCCCTACCCCAAGCGCCTTGAGACCCTCTGGGTGAGTAGTGCGCTATACAAATTCCTGAACTTGAACTTGAACTTGAACAATCACACAATTACATTCACCTGCTAATATCATTTTAAGCAGTCAAATAGGGGTAACAGTTCTTGCCAGTCCAGCAAAAATCTCTGCACAATCAGTGTTAGGGGCATAAACATTTAGAAAGCACTCTTCCCGTCCTTCTAGGGCTCCATGTAGGATCACAAAACGACCCTCAGGATTTAGTTCATGTCCTTGATGTTGAAAGGGCACTCCAGGGGCCACCCAAATCAGGCCACCCCTTGCATATACCGAATACGAAGTTGGAAAGACCTGAACTCTCCACCTCTTGCGCAAACTTGGGATACAGTCACCCCACACATGTGTCTCCTGCAAGAAAGCCACAAATACATGATATTGTTTGAGGTAAACATACACCCTGCATCTGTTTTTCTAGCTGCACTAGCCCCCTGACATTCCATGTCAGGATTTTGAATACCTGATCCACCTTAAGTCTCAGTAAGTATCATCCAAACAGGGTATGGGTTCTCGAAAAACTCATCCACACCACACGCCATGATCTCCATTACCGTGAGTAGCTAATCACCCCCTTAACTGTGTAAAGAATGAAACATTGTTTCCCCACACCACCACCCACCCCATGGGTAGTAACTCAAATCAAATCAAATTAACTTTATTCTGATATAATGATATCCATAAAAGAGTCATATAAAACATTCATTATAATATATTTCACTCTCTTTCACGGTACATTTATAAAAATTGAGACGTAAATAAAAAGTGCATAGATATCCTAAAAACTATTTTAAATTTGCATGAAATACCTCACATAGTGTAAGATATTATACGTCGTAGTTCAATAGTGTCCATTTCTCAACCTTATATAGGGATACCTCCTGATAAATTGCCACACAATGTACGACAAATAAGTATATATATAAACACCTATTTACAATATTTAATATTAAGAACAACACTAAAAATGTGATAATATTAATAAAAACACTTAAAAATTGGAAAATAGGTTCGTCAATCATCTCATTTAGTTAAGCAGGGCTCTTTATTGCCCAGCATCATATGTCAGTGCTTTAAAATATGATAGACGTTCCCGTCTAAAAATAGCTGATATAATGAAGGAGGAGACTGAAAAACAGACATCCTCATTTTCTAATGCACATAAGTACTTATAAGCTTCCTGGTGGTAAATATATTTCCAGTTTTAAGCATTGGGAATAAATATTGTCTTCTCATATCATTATAAAATGAACAAAACAGGATAAAATGAATTGTGCTTCGATTGGCTATGCCGTCACACAGGCATTTAGGTTGCATTGTGCCCAAGCCCACATTTTTGGGAAGACGATCCTCAATCAATCATGAATGAAAGAAAGTGGGGGTTTGCCTACAAGGGATTTTGTTAGTCTAATACTTCTAGAGATATTATCTCACAGATATTTCTTAAGGTTACACCCTTAGTAGTGGTGAACAACAGATTTAATCAACACAGCGAATGTAATATTTCAAAAAAGAAATCAAATTTATAAGAACAATCATCAAGTAACACACAGGGCGAAAATCTACTTCAAAATATACATATATTTAATATATGGTCAATAAATCAATCAGGGAATAAAAGGATTAGGTGCAACCAAACATAGTTTGCAAGGTGACGTAAATTAACCTGTACACAAACTATGTTCCCATCTCTCCAAAAATTCAAAACAGCAAATGTATAAAGAAAGAGATACCGTAGTCAACGTTTCGTTCTGTGATTAGACCGTCAGACTATCTTCAGGACGGAAGGTTGATGATAATCCGAAGTAATCTTTTAATAGACTCTTTCAAGAGGGCTTGAATTAACCAGGCTGTGCTCTCAGGATTTGAAAGGAAACTTACACAGAGGAACAGTAATTTCGAGATTGTGAAAAGTTTGTCTCTTTGTTCAGTCTGGCCATTAACAAATCAATTATGTTAGGCACTTCATTCGCCTTCTTTCATGCGTTTGCGCTCCTTCAATTCAAAACTGCAGCTCGCCTAACATAATTGATTTAGGGACAGCAACTGAAGTAATTTGTGTTTCAAAATATGAGAGTTAATGAGTAAAAATGTACTTTCATTTTTTACCTTGTGGTCAGTGTGTTTGATTGTGTTGATATAAGTATCACTATCTTTGTATCCTGATTAGGGACGAAGTTTACAAGAAATATCATTGAAATACTAAATCATTGGGTATTTCGGTCCAACAGAACCATCATTATTTAGTTTATTACCCGCCCAGGTTCTGAGGGTTACAGGGTCACCCCATTATCTGTAATGGTCGTTGTTGGGTTGGGCAAACTCTTTGATGATGCCGAATAGTTCCTTGCTGTTGAGGGCGCTGGTGGAGATTCTGTCCAGAAGTGCTTCCTTTGTGGAGAGTCTGATGAGCTTGTGGTAGGCCGTGGTAGCTGTTTTGCAGTTGTCGAGGTCAGTCAGGGTTTTGGAGTTCCTCCACAATTTTTCAAGTCGTCTGCAGTATGTCTGGAGTCTTGGAGTTCGGTGGAGAACCAGCTGGTTGTCTTGGGATGATGCTGGGAGGCTTTCTTAAGGGCTGTGATGGTGCAGTCGGTGATCCAGTTGTGTAGGGTGCGGGCGGTGGGGTCATTGTCAGTGGTGGTGGGAGCGGAGCTGCTGAAGGCAGTGGTGAGCTGAATGTCGAGGATATTGTTCAAATTCTGGCGTTGGATCTGATGCGGGTGTCTGCAGGGGATGTTGGATTTGAATGTGAAGTGAACACAGGGGTGGTCCGTCCATGGGAGTTCAGAGGTGTGGCTGAAGGTGATGGAATTCACTGCTGTGAAAATGGAATCGAGGATGTGACCACCAATGGGCGTGTTCCATCAGGTCTGTGGGCCTGTCGGAGTAGGTGCTCAGCCGGGGCTTAGTCTTGTGAGCGATGGCTCTGCATCTTCCGGGGTGGTTGGGGCGATCCTTCCGGGTGACCTTGTTTCCATCAGGGATGGCGATTGCAATGACTAGGCCAGAGGCAGCGTTTGTCCAAGTTTCTGTGAGGAAGGCAATGACCGGGACGGTGCTGTCAAGGAGTTCCTAGATTTCGTGGTGTGTATGTGGAGGGAGCGGACCTTGAGTAGGATGCATCTCAGGTTTTGGGATGCGGTGAAGTTGTTGCTGGAGGGAGGTGGGGGATCATGGGTCTGGGCGAAGGTGAAGGAATGGTGGCAGTGATGGCAGGTGAACGGTCCATGGGTGTTGAAAGGTGAAGACAGTTTGCAGTTGAAGTTCTTGCTGGTGTTGAGATCGTGAAGAGCCGAGGAGCTGTAGCATTGGTGGACCAGAGGCACAGGAGTTCTGGCGAAGGCCACGGTCATGTCACGGACGGGCGCAGGCGGGCTTGCCTTTGGCACACCAGCGGCGCACCCACTGCGCGGCTTTGCAGCGCCCGCCATTAAATAGGGGAGGAGGGAGGGAGACGCAGCTGGGAGGCAGGGGGAGGATCCTAAAATGATAAATCCCTGGGCATAATCTAGTGAGGTAAAATCTATGTTGGGTGCTCTGTTCTACAGTATCCTTGACTCCAATGCTCTTATACACGTTTTTCAGGTGTCTATCTATGTAGGACAACCATGTTATCTTTTTCCCAGACTCTAAAGATAAACAGTCCAGTGTTATTTCTTTGGTAAATTTTGTTCCAATTTTCCTTCATAGATTGTGCCAAAATAAAACAGGGCGGCATGTAAGTCGTCCTCTAAAAAGGGAACTGCCTCTTCCGTATGTACAATAGAGCATTAACTAGACTTTGGTACAGCCAGCATTCAATTTAAAAACAAGTTCTCTTGGGTTTGTATAAGGTCTCAATGTATCCACCACCAGAGCGGAGCCCCAAAGCTAATGCTCGAAAGGCATCTATTTTTGTATGACATCAATATTTCCCTGGTTGGTTTATTACCTACTTTAGCAGCAATCCTAAAATGGGATTCTATAACTCTCAGGAATTTCAATTTTCCTGCATGTAACTGTATTGCACAGCCCCCATCACCCGTTAATTGAATTCAAAGATGTGAAAAAACTCAGGTCTCGGCCAATCTCTCTCCCTTGATATGGTGTGGTCTCCTTTTTGCCCTACCCTGTCCACATACCATAGTGTATATTTTCTTTAGGTTGATCTTCATGTCTTTATCCCAATATCGGAAACAAAATGATCAATCAGGAGCTGGAGCCCATTTGCAGTTCTTGATAGCAGTGCAGAAACGTCTGGAACCGGGAGATTCCTAACCTTAGAAGAGTCAGCCTTCACTTTTTGCAATACCTCATCTACCCCATTAATGTATAATGAAAAGAGCAAGTGAGCAAGAACATACCCCTGACAAATCCTCCGAGATACCTTAAAACAGAAATTATATTTCCTCTTTGGCCCATGTAGTGACAGTGCCACCCACCCCTTCACGCAGTACTTGCATGCATGCACGCACCCTGAGGGCGGGCTCGCCCGAAGGGTTAAATAAAGGGTCTTATTCCAGTACCATCAACACAGTGTGTGTGTCCCTAATTGCTGCGTTGCCATACCTGAGGCCTAGCCTCCGTGCAGCATGTGCCAGCCAGGCCTGAACACCACATTGGTGACGAAGTGGGTCCCACCCACGTCTCTGTTGTGCCTCACCTGCCTCATTTGTCCCCGGTGCCAGTGATCACGGCTGGTTGCCTCCGTGGGAGAGCCCCACGTGGTGTGTGCGGTCTGCTCTGCCGCATCTGCGTGTGCCGCCTCAGTGGGAGCCCACCACGCATGTCCTGCTGTCCATTGGCGGGGAGGGGGTGCACGGCACGAGCATCCTCGGCAGGTGTCCAACCCGCACTGCGCTGCTACCTGGTGTCCTGCCATGTTGGCCTGTTCGCGTAGGACCGGTGTGGAGCGGATATCATTGGTGCCTGGAGCAGCGCCTTCAAGGTGAGGCAGGCCCTGCCCTGTGCGTGTCTGCACTGGCTGGGCTTGTCACTCCAGCCACAGCGGGATCACGCCGGCACCCCAGCAACGTAGAGGCCCTGCCTCACTCTGCGCTCCCACGCTGACGTGGTCGAGGCTGCCGGCGGGCGAAGGGGAACGCCTGCTTCAGAAAGGGTTGGCCCCCACAGAGGTGCAGCGCTTGCACACGCATGACCCCAGCACCTGGCATCTCAAACTGGTTGGAAGGAGTGCATGAAAAAAAGTAGGAAAAAAAAGAAGACAGCAACCGGGCCCACCACACACCACAGGCAGTCACCATCAGGCCTCCAAGGTGTATCTGCCCAGCGTTCACCTCAGAGAAACACTCCTTGTTGTAGTGGTAGTCACCTCTAGCTGGGGCACCCACATCGCCAGCATACTCTCCACTTCCAGTGGCGGCAGCACAATCAGTGGCCCACGTCTGCCTGCGCCCAGTGACCTGCCCTTCCGCCACCACCTGTGAGCATTAGCAAGTGCTCTGGTGTGTGCAAGATGCGAATGGAGAGGATTGTACCCCTGTGGCGCAGGCCCGGTCAGGCCATTGCTGCCCCCTTACCATTGTTCAGCGAGCTCTCCGACCCCGCCGCGGCGTGCAGGAAGCCCCGGATCGGCCGCCTGGACCATTATGTTGTGGATGGGAGGGTGAAAAGGTCACTCCTCATGTGCTACGGAGGGGGTGAGCTGTATGATTTATTTGAGACACTGCCCAATACAGGAGCGGACGACAACTACAATGGGGCGGTTGCAGCCCTGAACAGGCATTTCGACCCCCAGATAAAACCCAACTTTGAGCGATTCAAGTTCTGATAGGCACAGCAAGGGGAGGCTGAGACCATAATTGTTTTCTACGCTCGTCTACAGAAATTGGTGAGCTCCTCAATGCTGCCAGACCAGAGGGAGGAGATCAGGGCGCAAGTCATTCAGGGATGCCGGTCAGTGACATTGCGCTGCCTGATACTAAGACAACCAGGCATCAGTCTGGAAGTGATTCAGGAGCTCGCCAGGTCCCACGAGCTGTCCAACACTCGTGCAGACAACATGGAGGCTGCTCTCAACCAGCCCACACTGCAGCCTGCACTGCCACGACCCCCGATGGTTAAAGAGGAAAGAGTGGATGCCATTCAGAGACTGTCAGCAACATCAAGAGGACCCACGAGACCGCCCCAAAGAAGCGCATGTGGAAATTGTGGGTTGGACCACCCTCCAGGAGGGAGGTGCTTTGCGAATGGAAAAACCTGCTTCCAAAGAGGAAAGCACCACCACTTCGTGAAGGTCTGCAGGAGTGGCAGAGGGAGAACAAACACCCCAAGTCAGCACAGACCGACGACAGCGGTGAGACAGCTGACACTCGAGGACCCTCTGGTTCAAGTGGACACCACTCCGCCAGGGTTTGGACTAGGAGCAGAAGATGACGACGTGTTCTTCGTGTCATTCGTCGGTCGAGAAGGCACGAGACGCCGGCCTCCACCCATATGCACTAACACAGTGGCTGGTTCTCCTGGGAGTGCCCTCAAAGACACGGGTATTTACAACAAGGGGTGGTGAGGGACAGAGTCTCTGAATTAAGCAGAAAGCTCTCACCCAGTCAAGAGATCAGGGCTAGATCCAACACCGTTTTTTAGCTCACTGCACCATCCCAGTTTCAGAACCTGGCTGTATGCAAATTAGTCTGTTCCTGTCCCAGTGCATGATGGGAACAGGGCAAACCAAACTACAAAAGCCAATTCTTACACTGGGAAGGAAACAAGCTCCCGGGGACCGGTTTCTGGCATTACAGCCGTCTTCGTCCCGGTTTGCTTGATTCCTGATGGTGCAATGAGCAAGGGTCTCACATCTGAGAATACCCTTCCACGCTTAGGGTGGACAAAAATATTTACAACAAGGGGTGGTGAGGGACAGAGTCTCTGAATTAAGCAGAAAGCTCTCACCCAGTCAAGAGATCAGGGCTAGATCCAACACCGTTTTTTAGCTCACTGCACCATCCCAGTTTCAGAACCTGGCTGTATGCAAATTAGTCTGTTCCTGTCCCAGTGCATGATGGGAACAGGGCAAACCAAACTACAAAAGCCAATTCTTACACTGGGAAGGAAACAAGCTCCCGGGGACCGGTTTCTGGCATTACAGCCGTCTTCGGCCCGGTTTGCTTGAATCCTGATGGTGCAATGAGCAAGGGTCTCACATCACCACCCCCTTTTCTGAATCGATGTTGGCCACTATAGGTGTGGCAGGGTATACTCAGACATGAGTCCCTTTCTCACTGCACCATCAGGATTCAAGCAAGCCGGGCCGAAGACGGCTGAAATGCCAGAAACCGGTCCCCGGTAGCTTGTCTCCTTTCTGGTGAAGAATTGGCTTGGTAGTTTAGTCTGCCCTGTTCCCATGATGCACTGGGCCAGGGACAAACTGATTTGCATATAGCCAGGTTCTGAGCTGGGATGGTGCAGTGAGATAAATAACGGTGATGGATCAAGCCCTGATCTTTGGACTGGGTTAGAGTGGTCTGCTTAATTCAGACACTCTGTTCATCACCACCCCCTTTTCTGACTCAAAGACACGGGGGCGTCGGTGAACGTAATGGACAATGATCAACATGAGCAGTTTTCACCGTGTCCACCACTCCTACTGACCAAGGCAAGAATATACACATACAACAGAAACAAGCCGCCTTCCCTACGAGGAGTCATGGAAGTTGAAGTTGCCAATTAGGGCCATCGTCTCCACACAAACTTTCATGTCACGGAAGGGAAACGAGGAATCATCCTCAGTTGTCACATAGCGGAGGACCTGGAGTTGGGTTTTTTCGTGACCCAGGTGCACTATCTGCATGCCCGTGAAATCCTCAGAGACTTCCCCATGTTATTCGATGGCCTAGGCCGCCTCAGAGGAAAAACGTTCAAGTTGCACACTATCCAACAGTCAAACCTATGGCTTTGAGGCACCATCGGGTGCCATTCAACCTACGCCCTCAATTGGAGGAGGAGCTGAAGAAGCTGGAGCAGTTAGGCATGAAAGAGAAAGTGTTGAGCCCCACCCCATGGGTACCACCTTTGGTCATGGCCCCAAAACCAAAGTAGCCGAGAGCCATTTGACTCTGTGTTGACATGCGCCTTGCAAACAAGGCTGTGACGAGGGAGCGTCATCTCACACCCACCATGGATGACATCATGGCCGACCTCTGTGGTGCCAAGTGGTTCACCAAACTGGACCTCAATGCCGGCTACCACCAACTGAAGATCCACCCCTACAGCAGGAACATCACAACCTTTTCTACTCACGTGGGGCTACGTCGGTGTAAGAGACTAAGCTTCGGGGAGTCCTCCGCCGCAGAGCTGATTCAGAACGCGTTAAGGGAGACACTCACCGGGCTGCAAAGTGTTTTAAATTTGAGTGACAACATCCTTGTGTTCTCCAAAACACTGGAAGAGCACCACGTGCATCTAAGAGCCACCCTTCAATGGCTGGCGGAGAACGGACTCACCCTGCACAGAGCCAAGTGTTCATTTTATCAAGAGTTGGTGGACTTCTTCGGGTACCTTTTCTCCAGAGAGGACCTACGTGTTGATCCAAAGAAAGCAGCAGCCATATAATCTGCCCCGAGGCCTACGTCGCCCACAGAGGTCTGCAGTTTCCTCAGCATGGCCACATACTTACAAAGTACAAAGTCTGGTCAGCCGTAGATCTGGTCCGCGAAGGAAGATCTGGCATTCCATGCCATCAAGGAGGCCCTCATCGATGACAAGTGATGGCGTACTTTCGCTCCCATTGGCGCACAGAGGTGGTGGTGGATGCAAGCCCGTAGGGCTGGGCGCGGTCCTGATGCACGAGACAGAGACCAAGGAGTGGGTCCCATCTGTATATGCCAGCAGGGCAGAATGGAGATGCACTATGCGTGAGATAGAGCGCGAGGCCCTGGCCCTCAAATGGGTATGCCACCACTTCCATCTCTACTTGTATGGACACGGATTTCAAGTGGTTACGGATCACAAACCTCTTGTCCCCCTCTTCGTCGGCACATTTCGGTTGGCTCCTCCCCGGATCGAGAGGTGGGCAGTCCAACTGTAAGCCTATCACTTCGATGTAATCTTCTGTCCAGGAGTCAACAACCCTGCCAACTTCCTGTCGCTGCACCTTGCCCCGCCTGTGCAATCCAGGCCCCTACCAGATGAAGACGGCGCCGAGGAGTATGTCCCGATGGTCTCTCTTAAAGCATGCCCAGTTGCTCTCACGCTAGAAGACAACGGGAAGGCGATCGAGTCTGATGAGTGCCTGATCAAGGTCAAAACCATGTTAGCCAACAGGAACCGACGTCACTTCCTCGATGGAGTCAGTGCGCTGACAGCGGAAGAAAGACAGTTTTGGCAACAGATGTGGAAAGCTCAGAGCAAGTGAGGGGCTTCAAGGAGTTGTGTTGCGATGCACCACCCTCGTAAACCCAAAGAGTCTCCAGGAGAGAGTAGTCCATCTAGCGCACACAGGGCATCAAGGGATATCAAAGACAAAAGCCAGACTGCGAAGCAAAGTTTGGTTTCCGGTCATGGATGCCATGGTCGAGGAGGTCATCCGCACCTGCCACTCCTGCAGCATCATGGGAAGTGACCCGGCACCACATCCGGTGATCACTGAGGCACCATGCCAGGAGCCCTGGACCAGAGTGAGTCTTGACTTTGAGTTGTTTCCTGACGGCCAAAGCACCCTGGAAAACTTAGACTCGCATTCTAAATTCCCGGTGGTTGAAGTGGTGTCGTCAACAGCTTTTCAACACGTCTGTACCACGCTTGAGTGCGTCTTCTCCATGATGGGATTGCCGGAAGAGATCAAGTCAGATAATGGCCCCCCATTTCAAGGAAGAGAGTTCCAAGAATACCTGGCTTCCCACGCCATTCCACACCGCAAGATCATGCCACAGTGGCCCAAGGCGAATGGCGAGGTGGAACTGTTCATGCGGATGATGAACTGAGCTTTCCGGATCGGAGTGGAGAGAGGTGAGGATGTCGAGCATTGCATACAGCAATTCCTGAGTGCCTATCGTCAGACACTGCATTGCACCACTCAGTGTGCAATGGCCCACCTAATGTTCAGGAAAGCGCCTTAAGACAGTGTCCCCGCGGACCCCTCGTGGAGACCCCAGTGCTGCAACTTGACACTGCGTAAGCACGGCAAAGAGCTACCAATGACAAAGTGAGCCAAGATCGCAGAGCGCAGCCGATGAACACCCGAGTTGGCGATTTAATTTAATTTAATTTAATTGCAGGTTTATATATCGCTAGGAATCGACTCCCGGAGGAGTATCTCCACGCTTCAACCGCTGGGGAACCCGTCCTGGCTCACCCTGAGAGATGGTCCCTAATGGGTATCTCTAAGGTGCGACCAAGCATCCCCGGCGGTCTGGGGGGGCCGTTGTGAAGATGAGGCAAGCTAATGCCCAGAGTTGCCGAGTGTGGTCCCTGACTGGAGTAGGCACTGAGGCGAGAATTATCGAGCCCGCTGACCATGGTCCACAACCCTGCCGCGTCGGGAATCGAACCCTGGTCCCAGGCCGTCCTCTGCTTACGGGTCTGCCGCCTCTAACCAGTGAGCCACACCACTCCGATAGGGTCATTGTGAAGGACCGATACCCTGGGTGGAAGTATCGCACCCCACATGAACCGGAGGTGTGGGAGGTCGTCAATGTGCAAGGAACCAGGGTGTCAGCAATGCATGGAATTTGTGTGCTTACCAGAAATGCATCTTGGTTCAAAAGAGTGGAGTGTGGACCGGTGCCAGCTGATGGTACCACTGGAGAGTCAGCGGAATGAGAAGAAATGGCACCAACAAGCACTCCTATCAGTAGTCCAGCTCCCATGCCATGTCTGGAAGGGGAAAAGTTAGGCACGTGTGAAGAGCAGCGCAACCCCAGTGCCGTATCCCCTGAGGCTGAAGGAGGGGCAAGGGGGTCTAGAATGGAAAAGAACTCCCGGAGCCAGAGATATGGTCTCCGGCCGAACCCTGCCCCCAGCCAAAGACTAAAGGACTTTGCATTAGGGGTGGGCGGACATCTCCGTTCCGCCGAGGGAATTTGCCCCTTCCGCCTTTCGCAATGAAGGCGGAGAAACAAGGCGAATCTCCGCACACTCGGGGGCGTAACGGAAGTTGGCCTCCTGCCTCCCGCCCGCAGTATTATATTACATTAAAAAGCCTAAAATACGATTTAAATAAAACTTACCTTATTGCGGGCACATTCTTGTCCATCGCGCCTTCTTCTTGGAACTGTGCCTGCGCAGGAGCCTGCGCAGGAGCATTCCTGGCGAGGAATGCGCAAGTTGAGATCAAGCAGTCTTTTTGATGCCTATGAACATTTTGCTCTAATTTTTGACCTTCTGAGTGTAGTCCAGATAGATAGAGTTTGGGTGCCCCTAAAGGTTCAGTGGACCTCTGACTCACACTTGTTGCTGTTTCATATCTTGGAAATTGAACAGGTGGGCTATAATAACATGCAACGGCGCACCTAGCATGGAGGTTGCACTAAAGACCTGTGGACCCTTTCAACCGTGAAGAATTTGGACAACTTATGTGGGTGCATAATTTTACCAAGCCACTCCTTTATAAACAGTTACATGGACTGACCCTTTGCCTTCTCCGGAAACCCACGAATCAGCTATACTTAGTTTCTGATATTGATCTTGTAAAAGTTGTTTCTCTTTTGATTGTGCAGTCGACCCAAAACTAGTTGTTTCCCCTCTAATCCCGGCTTTCAGTGTATCCCAAATGCTCTATTAAACGTTCCAACGAGGAATGGAAGATCTTTTTGTCTGTACCGAAATCTCCAGGACTAATGGGTTGTGGTCAGACATTACCCGTGGATATTTATGAATATTTGAATGTATTAATAGTTCTTGGGATATGAAAAAGTAATCGAGTCTGATGTGGGGCAGAGAAGAAAGTATATCCCACATCCTGAGTATTCAGTTTAGACCATGCATCTAAAAGGTTGTGGTTTTTACATAGGGTTGAGACTGCTTTAAATATTTAGGTTTACGTCCCGTGTACGAACTTCCACCTATTACCCCACTTTGACCACTTAGATTTATATTAGCATCCCACAGATAATAACGGGAAGAGGCCAACCTACTAACTCGATGTTCAACCGTTCAAATAAAGTCGGATCGTCTAATACCGGTCCATATATAGAACATTGAGTAATAACCCATCTGCCATATGGGTTGGATTTGGAGCGTGAGAACCTTAGACCTAGATTCTTCTTGGCCATAATTGCCCCCCCTCTAGCGCGAGACCCTTGAGTGGTGGCTGAAACTAAATGATAACCTTCAAGTTCACTAATCTTAACTCTGCTACCCTCAATGTGGGTCTGTTGAAGACAAATTATATCAGCTTTCAGATATTGCAGTTCTATATTAATCCTACGTTTTTTCAAGGGATTATTCAGACCACAGATATTAATTGAAGTAATCCTTAATTTATTTAACACCATTTTTTAAAAAGAGGACAGGTATATAGCTTATCCATTCTGCCTTCCTTTCCATTTTTCATCCTCGCCAGTGCAAAAACTGCCAATTCTGACATCTTCAATACCACACAGATAAAACTAAAGAGACGCCCCTCCCCTCCCCACGTGTGCCCCAACCCTACTACCTCAAGGCAAAAGAGGTCCAGGGACCCTCGTGATGCCTCCTGCATGAAGTTGCTTCTCCCCGCCGCCCACCAAGTTGGTCCTATCAAAAGAGTGACAAAGAATAAACATACCTAGAGGAAAAAAGCCCCCCTCCCTCCATAAATCCCCTCACCACCGCTAAATCCCATAGACTGTGTTTTTGGATCCTGTTCAGTCACATAAATAAGCCCATTTCATAAGAAAGAGAGAAGCGAGAGGAGATTGTTATCTAATCGAAAAAAATCAGTCATCCATTAATCATCCCTTACTCCCCTACCCCTCAGGTCCTGCAAAGACCTTGTCCCAGAAATATCGTTCAAATAATCTTGAGCTTGGACTTCCCCAAAAAGGGTAAACCTCTGAAAGAAATGGGGTCATATTGGCCTATTACCTTGATAAATAGTGATTATAAAACATATGGCAAGATATTGGCAGTTCGCTTGGCAGCTTTAATTAAGCGATTATTGTCACCCACTCAACATGGGTTTGTACCAGGATGAAATACAATAGAACATATCCAGCGGGTCATTACCTTACTAGATGCTGCCTGCAAGACCCTATCTTACTTATTCTGCTAAATGCAGAGAAGGCGTTCAAAAGGGTCTCCTGGATGTTTTTATGGGCAACGTTAAAGGACAGAGGAATAGTGGAGAAATATATTACAGCGTTAAGATCGGTGTATCGTAGTCCCACAGCCCGTATTTCTATCATGGTGGAGATGACGGAACCAATCCTTATTAGCAAAGGGACCCGTCAGGGTTGCCCCTGCTGACCCTTATTGTTCGTGGTCTATATAGACCCTTTGATTAGGAAGATTGAAGCCAACAATTTGGTTGTGGGAATGCAGAGCATCGGGGGTAACACCAAAATATTGGCTTACGCTGACGACCTTGCCATAGTTACTTCGAATCCCGAGATAGCTGTAAAGGAAATCGAAAAAGAAGGCGATCTCTTTGGGAAAATATCCGGCTATCGAATAAATCAAAATAAAACACAGATTTTGAGTGGGAACGGTCTTCAGGTAAACAATATGTGCATGGTTCAACAAGTGGTCTATTTGGGGATAGAAATATTGGAAGATGTATCCAAAATTATAGATAATAACCAAAACCCCTTAATTGGTAAATTTAAAACTGAATTTGCTCGCCTAGAGAATCTGAAACTCACTCTGGTGGGTAGATGTAATATTATCAAAAATATTTTTTTCCAAAGATCTTATATTTTTTAAGGGCAATACCTCTGTCTTGTCAATTAACAACACCTGGTTTAACTCAATGAATCAACTTTTTTCTAGATTCATTTGGGCAAACTGCCGGCCCCGCAGAGCCTTAAGACTATTAACTCTACCCAGCGACACGTGTGGGTGGGCAGTACCTAACCTCCAATTATATTACTGGGCTGCGATGCTGCAGAATATGGAGATACTGCTTAATGAAAAAAATTACTTAACAAGGGATATCTCCTCTGTTTCTATTTTTAAAATTCTGGGAACTGAAGCTAAGGGGTGTTTCTTACGGCACATTGATTTTAATTACTATAAACGGGTCAGGTTTTAGACCCTAAACTGTGCATTTAAGGTTGGACCTCGGTTCCTAAGTGGCTAGGACTAGGACGATTCAATGCATACACCCCTTTATACAGGAATAATCTCCTGCCCTATGTTTTTAATGATGGGTATATCAAGCAATGGTATTAATAAATGAATACGAACAATTAGAGATATTACAAGTGGGTCTGATATGTTTTTGTTTGATATCATAAGGGATAAATATGGGCTGGATAACCGACAATTTTTCAATTATCTCCAATTAAGATATTTTCTAACTAAAAAACTTGGAGGAACCTCTGGTTTCCTCAAAGTACAGGTAATGGAGATATTAATTAAAGACTTAAGTACGATGGGTGAGCTATACAAACTAAACTACTGAGTGATCTAGTACCCGATGATCTGACTAAACATGTCGACCGGTGGCAAAATGTATTAGAGATCGATTCCGGGGATGTCGAGGATTCATTACATATGGCGCAGTAGTGTTAAAGGTTTTTTAACAAGCATTCTTGGTGCTAAAATAGATCTTAGCCCTCAATTGACTGTATTGGGGATAGGAGAACCTCTTTCTCTGAATTTAGATTGCACTTTCTTATTTTTTGCCTTTTATAAATTTTTAGGCTGTGTATAGCCACTCACTGGCTTGATCCTATCCCCCCAACGAGACAACAGTGGCTGGGAAGGCTCTTATCAGTTTATAGATATGAAAAAACTGTATATGGTAGAAAAGGTTATGGTCTGGTGAGAACGAAAGGATTAGCCATTTGGACTCCCTTGATGAATTGGTCTTCTTTGAATGAATAATAGTGATATCTCACTTTGCTTACTACTCTGCTACGTATTTTTTATGCTCTTCTGTTTGCTGTTTCTTCTATTGCTCTTCTTTTCTTGTACAAATTGATGTAAATATCTGACATCCATACCATTCGTATTCTGACGTGTGTAGGGGGGTTGAGGGTGTGGGGTGGGACTGAGAGCTAATCTGGATTTCTTTTCTGTTTAATCTGATCTGGATATACTAATAAAGATTTTAAAAAAAGAAAAGGATCCTACTCGACAACGGCAAAACAGCGGCCCTCATCCTCCTGGACCTGTCAGCTGCCTTCGACACTGTCTGCCACTGCACCCTACGCACATGCCTCCACAACGCTGGGATCCGAGACAAAGCACTGGACTGAACCACCTCCTTCCTCTCCAGCAGATCCCAGAGCGTCCGCCTCCCCCCTTTCCGATCCGAAGCCACAGAGATCATCGGCGCCGTACCCCAAGGATCATCCCTCAGCCCGACATTGGTCAATATCTACATGGCATCACTTGCTCACGTCGCCCGACTACACAACCTCAACATCATCTCCTTTGCCGACGACACCCAGCTGGTCCTCTTCCTCACCAAGGACCCCCTCACTGCCAAAACTAACCTCCACGAAGGAATGAAAGTCTTCGCCGAGTGGATGAAGATCAGCTGCCTGAAACTGAACTCAGACAAGAAGGAAGTCCTCATCCTTGGCTCCTCTCCCTCACCATGGGACGATTCCTGGTGGCCGACTGCACTGGGAGCAGTACCTACACCCGCGGACCACGCACGCAACCTAGATTTCATCCTTGACTCAACACTCTCCATGACCAAGCAAGTCAACGCCATCTCATCCTCCTGCTTCAACACCCTCTGCATGCTCCGCAAGATCTACAGGTGGATCTCCACCGAAACAAGAAGAACGGTCAAACAGGCCAGCGTCAGCAGCAGGCTAGACTACGGCAACACCCTCTTTGCAGGAGCCTCGGCCAAACTGAAACGACTACAACGCATACAGAACGCCTCCGAATGCTTGATCCTCGACATCCCTCGCTGCAGCCACATCACACCCCACCTGAAAGACCTGCACTGGCTTCCCGTCAACAAGAGGATCACCTTCAAGCTCCTCACCCACGCACACAAAGCACTCCACAACACCGGACTGACATACCTCAACACACGACTCACCTTCTACACCCCGAACCGCTAGCTCCGCTCCGTTGACCTCGCCCTTGCCACCGTCCCCTGCATCCAAAGAGCGAATACAGGCAGCAGATCTTTCTCCCACCTCGCTGCCAAATCCTGGAACACCCTCTCCATCCTTCTACAGCAGACCCAGGACCTACTCACTTTCAGGAGGCTACTCAAGACCTGGCTATTCTAGCAGTACCAGCACCCCTCCCCTCAGGGCCTTGAGATCCTCAAGGATGAGTAGTGCGCTTTACAAATGTTATGTTATGTTACACAACAATGTTTTCATAGCATTGTCCAGGCAAAGCCTAAACTGGGCCAAACTCCATCTTGTATTTTTATGCATCCAGGATTTCATCTCACTTTGTCTGGTCAAGCAGCAGAATTCGCACAAATGAAACACTTTGTTAATGTGTTGTACTTGGTGAATTCAAAAGGTTCCTTCCATTAAAATGTAACTACTCAAGGCTTTTTCCTGCCTGTTTTCAATGGGGCTATTCATTACATGTGTCTATCATTATCTTGAGGGTACCTAGATTTGTGTTGTCACGTCCGATGACATTAGATCAAAAGGAATATTATTAATAATCAAAAAGGTATGGTGTTTAGAATGGTGTTAGGTGATGCTGCATTATATTCTGTTTGTTAAATCTGTGTAATATTTCGACCAGCTTATTCCGACTGTATTATTTTCACATTGTTTTATTGTGAAAGGTCCCCAATCTGGAGGTGAGCCAGAATCAATCTCTTGGTTCCTGGAGAAGAAGAAACCTATGTCAGTCTTTCTCAGGTTTAGAATTTAGAACAATTTTTTTAATTTATTGCTACATTTGGCTAATCTTAATGCTAATTCCATGTTTCCATGTATTGACTGGGTAACCATATTTTTTGCATTATGTAATGACTATTGAATCTTTAACCAGACCTGACTCAGGGAGGCTTATTTAACTGATTATGCTGGCTGTATATTGACACTTTGTTTCTGTTAGGGGCACATTACCTCATCTATTCTAACTCTACTCAGATCCGAAGAAGGGACTTTATCTTCTATCATATCAGTTTATCAAAGATAGCATCAACATATCTTCCCAACCCAAACTGGAGGCCTACACTCCACCATTAGTGTTCATTATTTTGAAAGGTTAGTACAGCTAATAGGGTAAAATAATTATGGTCATTATTATGGTGTTCTCAAATGACCATGGTAAAAGGTTCAGTTCATTTATTCAATATCACAATTTTGAGAAGGTTGCACCTGAAATATGGCATGGCATGGCATGCAAAAAACGATGGATTTATCCCAGATCTGTGACTAGGGGTGAATGTTTGGTTTGTTCAGCATTCCAGCAATCATCTGTTCTTTCTGCATTTGCTGTCCTAAGTGGGAATGGTATGCCCAGATGTGGGTTCCGTGCTCGCTAAGAAACCAGATTTAAGCTAGCCTGGTTTGTGAGTGTTGAGACCCCAAAACTAGCTCAAGGATGCTTGTTTCTGGACCAGAGTGGAGCTTACCTGGCAATTCGGACGGGACTGTTCCCATAGGGAGCAGGGTCAAGGTTGATTTGAATAAGGCTGGGTCAAAACTGGAATGGCGTGGCATGCAATAAAAACGATGGATTTAACCCAGATCTCTGACTGATTGATTTGTTCAGCATTAAATCCATCATCTGTTCTTTTTCACGTGAAGTATGTCATCACATTACTGGAATTAACATGAGTATCAGCTGCATATGTAAAAAAAATCCTATTAAAATGACATAATACAAATTACTTTGCATTTCAGGACAACATTACTCAAGGCTGGAAATGTTATTGTAGATGATGAGGGCCTTCAGGGCACAACAGGCTAAAAAATAGTCCCATTGAGTGTTGCTCACAACTCTTTTGGCCCTTTGCTTGGACCTCCAAGCTGGGTCCCTTTTGGGACCATTTGGCCCACATCAGATTAACCTTGAGGTGGTAAACAGACAGAATATCGAGATGTTATTGTCGACTTGCACTAATATTGAGTGCACAATATCGGGATGCAAAAGTATCGACTGTCAGTATATCGTGCTACAGAATATCGAGTCTAAAGTAAGTAAGATCATTTTTAACAATATCGAAGCCATTAATATTGTTTTTAAAAATATCAATATATATTAATATCGTTAGCAAAAATATAGTTGTTAAAAATGTTGTGTATTTTAGCATGCATTTTAAATGTATGCATTTTTAAAAGTACTGCACTTGTTTTTTAATATATGTATGTAATTTTTCGATGTTATTAATTTTATTTTAAGTGAATTTTGCGTTTTAGTTCTGTAGCCAGTTGTGGATTTATAGGGGAGTAGTGTGGGAAGTAATTTACTTCTAATAAATGTATTAATAATTTTTAGAAGTTATTAATTTTATTTTAATTTTATTTTGCGTTTTAGCTCTGTGGTAGGTTGTGCGTTTATACGGGAATTGGGTGGGAAGTAATTTAATTATAATTAATTAAGAATATTTATTAATTAATAGTTATGTATCTAGGGGTCAATTAGGATCGCGGACGGACTTGAGTCCGTCCGTGACCCCGGAGTAGGAGGGAACGTCCGCATGGGCTGTGGCATTCCCTCCGTACAGATTAGGATGTGACCGCCAGGGTGGCGGTCACATCCTCTATCTTTAACATTGCGGCGGGTGCAGCTTCAAGCTGCACCCGCCGCAATGTTAAAAATTGCATGCACGGCATTTGAGTGCCCAAAGCGACAGGCACCGTGCAGTGCCTGCTGCTTTGTTCACACAAATGCAGGGGGGTACCCCCCATGTGCACCCCCCACCCCCCCTTCACCCAGGGGGCCCACAACGGGCCCCCGAAGTGAAGGTCCGTATGCTTTTCCATTGCGGAAAAGCCGCCGCCGAAAAGTATACATTCTACACCATCCTAATATGGCTGGGGGTGTCTGATAGACACCGCCAGCCATGTTAAAGCTTTTCCGCCGCAGTCGGAAGGCGACCGCGGCGGAAAAGCTGAGGACTGATTGCAAGACCCACCAGCCATCCTAATTTGGCGGGGGTCTTTCTAGGCTCCGCAGTGGTATTCCCGCATCCTCCGGGCCGGCGCTGGCTTCCGCCGGCCCGGAGGATGCCGGGAAGACCGCAATCATAATAGGCCCCTTAATATTTAATTTTGTAAATTGTGGCCATTAATTTGGTATTCAATATTTATTAATTGGTTGTTAATTATTATTAATTAATTGGTAATTATGTTAATTGTGTCATTTTTTTTAAGAGCGGGTTGTGGGTTGATAGGGGAGTAGGGTGGGAAGTAATTTAATTTTAAAGCATTAATAAATATTTTGAATGCATTAATATTTAGGTGTTTTATATGCTTATTGTCAATTGTGGTAATTCATTTAGTGTTAATTATTTATTCATTGGGTGTTAATTATTATTAATTGATTGGTAATTATGGCACTTGTGTACTTTTTTTGTAGGAGTGGGTTGTGGGTTGATAGGGGAGTAGGGAGGGAAGTAATTTAATTGTAATACATTTTTTAAATGTTTTAATATAATATTTATTTATTGTTATTTTATAGTGTTTATTGTGTGAATTAATTTATTATTAATTGTTTTTGTTTTGTTTGTTAAATGGTATCAATTAATTATTTAATTGTTAATTCATTATGTTAATTGTGTTATGTTTTACAACATTGGTGGTGTCATATATAGGGGAATATGGTGGTAGGTTGACGTTTTTTCTAGGTTATTAGTTATGTGTTAATAAATGCTAATTAATTAATTAAATATTAAATATGCTTATTGTGGAAAAATGTTGATGTGTGAGTTGTGGGGGTTATAGTTGTAAATGTTGGGAAGAAATGTTAAATTAAATAATGTTTTGTTTTAATTCTTATTAATTTATTAATGTACAATTAGTTATGGAATTTTTGTAAATATTTTTAGGTGTGTGTTTTGGTGTTTGTTGCGGAAGAGGGTGGAAAGTAATTTATTTTATTACAAATTAATCAATCGTTGATTATTAATATTGTATTATCAATTTATACATACTTTGGGTAATTGTTTTGTTTTTATTTTGTTTGTGGTTTTAGGTTGAATAGATGTACTCTTTGGTTTTATCCCCTCAGCTATCCAACACTTTCCTTACTTTTGCATTCATTGGAGTGGGAATAGTAATTTATTCCACTCTGCTATCCAACACTTTCCCTACTGTTGCACTTGCTGGAGTGGCAATAATCATTTTTACGCCTCCGCTATCCCACATTTTCCCTACTGTTGAACTCCCTGGAGTGGGAATAGTAGTTTTTACCCCTCCACTATCCAGCATTTTCCCTACTATTTTACTCCCTGGAGTTGGAATAGTAATTTATTCCCCATTGTTATCCAACACTTACCCTACTGTTGCACTTATTGGAGTGGGAATAGTAAATTATTCCCCTCCGCTATCCAACACTTTCCCTACTGTTGCACTTGCTGGAGTGGAAATAGTAATTTTTACCCCTACGCTATACAACATTTTCCCTACTTTTGCACTCGTTGGACTAGGAATAGTAATTTTTACCGCTCTGATGTCCAACATTTTCCCTACTGTGGCACTCCCTGGTGTGGGAATAGTAAGTTATTCCACTCTGCTGCCCAACACTTTCCCTACTGTTGCACTTGCTGGAGTGGGAATAGTAAATTATTTCCCTTCGCTATCCAACACTTTCCCTACTGTTGCACTTCCTGGAGTGGTAATAGTAATTTTTTCTGCTTCTCTATCCAACACTTTCCCTACTGTTGCACTCATTGGAGTGGGATAGTAAATGATTCCTCTCTACTATGCAACACTTTCCCTACCGTTGCACTCGCCAGAGTGGGAATAGTAATTTTTACCTCTGCGCAATCCAACACTTTCTCTACTGTTGCACTTGCTGGAGTGGGATTAGTAAATTATTCCCCTCCGCTAACCAACACTTTCCCTATTGTTGCACTCATTGTAGTGGGAATTGTAATTTTTACCCCTTCGCTATCCAACTTTTTTCCTACTGTTGCACTCCCTGGAGTGGGAATAGTAATTTATTCCCCTATGCTATCCAAAACGTTCCCTACTGTTGCACTGATTGGAGTGGGAATAATAATTTATTCCCCTCTGCTATCTAACACTTTCTCTACTGTTGCACTTGTTGGAGTGGGAATAGTAAATTATTCCCTCCGCTATCCAACACTTTCCCTACTTTTGCACTCGCTGGAGTGGGAATAGTAAATTATTCCCCCCGCTACCCGCTATCCAACACTTTCCCTACTGTTGCAGTTAATGTACTGCAAAAAGTGGTTTTGAAAATTTATAAATATTTTAATAATTTAATTTATAATATATATTTGTTGTTGTTTTATGTTACAGAAGTATGTATATATATATATATATATCCAGTTTCCACCCTCAGCGCTGCTTGCATGCGCCCAAAAAAAACGAGAGAGACGGACTCTTCCTTCTTTTCAGCAGCCGCTGTAAGTTTTATTTTTTCATTTTCATTAGTGCATTGCCGTACTCAAACCAAACGCGTTTTGGCGATCCCAGTATATATGTATTTGGTATTTTTAATATATTTGTAACATTTTATAATGTTATAAAATAATTATTTAATAATTATTATTAAGTGAATATTATATTTTATATATGTATGTTTAGCTTATTTGTACATTACATTTATTATTTATAATTGTTAACATTTTCTAATAATTTCAAATATTTTTTATCAAGTTATATGTATTATTACATTTATTTTGCATAATTGTTTATACATTAAAAAAAATCGATATTTATTACTTCGATATTTTGAACAACTATATTTTTTTCGATATTTTAGTACTTACCAATATGTAGATAGGATGTCGATATTTTTGACATCAATATTTATGTCCCAATATTTTGGGAACACGATATTTTGTCCATCGATATTTTGTCAGTGATTCCTTGAAGGGATGCAGATAGAAGGAGTCATAGGAGAGATGCTGGGTGGAGCAAGAGGGCACAAAGAACCAAAGCTCAGAGTGGAGCACTCACTGGATAAACTGTGTCAGATCCCTGGAAGGGGACGAAAATTTGTTCTGATGTGTGACTTTAACGTCTCCTTCCTACTAGGGTTGTGCAATCCACTTTAGTCTATTAGCAGTGGCTACACCTGGATCGTGCTCCACTTGTGAGAAGAGGAGAAGGTTGACGAGGCTGCTGAGGTGACATGTAGAGTAGACAGCTTCTTGGATGGACAGCCAGGACTCTCCCATCCTGCTCACACCCCTGTGGACCGAAAAAACAGAGAGGTATTCGCAGACCACTTGCAGCAATGTAGCTGGCGGAGGAAAAGCAGTCGAAATGAGACTGCGCGCAGGATGGAGCACCGCCCAGGTGGCCTTGGCTAAGTGCAAACGCATCAAAAGGTTGCTTTAAAATGAGTTTTTATAGTTTTGGTGACTCGGTCGTGCTTTACGTACTTTGTAGTCGATGCCTCATTTCTACTGTAGAAAGCCATCCACGTGTGCACACGAGCAGACATTTGAAAGAGTTTTTTAAAAAGTGAAATCTGGCAGATTCCCTTATCAGTGTTGCCATTACATGAAACACCATAGTAAGAGGTGGTAGAACGATGGCTATCCTGCAAGAAGAAAGCAGGTCAAGTAAATATATCTGAGTGCAAGGGAAGGCTTGAGTTCAATGAACAAATATGTGGTTCGTGAAGGCTTTCATACCTTAAAAGCATAAAATGGAAATAAATTAAATACAAAATTCGTTTGTGTTTAATTAAACAAATACGTACTCTAAGGGCCAAATTATGGGTGTTTTTTTTTTTTTACTGTTTTGGAATTCACACATTTTTTTCACAGATCGACGTTGGAAGCTACGATTGTCACCGTTTTCATGGGGAGACTGCTAAATTGCTTTTGTAAATCGTATTGTTTGATGATCGAACAGCGTTTTGTATACCTGCTAACTCCTTGATTTGTTTTATTCTATTTTCCTAATGTCTCCTGTCCTCCCACGAATTTTGGAGGTGGTGCCTGCCCTTTTCCACCTTAGAAATGGGCTTACTCACCCCTTTGACAGAACAGCGTCACACACAATGTCCAAAACCGGAACTTGCAGTTAAACAGTTTGTGGATATCCACAAACACACAAGATTGTGCAAGTGCAGAAACATTCCAGGGGATGCCCGCCAATGTAAGCAGATGTCCCCCCCCACCCCCCCCCCCCCCCCCCCGTAATATTACACCAAACGTGAGAGTAAATGAATGGACAGTAGTAAATTCATGTTTTGTGAATGCAAATTACTTGAAAATCATGACATTAAGATAGTTGTAAGATTGTAGGCGCAAACTGCTTTGCGAATTGCGCGCTTTAGGTGGAAAAAATAGAATTATGCCTATGGGTTTAGAAAGTAAGAAAAGACCGCTTCACCTTTTGAGAAATGGGGCCGTGCAACTGTTGTGATCTCTGAAGATGGGGATAATAAAACATCTGCAGAGTTGTACAGAAATGCACTTATTCGCTGCTGCGGGGTTATCCTCTGCTAAATTAAGATAAGAAATGAAGCCCAGGGCAAAGTATCTCACAATTGACTATTATAAATAAAGTGCAGCAAGCCACTCGGCTGGAATGTTGCTGCTTTGGGTTTGTCATCGGAAAAAAGGGAACCCTGCACGTCTTATCAGCAGCGCGGATTAGACTTTCCACATTTGTTCGGCAGCACCCACCCTGCTGAAGCTCAGAGAAGCACACGGTGACCAGTTTCGGGGTCTTCGGCTTTCGCTTGACGCAGCTGACATATTATTCAGGCGAGTACAGATGACTTCTGGCCGGTGATCTGTTTCATGTCTTCCTCCCGCGTCTCCCGCATCTCATCAGCACCAGACAATCCAGGGGAGACAGGTCCTTGTTTTGAGGACAGAGATGAGTGATTTTACACATGTTTTCGGTAATGGTCGAGTTATGAGCACTTCATTTAGCAAACAGCCATCACTTGAGAACTGAGGCATGAGATTCCGCTAAAATACACGAGGGATTTCTTCTAAAATTTGCTTAATCGATTTCATTTTGAGATAGTCACTGACAAAGGCTCCAGTTTACCAGCAAACTGATTGTGTAAAAGCCTGTCCTTGAACTCAATTAAAAGTGACAAAGGAGCGCAGACTCTGACAGATATACAAACATGTCTGAAAAGGTCAAAAGTATACACTTACTAACTTTACTCATACTTTTAGAAAACAAACTGCAGCAGTACTTATGAAAAGCTACCCAAAATCGTAGATTGCGTGACTCTTGGGGATTGTGCTCGGGCTATAAACTCGTCCTGCATAAGTGCTCAGACAGCAGCAGCAGATGTCACTTTCCCTTTTTTTCCACCTGGAAAAAAACCTTTCGCTCCCGTCTCCATAAAATGTATGGATTTTGCAAACCTTTCTCCAAACTGACTTCCTTCATTCTCTGTGCACTGTCCCAGCCCCTCCTGCCTGACCTCTGTGCTCAGTTTGTTCCCCCTTCGAGCTGAGCTTGCTGCCTCTGATGCCCTCCTACCTGCCCTCAGTTCCTGCCCGCTTCTGTTGCCATTCATGCTCAGCTTGCTGCCACTGCACTTCTATGGTCAGTTTGCTGCCCTTGCCCAGGCACTGCCGGTAGTAGGTGTAACTGCAGGGCGGTGACGTAGGGAGGGGGAGGGGCAGGGTGGGGGGTTGTAATGTATGGATTACGGACTATAACAGGTAAATAAACTTATAAAAAAAATTAAACGAATTTCGTTGTGTGCATTCCATTGAAACTGGAATGGTGTGGGAAGCAAAAAACTATGGATTGAGGCCCAGATCTCTGTACTTGGGGTGAATGTATGACATTGCTCTGCATTCTGTCCATCAATTGTTCTTTTTACAAGGATCATAGGTGTCACTAGATGAGCTCACCTTATCCAACGGTATATTGTACTTCACCAGACCTTCACAATGAGGTGTTTTGATTGATAAGCATAAAAACATGCTCAATATTATAAATATGAGCAGTGTGTTTGATTGTGTATACTGCCAAGATATTGGCAGGCTAACTCTCCCATTTTATATTACAGATTACCAAGCAGGTACCTTACCTCTTTATGATTAACATGCACAGAATGTGCAGCTATTCAGAACTATAGAAGGCATGGTATCAGGGAGTTGGATCCTTGTTCCTGAGGAAAAGCCGAGTAGATTGGCTTGATAGATGTAGACCATTAGAAAACGAGGTACATTATCACCTATACTTACTCCCTTTTCCCCCATTTTTACCTTTCCGCCTGGAGGTCAGATTAAAATAGCACTTATGTACTAGGCAGGCATTTTTAACTTTTCACGTAAGACCCCCCACTCATATGTTTCATCATTTAAAATATATCTAAAAGTGCTCCAACATAACTCGTAGGTCGTAGCATGCCCCGTTTCGCAGTGGAACAAGATGAACCCAATGATGAAGCATGTCACCAAGGGGAACCCTGGTGGGTGAGGATTATATAAGAAAGCCAAGAGTTTTCTTAGTCGTGTGGAGAGTTAGTCCATTTAAAGCAGGTGTGCTCTTTTTGATTTTGGTATGTATCAATAGGAGGACAAGCCCTTCTGAGGCTTTTCCTCTTATCGCCCTCTTTTTATAGGTAATTTTATTCAACCATTTTTCTGTAGCTACAACAAAAGTTTTATGTTTTAACATGGGAAATCAATGTTTTGGGACGCCCCCTTTTTCTTGGTCCACATTTGACAGATCGGTGCAAACCTTTTCAGGAAGTAGCTTAGGTGAATAAACTTTTTGGGGAAAAATTCATGTAGAATTGTCAAACGGCACCAAAGATGTTAGCAAAACAAAAAATGCTCTTCCTATGGAAACTCTGGCCTAACTATAAATATGTATTTAGAGACATAGAGAAATATAAGTATAGGTATAGATACAGCCATTGTTAGACCTGGCATCATTGGCGTGAGTCTCCCTTCCACTTTTACTGATTGCCTCCTCTGTTTTTGCTGGTTATATGCTTTGGACACTGTGTCACTGCTATTCAGTGCCACAGTGCAAGTGATCCCTATGTCAAATTGATGTACTGATTAGTGACTCCATGATTGGGTTATTTGATTTACTTGTCAGACCCTAGTACAGTGCACCATGTGTGCCCAGGGCTTGTAAGTCAAATGCTGCTGGTGGGCTTGCAGCACTAGTTGTGTCACCCACAGAAGCAGCTTGTAAAGTGTGTCTCAGGCCTGCCATTGCAAGGCCTGTGTGCAGTCTAGGACTGCCATGTCTATTTGGCAAGTGCACCTACTTGCCAGTCTCTAAACCTTCCCTTTGCTTCAAATCAGACACCCCTATGGTAGGCCCAAGGGCAGGGTGCATTGTAAGTATAAGGTAGGACATGATCTGGTGTGTGTAGCATGTCCTAATAGTAAATTACAGCCATTTTTGTTTTTCACTATTGCAAGGCTACCTGTTCTCCATAGGCTAGAATGGGCAGTTAGATTATTACATTCTTATAATTCTAACTGACTCAGGAAACATGGTAGGAATTCGAATTTAATATGCCTGAATTCAGAATGATGAAATACATCTTTTACTAAAGTTGGTTTTAACATTCTGTGTTTGAAAATACCACTTTTAGAACGTGGGTATTTTCTTGCCTAACTGTCCAGGCCTGCCTCTGCTAGGTTGAGTATTCCTTATCTGGAGTTTGTGAGTGACAGGGATGGGGGATTCCAGGAGACAGACTGGGGCAGCCAAGTGGTGAATAGAGAGATCTGCAACTAAATGGGAGGGAGGAGTTGCACCTCGGGCCTGAATAGGGCTGGGCCTTCCCTCTACAATGCTGGCTCCACCTGCTGTGGTGTGTCTGATGTCTCTGCCCTGCACTGTGAAAGGAGAGAAGGAATCATGTCACCAAAATGCTCCAGGGCTGTGCCTTCCCTCCCCTGTGCTGGCTCCACATCCTGTGGGGCATCTCTGCCCTGCACTATGAAAGGAAGGAAGGAGTCCTGTAAACAAAGTGCTCAGGAACTGGTTTGGACTAGGCAGAGACCTCTCTGCCTTCAGAGAACAAAGGTTTTGGGGGTATGAATATTGGGACCCAGTCCCAAGAACTTTAGATCACTTCTGGAACAAGAAACCTTTTGCCAAGAAGAAGAACCAAAGGAAGCTGCTGGAGTTTGGACAGCCCCTCTGCCAGTGTGCTGTTTGCTGGGTTGGCCTGCAGTGGTTTCTTCATTGCCAAGGAAAGGAGAAGGAACTTTTTAAGGACTTTCATCATCTACAGAATATTCTCCAAGGGCTTTGAACTTGTGCTTGCCTCCTGCTGAAGTCTCAGGGACAAAAGACTTCACCTTCAGCTCCCCCTGTGAATGTCCTTGCTGGGAATTCTATCTACAGACATTTGCGTGTCACTGGGAGCTGGAAGCGTGATGCATTGAGAGGAAGCGTGTTGCCGCTGCAGCTGAAATCATTGCATCACCGGAGAAGCGTGCCGCCGACGTATTTCCCAGGAAAAATTTGTTCATCGAAGCTGCCTGCTGTCGCATCACCGGAGAAGCTTGACGCCATCGAGAGGGCCGCCATCGCATCACCGGAGAAGCGTGTCGCGGGGCCTGTCGCGGCTCCAAAGTACAGAGTCGTCGAAAGGCTGCCAGGGCATCAACACATTGTCATCGCATCTTCGCATCAAGGGCGCCATCTTCTCGCATCGCAACCGGACCATCGCATCGCAACGGGCCCGAAGGCCGAGAATCTACACATCACCTCCGCACCGGTAAGGATCACAACGCATCCCCTACTCTGCGCAAGCATTGAGGCACGAGGCATCCTTTCCCCCTGATCACGGAAGCAACGCATCTCCCCTTTTGCAAGCTTTTTGCTTACTTTGCCTTACGCATCCAGGTACTGTGTTGAGAACTTTGTCCCATTTATCATCAACTTGAACTAAGCAACCTTTATCATCTTTAAGTCAACTTCAAGTATCAAATCAAATCAAACAAGCTATATTCGACGAATGTCATAAAAGCAACTGTACATATAAATACAAGTTTAGGTAAAATTATACATATTTACATTTAAAAATCATAAATCCATTACACATTTAAAATCAGATTATTGTACGTTGGATAAGGGATTTTAATTTGGCACCATGAATACATATTAATCTATTAGCCTTCTACTTCTGATAGTCCACACCCAGCCCAAGAATTTTGCCACAGCTATATAAACTGTCATATCTGTGCAGGAACGAATTATTCTTACTGACACCGCCCCCCTATCGGTGTGCATTAATCTGCACATTGGGCATAGCCATATTCTCCAGGGCGCCACGTACTCGGGGCATTCAAATAGTAGGTGGCCTATGGTTTCAGAGAGTGCTGAGCATGATGGATAAGCGGCCTTAGCTCCTGCGGACCACTTGCTAGTGAAAGCCCCGACCGGTAAGCTCCCAATTCTTAATTGAAAGTAGAGTTTATGATCCAGGGGTTTTAGGATAACGTCCCAGAAGGCTTCCAGTTTTGGCGCTTCTTTAATGTCCATAAACAATCCGGTCAAGGACCCAGGATCAATAGACCTAAAGGTCCTGGAGACCACAAGCTGGCAATACAGTTCTTTAAGAACCTTCTTAGAGAAGAGAACCTGGCAATTGTTGGATCTTCCCACAGATTCCGTAGACCCAAATCGATCAAGAGGCCCCGGATATGCCCTAGTCACTTGATTTCATGGGAGATGTCACTTCTAATTATATCCAACAAACCCCTTGAAAAAGTTTCTAATTCCGGGGTGGTCCAAATCCTCCTCCAGTATAAAACTGGTCGCAGAGATGCAATAAGCGCTATTGGGGACATCCCTAGATCATAAAAGAGAGGATTCAGAGGGGTAGTCTTTGGTAGTTTTATTAAATTCCTAAGAAACAAATTTTCAGAGACTGATATCCCCCTAAGGATTTCCGTTCCCCACATTTCAACCCATTATAAAGTGCAACTAACCACTTTACCCTTGTAGACCGCCAATACCCGTGATATTGGTTTAGTGGGGAATTTAGAGTGCTCCTGGCTCAGGGCCCCAGAGAGCTGCCTATGTTTTAGGGTGGCCAGCTCAATTTAATGTTTCCAGCACAAATTGTGCTGAATACAAACACCCAAATAGGTAAAAGCTTGAACCCTCTCCAGAGGACGCTTTTTCATGATCACAGCACCCTTAAAAGATTTAGAAGCATTAAAAGTCATAAACTTTGATTTCTGCACGTTTACTTCTAAACCCCGTGCGGTACAAAATTCATTGAAGAGCCGCAAACCCTTTTGAAGCCCGCTTGAAGTATAGTATTGTCGATTTTTGTCGTTTGTGGTCTTGTGTTAAGTCTATATGAAGAATACTTATTTTTATAAAACCTGCCGTGTTGTGTCCATCTGTAGTGTTTTCACACATAATGATGTGTATCAGGGCATTGTCCCTTGTACAGGACTTAAGAGATAATACGTGGGCACCCAATGGTGTGGCTCCACCCACTCTGTTGTAGGAAATGACCATCTGGGTTGTGCTTTGCCCCAAATATTTGCTCTATCTGATTTCCTGTACTGTTACAACTCTGTGCATTTTACCCCGGCTAAACAGGAGGTAGTTGTTTCTCTCCCCCTTTAAATGTGGTTATATTTAAGCCTGGGCGTAGTTCGCGTAGCCGCACTCCGCGAGCTACGCGAAGATGCACTTGCACTCCGCGAACTACGCATAGCTCCGCGAGCATGCGTAGTAGCTTGCTTGACCCGTTCGCGATCCATTTTTCGTCTTCGAGAGCGCCGTGGAACTCTGGAACCTGCTCAACACCACATCTCCAGACGTCGCCTTCCTCACGGAAACATGGATGAACGCCTCCTCAGCGCCCGACATCGCCGTTGCCATCCCGGACGGATACAAGATCACCCGGAGAGACCGCGTCAACGAGACAGGAGGAGGCATCGCCATCGTCCACAAGAACACCATCCGCATCACGACCAACTCAGACGACACCCTCACAGCCGCTTAACATCTTCACTTCCAGATACACACCGACGCCAAGACCACACTCAGAGGCACCCTCATCTACAGACCCCCAGGACCTCGCACACAAAGCAGCGAAGACATCGCAGACTTCATCAGCCCGCACGCTCTCGCCTCCGCTGACTACATCCTCCTAGGGGACCTCAACTTCCACCTGGAGAACAACAACGACAACACCACCACCACCCTGCTGGACAACCTCGCCAACCTCGGACTCATGCAACTGGTGAACACCCCCACCCACTACGCCGGACGCACGCTTGAAACAGTCTTCTCCTCCAGCAAGTACATCTCCTTCAGCCACTCCACCGGACTTCACTGGACAGACCACAGCTGCGTCCACTTCAGCTTCAGAAAGACCACGACTCACCACCACCCGCAACAGGTTCCCCGCAGGAACTGGAACAAGATCACCACCGACCAGCTCACCACTTCACTGAGGCAGAACCCTCCCGCCAGCTCAACGGACCCCAACCAAGCAGCCAACAACCTCACACAGTGGATCACCAATTGCGCTCGCCCAACCAGCCTCGACCACTCGCAGTCCGGCTTCCGCGCCATTCACAGCACCGAGACCGCCCTCATCGCAGCCACTGACGACATCCGAGCCCTGCTCGACAACTGGGAAACAGCGGCCCTCATCCTCCTGGACCTCTCCGCAGCATTTGATACGGTCTGCCACCGCACCCTAGTGCAGCGCCTCAGCAACATCGGAATCCAAGAGAAGGCACTGGAGTGGATCACCTCACCAGAAGAACCCAGAGAGTCCGCCTCCCCCCATACAGATCAAAGGCCACCGAAGTCATATGCGGCGTACCACAAGGATCATCACTCAGCCCCACCCTCTTCAACGTCTACATGAGCCCCCTCACTGCCATCGTACGCCAACACAACCTCAACATCATCTCCTACGCCGCCGACACCCAGCTGATCCTCTCCCTCACCAACGAGCCAGGAACCGCCAGAACCAACCTACACGAAGGGATGAAAGACGTAGTCGAGTGGATGAGGAACAGCCGCCTGAAACTGAAGTCAGACAAGACGGAAGTCCTCATCCTTGGATCATCACCCTCCGCCTGGGACGACTCCTGGTGGCCCCCTGCCCTGGGCAGCGCACCCAAACCAACGGACCACGCACGCAACCTGGGCTTCATCCTGGACTCCTCCCTCTCGATGACCAGACAAGTCAACGCCGTCTCATCATCATGCTTCAACATCCTACGCATGCTCCGAAAGATCTTCCGATGGCTCGCCACCGAAACCAGGAAGGCGGTCACACAGGCACTCGTCACCAGCCGACTGGACTACGGAAACACCCTCTATACCGGAACCACAGCCAAACTCCAGTAAAGACTCTAACACATCCAGAATGCCTCCGCACGACTCATCTTGGACATCCCCCGACACAGCCACATCTCCGGACACCTGAGAGACCTTCACTGGCTCCCCGTCAACAAGAGAATCACGTTCCAACTCCTCATCCATGCACACAAGGCCCTCCACGACCTGGGCCCCAGGTACCTCAACAATCGCCTGACCTTCTACACTCCCACCCGCCAGCTACGATCGACCAGCCACTCCCTCGCCGCCGTGCCACGCATCCGAAGATCCACCATGAGAGGAAGATCCTTCTCCTACCTGGCAGCCAAGACTTGGAACTCCCTCCCCATCCACCTCCGCCTGACCCAAGACCACCTCTGCTTCAGGAAGCAACTCAAGACATGGCTGTTCGAGCAGTAGAGGACCCCCCTCCCCCAAGCGCCTTGAGACCCTCTGGGTGAGTAGCGCGCTATACAAATATCCTGATTGATTGATTGATTGCCTGCATGCTCAGGATGTGTAGCGCGCAAAGTTACCCATGAGGTTTGTCCCGCCCGCTCGCGTCCCCTTATTTCCGGTCACTAGTAACATGTTCGCGAGTTATTCTGTGCCAGATTGCAGTTTCTGCGTGTTCGGCAACTCGATCTTACCGACAAGCATCCTCGCGCACGTGAAAATGCTATTGAGAGCGCGAGAACTACGCTACGCAGCAGTTTGCGGAGTATTTGACAACTTCGCGTTCTCCGCGGAGCGCGGAGTTGCCGAAACTCCGCAAACTCCGCGAACGGAGCGTAGTTCTTCGCCCAGGGTTAGTTATATTAGCTTACCCCTGATTGATATATTTACCTTACCTATACGTCTCTACGATAGGGTTTAGAAAATGTACCCAGGGGCTGGGAGCTAAAAGAAATTTGTTGACTGTAGTACCTAATATATCATCCACGGGGCTGGCCTGTAAACATGGTTTCGGGCCTGCCATTTGTACCCTGTTTGCAGCATCCTAAACATATGCGGCAAATTTCTTTTTTTAACAGGTAGCACCTACTAGACTTTGTTGCCCACAATACAGGGTGCCTGATATTAAACAGTTTTTTATAAGAAAACAATAGTTCATAGAGGGCCCAACAGGTCCCAAAATGAAGAGAAATGTTGAATTAGAGCAGTGTTTATCAATATGCCTATAGTATTGGGCATATATAAGCAGTTATTGCCAGAAGGAGCAATGTTAGGCAACTTTTTTATGTAGGTAGGGACACAAATGGATTTAGGTATAGTAGACTATTTATTTATAAACAGTTTTGCAATTTATATGGGGATAATTGTTCAAGTTCTCACATAAAAGTGATAAGTGTGATGTGACGAGTGAAGGTGACATTTAAAAATATATACATCACATTAACAACATAAAGAGAGACTCCTGCTGGTCATTCAAACAGTAAAAGGAGTCTCTGTTGTATATGCGTCAACAGTGGTTCGATCTTACTGATTTGAGACCATCATCAGGACAAAGAATATGTGAGCATGAAGAATTGGGCAAGCTGAAGGCAGCCAATGAATCGAGGCACTTGGTAATGAAGGGCGGTGTATAATCATACAAGCATAAAGGGTCACACGCAGTCAGTCTGGACCCACAGGATATTCGAAGATCTAAGGAGGTCCCGTATAAGTAGGGAGGGGCAGGCGCGTTAACGAATTGCTGATCGCGGCACCAAACATATTTTTTTAAGCTCTGCAGATCGCAGGATAGGAAGTATATCTAGAAGGGCATAACTAATTATCATTCAGACGGAAAGGGGGAATCATCAGTTATTTATATGTATCCTTTTTCTGTTCAGCTTAGGGAAACAAGATATTTCTCAAGAAATCAAAATAATTATTTGTTAGATTACAGGAGGAGAGAGAGAATCCAAGGCGACAGAGAGAATATATGCATTTCTCTTCCATCCCTTGATCTGGGACAGGCAGGATAGGCTTTGACAAAGTTGGGACTTTCTGCTTGACACTGAGTTTGAGAGTATTCTTCGTGGCCGGCCATTTCACTCTTGTGAAAAGCATATCAGGTAAAATCCTGATAAACAGCACCTCAGCACCTCTGCTGTGAGTCCTGCTCTGCTAGGTGGTGCCATGTCCAGTCCCGGGCCCTTGGAAGTGAGTGTTTGGTCTGCAACCCAAGAAAGCAATTCATCGACTCCAAACAGTCATTTTGGAACTGGTGCATCTCTGCAAAATCAACATATCGCCACTGTCTGCAGCAAAGCTGTAGTCCTCACTCGCTGAGTGTATGACGCATCAACCTCAACTTACAACGCAGCCCCAACTTTGCTGATTTTTCACTGCTGTCTGCACCGAAGCCGTGCTCTCCATTCGCAGAGTGTGTAATGCAACAACCTCGACTTACAACGTAGCCTCGAACTTTGCCGCAGCACCTCCGGAGAACCACTGCTGCGTGAGTCTAGGACACTGTATCATCATTGTCCATGGTGCACCGTCACAACTCTGATGCGCTCTTGGCCCTGCATGGCTTCCAACCGAAGCATCGCCTTCAGACCAATGGTTAAACATTGACTCCATGGAACTGACTCACCACACTCTTAACATTGACACATCACTGATGCTGTGCCGTCGTCAGGAACTGAGGCCCCGCACCTGCAACTGACGCATCACCTCCTTTGCACACAACATTGTCACCTAGTGCCAACACATCAGCGACTTCGCATGTTCTTTGCACATGTCTAGGATTTCTGATGCATCCAAGGTACTGTCAATGGGTCTGCATGACTTCTGTATCCAGACCATGCCCCATGGTGGTTAGACAGAACGTCTGGATTTATCCCAGCCACGCATGACCAGATATCCACACTTGGAGCTACTGACTTCTAAGTGCTGCATTTTGATTTAGTCTTGCAAAATTCACATCTTGACTGGTGCATGTTAGGTTTGTATTGTTTCAGTCTTGTGTTACTCAGATAAATAATGATTATTTTTCTAAACTGGTGTGAAGAACATTTGTGGTATTTTTACTGTGCTACTGTGTCTGTGTGCACACATTCTTGACATGTTGCCTCTTAAGTTAAGCCTGACTGTTTTGTGCCAAGCAACCGGAAGGTGAGCACAGGTTAATTTAGGGTGTGTATCTGACTTACCCTGACTTACCAACTTAGTGGTGCTCTTTAATGCCATGTTTCAGCAAAATGCTTTCCTCATCAATGGAAATCAGCGTAAATTCTCTCATTGCTGAAGAAACCTAACTAAATCTGTTTGATCCAAACAACTAATATACCTATATTAAGGCCACCTTTCCCAGCCAGGCTTGTCGCTGGAGGCATTTTTGGATAACAATCATTTGCTGGACGATTCTCAATTCGGGTTTCACAAAGACACAGTATTGAGTCAACATTAATAGCAGCCACAGAGATAATCAAGTCATCTGTGGATAAGAGTGGTAATGCTACCCTTATCCTACTTAACCTATCTGCAGCGTTCAACATAGTCAATCATGATTAATCATGATCTCTTGATTGACAGGTTGGAACAATTAGGCATTGAGGATGTGGAACTCTCACTAGTGCACTCATCTGTCACTGACCGTCTTCTATCTGTTTCTCTGAATGGTTTTACATCTGAACCATTTTCTTTACCTTGCGGGGTTCCCCAGGGCTCGTCTTTAAGCCCAACACTTTTCAACCTGTACGTCACAACTTTGGCTTCTCTAGTGAAATCTTCTGGGTTGTCATTGGTGTCAAATGCTGATTACACCCAGATTGTGGTTTCTCTTTCTAGCAAAGGCCTGAATATGAGCAATATATTTTGTAACTGTATGATTGCTGTGAGCCAATGGATGGACAACAATTGTCTAAAATTAAATTAGTTAAAAACTGAAGTCATCGTATTTGGAAACAACACCATGTAGGTGGTAGGATCCCAACTTGCTCGGTAAGGCTTGCATTCCTGGCCATTTAAACTAAAGCATCTGCAACCTGCTCACTAATACAGTCACTTAGCACCAAGATGCCTCTGGGTATTTGCTTGTACTTTACAAATATATAAATCAAATCAAATCTAACAAGAGTGGCCATCCCTACTTGGACAGGGTACATACCTCTGACAACTAGAGGCCCTATTTCGAATATTAAATTAAAATACTCTATTTTTCTAATTTGGTTTGGTATTTGTTTTTTTTGTTTCTTTCGTGGTAGTTTTACTGCTTTGGTAGTGAAAAAATACTTTAAATTATAGGTATTTCTAAAGCGTGACAATTAGCCAAGGGTGTCCTGGTGCAAGCTACTCTCATTTTGAGCATTGAAATGGAAGACAACATTACAGATTAAAGAGCCAGGTCTTTAATTCCTTTCTAAATGGAAGGAGGTCAGTGGCATTTCTCAGATGGAAGGGAAAGTCGTTCCAGGCCTTTGCTGCCCACACAACAAAGCTTCTCCCACCCAATGAGGCCTTTTTAATGGGTGGTACTATCACCAACTTGGCTCCAAGGGAGCGAAGGGTTATTTTGGGCAGGTACCACTGCATTGTCGTTTATGCAGTTCCCAAAATTAAGCCTGTCTCCTCTGTGCCATATCTACCAAGGGGTTGAGCTCAGTTAACAGAGGTCGATTAACTTGATGACTTTTGACGTTCATCCTGTGTTATGTTATGTTATGTTATGTTACTTTGGTTTGTATAGCGCCAGCTCACCTACAGGTCTCAAGGCGCTTTAGACCAAAGGAACTACATCCTGAAAAGTTAGTGTTATTATTCCTTGAGAGGGGGGGGGGGCGGTATACATGTTTTCAGATTCATCCAACAAGCACTGGAAAAACCCATCTTACTGACATTTGGTAGTTAGTTGAAATTGAACATCTCTGAAAAAGCTCCACTAGGGAGTAGCAGAAACCAAGCTGAGCCAGTTAGAAAATATACTAAATGAGAGAATTTCTGATCCTTCACCCACTAGTGATAAATGTGAATTTTGTTTGTGCAGAGGTATCACAGTTGTGGGGTGGGGTTATATATCACCTGATTGGTCAAGATATTATCTCATAGGACTGACTATGTTTGTAAGCCCCAAACCCCACCATTGTTCTACAGCTGCTCCCTGGTAGCACTGCCTATCGGATCTGGTGTCCTGGCAAGGATACTTGTTGTTTTGGAGTTGTAGATTGTATACACTAATGCTCCTAACCCCATGATGGTAAGTATATATTTTTTATATCTGGACTGGTCTCCCTATCAAGCTGATTGGAAATTTAAGAAGAATTTAGGAGCTGTCCAAGGCTCCCCAGGAAGTGAACAAGTAAATCATAAGATTTTTATTAATGGCAGGGGTGATACTGTGAACTGGTCAAAGGCACTAAATGAACTAACCAAATAATTGAATTCATTAGGGGACTCTGGAGAGGTTGGTGTGTAATTTTGACGAAAAGATGACATGCACTGCTGAAGTGCTTACAGAAATATTAGTATGAGGTAGGAACAGGTACTCAGTACTATAATGAATGTTGGGCCAAACGGTCCAAGGTCAGACAAGCATTTATTACGTACCTGCAATCTGGCAAGCCCAAGGCTAGGACTAATTGGTAGTGTAAAGACAATTAAAAGAGCACAACAAATGTAATGAACAAAGGGATGGTTACAGTAATTATGACTAATAATGCTAGCACATTTGGAGTAATGCCCAAGCAGGGGAGCACACAGATTGAGTCTCAAACGACATCACGTATTTAAAACCACCAGTGGGGAGAGTACTAGAAAGATGACATTGTCACTCCCATTATTTGGTTCATTTATAGAACTGAACTAGCTCTCCTGATGTGGAACGCTTTAGTTTTAACAAAGCTGACATTGTTGATATTATAACCAACTTAAGAATGACTAAATTTGCAGGTCCTGATATGGTTGGTAGCATTATCTATAAAAGTAACCGTCAAGCTTGGGAGTGGTTCTGACACCTGTATCCTAGGTCAATGTCCATAGCATCTGAAATCCAAGGCAGCTGGAGGGGCTCTTTGATCATTCTAATCATAAAGAAAGGAGCCAAAGTATAAAATCATCCTAGCATTTTATCTCTTGCTAGGAAAAGAAATCTATCACTAATTCCAGATGAACAAGCAGGGTTAGCACTGGGTCACTCCAAGGCACACTATACTTTTACATTGAATTGTATTATGCATAGGTTTTCTGAGGCAGACACACTATGGGCTTTTGCAGTATTCACAAAATTGCATTTGAATAGTGAGTTCATGACTCCACAGTCACGCTGAAGAACTCCGCATATAAAAAGATAGGATAGGCCAATGTGAATGAGGGGGAGGGGAATGAATGTGAGAGGAAATGAGCATAGTTGAGAGAATGTGAGTAAAGTATGAGTGTGTTAATTACATGTTTTGTGATTGTGAGTCTGCTGCTGGCCATGACATACTCAATATAATTCTGGGTTTATGGATGTACCCAAGGTAACATGCTGTCCCTGGCATACTGGGGATAGGTCTTGCAATAAGGAAGGGCACCCAGAGGAAAACTCAGCTCTGACATACTAGAAAATGCTGCAAATAGGGACATCTGTGCAACAATACTGGGGCTTGTGTACTCAAGAAAATTCTTGGCATGGATGCACCCTTGGCGAAATGCTGGCTCAAAAATCATTGGAAATTATGCTTGGCATAAGGCAAGAACCTTAAGACAATATACAGACCCTGAAATACTGAAAGTAATGCTAGACACAAAGGGACAATGATGGCATAATACTGGTGCTGGCATACTGGAGGTGATGCTTTTGCCCAAGAGGGCAGCTATTGCATATTGGTGCTGAGGAGTCGGGTTGGGGAAGCAAATATTGACAAAAAGCTGACTTGGAGGTCATCTGTAATGCACGGGCCACCCTGGTATATGGGCAGTATCAATGGCAGAATACTGGTTCTCCATTAGTGCATCTAATTCTTGGCATAAGGGTTACTTTTAACAAAATGCTGGCATTAATGCAATGAAGGTAAATCTTAATATATGGGAGTCTCTCAAGGCAATTTTTTAAACAAATGTTGTGAACTCCTAGCAAGTATTACTCCCCACAACTTTCAAAAATCACCGATGCCACTGTACTGTTGTAAAGTGATGCACCGCTTTCTGAAAAACGACTAAAATGTCTCAGAGGAGGAAGCCGGAAGCACGTTCACGACGCTTCCTTGATGAGCTAGACGTGCACAGTGCACAGGAACACACATCATTTCACAGCACATTAGCTCATCCCACGAAGGCTGCTCTGTTCCATTCATGTTCTCAATCAGTGAGGCAAAGGTTTGCAGATAAAACATCTGCTTTCCAACCCCACGTGGTTTAGAAAAGGCCTGACCTTACTTTAAAAGGTGCTTCCGTTCCCGAGTGCACCACTGAGGGCAAAAGAAATGTTTAGGAGCCGTGATACTTCTACTATCAGAAGACGCTGGAGGTAATGTTTTTATTTCAAACCTGTTTGACTGCTGCGATAAGCACCGGACATTCACGTGAAGCCGAAAATATTCTTTGCGCGTTTTTATTGAAGGTCCGTCAAATGCTTTCATGGAATGAGTCTTGTAAAAAACAATGCAGATTATGATTTGAAACTAAGAACTAGAGAGTTTTATATATATTTGCATTTTACTTTACCAAGAGAGATTCTGCTATTTCTCTTAATTTAGCTCCATCACACTTGCCCCATGCCATTTGGCATGTAGCATACCTTGGAAATGTAATCATCATGCGTTCTTCAAAGTTACATATGGTGCTTACTCTGGTACACTACTTGTTCTAGTCTGGGTGCTTGTGGTCGTTCCCATGTCGTGCTATGACCCGTCGTCCTCCTCCAACTATTGCATTCTAAAGGCCCTCTTACAGTCAGGGACAAGGCTATCAAAAGTAAAGGGGGAGCAGTGGAACAGCAGTGTGAGTAGCCTACTGTAGCCCAAGAAGAAGGGGATGGGGCACACTTCCCTGATTGCATTATGTCCCAAGGCGTGATTGCAGTAGGAGTAACTTCGAACACATCCACATTTGGCACAGCTTATGGAGACATCATTTTCCCCCAAAACTCTGTAGGTTTAGGGCATATGCTAAAATATGTATTCTATCTGCCTCTATTTCCTCAGTCCTAGGTCATCTGACTCCTTAATTACTGTTTTTTCTCCCAAAAGATCCTACTGTGGGTTATACAGAGATCAGTGTTTTAGGATCAGATTTAGGGCTTGACCCCGAATTGGATTTGGGTTAAAAGGGCCCCGAATCGGATTTGTTTTACCTAAACCGATCCGGAGCCCTTGTTTCCGACCGGCTCGTTTCCAATTCTGAACGTCCAAGTATGATGCCTTGAAACCCTTAACGCTGACCGAATCGTTTCTGGAAGGCACACAGAGTAATAGAGCCCTCCGGAGCCGAATCGCACAGCTCTATGGTGTAGGTTTTCTAAGCGAGCAAGTATGATAAATGATTCGGACAGCCTTTACGATTCCTTTTGCTTGTATTGAAAAGGCTGCCGGAATCGTTCTTTGGGGGCCCGCCACACGGTACATGATGATCCCCAACCCCCCCTTTTGTCAATGGGAGCCTGTGTACGCGTTTTTTAGGAAGGCTTCCATTGAAGACAATGGGTGTCTATCCAAATCGTATCTGGATGCAATCAAATGCATCGTACTTGTTCGGTCAGACTCCGCTGACAGGAATCGTATGGGAAGCATTCCGGACATGAGTCGTTCGGTTTGCTTTCCAAACAAGATCGGAATCGGGCCCTTGGTGCTTTACTTCGAGGGTCCCTAAATGCATTAGATTGATTAAGTATGTCCTTTGTAACTATATTCCTTAGCTCGATTTCATAGGCAATCTGGGGATATCACCTTCAACTGTTTTCTAATGCATCAGATAATAATGACAATTTGTTGCATAGCAAGAGAATAAAGAGCTCATCTGAAAGCAGATTACATTGTGACCCTTCCCTATGTTTTAGTAAAAACAAAAACCCAAAGCTCTAGATATCTGAAAATGACTGACTGAGAATAGCAATTTCATCTTGCAGGTCAGTGAGAGATTGAAATCTGTTATGGACAAATAACTACAACCAAAATACAGGTTAGTATTGATCCAAGTTTTGTTACCATAAACTTGGATACAATTTGGGAGAGATGTAGTACCCTACATAGACCACCCCCTATCTTTGGGTACTTTAAGTGTCTCATAATGCTGTTTCGAGGACCTGTTTAAATTAAATTACACCTTATGGCAGATATGTTTGGCCTGTGTGAAAAATCCCTTTGATTCACCAACATATTCCATTTTGGACACATAGAAATATCAACAAATGATTAACAGGAACAATCAAACGGCCTTGCAGATTTATACCTATGATGGAAATTCCCCAAATAGCAACATTTAAATCCGAGGAGAGACCATCCTCCTTGACTACACGAATTTGGTGCATCTTGAAACCTAATCCAAGTTGTTCACATCTATGTTCCACATTAATGATGAAGTAGGGTTGTAGATGGCAGAGAACTGTAAGGGTAGGCTATAAATAGGAAGTGTTCTATAGAAATAAAGCACTTTGTGAATAAGGCCTTTATAACTAGTTTTATTCTGCTCACCATCATTAGCTGGAGATTTCCCTATTTTGTAATATTTGTGAGCATTCCTGTAATAGTGATATGTAACTGAATTTGAATACCTTATTGTAGTACTTTGCTAATGTAATGCCCAGATAGTCTAGCTTTTTACCTCTTATTCCCAGAGGAGCTGGTCTGTGTATAAAAAGAACCCAATATTTTTCAATGTCAATTTTATACCATGATTTAGCTCCAAACCTAAGAGCTAGTTGTCCAATGTTTTAATAATTTCATAATAATGAAATAATTTGAACTCAAGAAAGAACCTACCAATCTCAAAATTAACCCCGAAAACTTCAAATAAAATTAAATACCCAATTCAATATTTCTCACACTCGCAATTTGTGACTCGCAATTTGCGACTAATAAATTGAGATGCACCACAGTGTCTCACACACTGTTTGCGATTCCTAATGGGGTCGCAAATTGCATGCCGCATTAATATTAATCTGGCAGGCACAACTTGCGATCCCATTAGGAATTGCTAGCACTTACAGGGATGGTGGCTTGCTCGGGCCAGCAGACCACCATGACTGTAACTGTTTTTTAATAAAGCAATTTTTATTTTAGATGCATCGCGTTTTCCTTAAAGGAAAATGGGATGCATTTAAAAAAGAAAAATGAAACTTTTCAGTTTCATTTTTTTAAGGGCAGGCAGTGGCCCATAACAATATTTTCTCACGTACCCACAAAGGGGGACCCCTTCCTGTTTGGGAGTGGTTTACAACCTACTGGAAGTAGGTGGTAAACTGAGGTATTTTGCAGCAACAAATGCTGTCGCAAAACAATTGCACATGGCATGGTGACTCGCGATTGGGAAGGGACGCCCTTTCCTAACAGCAGGAGTCGCAAATGCTATTTTGAGAGTCAGTGACTCGTAAAATAGCATTTGTACATGCCATTACCCTTTTTTGCGGTTGCAAACAGTTGATTTGATTCAAATAAATGGCATTTTGATGTATTCTGCTTCTGAAGGGGAAAACGTAATTCATGTGAGAAAGGTTCTTCAGGCTTTAAGTGAGAACAATCTTTTTGTTAAATTTGGGAAGTATGATTTTCATGTTAAAATCATACAATTCTGGGGTTGTATTATTTCACCTCAAAAACCCAAGAGGTTTTACACTGGCCTACCACATACATTGTCAAGGAGGCAAAATAAATAGTTGGGGTTTTACAATGTTTATTGGTGTTTCATTCCTGTTTTTTTCTCTGTAGAATCCCCAATAGCATCCTTGTTACAAAAAGGACATCAGTTTGTTTGTGGTCCAGTAGCTAATGTTGCCTTTATAAAACTAAAAATAGCTTTTATCTTGGCTCTAATTTTTTACAATAACATGTTACTCAGCCATTCTTTGTCCAAGCAGATTATTCGGATATAGCTATGGGGTTGTGGTATGCAAAGATACAGGGATACAATACAGTTACATTCCTTTTGCCTTTTTCTTCCAGAAACTATTCGAAACAGAAAAAGAATTATGCAGTGTTTAACAAAGAACTCTTGGAAGTTGAGGTAGCCTTTGAGGAATGTAGTCACTGTTTTATGAGAACCTACCATCCCATTATCATTTACACTGACCAACAAGCTCTTCAGTGTTTAAAATGTGTGATGGCCTTCACAACAAGGCAATTCTAGTGGTTGTTATTCCTAGCTAATTACAATTTTGAGGTAACCTTTCATCTTGCTTATAAGAATGAAAAGACACAGGATTTATTGCATCCAGAAGAATCCAAAGATCCTCCTCCTAAAGATCCAATTTCAGAGAAATACATACTAACCCCTACTAATTTTGATGTTCACTCCTGTATTGTAACTGATTCCTGGGAATCTTAGCTCCACCAGGTAGCCACAACTAAATGCATAGAAATGGTTGGAGAAAGGATCAGAATGCAGTTACTGTCATGGATTATTGTTTTATAAAAATGCTTTGTATGTACCCACAAATGAACTACAACAACACGTTTTATCACGCTGTCACAATAACCCTTTAGCATGTTGTCTGTATATAACCGAGACCTACAATTTACGATGGCATACATTACATTTTGTATGACCTACTAAACATGCTAAATTGGGGCTCTATTAATAGAAAATCACTGCAAATCCACAATTCTCACCCAAAAGTCCAGTCCATTTAGAACTTTGAGATCTTTGCCCATTTTTCAAAGCTTATAAAGACAATCTTTGCAATGTTGCTCCCCTCTAATTATGTGTCCTTGTGTTCCATGTGTGTTCTGGGCGACACAAATTTTAAAACATTGTGTATGACTGTCTGTTTTAGCTGTTAAAGGTTTCTACATTGCATTACCATTCTCAGTGTGAATTAACCAGTTCACTGTGTCATCAATATAGTACATTTGTGTAATGTTTGGCATGTTTTCAATTTTCTTATTACTATTCATACCTTTAATATATTTAATATGCATGCGACGCTATTACAAGTGTTGTGTAAGGCACAACCTTGGCTGAACATACTTACATGCAACTGTGATAATTGCATTGCACCTAGACTTGCTAAACACTCCTGCCTTCAGTTAAGGCCTTGTTTACTCACTCAGGTCTCAATGCAGATTCAAGGAAGGTTTGTTATGGTTGATTTGTTGGCGACCTGTGGCCTCATAATGCTCTGGCCGAAGTTTTCAATGGAAATACCGGAGGACAGGAATTAACTAGCCAGTATCTCCACTGCAAACTCTGGCCACTATGAGTTGCTTTCCCCAAAAAAGGGAATAACTACTCACGCCTTGATTTATTGGGTGCTTCGCTGTTTTTCCAGCTACAAACAGGTGTACACCTGGTACTTATTTTCAATACAAATGGAAAGGGGCGACCACTCGGTCCCCCCGAACGTATGGTAGGGGGCCCGGATCCCTCCGGGAAACCATTTTGGGCGGGGGGCGTGTCTCGGCTGGTATGCCCGAAGCGGAGTAGCCGGGGTGCGCCTTTTTCCCGCCCAAGAGGGGTTGTCCTAGACACCTACACCGTTGGCCACGCCCTGTAGGCAGACCGGAGGAGGGTACACGCCCTCCCGAAGATGAATAAAAGGAGCAACAATCCAAAGAAGCATCCTCTTGTTCCTGTGCTTGGAAGCTGCACCCCCTCGTTGCACGTGAGCCCTCGACGGAACACGGAGCCATTTTTGAGAACTTGTAATTTTTGTGTTTCTCTTTCAGCAACTCCGTACCCTCGGATCCAGGACCTCGTGAGCATCAAGGATCGAATAGCCGATAACGATGCCTGGCAAGAAGGCCGGAAAGAAGGCAGGGACTGAGCAGATGCTTCGCATGCTAATGAAGGATATGGCGAGCATGAAAAAGCAGATGGCGGCGATGAACAATACGGGCAGACCGAAGAAAGTAATCGGGCCAGCATTGCCGGGAGTAGTCCCCGCTGGGAGAGGTAAAAGGGCCAGGAATAGGGCAGCAGGGGGGGAGGCCCCAGTTCCCGAGTCACCCCCGGCAAGCCCGGTTAGTCCAGTGGAGGCCCCGGTTCCGATCCCGGACGCAGGCCAACCGATTCCGGTTGTGGTTTCGCCCACTAACAAGGAGGATATGCCTCCGGAGTTGGCCGCCCAGTTGGCCGCATGGCTCAGCAAAGGTACTGAGGGTACTACGACACCAGGAGACACGGCCGAAGAGGCCAGGTTACTAATGAAGCAGTTGCGGCAATCGAGAGATGCTGCGAAGGCGAATCTCCCTCGAGTTTCCCCTCAGGTTCCCTCAGAACGACCGGCGTCTGGCATTGGAACAACAGCAGGACCAGCTACCGATTCGGGTAAGCAGCCATTGCCAATGGCAAGGGAGGGAGCGTTACCCTCAAGAAGAGAAAAGGTGGTCCAACATATCCCGCTGGCCACGAAAGAATTGATTTGGGCTGATAAATATGTGAATATGTTCTCTCTCTTGACTGACCACCACGAGGTGGAGCATGTTAAAAGTCAGAAGGATTTGTTGCACCCGAGCGTATGGCGTGCAAAAATGGCGGGATTCAGGGTGGATGAGACGATCTCTAATTGGGCCAAGGCATTTGCAATGTTCACTGCGATCATGGGGGAACGTAAGCCCGAGGTGTTGACCGAATTGGCTTGCTACCAGACACGTATAATGGATTTCTATGAAACATATGAAGGCAATCAATGGTTGGGTTATGATAGTAAGTTTCGTAAGGCCAAGGAGCACGACTCATCTCTGACGTGGGATTGTTTCGACTCCATCTCTTGGCAGAAGCAGCTCCTGCCGGGCACGACGAAGTCGTCTTCGCTTGGCGGGATTGGGTCGGAGCCCTCCCGCCATTATTCGGCGGCGCCCTTTCGAGCGGGCGCCACTGGTGACCACCAACCAAGAAGTGGTGGGAACGGGGGTAAAAAAGGGGTCTGTTGGAACTTTAACAGAGGCAAGTGCACGAGGCCACAAGGGACATGTAAGTTCAGGCATGAGTGTGCGGGGTGCGGACACTCTTCACACCCTGAGAGTTCGTGCAGAGCCAAGAATGGTGATACAGGTGGTAGAGGAGGGGCCAAACAGGTCTAATGTCGACCATGGGGCACCGCTACCTACCCCCGTAGACATCATGGCAATGATCCCCTGGCTGAATGAATACCCTGATCATGTCTCCGCTGGGGTGTTGCGAGACGGCTTCTCGTATGATTTCCACATCCCGGCGGGGGATTTTCGGGGGGAATCACGGTGTAAAAACCAACTGTCGGTTCAGCAGCATACGGCGGTGGTGGAGAGTAAGATTGCAAAAGAGGTTGCCCGTGGCCGGGTTGCTGGCCCATATAGGCACCCACCAGTCAATAATTTTGTTTGTTCACCACTGGGTGTAGTCCCCAAGAAGGACCCAGGTGAGTTTAGGTTAATTCATAACTTGTCGGCTCCTAGGGGTCTTTCGGCAAATGATGCGATTGATCTAGGAATCTGTTCGGTGCGGTACGCATCATTTGATGAGGCCGTCGCCATGTTGAATCGCCTGGGGCCCGGAGCGCTGATGGCTAAATCGGATATTGAGTCAGCGTTCCGGTTGCTCCCGGTACACCCACAGGATCAGCGTCTGTTAGGTTTTGTTTTTCAGGGACGCTATTACATGGATAGATGTATGCCAATGGGTTGCTCCATCTCTTGTGCTTATTTTGAGAAATTCAGTTGTTTTTTGCAATGGGCATTCACCAGGGCCACGGGCTATGCCCAGGTTATGCACTACCTAGATGATTTTTTGTTCTTGGGGCCAGCCGGTGACACGGAATGTGCACAGGCTTTACGGGAATTTTGCACTCTCATGAAGCAGTTTGGTGTGCCATTGGCACCAGGGAAGACGGTGGGGCCATCGACTTCACTCGAGTTTCTTGGAATTGAGCTCGATTCTGTGAAGGGATGCTTCCGTTTGCCCAAGGAAAAAGTGGTGAAGTTCAGGGCCTCTCTAGAACTGTGCATTAGCAAAGAGAAAGTAACTCTCCATCAGTTACAGCAAACTGTGGGACAGCGTAACTTTGCCCTTAGAGTGATACCAATGGCTCGCCCCTTTTCCCGCTCTATTGCACAAGCCATGGTCGGTCTCAAGGAAGGGCACCACCGCACAAGACTGTCTGCAGAGGTTCGCCAGGATATGCGCATATGGTTGGCATTTCTGGCAGACTTCAACGGTCGAGTCGTGTGGAGCAAGCCACCAGCTTCCTCGGAGGAGCTGGGTTTGTGGACCGACTCGGCGGGGAGTGTGGGATTTGGCGCCATCTTCGGTAATCGATGGTCGGCACAAACATGGCCGACATGGTGGCACACCAGTGGGCTCACAGGTAACATTGGGTTTCTTGAGCTGTTCCCCATTTTTGTGGCCCTGAAGGCATGGCCAGATGGGTTTCGTGATCGCACAGTGGTGTTTTGGTCCGACAACATGACCGTGGTCGAATGTATAAATAATCAGGCAGCACGCTGCAAGTGGATATTGAGATTACTGAAGGAAATTGTACTACTGTGTATGAGACTGAACGTTCAGTTTAGGGCAAGACATGTGCCGGGTGTACTGAACCAGGCGGCTGATGCACTCTCTCGTTCCCACATGCAAGCCTTCAGGGGTTATCTACCTTCCGCGGACTTGGTGGCGGCACCATTTCCCCAAGCTCTCTGGTTACTCGGTGCCCCGGATTACAGGACCTCGTGGGAGCAAGTCTAGCCCCCAGGACAAGGAAGGCATACGAAGGAGCGTTTCGTTCCTTCGTGGGCATTTTTGGGTCCAGCAAGAGGGGATAATTGGGGGCAGGAGGAGTATGTCCTGAAGTTTCTAGTATCACTCCACAAGGCAGGCCGATCAGCGGCAACGGCCAATAGGCACCGGGCCGCCATTGCATTCATGGCGCAGGCGCATGGCATCAAGGACCCCACATCGTCCTTTCTGGTAAAGAAGGCACTGCGAGGGTGGCAACGCCTTGAGGGTCATAGAGTGGACGAGAGGCACCCGATTGGGCTAGAAAGGTTGTCCCTGTTGATGTCCGTACTCCCTGCGACATGTTCATCCCAGTCAGAGGCAGTGCTGTTCCGGGCCGCTTTCGCATTAGCATTCCATGGGGCTATGTGGGTGAGCGAGCTGGTGGCAAAGAATAAGCAGGATACGGGGGGAGGTCTGTGTCGAGAACACATTCTGATCAAGGGTGATTCAATGGTAGTCACAATAGCCAGGTCCAAGACCGATCAGGGAGCTATCGGGGACAGTATTGTTGTCCAGCGCATGCGAGGGTCCCCCATGTGCTCAGTGAAATGCGTTGAGGAATATTTAGCGCAAAGGGCGGTATCATAGGGGGGAAGCTTGCTGAGACACACCGACGCCACCCCACTGACTAGGTTTCAGTTTCAGCGGTTGCTAACAATGGCAATCGCGGCAGCGGGCTTGGACCCGAGCGATTTTGGGACCCATTCCTTTCGGATGGGGGCTGCTACAGAGGCTACAGCCAGGGGTCTGAGTGTTGAAAAGGTGAAACAATTGGGACGTTGGTCCTCGAACTGTTATAAAAGGTATGTGCGGTTGCACATGTTGTGAAGCCAATGTCATGCACTCACGCTTCTTGTTTTCTGTTTGGTTTACAGTTTCGCGAGCATGCTATGCGGGGCGGACTGTGCAGTTGACCCGACACCTGGGGACCAGCGGTCCAAGATCACCGGCTGAGGGAAGAGTGGTGTGGGTCGTTGGCCACTCATACGTGAGGCGTGCCGGGGACGTATTCAAAGCAGGTGACATGATTCACGTGGCTGGGGAATACGGGTACAGGGTGACCTTCCACGGAAGGGGCGGGCTCTGTATTGACCAATTTCAATGTTTTATTGAGGTACTGTTAGGGCGGACAAGGTCACCGCCGTCTGTAATCATAGTACACCTGGGAGGCAATGATTTGGTGACAATTGGTCGGCGAGTACTACTCGAGCGAATTCTATCCACTGTTAGTTGGTTGGCGAGAAGGGTTCCAGGGTGCACGATAGCATGGTCACACATGATTCCCAGGAAGGTGTGGGGATCTGACACCGGTTACGACCTTGCCGTTGGCCCGTAATGTTAGGATGTACAATTTTTGATTTAGAAAGTATGCATTTGCAGGATGTCTAGACTCGGCTAGGAGAACCTTTGTATTAGAGATTTGTTAAGATTAGCCAATAAGCGTGTCTTCATCGTAATGTCATAAATGAAAAATTGTACATGATATGAAACTGTTATTTTAATGTTTTAATTTTGTTTCATATTTTAATAAATACGGCTGGGAGGGTAACTCCCTCCCGCCTTCCAAAAGTTCAAGAACTGTGTCCGTCTTCCCATCCTTGGGGATTGTTTGGGAGGGGGTGACAGGCATCCCGGCCATATGTGAATACACATACTTCTGTGTAGAGTAAATCTGTGAAAAGCAAAGTACAATAAAGCAGTCATTATTTTGCATTAACTAAAAAATATCACAAGCTAGAATTTGTTGTGGCAACCAGTACTCCAACATGTCTTAATCTAACTCGATTCAGCCGAACCGAATTTTTATTATGAATCACATGAAAAATGTATTTCATTGTATTTATAATTAAGTGAAAAATGGGGAGATTTAGAAAAAAAACAAGTGAAAGCCAGAACCATAGAAAAAGAAGGTAATCATGTGGCTAATAAGCAAAAGCAAAAGTACATTGGCTTCTCTAAGGTGACAGACACTCCTTTATTAGATTATGCAACACACAAGGCAAATACACAGTGTGCTCATTGTACACAACAATGGTCTATCTTCTATTGCTGTCGATGACATTTCAACCCTAATGTGGATGCTAGGGTCTCTTCAGGGCAGAGGAATAACCCGGGGGACTGAAAAGGTGACAATAATTAGTGCTGAGGCTGAAAGCAATTGTTTGTAGAATAAGGGAATTAAATGACAGATTCATACTAGTTATGTCACTGAAGAAAGGTTTATCTCAATACTTTAGACCGGGTGTACCAGGCACGGATGCAGAGCGTGCTGACCTGTGCAGGCCACCTCTAGACATTTAGCAAAAAGGACTTCCGAGTACCAGCTTGCTGACTGCTGTAGGCCAAAAAATCAGCACTGGCTTACAGTCGCCCTCATGGAAAGAGGCCAGTTGTCTGCTATTCAGATATGGGACTTCAAAATCCAAATAAAAGATAAACGCAACACATAGGTATAGGCAAGCTTTTCCCTTCCCTAATGTGTTTTGTTTATTAATCCGTTTGCTAGTATTACATTGGAAATGAGGTTCTACTTGGCAGAACACATTCCATTATAACTTGCAGCGTTGCCCTAACTCCAAAAAAGTGCTACATTGTTTGTGACCAGAGCTGTCATCGGGTGAAAGGTCAGCCTAGGCAAGCTGTGTTTTCGGAATGTGCTGACCCAACTGCAGCTGTTGCATATCACGTTTCAAAATCACCTGTCCTGACTAAGGATGCAGGAACCTTCCTGTCAAACAAAGGTCGGCAATTACTCCGTGTTCATCTACACCTTCCTTCATTGTCCTGTAATTGCACTTTAGATGCCTTCGTCACTGGACTTTTCCTGCATTTGTGTGAGATGTTTCTCTCTCGTGTACCTAATGCCAATTAGTTTGTCATCTGTCTCTCCCAATGTTGAGAAAACACTATGCACCAATAATCCCAGCTGACAGCGTAGCAGACATAGCATTCCAAAATAGAGGGCAGATTTACAAGCCCCTTGCGGTGCTAGTACGTCACTTTTTGTGACGCCCTGGCAGCGCATTTCTTTGCCCCATATTTACAAGGACAGGAAAAGCCACCCTACTAGCCACCCTGTAGGTATGTCGCATTCCTGTGCTCTGAAAGTGCTGCAGCGTGGCACAGGAAAAGGACTTGCAGTGCTGCGCTGCTGCACTTTCTTGTAGATCTGCCCCTGGGTTTTTATTCCACCCACGCATATCTAGTCATTTGCCAGAGATTGACACAGTTTATAAACATTCTTGAAAAGAGTGTTCAAGTCACTGAGCTTTCCTACCACTTCTTCTGCCATGCTCTTTACTTATAAAGACTGTTTACCCATGGAAATCACACCTATAATGGTGAACAGCGTTATTCACAAGTGAAAAACTAAATAGGTTTACTGAATGAATACTTGTGCAACTAGAAATGAGGTGCAGCCAGGCAGTGGGTTCTACAAGAGTGAGGTACACGTGCTAAGCCTGACATGGTCAGAGTAGACTTTGCAAGGGCAAAACAATCGCATACATTTCTCCAGTACTAGACTTTCATTCAACATGTTAGTGCACTTTGGGACTTGCAGTCTTGGTTTAGTGCAGTTAAATGAAGTGGACTATCACCATGAAAACAAAGATTTATACAACTAAAGTTGTAACAAGGTTTTGTCTCTGTGCATAGAGTCACATGTCAACCTGAATGTTTGGTCACTTTTTAAATTGTAGATGGTTAAAGGCATAATTTGTGCTGCACATTTTGTTCACTAAGTTGCAAATTCATCAAACTAGAATGCAACGCAATGCAGCACAACGCAGCAAGACACCTTTATGTGCTGCATGGAAGGGAGAGGGCAGGAATGCACCATATGCAACCTTATATGTCACACTCCTGTCCACTCCTTGTGCTGGCGTACAATGCACTTGCTTGTGCCAATGCAGGCATGCTTACGTCATGGTGCAAGGGTGCCTGTGTCACAGGTAGGATTGTTGGTTGTACATGAAGGTGCACCTTCCTGCCCATAAACAATACTCTGAGGCATTTTAAGCTGCCTCTGTGTGCTATGCAGCATACTTAGAAAGAGGAAACAAAGAGATAAAAGAAAAACATTTCTCCTCGTTGCGCCTCCCCTGGAAAGGAGTAACATTTTGATGCATTCCCAGCGTTAACAGTGTTGGTATATCTGGGGATGCACCAAAATGGATGAGTGAATGAGTGGGAACACCCGCTCTCCACCCATGGAAGAGCTTTCCAGGGCAGAGTAACACAAGGCAGCGGCTTGTGCTGCCATATGTCATTCCAGATTTACCAAGCTCTGCAGCGCCATGCAAAGTGGCCGTGCGCTGCTTGGTAAATGTGACTTAGGGATTGCGTTGTCCTTGCAACACCCTGTGTGACACAAAGGCAACACAATCCCTTGATGAATCTGGCCCTACCTACTTTTACAAAAGTCATTCTTTATGCCAGGATAAATTGTTTTACTGTAAAATTCATGAAACAGTGACACTTTAGGATACAATTTGCTGATGTATGTAAAGCAATTCCGTTTATCAATTATGCACTGAAAAAGAGTGGCGTTGTAAGGGGCTGATCACAAAAACATGGAAACTAGGGGCCTCATTTATGAAGGCCTCGCGCCGCCGGTGCGTCACTTTTAACATGGGAAAAAGTGATGCACCGGTGGCGCAAGGCCTTCAAAAATAAGGCCCTAGGACTGCAGGAGTGGATTTCACGTACTCTTACGTACTTTTGTAAACCATCTCTGGAATGCGCAACACTCTCTAAGTAAAAGCGCAAAGAGGGCACACTTGTTCTGTTTGTTCTATTTGTATATGAAGATTCCTTGAATATTCTCTTTTCATTGCCATTTAAACTTGGGGGGGAGGGGTAATACACAAAGGCATGTAAAAGTATATGCATGCCTATTACACGAATACTACTTTATATACTGTAAAATCATTTTTTGAATAGGTTGCAAGAGTTATTGCACTCTAGTAATCTTTGAGGGTCTAGTTTTATGATTTGCAAGCTTTGTCAAGGGTAGAATAAATTATGACATTTTGAGTTTGTGGTTTAGTGCCGTCAGGTCTGCTTACATTCTCATTAATGGAATTTGGAATATGGGTATTCAACAACAGTTTTTGGAAATGGGAACTTGAAATCATTTGATCCATTTTGTTCTGCATCCTGGGAGATGCCTAGGTGTGCCAGCCAGGTGTAGTAGTGAAGGTATGAAAATGCCCGATTTGGTAAATATATATGCATCATGTTGCCGTGTTGTTCATGGAATTGCACCGCTATTTCTAAGTGTTTTGAGAGCTAGATTTAATAGCAAAGGAGAGAGTGGAAAACATGCTTAGTGCTTTTGCAACTGTGATTTTATCGGACAGTAGCCTTTACTAATCCTAGCTAGTGAGACCGTTTTAATACTTTTACAAATGTCTGAGCTAGAGTTTACCCTTTCATTTATTTCTCGAAGTTAGCCCGGTTGATGGGCATACTTACACATTTTCATAATATTGCTGCTAACTGTATAACAGCTTAAAGTTGTATCATGCCAGACCTCTTTTTGCCTTCACTGAACATGCCTTTTCCTTGTCATTTAGCTGTGAAACACGAGTTTTATCTAATATCTTCGCATAAATGTATACATATTTGGATTTAATCTTTAATAAAGGAATAACCTGTTTTGCATCATTCGTTGTGGGACAAAGGGATGATTCTGCAGTGAACAGCGGACTCCACTTTTGTTTGTATTTTACACAGACCTCATACAACCCTTTGTCCTTTTCCCCGTTTCAGTTGCTAAATGATGTGTTGGAGAAAAATGCTCTTAGGTAAATAGTTTGTGTGATGGTCGCTATATGTAGGCTCTTTGGCTTGTCATATACAGATCTCTGGCCATCCTCCTTCATAAAATAAATTAATAAATGATGTATTATGAGAGGTAAAACGTCAGCGTGCACTGCTTAAAATCACCTATTTATTTAACGCTTTTTGAAAGAAATCATAACATGCATGAGTACCAGCAGCCAGAAATGTGAATACTTGAATGCAGTGTCTTGTCCCCAGACATTCTCTTCATAAACTAATGATGCTAGTGCAATTTTTTGAAAGCATTTATTGCGCTCCAAAGTCCAGCTAGTCACCGATAGAATTATGCTTTGGCCCTTCCTCCAGAAATCAAGCTGCAGCATGCAACATCTCACTACCAAGAACTGGCATGAAAGTAACAGTATGCCTTGCTTGCTTTCACAGCACACTATCAACAAGCAAAATAAGAAAATCAAAGATCCCTGACCTTTTTGCCAATCCTTGGAGGAACATTGAGAAAATGTACTCTGATACCGAATAGGGTACTTCAGTGGTGCAGCTAGACTAGTTGCCGTCTCTGGCTGTCCCTGCGGCGGCTGCCTCGCTGCTGTATGTAAGAGCGTGAGGGGGAGGCAGGGGCGTAGCTAGACCTTGTGGCGCCCGGGGCTATCCCTCAGATTGCCGCCCCTTGGGGGGGTGCTGGGGAAAAAGGACGAGCGTGAGGGGGAGGCAGGGGCGTAGCTAGACCTTGTGGCGCCCGGGGCTGGGGAAAAAGGACGGTGAGCACTTGAAAGATGTCCGAGAGACACGTAGTATTGCTACTAATAGTTACCTCGATCATGCAAGTTACATGCACATACATGACACGGTCAAAGGCTACACAGTTGAATACACCGGTGACTGGCAGCACAAAAGAGAACACACAGACTGCATGATCTATCTGGAAAAACCACATGTGACATCCCTCAGAGAGCTGTGTGAACAATTACCCCTCAGCACAATGCAAACATGCACATACAAGACACTGTTCAGGGATCCATCATCTACAGCTGACATTAAATGACCATACATCATAGTCCCCCCCATTAAGCAGTGGGGACCCGCACAAACGTGATGTGCTCTGGGGACCCAAAACCAACTTAACAGTGTTGAAGCCTGTGATTCTTTACCATTCAAAAACAGCAAATTAATTATTCACTTGGAATGACTCACTGTGTACCCTTAGTACTAAACACAGCACAAAGGGGTCAGTCAGCTCTGGGGTGCGAGTACAGGGGTGGGAAGTGCTGGTCTCCCTCTCTCTCCCATTAGCAGCTGGGGAACATTAGCAGGCCTCATGGTGTTGAACTGGTCGGACCTGAGGGATGTTGTTGGGAGGTGCCGTCTTTCCATCCGAGGTCTTGCGGACCATGCTCCCTTCCACATATGAGACACTGTGGTCCCCGGTGTAGCCTCTCCCCTAAGGCACAATGCCTGGTTGAGCGAGACTCACTGCACGAGCCTGAAACACAGTGCTCCATGGCCACTGCCTAGGTGAAGTGACAGGGTGGCGCATGGGCTGATTTGGTGGTGATTTGTATTAAAGTGAGAACACCGATGGGCGCATAAGAAGGGCCCTACCGTAGCAGCTGGGTGTGAGAGTCCCTCTTTGGAGAAGCTCCAGCTGATGCAGGGCCTAAAGCACAGCGCTTCTCTTGTTGGGAGCACTGCCACAATTTTTATTTGTTTATTTAGGTTTTAGTAACAATTGGGTACAAATACAATATCTACATTTGTAGTGAGCATGAATACATTTACACATTCCGTCATTACAGCATAATACAAGTTGTCATGATGTACAGAGGTACAGCGCATATCAAGGTTTGTCATATTATCCTCTTTTTCTGGTATTGTATTAATGGTCTATCACATTGTAACATTGTAAGTATTGTACACATGGGCCCCATAATTCTCTAGGACGTGAGGCTGTTGGTAGTGGGAGAGCACTGCCACAGTGACAGTGCGCCTGGCAGCCTCGGCCGGAAGGGCGATGATTTCATGGGAATGAGCTTGCCGATGAACGAAAATTACTGATTCTCTCTAACCTCTTTCAATTAATTAGTCGATGCTGAGTCTGAAAGCTGCCTGCAGTGGCTGTGCCTGCAAGTGTAAAGCACTGCCCGCCGGCGCCCCAGGCCAGAATTGACTCCTCGACATGAGTCACACGACGAGAGCAAAGCGGTGGGCGCGTAACATGTCACTGCTACGTTCTGATCGCGAAGCGAGGGCTGGCCAAAAATGTCCATTACAGGCTGTCACTGGTAGCACTCGCGCGCGCTGCGCACGCTACAACTGATTGAAGGCCCGGGAGGACTCTGACTCTGAGCGGGGCTGGGATGTGGGGCAGCAACGGTCGGAGGACGAGGATGTTACTAACGCAGCAGCAGGACTTAGGCCGCGCTGCAGCCTGCACTCCTGACCTGCTTTTAAGTTTTAACTGCAGCAGGCAGGCACAGTGCAAACGCGGGACTTGTCTTTCAATTAAATTGCCAAAAGTAAGTCCTGCGTTTGTGTGCACTGTGCATGCAGTCTTCAGTTACCGAAGCAGGTCACGCCAGAAGGAGTGCAGGCTGGAGAGCGGCTTTGCATTGCACACTTTTAATGTCTGGGTGGCGGACGCGGCACTGGAGGCCCGTTGCGGCCGCCTTAATAATTTATTTGGGACACTGTGTTCCTTCTAATCGTTCCCAAGAATCCTGAATCCCAAATAAATTATAAAGGCCGCCGTGGCTGCAACTGGCCCTCAGTGCCACGCAACCACGGCGGCTGCCTCAAAAATGGTGCCGCCTTGGGCGGACAGCCCCCGCCCCCACCTAGCTACGCCACTGGGGGGAGGATGCTGTTGATACCTTCAACGTTTGCCTCGCACCATGTGTAGGAGCGGAGGGGGGGTGCTGCTGGTGATGCCGCAGGTAAGAGCGGAGGGAGGCCACTGCCCTCAAAACTTGTGCTGCCCGGGGCAGACCGCTCCCCTTGCTACGCCACTGGGGTACTAAAATGAAGATTTCTAAAAGGGAAGAACTGTAGACTGCCATCAACATTTTTGTTTCCTTTCCTTTTTCAGATATGACAAGTCATGCAGACATGCAAAAGGCAATTTTGCAGTTTAGCACATTCCAAAATAGCAGTTGCAATATGAAAAAACATTTCTCGTAAAGAATACTTGCTAAGTTTTTCACCAAACAGGCCATCGAATGCTTTTGCAATGCAAAAAAGACAAATTGCAGTTCAAAAATTGCAAATCTTAAAAACAATGTAATGGGGGTGTGGACTTGCAAGATGGCTACTTAAATATGCACCTAGTTATTTGCTGCGGTTTTTCGTATGCGGCTGGTCACGGGTCTTGAAAGGCATTGGAGAAAGAATATGCAGTGGTCATTAACCAGACAGCTTCCTCAACCTCAATCTGGATTCTGGTTGGACATTCTGAAATCCTAAACAACATACATGCCACCAAAGACATATAGTCAGAAAAGCATCACCACTGTCTTCAGCACAAAAGTGACCCCCAAGCTCTCAGTCCCCTCGTCAGATACCAGTATGCTGCTTGAATCATCTAACAGTATGATGCTCACCAAAGCGGAGTTACTGGAAAGCCTCTCCACTTATAAAACCAAATTTCAGGGGCAGCTCAAGGAGGACATTGCTAAAAGTCTGAGAGCAGACTTATGTTTCAAAGAGGACCTACTGAAAACGGACTCAGTGGGCATACGCCTGGTATAATTGTAATTTGTAGTGGAAAAAAAGAGAGGAAAAATGGGATCCTGTAGAAGAAGCTGTTCCGCATCATGATTCAAACTGAAGCAACAATGCTAAAGTGTTCAGACCTGTAAAAGTGGTCACAGCATGAAAATATCCACATCAAAATCTTAGCAGATGGGCCCAAAAGCAAAGGATCTGGAGCCCTTTTTATTGGAACTGGTTGCTCATGTGCTTGAAGAACCACATGGTGTGCTCAACATCGAAAGGGAACACAGAGTGGAGTCCAGGCATGAACAGACTTAGCGACATCCTGTTAAATTTTCTAAACTTTACGACCATAGAACCTGCCATATAAGTGGCCAGGAAAAAAGAGCAAATCTCTATCCAGGATTATACATTTGAACTGTACCAAGATATACCTCTGCTCTAGACAGCTTTTTGAGCCAATAACTGATAAGTTAAGGAAGTACAAGATAAAATACAGATGAACATTCTCAGCTGTTATTACATTTGACAGGCAGAACAAAAGATATCACTTCATAGACAAAGATCATGCTACTGAATTGCTGGACATCATTAGGTCTGACAATGAGAATCTAGAATCAAGAAGATGGGAAATAGCATGTACTCAAAATTGACAAGAGAACAAACTCAGATCCAGGCTATTCAAAGACGTCTGGAGATGATATTTATTTCCAATTGCTTCTGTGGGTTATAACTGTGAAAACTCTCACAGAATCCAGACTCTGATCTCACCTGCTCCTGGGCTAGGCAGTTGGTCTAGGGGCAGTGCCCACCTTTTGCAGATACACATGGGAAATGCTGATAGCATGGTGGAGTGAAGTGGGGAAAAGTAACCTTTGAAAAGATAGAGAGCGTCAATTTCGCTCCTCACCACTGTGCATCCTCATATAAATACAAGATAGTATTAAGCAGCAGACGAATACATTTTACTCTAAATCAGATGACCTGGTAGTGGGGGGGGGGGGGATGATGAGTGCCACACATTAGTATGCTAAGAATACCCATAAAAGCTGGTTCTATTGTGCCAGTTTTTCCAAGGGTTACTCACACACAATGCACTATCCCAAATTCTGTTCCATAATATTCATTCTGCGGGTTATTAGTTCTTATGTTTTGACATCTTTCTTTTATATTTGTTACAGTTGGGAAAGACAAGTTATACACCTACAATTGTCATACTGGCATACTCACTAGAATGCCCCTAGCTTGCTGCAGAAGATCAGAGGAAGATCCATAGAGCACCAGTACACTTAAACCTCTATCCCTAAATACAAAGGGCCTAAACCCCTCCAACAAACACACTAAATGTAGTAATCAGTGATCGTATTGCATACAGCCATTATGATGCAGCTTCCTATATCACAGAATGTTGCCATTTGAATGGTCAGTTGGTGCTTGTAATTTCCCTGGAAGCTGTGGAGATGAGCAATCAATAAACACAGTGTGCCTCTACTCTCCTGTCTCCAAGAAGTCACAACAAAATTGGTGAACATTTTGAAAGCATCTCCACCCATTTGTACAATTCACTTACTCTAATCTGTTTGGCATACATTTGATCTAGTGGATTGCTCCTGTCTGGAGGGAAGTTCATCCGCCCTGCAGAAGTACTCTATCAGGGCCAGAAGAACTCTGTTACCTGTTATCCTGAGGTTGAGCATGGGTTGTTGATTGTCGCATCCTTCTACCGCTCTGGTGCTGGTGCTCAAGGGGGTGCTCTTGCAGTTATTGTTGTTATTGTTATGCGTATTTGTAAAGCGCAACATTCATCCTGCAAGGATATCACGGCGCTGGAAAGAAATAACAGTAAAACCAAGGCAGTAGCCAGGAAGCATATTGTTTATTCTGATGTGGGGAATAGTGCGGTTTTTAGTTTTTTCTTGAAGGTGGGGTAGGAATCCGTGAGTCTGAGGTTGATGGGTAATTCATTCCAACATTTCGCAGCAATGTGAGAAAAAGCACTTCCGCCCATTCTGGATAGCTTAATCCGAGTGGTGGCTGCTTTGGCTGAGGCTTGTGAACGTAAGTTCCGCGCTGGGGCATAGAACTTAATTCTATTTCGTAAAATGTAGGAGCCAGTATTGTGAATTGTTTTATAGGCAATACATAGCATTTTGAACGTGGCTCTTTGTCTCATGGGCAGCCAGTGTAAAGCTCTCAGACAACTTGTGGCTGAATCATACTTTTTCTTATTGCAGACAGCTTTTGCTGCGGCATTCTGGACCAGCTGTAGTCTTCTAAATAAGTAGTCCGACATACCTACAAATAGTGAGTTGCCATAATCCAGCCTGCTCACTAGTAACGACTGGACTAGGATCTGTCTACATTCAAGTGGGATCCAGGGGAAGACCCTTTTCAGCCTTTTTAATATGGCGAATCCTTTGCCACATATTAGGGAGACATGGCTTTTCATTGATAGAGTGGAGTCCATCTGAATTCCTAAATTTCTAGCAGATGATGTAGGGATTGGTGGAGAACCTAAGGTAGTTGGCCACCAGGTGTTATCCCAGAGCTGTTTGGCCCCACCAAAGAGTAGAATTTCTGATTTGTCAGCGTTCAGTTTTAAATAATGGCCATGCATCCAGTTGGATAGCTCTGACAGGCAGTTGTGTAGTCTACTTTTGGCATCGTTACCTCCATTTAGGGTAACCATCAGCTGAGTATCGTCAGCGTAGGAGCAGATATTAATGCCCCATTTCTTGCTAATCGACGCCAAAGAGGAGACATATACATTGAACAATGTTGGGCTCAATGTAGCTCCTTGGGGGACTCCATATTTAATCTTACGGGGGTGGAGGTAAAGTTGCCTAAACAAATAGACTGGGATCTGTTTGATAGAAAGGACTCCAGCCAGTTTAGGGCTTTACCTTTTTTTTCTTGTCAGAACAGCAGAGCTCCATTCGGTTGGAGTCGATGGATGCATCTGATGATGTTGGACCAGCTCGTCATCACGTGGAACATTCAGAACCCAACTAAGTAAGCGAAAGCAACTAGACTGCTGATTGTAGCACCTAGGAAGAAGTGAGTTCCTTTCTCTTCCCGTCTTTTGGTTGTATGTGGGTTGTACTGGGAATTGTACTGAAAGCAACTAGACCGCTGACCTCAGCGTCCAATCGGAAGGGAGTTCCTGTCTCTTCTTGTCCGTTGGAATGTGCGGGTGCCATTCGGAGGTGCACCACTGCATTTATAAGTGGAATACTACATTTTCTTCTGAAACATACCTTATATTTCGGATTTCATCTCTGCTTATACAGCAGTGCTGGCAGGTTATGCCCATGAAATGGGTCCCTTGCTCACTTTGCCACTGGATTCAAGCTAGCCTGGTTGATGAGTGCTGTTAGCCCAAAACCGGTCCCAGGATGCTTGTTTCCGGTCCAGGGAAGACATGGCTTGGCAGTTCGGGCTGGACTGTTCCCATGAAGCACAGGGTCAAGACTGATTTGCATATAGCTGTGTCTGAACTGGGGTGGCAAATTGAGCTAAAGAACGATGATGGATTCAACCCAGATCTTTGACTGGGGGTGAGTGTCTGAAAAGTTTCACACTCCGTCCATCATCTCCTTGTGTTTGTGTAATGAAGATATCAGGCGAAGTACATTCTTGTAGCTTTATTTCATAATAGAAGTTCCCACAGGCGAGCATTAGCGTGCTTGCAAGCACCAGGAGAGTCAGACGTCCAACTCACTCGCAATAACTGTCATTGCTAAACGGAATCTCGCGTGCCAACGGGCAGCGCGAGTCAGGGCAAACCACAGTGTCCTCTCGCAGGGAGGTGTGCGAGGTGAAAACACTACATATATCTCCTTTCCTATAAAGGGAAAAGTGGAAAAGGGAAAAGAGGAAAGAGAGACCAAAAGAGAACTGGAGAAGGATAAGAGAGAAATAGAGATAGAGATAGATAGAAAGAGAGAGAGAGAGAGAGAGAGAAAAAAAAAATGAAATTGCAAAGTAATAGGATAAAAATATTAACAAGAATCAAAACATGACATTAGGTTAGGAAATTCAACGGTATCTGGCTGGTAAACCTTGTCACTCTTTTACTTCTCCTAGAATCGAACATGGTGCACTTCGGTGAATCTACATCACAGTTTTTAGATACACAAGCACGTTTCAAGACCTTTTCATTGTTCACACTATCTCTCGAACCAAACTTCTCATTTACTTTTACAACCTTGTTCATGTTCCACCAGTTGCCTCCATTGACATGTACAGCACTGCCACATATCTTGTCAATGACAACTGGTGCACTGTATTTAGGCATTCCTTTTCTTACAAAACTTTGTTTTTTTATTTTCACAATGTCACCTACTGCCAAACTCTGTAAAGAAACATGTTTTCTTTGGTCAAAATACATTTTTTGCTTGTTTTGTACCTCATTTACTCTGTTTCTACCCCATGTATCCAATTCTTGGAGTGATTCTTTGTTTTTAAACCAATTTGACATCCATGCAGGGGTGAATTCAGTGGAAGGTTTCCTGCCTCTTAGTAATTCAAATGGTGATGACCCAGTGGATTAGTGTTGAGTGGTTCTTTAAACATGCTTCTCACTGCTGCAGGTATGTCTTTTTATGTTGTATGGCCCACCTTATACAATCCCCAATGACTCTGTTGAGTCTTTCCACCAGACCATTGGTCTGGGGATGGTAATGTGAGCTTTTAAGATGCGAAATAGAAGAATCCCTTAGAAATTCTTCTACGTCAGATGAGAGAAATTGTACACCATTGTCAGAAATGATAGTCTTAGGAAAACCCTCTCTCATGAAAATCTCTTTCATGAAATCAATTATCTCTTTAGAGTCAGCTTTGGATACAAATCTAACATTAGGCCATTTTGAGTAATAGTCTATGAGGAAAATAGCGAATTTGTATTGTTGAGCCAAAATGTTAAAGGGCCCTAATACATCAATACCCAACTTCTCCCAAGGTCTTTCAGGGAAGGGAATGGGAGTGAGAGGGGAATTAGCAGTGCGGAGACCTTTGTCGGTGCTTGCACATATTGCACATTCAAGTACAATATCATCTATGTCTCTGTCAATTTCTGGCCACCAAAAGTACTCTCTAACTCTTCTTTTAGTGAGAGTGGATCCCAAATGTCCCTCATGGGCCTTAGTCAAAAGTGTTTTTCTGACACTTTTCGGGGGAGCAATTTTATCACACGTGAAAACAAGACCATCTTCTTAAGATAGCTCATCCCATATTTTTACAAACGGTTGAAGATCATCATTTACGTTTTTTTCTTTCAGCCACCCTTTTGTAATGTATAGTTTAACATCTTTCAAAGTAACATCAGAATCAATTGCAGCATACCAGCTGCTTTCTGACTCTGAGCACACATTTTGTAACTCAACACTTGCAATAATGCAACTTCTTGCTCATAATCCTCAATGTTGTCTTGACACTGAGTCAACGCATGTGTTGCAGAGGGAAGACATAATAAAGCATCAGCACGTACATTCTTTCCCCCTGCTATGTGTATGACATCAAAACTATATTGAAGAAGTTTAGATGCCAAACAGGCTATGCTTGGCGTGGTGTTGTTGTGACTGGCGTTTCCTAATATGCTTACTAAGGGTTTTTAAAATAAACTTCCTCCCCCACAAATAACTCTTGAACTTTTCAATACCCCACCAGCAGGCCAGTAATTCCTATTCTATCACAGAATGATGTGATTCTGAATCTCTGAGTACCCTTGCAGCAAAATCAATAGTATTCTCTTGAGAGCCAACTTCCTGGGTCAAAACTGCTCCCAACCCATAACAGCTGGCATCAACAGTCAATGTGCATGGTACAGAAGAATCAAATGGTTTTAATGCTTGAACATTGCACAACTGTTCTTTTCTCCAAGAAAAAGCTTGAAAACAGTCTTCATCCCATGCAAACTCAGTATGATTTTTTAAAAGATTTGAAATGGGACAAACACGGGTTGCATAATCAGGCATAAATCAAGAAAAGAATTCTGTCAACCCTAAGAGTGACTTCACCCACTCTTTGTCCTTTGGAGCAGAGGCATCCACTATGGCTTGAACCAAACTAGGTTTTGGAGTGACTCCTGCGCTGGATATTGTGTGGCTCAGATATTCAACTGAGTCCTTTGAGAACACGCAATTATCCCGCTTAAGAACTATGCCATGTTCTTCAAAAATTGACAAGATACGTTTCAGGGTTTCATCTGTTCTTCCCGGTCATCTGCGTATATAAGGACATCATCCTGAAAAATTGCTACTTTTTTTTATTTCTTTGAATAGATTGACCATTAGTCTTTGAAAAACTGAAGCTGCCGAAGCCAAACCAAATGGCATAAGACAGAATTGATACATGCCAAAAGGTGAATTGAAAGCAGTAAGATGATGTGAGTCTCTGTCTAATTCCACCTGGTGGTATGCAGCCGCCAGGTCATGTTTTGTGAAAATCTTTGCCCCAGCAACTACTCCCAACATCTTATTGATGTTGGGTAAGGGGTGTGTGTCTACCCAGATAACTTTGTTCAGGCTATGCAAATCCAGGCCGACTCAACTCATTGTTTGCTTTTCGTGCAATAACTAAGGTGATGCCCAATCCGACGATTCAATGGGTTCGATCACTCCTCTCTTGTGCACAGATGACAACTCTTTCTCAAGCTCTTCCCTTATGCTGAAAGGTACACTTCTTATTTTATGTTTTACAGGGGTTGCTTCATTCATAACTTTTATTTTATGTTTGAACCCCATAATTTTTCCTAATTCTTCTGAAAAAACTCTTGGATAATTGTTAAGTAATTCTTCAACATGTGAAAGATCTCTGATTGACAGAACTTGTTCTTTCTTACCAGGACATAGCATCATGTTAAACAGACCTTGGTGAAACCACCCAAGTATATTTAATCGGTGTAAGGCTACATACATTTTTCCATAAATTTGCCTGTTTTTGAATTCCAATACATCCTCAAAATAGCCTGAAAGTTCTATTTTGGGTCCTTCATACGACACTGGTGCGCGATCAGGGGGTAAAAGTTCTCTATTACTCCATTTGCTCTTAAAAAGGACATCAGTGATCATAGTAATTCGCACACCAGAATCGACCAGGAAGCGTAAAATCTTGTCACCAACAACAATATTGACATATATGGATCAATACTATTGTTTGGGTCACCAGTCCTGAAGTCAGAATCATTCACCACAAGGACCATGTCTTTCAATTCCCCCAAAAGATCATCATTTGCACTGTCACTGTAATCTTTTACACGACTATCACACACTTTTTCTTTCTTCTTTGTTTGGCAAACTTTATCAACATGGCCCACTTTACCACAAGATCTGCAAACAACATTACTAGCAGGGCATGGCCTACCATTGTTTGTGCGAGGTAAGTTACCACATCTTAAACAAATGTCTGTTCTTCTGAAGAAATTGTTTGGATGGGTTTCATTTCTTTTGTTTACATTTGAAAATTTTACAGAATTTACAGATTCATTGTTATTATTTTCTAGTTCCCTCACAGAAACTTGAGATGTTTCAAAACTTTTAGCAATACGAATAGATTCCTCAAGAGAGGGATTATCCAATATGAGTAGTTTCTGTCTGATACTTCTGTCAGAACATTGACTTATAATTTGTTCACTAAAATTTTCAAAACCACAGTCTGCTATCATTTTCCTAAGTGCTTTAATATAAGTGTCTACATCTTCATCACACTTTTGCACACGTTTGAAAAATTTGTGTCTCAGTACAACTAAGCTTGGTTGTGCATCATATCTTTTAGATAACTTCCTAATGGGGCTCAAATATTCATCGGGTTCCTCCCCTTCAACTGCTTCTGCATCCGGTAAGTGTTTTAGTGTGTCACTACCCTCAAATCCTAACGAATTTAACAATAAAAAAATGTCTTTCAGGTCTGAACCTGTGTGCCCCTATGGCACATAGATAATTTTCAAAAGCGTCAAACCATTTGCGCCATTTTATTGGTGGTTCACCAGGTGTGTCAAGAAAAGGTGGGGGTGCCTGAACTGCTTGCATGTCTACACTTGATAACCAGATACTACTTACTAAATGCAGATCCAAAAATCATTTAAATATACCACACTTTAGTTCTAAACATATGTTGGATTATAATTTTATTCCACATAGAATTTTAAATCTCAAAAACTGTGAAAATTAGCATGGAAACATATAAGTAATTCAATTTGTCTATCCACTACTCTTTTCAATTAATCTTTAAATCACATAAGAATGAGAAAAAGTGGTGTGCGTGTCACCGATTTAGTCGCTGCACGCTGAATGTGGTTCTTTCTGTAAATAATATGAGAGAAGAACATGGAACTTTTAAGAGTTCCAGTATCTGTGAAATTAAGGTGTGCGTGTCACCGCTGAGGAAAACTCGCAACTATATGTGGTAGATTTTTTTTTTAAATTGTAATTCGAATGGCAGTACCTTTGTGCAATCACACAGTTTCCCACGTAGATTCTTCTTTACTGACGAGATTTCATTAAAACAAGCTTTGTTAAAAAAATGAAATATTACCCGCTACCGACACTGGGGGCAGCATATAAATATTTTCTCCTCAACTAGAGTTGTGCTTCTGTCCGTCGTTGTTTGTCTGACAGGAAAACCAGTGAGGGTAGATCCACGATGATACTGTCCTACTTTTATTTACTCACGTAAATTCATGTAGACTTTGTTGTTACCCGTGAGAGACGTTCTTCTTGAAGCTCCGTATAGCTTACGATCCTCTCTCTTCAACTTCACACTCCATTCCAATCAAACACTTTTCCCGTGTTTAATCTCGCCGACAAGGTAAAGATGCCTGTTGATAATATTCTAATCAGTGTTACGATGTACTACTTGTAATCCGTTTCTTCAGTAGCACTAATTGTCCTTTAGGTATTTTATGCGTGGGAATATTGTGGAAACCATCCCATACTCGTCGCCAGTCAAAGATGTAATGAAGACATCAGGCAAACTAAGTTCTTGTAGGTTTATTTCATAATAGAAGTTCCCACAGGCGAGCATTAGCGTGCGTGCAAGCACCAGGAGAGTCAGACTTCCAACTCACTCGCAATAACTGTCATTGCTAAACGGAATCCTGTGTGCCAACGGGCAGCGCGAGTCAGGGCAAACCACAGTGTCCTCACGCAGGGAGGTGCGTGAGGTGAAAACACTACAGTTTGCTTTATTCGTCCTAAGTTGGCAGGGTATGCCCAGACGTGGGTCCCTTGCTCACTTTGCCACTGGATTCAAACTAGCCTGCCTGATGAGGGCTGTTAGGGCTCAATCAGTCCCAGGATGCTTGTTTGTGGTCCAAGGGAGACAAGGCTTAGCAGTTCGGGCTGGACTGCTCCCATGAGGGACAGGGCCAAGACTGATTTGCATGTGCTGTGTCCAAAATGGGGTGGCGAAGTGAGCTAAAGAACAATGATGGATTCAACCCAGATCTGTGACTGGGGTGAGTGTCTGAAAAGTTTCAACGCTCCGTCCATCATCTCCTTGTGTTTGCTTTGTTTGCCCTAAGTTGGCAGGGTCCCTTGCTCACATTGCCACTGGATTCAAGCTAGCCTAGCTGATGAGGGCTGTTAGCCTGAAACTTGTCCCAGGATGCTTGTTTCCGGTCCAGGGAAGACATGGCTTGGCGGTTCGGGGTGGTTGTACCCAAATGGCACAGGGTCAAGATTGATTTGCATATAGCTGTGCCTGAACTAGGGTGGCAAAGTGAGCTAAAGAATGATGATGGATTCAACCCAGATCTGTGACTGGCTGTGAGTTTCTGAAAAGTTTCAGTGCTCCATTCATCATCTCCTTGTGTTTGCTTTATACCACTGATGCATTTGAAAAGGAGAAAACGTGTTATCGATTTTTGCCATGTGTTGAGGATCCAGCGCGATGAGGACTGAATTCTTGCAACAGGGTTTACTGGGTGGTAATTTTATAGCTGCTCCTGGTGTGTTTTCTTCTGCATTTTAGTTGTTTTTAGCACATTCAACAGTGTCATTTTTTTGTTGCTGCTACTATTTTTTCCCTCTTTTATGGGGCATGTTTTGGGCACTGAGAGAATTTGTTAACACTGCATAATTGTTTAATTCACTGAGGGCAGTGTTGCCGACAATTATATATATATATATATATATATATATATATATATATATATATAAATATATTACCTACTGGCGATAGCCAGTAGGTATATATAGTTAGGATTTTTTCTCTATGGAACTTTTGAAAATTCTATGCCTAATAACTTTGGCGTTTGTGGACAGAATCGGCTGAAATTTTCAGGAAAATGGCACATTTTGTTTCTGAGCAGCTCCTGGAAATTTGGGGGGGTTTCGTCAAGGGGGGGCTGAGAAAAAAGGGGGGTCCCAAAACGCATTTTTTACATTGAGTTTTCCATAGGGCGGTTGGACTCACTTTTAGCTCGAACGGCTGAATGGATTTGCACGAAACTTGGCAAAATTGTAGGGACTGTTAGCCCGATGTGCCTTTGCTAGGTCTCAATATATGTGCTTCAGTGGATTTTGAGAAATTAACGTTTAAATCAAGATATATATCTGTAACAGCGCTCCGGGCAGCTATCCGGTCCGCTTACTTTTCGCGTTTCGGAACTTTGCGCGCAGAAAGCTGATTGGCTCTCCGGTGTCTGTCAACATTCTAAACAGTCCGGAGCGGCCGCCATCTTGTCTCTCGGTAGGATCGAGAGAGAAGAAGAGGTGAAAAACAAAAGGGGAATTTAATGAAAGGGGGCAAGGTATCCCCCTCTTGACCCCCTAGGAATGTTGTTGGGGTTATTAAAGGGTCCCGTGGGGAAAAGAAAAAAAAATGATTTTTCACGGTAGAAGCGCTTCACGGGCCGCGAACTGGGCCGCAAACTGGTAGCGAAACGGGAATTCGCCATTTTGTGCTTCGTTAATTAAATTACTAGGTATAAGGGGGTGCGGGAGACGTATCCTAATCCCCTATGTTTCCTGAGGGTGGCTGAGGAGGCTGATATATGTTGATACATCTCTTCCAGCGGCTGTGCGTGAGCTTTTTTTTTTTTTGCTGCGTGACAGTCCGGAGCGGCCGCCATCTTGTCTCTCGGTAGGATCGAGAGAGAAGAAGAGGTGAAAAACTAAGGGGGAATTTAATGAAAGGGGGCAAGGTATCCCCCTCTTGACCCCCTAGGAATGTTGTTGGGGTTATTAAAGGGTCCCGTGGGGAAAAGAAAAAAAAAATGATTTTTCACGGTAGAAGCGCTTCACGGGCCGCGAACTGGGCCGCAAACTGGTAGCGAAACGGGAATTTGCCATTTTGTGCTTCGTTAATTAAATTACTAGGTATAAGGGGGTGCGGGAGACGTATCCTAATCCCCTATGTTTCCTGAGGGTGGCTGAGGAGGCTGATATATGTTGATACATCTCTTCCAGCGGCTGCGCCATCTTGCCTTTTTTCCAATGCCACAATTTTGTCGTGCACGGCAGCCATTTTAGATGCCAGGCTGATCCCAGGCTATCACCTACCCCTGCGGATGTAGTTTATGGCCCCAGCTGTAGAGAATTCAGACATGCCAACCCTCCCGATTCAGGCGTGTGACTACTGATTTCAGTGCTAGTCTCCCGCCTCCCGATTTCTGCAAGCAAAAACCCGGGGGCATATTACGAACAACTAGCGATAATTTTTGTCTCTAACTTGTTTAGAGACAAAAATTATCGCCGCACATCGGCGATTTTTATCGCAGATAAACCTTGCTATTATCGCAGAAAAGTCAGCGATATTCATGTATTATCGAGCAAATGCTCTTAGCCATGTTATCCACCTCCCATTGGATAACATGGCTAAGAACTGCTCAGGGCAGGTGTTAGATTTTGGAGATATTCGCGCTTAGCGCGAATATCTCCAAAAGTTGGTAATAGAAGATAGCGATGTTAGGGACTGTTTCCAGTCGCTAACATCTTGGTACGCCACTTTGCATGTCATTAGTGATAAGTATCACTGACATGCAAAGCGGGGCCCAAGATGGTCGCTATCTCCTTTTAGCTGTCACTAACTGGTGTTAGCGACAGCTTGGTAATAGGGAGATAATTTTATCTCCGCTTTCATGGCTTTTAAAGCCAAAAAAGCGGAGATAAACCCCCTTGATAATATGCCCCACGATTCCTTGGGGGTTTCAGCTGACAGGGCTTGGTATTGTGTTACATGGTAATTTTTCCAGGAAACGTCAGAGGGTCGATGCAGGGGTTCTAGAAGAGGTGATAAACCATTTAAGCCTCATGAACAAGCGCATGGTCTTTTATAAAGATTTGTGAAGTACTCGGGCGGCGGTGTGTGTGTGCCCTCTTTTAGGAGCGGGCGGGGGGGCACTGCCAGCAACTTGCCAGGTCAGGTAGTGTTCAACACGTGCATCACCCTTTCTCTGCCTGCTATTGCGCTCCATGCTTCGGAAAGGTAAGAAAAAGAACGTGCATTTGAGTTTGAAATGTCCGATCCTGCAGCAGCACACTTCCAAAGCCCACACATGACAATAACCCGATTCAAGGCCCCATTCACCCGTTTTAAAAAAAATAGATAACACTCCAACAAAGTAAGATTATAAAACTTTATTAACTATTAACTATAACGAACGGAACAAAAACTAAAAACATTTAAACATTTTTCAACACAAAAAGCAACAATGGTTAGAAGCTGTCTTTTGTGCGAATAGTCCCAAGGCAGCACAACGTGCAGAGTTCTGGACGGCACCCAGGTGATGTCGCCTGGGTGCCGCACTGGTTTTGGGATCCTACAATGCAGCACAGAAAAACAGCGTGGGGCGTCCCGGGTGGTGCGGGGGGAGGCCTCGTCAGTAGCGGTCTGTTGTGCGAATAGTCCCAAGGCAGCAGAACGCGTTGAGATGTTGATGGGACTGTGTCCAGTGTCACATGGCTGACACAACATGTACGACAGGCACCCAGGTGATGTCCAGTAAACTGCCGCACTGGTTTTGGTATCCTACAATGCTGCTCCGAAAATTGGCGTGCGGCGGCCCGGGGGTGGGGGAGGCGGCGTGAACGGGCCTCCCCAGGTGGCGGCCATCTAGCTGAGTTGCGCCCGCTCTTGCGGCTACAGCGTCTCGCTCACCATGTTGTTGAGTTCCTCCCACTCTTGCAGTGCAGCGATAGGCGGCTGCCACATGGCTCTTAAAATGGCGGACGGCTCCTCGGTTTTGGGCCTGGTCCACTGAAATGGCCCTGGGACACCTTGGAACTCGGACGCTTGCCTGCTAGGGCTTGGGTTCCATTCTCGAAAAGCGTCCCCTCAGCCGTGAAGATTCTACAAAAGTCTTGGGGGCCCCCGACTCCCGCAGGCTTCCGGTGGGGAGCGGCTGCCATGATTGCTCGCGGAATGACCACGACGGAGCCAAGAGATGGTGGTGCTCTCATGCTGACGCCAGCTTCAGTCTGAATGATCCAGAAACAAGGTGGGGCTTTCATCGTTTGGGAAAAAAAAATGTTCTAAACCAATGAAAAGTGTTATTTTTAGGTCATATGACCAAGCCTTCCATCTTTAGGAAACCAAAAGTAAAATGAACCAATGAAAAGTTTTATAAACAAGTCACATGACCTGTTATGCGGCATAGGGCTACAAAAAGCGTAGAAAATCCGTTGGCACGTGAGGCGGCGTCAGTAGCGAAAGACGGCGTGTCCAGCTGAATTGCGGTCACTGTTGCGGTACAGTGACTCGAACGCGCCGAGATCCGGATGGCACCGAGGTGGTGTCCAGCAAATTGCCGCACTGGTGTGGCCATCCTACAATGCTGCGCCGAAAGACGGCGTGTCCAGCTGAATTGCGGTCACTGTTGCGGTACAGTGACTCGAACGCGCCGAGATCCGGATGGCACCGAGGTGGTGTCCAGCAAATTGCCGCACTGGTGTGGCCATCCTACAATGCTGCGCCGAAAGACGGCGTGTCCAGCTGAGTTGCGGTCACTGTTGCGGTACAGTGAGTCGAACGCGCCGAGATCTGGATGGCCCCGATGTTGTGTCCAGCAAGTTGCCGCACTGGTGTGGCCATCCTACAATGCTGCGCCGAAAGTCGGCGTGGGGTGCCCCGTTGGCTTATGAGGTGATGTCAGTAGTGGACCGATGTGTGAATAGGTCGGAACCAGCACAAGGCGCCAAGATCCGAATGGCAAGTCCTGGATGTTGAGTGCCTCAGTTGAGAGTTCTGAGCAGTGCTTGTAAGACTGTCTGAAGCTTATTTGCACCTGCTGCAGCTTCACTAGGTCCGGCGGAACTTTTTGCCTTTTCCTTTCTGCTTCTTTTCCTACAATGCGTTTCATCTGAAGACACGACCAGGTCCCTGAATGTGTGCAGGGGGACGCTATTGATTGAATGAAAATGGCGGCTTGACACAAAGCTGACTCAAGCGTTACTGTTGATGCTATACAGACAAAAATTGGTTTTCAGTTTGTACATTCTTCAGGTTTTTTTTTTCCATCCAAGTCTGATTGAGAGTTTGTAGAAAAATGGCTTCAGATTTTCCACATACTACTCTTCAACATTCTTCCTAAATGTAACAATGTGAAACTCACTAGGAGAACGGCTGTTTCTGTTTCCTTTCAAAATGCTGCCAACAATATTTTCTGAATAGAAGACACCATCTTGTAGCATAAAGGGCCGAAAGGGGTTCTGGTCTGGCCGATGGTTGGTGGAGACATTTTGACTATATCTTGGACCTGCCCGGCCTCGCCCAAAATGGCGCCAGTATAAATGGGACTCGTAACTCCTTGCCCGCAAATGTATATCTAGAAAATGTTATTGTAAGTGGCCCTGTCCTATTTTAATTACAAAATGTATGTCCACCGATTCCGCAAGTGTTAGACACCTTAGTTCTTGCAACCTAATGGCCCGCTAGTTACGTTCCTCTACAGTGTAAATGTCTCCTCATCATATACGATTTCAGTTTGCTCCGTGGCCGGCCCACGTGGTTATAGGCCCGTATTTGTATACTGACATTTTCACAATAAAGGTTTTTAAAACAAAACACGGTAGTAGTATTTACATTGGTAACGTTTTTACTTTTAGTCACTGTTTTCGAATCAGTAAAAGGCAAGTGAAATAAAGCAGTCCAATTACATGACGGATAAAAGGTATAATATGTAGGAACGCAGTGAAGATAAATGGTCAAGGGCAGTTGTGTTTTTCATGTCTGCAACATAAAGTGATCGATAAGAATCTGATAATCAGGCGTATCGGCGACTAAGACAGCAGGCCGAATCTCTTTTACTCAACGGCTCCGTCATGGAAGGAAGAAACGCCCTTTTTCTCGAAAAAGGAATATATTTTACTTGCAAGACAGTTGTAAATTTTCCGGGAAAGTACATTAGCCTGGAATATTATAACATATGTTTGAAAAAAAAATATTGTTCGAAAACAATAAAAAGCGTAATTTTTAGGTCATATGACCAAGCTTTTCATCATTAAATTAACAAAAGTAAAATGAACCAATGAAAAGTTTTATTAACAAGTCACATGACCTGTTATGCTTACGTTACGCGCTGCGCGCCGCGCCTCGGATCACTTCCGGGTGCGCTAACGCGGCGTGTCATATAACGCATTACGCGACAACGTAGGTCAAGAATATAGTCAAAATGTCTCCACCAACCAGCGTTCAGAACACAACCCCTTTCAGCAGTCCAAAAAGTTCTGTTAAATGACAACAGAGGGGACAGGCAACAAGAACCATCAGTCAAAGAGGGGAGGGCAAGTTCTTCTCTTCCGGGTCATGTTGGGGCGCTACCGGAACTGATCGAATTGGTAGCCTACAGTGTTTCTGGATGTTTCAGACTAAAGCTGGCGTCAGCATGAGACCACTACCATCTCGTAGCTCCGTCGTGGCCATTCCACGAGCAATCATGGCAGCCGCTCCCCACCAGAAGCCTGCGGGAGTCGGAGGCCCCCAAGACTTTTGTAGAATCTTCACGGCTGAGGGGACGCTTTTCGAGAATGGGACCCAAGCCCTATCAGGGAAGCGTCCGAGTTCCAAGGTGTCCCAGGGCCATTTTAGTGGACCAGGCCCAAAACCGAAGAGCCGGCCGCCATTTTGAGAGTCCTGTGGCAGCCGCCTATCGCTGCACCGCAAGAGCGGGAGCAACTCAACTACATGATGAGCGAGACGCTGTAGTCGCAAGAGCGGGCGGTAAACAGCTGAATGGCGGAAGAGGCACAGTGTAGCAAAAGCGGGCGGAATGGCTACTAAAACGGTAAAGGGGCGCCCCACTACAGCTTGTCTTCAGGTCAAACGGATTGTGGGACAAGGTCCAGAATTGAAGAGTCATCAAAAGGCAAAAAGTTCCGCCGGACCCCGGGAGCCGGCCGCCTATGTCGGGGGCGATCTCAGGCTACACCAGTGCTATAAGACTTGGGGAGGGTGTCGGAGCCAAGCGTCTTCTCCGAGTCCATGGCCATCACACCGCCCCTCAGGGGCCTCCGTCAAGCTGTTTAGGAAGCTAACATATCACATTGTTTTCTAATGCAGTCAGGTCCACAAACGACACTCACTTACTTTGAGAATAGTGAAGCTGCAGTAGGTGGAAATAAGCTTCAGACAGTGTTACAAGCACTGCTCAGAACTCTTAACTATGGCACCCAACATCCAGAACTTATGCTATTTGAGAATGGCAGTGACATCGAAGCATCTCAGGGACCAAAACCATTAACGTACTTTCACGTATGAAAATCTTACTTGGGGAGGGGGCAGGAGCGAAGCGCCCCCTCCCAGTCAGCGCCACCACACCGTATGTTGAAAATTTGAAGCCATCGTTCTACAAAGTCAACCAAACTTGGATTGAAAAATCTAGAAAAATGTACAAACTGAAAACCAGTTTTGGTCTGCATAGCATCAGTAGCAACGCTTGAGTCAGCTTTGTGTCAAGCCGCAAATTTGATTCAACAAAGCACAGACATTGAAAAAGGCTCAAATTCAGAACTCTAAACTATGGCACCCAACATCCAGGAGCTTGCCATCCGGATCTTGGAGCCTTGTGCTGCTTTCGATCTATTCACACATCGGTCCACTACTGACATCATCTTATAAACCAACGTTATGTAAATAGTTTTTTAATAAAATGTTTTACCCTGTTTCTTTGCTGGTGTGTTGTCTATATTTTTAATATTTGCATAGGGTTTGTCGTTATTTTGTGCGGGATGGGTGATGGAGCCGAGCTGTCTTGCAGCCCTCATGGTGTGGAGCTCAGTTCATCTCACTATTTTCGTATTTCTCATGAAGGGTTGTTCCTAATATTTCTATTTTAGCGAGGTCAAAAAGAGATCCAATTAGTGGCCTACTGATTTTGCTCGATTATTTTTATTTTTTTACACAATTTTTCAGTATCTGCAAAGACTAAACAGAGTATTGCGACTTTGTGCTTGTTTGTAAATAGAGAATGATCCAAAGAGAACCAATTCTAAAACAGTAAATGCTTGGACAACGATCAATCAAATGGAGAGACAAGCAGGCACGACGGATTACAACGGGGGTAAAGGCCTGCGTTAACTACCCTTCAGTATCTGCAAAGAGAGAGTACTACTAAGACAAAAGAGGGGAGGGGGGGGGGTGCAGCGTTCAAAGCACATCAGCGTGCATAAATACGAAAATGTTTTTATCTATCACGTACTTGACATTTTAAAGCTTTTCATATTTGCTATTAAAAAACCAATGAAATTCACAGAAAAAACCATAGGTTATAGTGGATATATAGTTAGGAATTTGCATTTACAAAACCTTGAAAATTCAATGAAAAAACCATTGGTTTTAGGCCATATATAGTTAGGGATTTGCATTTACAAAACCTTATTTTACTCGCATAAAACCATTGAAATTCCATATATAGTTATAAGCGCTAACTATATATCGCGCACCCGCAATCCACTGCTGATGATGTCACATATTACATCATTCATGACATGGTTAGTGACATCACTGATGACATCACTGATGACATCTCAAATGACATCACTGATGACATCACTGAAAACATCTCATTTGACATGACTGATAACATCACTGATGATATCATTCATGTGATAATACGATGAACCTCTTCAGACTCTAATATAACCTTAGATACAATCAGTGTAAACAGACACTCACAGACTGTCACTCATCCATGGAGTTACTCACACACCTAGTCAGTCATGCAAAGAATCAATCACACCTCCATTTCCTCAAATATACAGTTATACAAACTTTACTTATTCAAACATATACTAACACATATTTACTCTCTTATACAATCCCTGATACAAGTTCACAATGATCCATACAGCCACTCACACATTCACTGGCTCTTATGCACAGTTATTTATATATGTCAACTCTCACATGTACTGTGTTTTACATATGTACTTACTTTGACATGTAGCACTGAGATATCCATTCACTCACCAATACACTCATGCACACAGTCAACCGCCCATACAGCTGTTTCCACATGCACTTTTGAAACCATACATCTAGTGAATCAACTGCTCACACATCTATGCACAGAGTCACACACCTCCCAGCCACCCACACACACACTCAGTATCCCATACAAATACTTGGGCAACCAATCAATAACCCATATAGTTACTCATATAGCTACTTATCAACACATGGAACAGTTTACAGAACAACAGACATAATGATGCACAAATTAAGACAGTTTAGTCACTAACCCATGCACTCAGTGAGACACATTTAATCACTCACTCATACAGTCAGTCATGCACCTACTAAATCCTTCATCCAGACACTTATATATCCACTCATTCTTCAATATGTAAGAGATATTTTAACTTTACAGAAACATACAGTCACTGGATGATGTCATCAGTGATGTCATCAGTGATGTCATTTGAGATGTCATCAGTGATGTCATCAGTGATGTCACTAACCATGTCATGAATGATGTAATATGTGACATCATCAGCAGTGGATTGCGGGTGCGCGATATATAGTTAGCGCTTATAACTATATATGGAATTTCAATGGTTTTATGCGAGTAAAATAAGGTTTTGTAAATGCAAATCCCTAACTATATATGGCCTAAAACCAATGGTTTTTTCATTGAATATATATATATATATATATATATATATATATATATATATATATATATATATATATATATATATATATATATATATATATATATATATATATATATATATATATTATTTTTTGGGGGGGGCATAGTATTCACTGTAAGTCAGTAACTTTATTTAGATGGATCTATTGTTATGGTCTTTAGGCATTTGAACTTTAGTTGCAAATTTGACATATAATTTTTTCTGTATTCTTTTGGGTGTGCTTACCTGATAGTGAGTTAATGGACAATATGCAGGGTGTGGAAACTCCACCACCATTTTCACAGCTTCCGAGAGTCCTACTGGTTAGGTGGAAAGTATGGTATGGGGTCTGTACAAAATATTTGGGTGTGGTGGGGGTACTAGGTTTAGTGCTGAACATAAAAGGTTTATTTTTTTAACACAATTTGGGATTTGAGGGGCAGGAAGTTATGGAACATGTACCACCTTTGGAAGTCCATGAAGGTGATGATGTGATGGATGAATTTGTAGAGGCAGTAGCCCTGTTGGAAAAACACTTTGATGTGCAAGGCAGTTTCGTTGTGTCTAGACACAAGGTCTTCATGCTGAAACGAAAATCAGATGAGAGTATTAATTCATATGTGACAGCGCAATGTAGTTTAGCCCTGGAGTGTGAATTTGAAAATTGTACCACTCAATTGATACGAGACCAAATAGAAGTAAGTTTTTTAGACAAAAAAGTACAGGAAAGGTTACTTAAATTACAGAATCCATCATTACAAGAGACTATTCGCATTGTCAAGAGCATAGCGCTATCTCAAAAAGCAACTAAAGTGTTGGTTAAGCCAGATAAAGCAGTGGTGGGAGATGTTAAGGAACAGAAAGAACAAGGGGAAAAAATAAAACAATGTTCACAAATTCAGTAAAAATCCTGTCTATAAAAACGGAGAGGAAAAATATGCTCCAGAAAAATGTTTTTACTAAGTGTGGTTTTCCCTCACATTTCCCTAATAACCAGTTTTGCCCTGCTAGGAATGCTTCTTCCTGCACATGTGGAAAGCATGGACATTTGCTAAGGTATCTGTGTCCAAACAAGAAGTTAATTTGGTGTATGCTGATGACATAAAGAGAGGCATATCTGAAGATGTGGTAAGTTCCATGGATGAATTGATTTTGTTGTTAAAGATGAATCAGACAAATGTGTGGACATCTATGTAGATATTGTTGTAGATGGTAAACCTTTCAAGCTACTGGTACATTCAGGAGCACGTTTTACCATGATCATTGAAGAATTGTTTGATCAAAAATGGGCAGACAAGTCACTTGAGGCACCTGATTGAAGTCCAGTGTCCTATGAGGGCAGGAAGATAGAAGCATTGTATCCAGGGCAATGTTTATGTAGCCAAGAAAGGACTCAACATTTTGGAGTGGTACCGCCAGGGTCTTTTTATTATGACTCTAAGGACAGGAACCAGAGAGCAGGTGTCTTTGGTGGAGGACAGCAACCAAGGAGACTGTGTGCGATGTGGACCAACAAGTACAAGGCGGTATTTGGGAACATCCATTACCACGTGGTTTTTACACAGCACTACCATTACAACGCAGGCTTTACAACACAAGTCGTTACCACGACTTGCGCTGGAGGGCGCTCTAGGCTAAGGAATAGTAGATTTACTATTCCAACACCTTCCCTACTGTACGTAGGCAGGTGTAGGAATAGTAAATCTTACTATTCCTAAGTCCAGCACCCTACAGCGCAAGTCGTGGTAACAACTTGCGTTGTAAAGCCCGCGTTGTAATGGCAAGCGGGGTAAAAGCCCACGTTGTATTGACATACAACCGTTTCAAATGGTTCAAGCATCTTATTAAGGTAAAGGAACAAGCTGTTTCCGTTAAACACAAATTGTGCAATGTGCCATATACTGTCAAAGATGATCATACTGACGAACTTAGAAAGATGTGTGAGTCAGGGGTGATTGAGCGAACTGAGTCATCCTGGTGGCTTTCACCTTTGGTGGTTGCGCTGAAAAAATGGTAATCTGTGGGTATGCATTGATTTACGCAGCTTAAACAGAGAAATATGGGTGGATTCTCATCTGTTACTGAGGATTGAGGACATTGTGTCAAAGTTTGCGGGGCCAAGATTTTTTCGAAAATCGATTTACCTTCAGCCTATAATTAGGTGGAGTTAGACAGTAGTTCCAAACATCTTACAGCATTTGTGTCTCCAGCAAGGACTTTTCAATTTAGAAGGATGCCTTTTGCGCTTGCTTCGACAGCCTGTGTCTTTCAGCGCATTATGGCGAGAGTTTTGGAAGGGGTGAAGACAGCTTGGTTTTTCAAGATGATATACTGGTGTCAGGTAAAACAAGAGAACTACATAATAAACATTTGACTGATGTGTTGAACAGATTACAGGAGAAGTGTATAATTGCCAACAAACAAAGTGTGTTTTTGGTGTCTAGTCCATTGAATATTTGGGGCATATTATTTCAGGAAATGGAATTGAACCATGCGTTGGTTTGTTTGAGGTGATTGGTAAAGCACCTTGTCCCACATCCCCAGATCAAGTTTCATTGTTTTAGAAATATGAACATTTTGAAGAAGAAGGTCATTTTTGTTTGGAGTGATTTCTATCAGGAGGAATTGCTAATATGCAAAATTGTAACACCTTTTGATCCTTCAAGATAATGTGCTGTCTCCGTGGATGCTAGCCTGGGCGGGCTAGGTGGTATGCTCACTGAAATCAAACAAGGTAAGAAATATACCATGGGGTTTGCTTCACTTGCTCTGCGTCCTAGTGAAAATAAGTATTCTTCATTGAAAGGGAGGTATTGGCTTGTTGTTGGAAGGTTAAGAGGTTCAAGTGTTTTTATGGGGTAGGTCCTTTAAATTGTTAACTGATCATAAACCTCTTATTCCCATATTAAGTGGTTATTAGGTTAAAGATCATTCCCCCGGGATTACTAGACTGAGTTCCAAATTATTGCAGTACAGCGTTGAGACACAATCCTGGGGGGAAAAAATATAAGAGCAGATTTTCTTTCCAGGTCACCTTTACCTTTGAGAAATGAAGATGTAATTGTTCCTGAGAAAGATGAGGAATGTTTAATTGCTGCTGTGGATGTGGATATGGTTTTTTAGAGAAGGAGTCGTTTAAGGGTTTACAGTCAGACAAGGTTCTCAACCCTGTGAAAGAACACATCATTCAAGATTGGCCTAAGGGTAAGAATTTAGCTGAAGATCTTCAGCCTTATGCCAAGATTTCGGATGAATCGTCTATGGAAGAAGGTGATGTGATTATGCGTGGTGAAAAATGTATACCTTCTGAGAGGCTAAGGGCTCGGATAATGAAATTAGGTCATGAGGGTCATCTTGGACAGACAAGTACCAAAAGGAGAATCCATAAGATTTACAAGTGGCCATCTATGGATCGTCATGTTGATGAAATTGTCAAGGGGTGTGTGACATGATGCACAAGCGATAAGGTCATCAAAACATGTACTCTGCAAATTCGGGTGTTCTTTTATCTTTGGGACCTTGGATGAAACTTGAGGTGTATTTTGTCTGACTTTTTTGAGCCTCTAGTGTCAGTCTCAGTTTTTTTGTGCCTGTATGGCATACAATGTGAACTATATATCATTAATTGGTTTTTCCTAGTGGTCAGGACAAATATAAAAGTACAAAAGTAATTCTCCCTTACTAGACAGACCCAACCATTAGCACATACAATTCTAGTCCCCCAAGTTCTGTGAGATACTGGGTTACCCCATTAATCTTTAAATGGTGTATTTTGTAGGGGCATTTTATATTCTTTCTAATAAGTATAAGTGCACTGTGGTGGTTGCTGACTACTACAGTAAGTGGTGGTAGGTTCAGTTAATGACTTATACCAACACTGAAGGAGTGATTACATTTGTTCAAGGATTGTGTGCTAAATTAGGATTTCCCAAAGAAATTGGTTTGGACAACGGTGTCCAATTTATATCAAAGGAAATGACTGTGTTTTTACAGCAGCTCAATATTTTACATTGCAGGGTGCTTTTTTTCCATCCCCAAGCTAATGGTACTATTGAGCGCTTTAACCGTGTGTTGGTTGAATGTATACAGTGGTTGGTCAGCAACAGGATGGAGGTAATGAAAGTGGTACAAAGCATGCTATGGGCACATCACACTACCCCTAATCAAGTGTCAGTTCAAAGTTATTTTGAACTGTTGCTGGAGAGAGTAGCTGTGTTTAATATGTGTCCTGCTTGGATGAAGAAATGGGTGGTTGTGCATATAAGGAGGACCCTAGGGGCATATTATCAAGAACAGCGTTAAAATTATTGCAGGTTTAGTGGCAGAAAACTGCCACTAAAGCAGCGGTAATCGGCTTGATACTATGCCCTGGAGAATTTCAATAGAAGCCCATTTTCACACCAGAACATGGACTTCTATTGGACTTCTCAAGAATGACGTAAAAAATTATAGCTGGTTTAGCAGCAGAAAACTGCCGCTAAACCAGCAATAATTTTTAACGTCATTCCTGATAATATGCCCCCAAGTTCTGTATCCAGAGGTAAAAAGTAAATACATGAATTTGTAGTAGACTCAAGGAAAGGAAAATCAAAGGTCCAGGTGGTGGGTTGGATTAGAATCCAACTTCCTCACAAAGTGGATACAAGTGTGTCAAAGCTTGGTCCACCTATAAAAGTTGATGCCATTTCTCGTCATTCTATTAGAGTCAATGGAAGAAGTTGGTAGAACATCTCTAGAGTATGCAAGGTTCCAAGACATATTGTGGTTAAGATTAATCTACAAGGATTGCCTGAAAGTGACAGAAGCAAACATTTCAATGGTCATTCCACTGAACTATCCGAAAAATAGTGTGATCCGCACATGAACACCTGAGTGATGGAAAGTGAGGGAAATGAACAACAGTGTGAGCCACATAGAAAGTGGAAGAAAGGTGATATCACTTAAATGTTTTGGATGGTAGTATTCAGGTGTTACTTTTTGTATAATCAATGTTGGAAATCTATTTCATGCATTTTCCTCTACATGTTTTCTCATACATTTTTCATTGTTTTATTCTCTTTTCGGCATAGCCTGATTAGCTCATTTCGTTAAATGTTATCTTTTATTCCAGAACTTTCTGTTTCTCTGTTTTTATGTTCTGTGCTTTTCCTTCAGAAAGAAAGGAGATATTGTAGTAAGTAATGATTGTACATACAGACATTATGCTGCAGCTTTCTATGTCATATAATGTTACCATTTGAGTGGTCAGTTGGTGCTGGTCATTTCCCTGGAAGCTGTGGAAACGAGCAGTCAATAAACGTAGAGTGCCTCTACTCTCCTGTCTCTGAGTAGTCAATACACTAAACTTTGGCAAAACATCTGGGAGGGGCAATATGCTATAGTTGCCTTACAGCAGATGCATCTTATCAAGCAAGAGAAACATCACCTGTGACACAACCTTTATCCAATCACCTTGATGTGACGTGTCCAGGGTTCCCTCAGGCTTCAGACAGCAAGGTTGTCCTTCCCCTGAATCTTCACAGGTCCAATAGTCTTCTCATTTCAGGTTCTGTAATGTCACTGTTATGCCCAGAGACAACCTGGAGGTTGGGGGACACACCTTTATCTAACTAAAAAACTATTTCTGGTCAGTTCCCCTGAGTTAGGCTCCAGCCTGGCATGTGAAACAAAGAGCAGTCAGGCCCAGGTGTGAGCTGGATCTGCCATGAAAAGGGTAGACTTCTTCTGAAGTCGGCAAGGGCTGAGTAAAATCACTTCTTCTTCTAAAATCAAGAAGGGTTTGGGTAAAGTCCCCAGGCTGCTCCTTAAAGAGTAATTAGGATATGGGCACAGTTCCTCCTCAGCCATTCTATCAGGAAGACCCTCACCTCCCCATACCGAGCCCCTTTGTCCACAGTCTGGGTGGAAAACACATCACACCACAGGAGAGCCATTAACATTAACCCTGTATACTGGCAGAAAGACATGTTTAGCTTAGGCAGGAAAATGCCAAACTGACATGACCATTACATCAGATTTTACATTTTGATTCCAATTAGTCCATGAATCATTTTTCTTGCTATTCCCAAACAGAGTTTATGCATTATAAAGGAGTTATAAATTAACCCAGTGTTTTTCTACAGGAGAGCTAGCCTTCCTGGAGTGAAAAATTACTTTGGAGGTAATTTACTGCCAGGAAAACACATGTCTCTTTTAAAATATCTTGCACCCTGCCTATGAACATGGAGCTCATGATCAAATGGACGTGATTCTACACAACCGGCTACCTGTATGATCGACACTCAGCCCCCCTTGACTCGTGGCCTATTTCCTGTATCCAAGGACGCCCGCCCTCGAACCGAGGTTTTCCTCCCTATCCCAAGGACGCCTATAAAAGCCCTGCTCGGCTTTTATCTTAGGACCGCTTATTACAGCGTTTGCCTTCTCAATAGCCGTTTGACTCTGCTGGCTCACACTGAGCCCACACGCCTCTCGGTTGGCCAATGGGCATTACTTTGAAGACTAAAAAGGAACATGTGTGTTGAAAAAGATCAAATCAATTGCATGTTTTGATTTTAGAGTACCTTTATTGGTACTTAAAAGATACAAGAATGTTTTACCGGCATAGGTGTTGCACAGAACTGTTAATGGTGATAGTTGAGCTGAAAACGGAAGACTTTTGATTACGCTGAATTGCTGAAATAGCCCGAGGGTTGACATACCTTAAGAAGTCGATTTGTTCTGTGATATGTTTCATGAGTTGCTACTCAAATAAAATGATTATCTACTGTTGGGTGATAAGTGATATGGAATTAGATAGGGTTCACTTCAGTTGTTTCACCGACATGGATTGGGAAAAGATTTTTTTTATTATCAAACTCTAACACATCCTTCCATTCAACCAATGTAACCAAGATGAGCATTTAAATAGTTAGTTCAAATAAGTCCTTCCTACGCTGCCTGAAAGATATTGGCTATCCTTTTTTTCTGTCAGGAATACGTTGATTCTATATGTGCGTATATTTCACCTATTACTTCATCCTAAGATCCGCTCTTAGATAATTGGAATTCATAATTCATTTAAGTGGCAACATTAATGAATTAAAGCAGAACAAAAGAAAGCCAATTGAGCTTCTGAGTACATATAGGATGAGGAGAATACAGATAGTGTGGTAGTGATAAGATTTTTTGAAGAATTCTAAGGGCATCTAAGAGGATATGATTTTAGATTCTGATCAGATGTTTGCGACATCCTTTTACAATTTATTTGGTGTAAATGCACACTTCAGTGGAGGAAAAAGAGGTCTATGTCATACATATTTTTGAGGTTGTGGTGGACAGGTAAGGAGCTATTGAAGATGTATATCCTCAAACATACATGTTGTTTTCAAGGAATTTGCAATTGGTTTCTGAATATCTACTGGGGACCAGTGGTTAGATCTGAGCTTTCTGTGTTCTATAATTAACCTGTGTTTGCAGTTTTTGGATGCATTCTTAGAAAGGAGACAGGGCAGATGATTTTAAAGGAATAAGAATTGTATATATGGAAGGCAACTGTGTTGGTTGGAGAATCCATCATTGAATGTAAGGGACCATAAAATGGGTAAAAGGGTTGCTTGCAAGGGTTAGGAGTGAGAGACCAGAAATTGCTGAGGGAGCTTACCCTTCATCATTACCCCTTTCTACCATGCACTGCCTGCAATGTATTTTGACTAATACTACGAACATGTAGGAAGGGTAATATAATATTTATTATTGCTAAGGAGTCCTGTGGTGGTATACAACCCCTAGGGTCTTTACTGCTTATATAATTGCGTCCACTGAACCTCCTCTGTTCTTTTGGCTTTGGAAGGTTTGAGACTTCTGTTCCTTATGAAAAGCTTTGCTACCACCAGACCTAGTTGGTGACCCAGATGCCACTTTTTGTTTTTGTTTGCCTTTTAGACTCCTTTCGTATGAGCAACTTTTATTGCCCATTTCCCAAGCAGGATATCCTTAGGCCAAGCCCCAAACTTTTTTGTATTTGTTTGAGTACCAGTCTTGTGTTTTAGGCTACTTGTGTTGGCCTTGTCTCCTTTTACCTCTGTGGCCAAATCTATGGGACTCTGATCCCCTTGTGATTGTTGTTGTTCTAGTCGTTTCTCAAATATGCTTTCAACACTTCATGTTAAATGGGGGTGGGGGGCGTTTTCATCAATACCAATGCCACTGCCACAAGCTGTTTCTGACAATGTTGTTTTCTCAGATCACTATTAGCAGCAGTTCTCTCCCTAAGTGAATGCCTCAATATACTCCTACATTTGTTCATTTGAAAAAAAACTTCCCTTTAGACGAGTCTTGGTTATGTATTAGTATGGCATGCTCTTTTTCTAGTCTTATTAACTCTGCACATTTCTGTTCAGTTCTCAGGCATTATTCCTTATTTTGATCAGCTGCAAACTTGATTGTGACTCTCTGTATATATGCCTGAAAAGTATTCAAATTATTCAAGACGAGGGAATTCCTATATTAATAGATAAAAACTCCTCTAGGGAGGCTGTCATAGTCCTTTTATATGTGGTATCTGAAGGTAAGGAAAGTGAAAACCTCCCTCTCTGTCTGTTGTCATTTTTCTGTTGAACGTACTACAGAGTAGGGACCCTCCCTCTAGTCAGGGTAAGTAATTTACACCCTCATAATAACCCATTATCACTCACTTGGTAGCTTGGCAAGGGCAGTCAGACCCAGGAGGCAATGTGCAAAGTATTTGTATACACACACAAAGTAAGACAGTGAAAACACCACAAAAGGACTCCACACCAGTTTAGAAAAACATCCAATATTTATCTGATTAAAACAAAAAAAAAGACAAATATCCAACATACCCAACTCAACACATACCTTTTCAAAGTTAAATAAGGTTTAAGGGGCATATGCATCAAGAAATTTTGTCTTCACAAACGGGCTGATTCGCAGAATCGGTCGTTTGCGAATGCAAAAAATGCTTTTCAGATGCAGGAAACCCTATTTTGCGATTCGGTAACCTGTTACTGAATCTCAAAATTGGTTTGTGATTCACTATTAGGAAGGCATGTTTAGGGAGTCTCTTCCTAATTCCGAATCGCATCGGTATGTAGGAATGTTTTGTGACCGAAATGCGGTCGCAAAACATTCGCATTTTACCACCTACATTAATTAGGTGGTAACTCATTTGCAAATGGGTAGGGGTCCCTTAGGGACCCCTACCTTTTGAATTCTTTGTGAATTTTTGTAAAAGCATTTTTAAGAGCATGAACCACTGCCTGCTTTTAAAAAATTAAAACAAAACTTTCATTTTTTTTTTTAAACACATCCTGTTTTCCTTTAAGGAAAACGGGCTGCATTTAAAAAAAAAAAAGATTGCTTCATTTAAAAGTAATCACAGACATGGTGGTCTGCTTGGGACTCCCACAGTGGTGGTTCTTTGGAGGCACTGCTTCGTCATCAGAGCATGCGTTGTAAGTCGCGGTCGTTGCATCAAGCAGGGACCAGCGCTTCGAGGTAGGTAGCGGCATGGTGTCAACGTTGCAGACACGTTTTGAAATCGCTCAGTGTCAATTTCTTCTTGTAGCACTGAAGCTCACTTTCAAGGGCCCAAGAACTGGAATTGGCACCACTTGTCAAGTAGGGCTCTCAGCAGGCAAGCCCAGGTATTGGCAGATGAACTGTTTGATGGCCCTAAGTCTTCCAACAGGAGGCAAGGGCAACTCAAGCACTTGGAGAAACTTAAAAAGCAGGATTTAGAAAGCAACGTACAGTCCTTTCACTCCCAAGAGAGAAGCAGCAGGCCACCACAGCAGAGTGGTAGTCCCTCCTGACAGCAACACAACCCTTCTTCCTGGCAGAATGTTTTCACTCCAGAAGTGTTCCTAGTATATGGTGTCAGAGGTCCAGTACTTACACCTAATTCAGCCTTTGAAGTTGGCAATTTCAGAGGAAAGTCTTTGTAGTGTGCAAGACTCTGCCTTCCCTGGCCCTGACTCCAGACACTTTGCAGAAGTGTGGAGACCACTTGGTGAGGGGACAGGCACAGCACTATTTAGGTGCAAGTATCAACTCCTCCCACCAATCTAGCTCAGGAAGACCCATCAGCCTGATGATAGGCTATCAGAACATGCATGGTATACTTCAGCTCGTTTTGTGTATAACTGTCTAGAGTGAATTCTCATAGCCCAACTGTCATCCAGCCCAAAAGAGTATCAGAGGGACAAGAAGAGGTACAGAATGGTTAAGCAAGAAAAATCAGACTTTCTAAAAGTGGCATTTTAAGACCTGCACTAAAAGAAAGTCTTTTTTTAATTGTGAGTCCAGAGACACCAAACTGCAATTTTCTATCGGCTTCCAATTGGAAGATACACTTGTAAAGTGTTACAAGGCGGATTCAATGCTAAACTATGGAAGAGAAAGGCCTTGCTGCAGTGCAAAAAAACGAATTCAGCAGTTTTTCACTACCAGGACACGCACAACTTGAAACCACATGTCCAAACCTTTAAATACACTGCACCCTTCCCATTAAACTACCTAAGGCCTACCTTAGGGCTACCTTACATGTAATAAAAGGGAAGGGTTGGGTCTGGCAAGTTGGTGTGCTTGCCAGGTTGACATGACAGTTAAAAACTGTGCACAGAAGCTCTACGGTGGCAGGCCTCAGGCTGCGTATGTGGGTTGGACATTCAGTGCTGCTTGCCCACTAGTTATATTTGATTTACAGGCCCTGGGCATGCCAGGTGACCAACTAGGTACTTACTAGTAAATCAAATATGCCAATCATGGAGAATCCAAATACCATTACATTTTAGACATAGAGCACTTTCACTTTAGCACTGGTCAGCAGAGGTAAAGTGCCCACAGTCCTAACATCAGTAAAAACAATGTTCAGCACACATAAAAAACAGGATGTCAGAGGCAAAAAGACTGGGGAAACCACGGCAAAAGATGTCAGGTATAACAGACATGCTACTATGTAAAGCCAAAATATTCTTCATAAACAACAAATGAGTAGATGACTTAGAAATCATGTTCTAAAATAAATAATAACCTAAAAAAACTCCCCAAAAACTGTCACAATATCTAACCAACCTATAAAAATAATTTTTTGATATAAATAATAAATAAAATATTTTATTACAACAGTCTAAACATTGGCTAAAACTCTAATGTTGACTAAGACTGATATAAAAAAATAACATACATTATTTGCATGAAAAATATAAACCTCACCAACCAACAAACGTAAGGAACAAACTCTATCATCACATAAAATAAATACAATACATAAACACGTTATTTGCAAGTAGCATAATATTTACACAAAGAATAAAATACAACATTTCCCACCCATAAGAAATAAAATAAATATGACTTGCTGTTCTGCAGCTGCAGATCTTCCTCTGGATCCACGTAGTCAAAAATCATAATCCACCAAAAATAGGAAAAATATTTTTTTAAAGCCCCACAAAATGCAAAAATACAAAAAATGCAAAACCCCCTGACAAAATGTAAAACAAACGCATGTGGAAACCTGAAAAAAAGGGAAATCAAAGTTAAAAATATTGCTTTATTATAAACCAACAGTGATTTCCTTAAAAAAAAAAGAACGGTAACTCCCAATGCCCATATGACACGTACTTTGACAAAAATCTACAACATAAACAAGAAAACCCACATGCAAAATACATTATAACTCCATAAAATACATCTATATTACATTTAATCATCTTAAAATATTTAACATAACACATATAACATAACATAATGATTAATTAGCAAATCAGTGTACAGTGTACGAAAACCCCAAACTATACACCAGTGAAAAACACTACAGTTAGTGCAACTAAGGGGCACCTTTACAAGAAAGTGACTCAGTGCATTCCGTAAGCCATTTGGCTGCGTCGCACTGAGTCACTTTCAGAGCACAGGAATGCAACATATCTATGACGATATGTCGTATTCCTGTGCTCTCCCCTTCACTGGCGCACAAACAGCTGCCATGCGCAGTTGCAGGCACACTTGCACCATGGTGCAAGGATGCCTGTATCATGGGGAGATTGTTTTTGTGCAGGAAGGGGCATCTTCCTGCACGAAAACAATCAAAACACGCATTTTCCTCTTTTAATGTGTGCTTTAGAATGCAGCACGCATTGAAAGAGGAAAATGAGAACAAATGAAAACATTTCTCCTTGTTGCACCTCCCTACGGGGAGGCGTAGCATGCACACGCATTTCCAGATTTACAATTTCTTGTTAATCTAGAAATGTGTCTGGTTCCAAGGGTGTTGCATGGGAACACCCACAGCAACACCAATGGAACACCCCTTTCACGAAAAGTGCAGCTATAAAGGGGCCATATTTAAATATGAAGCAGGAAAATACACCACATGAACGTTTTGTAAATCTGCCCCTAAGTGTTTTTAAAAACCACATTCAAAACTATGACTGACCTCCCACCTACACCCTCCTATCCTCAAAAACCTTAAAAATTGTGACTTTGGTGCACCTGCGCCAGCTCTCTGCCAGCACAGTAGAGTCGAAGCCACGCAAAGGCCGCCCGCCTGATTATGAGTTGAACTCGTGCAGGTGGATGCTCCATTTGCTGTTCCCACGGTAGTGCCCCAACAAAGGGCACCGCAATTGTAACACCAAAAATGTTCTAGCACGGAATGAACTGTGAATTCCATGCCTTGCTGGAACTGGGGGTGCAAGCTGACAGGGGGGCATATGTCGTGCCCCCCTGAATATATCCCCATGATGGAGGCGCATGGGGGCCCTGTAGGGGCCGCTTTGTTTCTCCACCTCCAGTCTTTTGTGGCAGGCTCATCACCATGAAACATCTGCTGGTGGAGGAACACAAAATATGCTCGGCGGAACTGCGCCAGTCCAGCTCAGCATATTGTATTGCCCCTCTGCCTCACCACCACCAGGAATCAGCAGTTCCCTGGTGCAGCCAGCGGTTCACTGCTGAAATGACTCATGAAGTCATAATCTGGCAGTCGGACACCACCACCGCGAGTCTGGAGGTCCATGGACTGCCAGACTCCTAATCAGCCCCTTGAATAAGTGAATTAAAGAATGTTAAAACATATTAAACATGTAAAATATGTCGAAGTGAGTTGTAAAAAATCTGTAAAATAAAGGATAGTCTACATTAAATAATAGTATAAAATATATACAATTATTTAATATATACTGAAAAAGATTATGTTAAAATGATGTTGAAAATATGTGTATGAAACAACTGAAAACATTTTATAAAAATGCTAAACAATGGAAAAAAGTTGAAAATCTACTCCATTACAATACTATTTAAATATGATTTACTTTTTGTATGTAACAATAACATTGTATCAAAAATGTTTCATTTATTTATCTATATATCATTTTTATTTTTAAATTGCAATACACATGTTTGCAAATGTAACAAATTGCATTAAATAAACATTGAAAACATTAATAAAAGTAGAAAGATGTGTTACATGCCTATTCTAAAAAAAAGTAATTAATAATATTATTTATTATAAAAAACGAACCATTTAAAAAATATTTCTAAACACTAACAATATTAATTAAATAACAAAAAACATTACTAAATCCAAATACAATTTTAACAAAGGATTTCTCACAAAACTTTAAAAAACAAATAATCACACTCCAACGTAAACCATTTTTAAGAAAGTGCTGGACACTAAATTGATACAAAAGGGGGTGGTGATGGACGGAGCATCTGAATCAGTTTTAAAAAAAAAATGTATTAGCGACACAGGAAACAAAAAATAAACAGACAAAACAAAGCAAGCAGCATGAGGAAAGAGACAATACATAGAAAAAGGAATAATTTTATCATATACCGAATTGACATTAAATCATTTGACATGTTCTGATTGTATCCAGGCAAATTAAATACAAATGTTGTTGCTGGTAAACAACAAGAAAAGAAAAAAAAAACAGTTAACAAAATGATAGTGTAATTTTCACCTAGAATAGGAAAGACCCCCAGATCTTATCAAATTTGGCTAGAGATTTAGTGCCCCTGAGCCTGGCCAATGCTAGTTCCGTACTATGAATTTCATTAAGTAGTGCCCACCATTCCATAATATGTGGGGAGTTAGGGGAGATCCAAGCACGTGCAATTATAAGTTTGGCACATGACACCGAAATGGTAACTAAAGATCTTTGTGAAGTACTCCTGCCATTACTATCTAACAAAACTAAAGCAGGATCTAAAGAAAATAAGACCCCTAGCTTCAATGACATTATGTTCACAAATGATGCCCAATATTCTGATATCTTGGGACAAGTGTATAGCATATGCACAAGATCTGCTGCACCTAACGCACATTTAGGACATTTAGTTCGTTCACTATAAATACTGTTAGAAGCCCACTTAGATATTCTTTCTGGAATGTGGTAAAGCATACAAGTTGTTTTAAATTGCAGCAATATTAAACTTGACGAAGAGACCACATTGTTAATATTGCGTAGAGATGAATTAATCAAAGCCGGAGTAATATTACCCCCATAACATCCTACTTCACTTCTCTGCAAGGGTACTGTAGTCTGTATTCTTATAAGTATTGAAACACTTATAGCAGGCACTGATTAATGACTTGTGTTTCTGCGAATACAAGCAATCCCATATACTAGAATCAGTAATATTCTTTAATTTCATCTTACGAATAAAGAAGTCATATATCTGCAAGTACTTAAATCTCGTAGGGTCAGGGATATTAAAGAGTGTCCTAAGTGTTTCAAAGCTCATGAAGCTTTGTGCGCTATACAGATCCCCCAGACTTTTTATTCCATGCGTCAACCATATATTAATTAATCCATCACTAAATATACCCGGTAGACCAGGATTTCCCCATAAAGTCAATTTGGGATGGAAAAAGGTCACCTTACAAAAAGCCTGAATATTACACCAGATTTTAACTAAGTCTCTAGCTATCTTAAAACGCACCCTTTTGTAGTATTTGGGATCATTAATCCTCCACAAAAACATATTCACATCAGACTTAAACATACAAGTAAGATAATAAGGTCGATTATCTACATCCTCAGAATTGAATAAATGTCGTAAGCATCCCACAAATGTTGCCCAAAAAATTAGCTTAAAACCCGGAAAGTTCAGCCCTCCTGAGTCGGAGGCCCCTTTTAAAAGAGTGATTGATCTACGAACTTTACGATACCCCCAAATAAAACTACTAAAGACCCCATCCAATTTTTTAAAGAAAGAATTACATAATACCAAGGGGATAGAGCGGAAAAGATAAAGAAATTTAGGTAAAATTATCATACGAATCAAATTAATTCTACCAATAATATTTAAAGGTAGTTTGTGCCACGTTTTTAACGAGTTAACCGGTCCTCGGAAGCTTGTTTCCGGTCCAGTGAAGGCATGGCTTGGCAGTTCGGGCTGGACTGTTCCCATGAGGCACAGGGTCAGACTGATTTGCATATGGCCATGTCTGAACTGGGGTGCTGTGGAGTGCAAAAAAACGATGGATTTAGGCCCAGATCTCTGTACTGGGGTTAATGTATGACATTGTTCTGCATTCTGTCCATCAACTGTGGTTTTTGCATTTGTCACCCTGAGTGGGATGGGTATGCTCAGACGTGAGTCCCATGCTCTCCACACCATTGGATTCAAGCAAACCGGGCTGAAGACGGCTGGAATGCCAGAAACCGGTCCTCGGAAGCTTGTTTACGGTCCAGGGAAGGCATGGCTTGGCAGTTTGGGCTGGACTGTTCCCATGAGGCACAGGGTCAGACTGATTTGCATATGGCCATGTCTAAACTGGGGTGGTATGGAGTGCAAAAAAACGATGGATTTAGGCCCAGATCTCTGTACTGGGGTTAATGTATGACATTGTTCTGCATTCTGTCCATCAACTGTGGTTTTTGCATTTGTCACCCCAAGTGGGATGGGTATGCTCAGACGTGAGTCCCATGCTCTCCACACCACTGGATTCAAGCAAACCGGGCTGAAGACGGCTGGAATGCCAGAAACCTGTCCTCGGAAGCTTGTTTCCGGTCCAGGGAAGGCATGGCTTGGCAGTTCGGGCTGGACTGTTATCATGAGGCACAGGTTCAGACTGATTTGCATATGGCCATGTCTGAACTGGGGTGGTGTGGAGTGCAAAAAGCGATGGATTTAGGCCCAGATCTCTGTACTGTGGTGAATGTATGACATTGTTCTGCATTCTGTCCATCAACTGTGGGTTTTGCTTTTGTCACCCCGAGTGGGATGGGTATGCTCAGACGTAAGTCCCATGCTCTCCACACCACTGGATTCAAGCAAGCCGGGCTGAAGACGGCTGGAATGCCAGAAACCGGTCCTCGGAAGCTTGTTTCCGGTCCAGGAAAGGCATGGCTTGGCAGTTCGGGCTGGACTGTTCCCATGAGGCACAGGGTCAGACCGATTTGCATATGGCCATGTCTGAACTGGGGTGGGGTGGTGTGGAGTGCAAAAAAACGATGGATTTAGGCCCAGATCTCTGTACTGGGGTGAATGTATGACATTGTTCTGCATTCTGTCCATCAACTGTGGTTTTTGCATTTGTACCCAGAGTGGGATGGGTATGCTCAGACGTGAGTCCCATGCTCTCCACACCACTGGATTCAAGCAAGCCGGGCTGAAGACGGTTGGAATGCCAGAAACTGGTCCTCGGAAGCTTGCTTCCGGTCCAGGGAAGGCATGGTTTGGCAGTTCGGGCTGGACTGTTCCCATGAGACACAGGGTCAGACTGATTTGCATATGGCCATGTCTGAACTGGGGTGGTGTGGAGTGCAAAAAATGATGGATTTAGGCCCAGATCTCTGTACTGGGGTGAATGTATGACATTGTTCTGCATTCTGTCCATCAACTGTGGTTTTTGCTTTTGTCACCCCAAGTGTGATGGGTATGCTCAGAAGTGAGTCCCATGCTCTCCACACAACTGGATTCAAGCAAGCCGGGCTGAAGACGGCTGGAATGCCAGAAACCGGTCCTCGGAAGCTTGTTTCCGGTCCAGGGAAGGCATGGCTTGGCAGTTCGGGCTGGACTTTTCCCATGAGGGACAGGGTCAGACTGATTTGCATATGGCCATGTCTGAACTGGGGTGGTGTGGAGTGCAAAAAAACGATGGATTTAGGCCCAGATCTCTGTACTGGGGTGAATGTAAGACATTGTTCTGCATTATGTCCATCAACTGTGGTTTTGCATTTGTCACCCCGAGTGGGATGGGCATGCTCAGTTGTGAGTCCCATGCTCCCCACACCACTGGATTCAAGCAAGCCGGGCTGAAGACAGCTGGAATGCCAGAAACCGGTCCTCGGAAGCTTGTTTCCGGTCCAGGGAAGGCATAGCTTGGCAGTTCGGGCCGGACTGTTCCCATGAGGCACAGGGTCAGACTGATTTGCATATGGCCATGTCTGAACTGGGGTGGTGTGGAGTGCAATAAAACGATGGATTTAGGCCCAGATCTCTGTACTGGGGTGAATGTATGACATTGTTCTGCATTCTGTCCATCAACTGTGGTTTTTGCATTTGTCACCCCGAGTGGGATGGGTATGCTCAGACGTGAGTCCCATGCTCTCCACACCACTGGATTCAAGCAAGCCAGGCTGTAGACGGCTTGAATGCCAGAAACCGGTCCTCGGAAGCTTGTTTCCGGTCCAGGGAAGGCATGGCTTGGCAGTTTGGGATGGACTGTTCCCATGAGGCACAGGGTCAGACTGATTTGCATATGGCCATGTCTGAACTGGAGTGGCGTGGAGTGCAAAAAACGATGGATTTAGGCCCAGATCTCTGTACTGGGGTGAATGTATGACATTGTTCTGCATTCTGTCCATCAACTGTGGTTTTTGCATTTGTACCCAGAGTGGGATGGGTATGCTCAGACGTGAGTCCCATGCTTTCCACACCACTTGATTCAAGCAAGCCGGGCTGAAGACGGCTGGAATGCCAGAAACCGGTCCTCAGAAGCTTATTTCCGGTCCAGGGAAGGCATGGCTTGGCAGTTCAGGCTGGACTGTTCCCATGAGGCACAGGGTCAGATTGATTTGCATATGGCCATGTCTGAACTGGGGTGGTGTGGAGTGCAAAAAAACGATGGATTTAGGCCCAGATCTCTGTACTGAGGTGAATGTATGACATTGTTCTGCATTCTGTCCATCAACTGTGGTTTTTGCATTTGTACCCAGAGTGGGATGGGTATGCTCAGACGTGAGTCCCATGCTTTCCACACCACTTGATTCAAGCAAGCCGGGCTGAAGACGGCTGGAATGCCAGAAACCGGTCCTCGGAAGCTTATTTCCGGTCCAGGGAAGGCATGGCTTGGCAGTTCAGGCTGGACTGTTCCCATGAGGCACAGGGTCAGATTGATTTGCATATGGCCATGTCTGAACTGGGGTGGTGTGGAGTGCAAAAAAACGATGGATTTAGGCCCAGATCTCTGTACTGGGGTGCATGTATGACATTGTTCTGCATTCTGTCCATCAACTGTGGTTTTTGCATTGGACACTAAATTGATGACATTTACTATTCCCACTCCAATCTAAACCAATTTGGCGAAAGCGATGGACACTAAAAGAATGACATTTACCTTTCCCATTTCAATCTACACCAATTTTGAGAAGGTGTTGGGCACTAAAGGGGGGACATTTATTATTCCTATTCCAAGATATACCAATTTGGGGACTATGTTGGACACTAAAAGAGTGACATTTACTATTCACACTACACTTGAAACTAATTTGGGGAATATTTTGGACACAGAAGGGATGACATTTACTATTTGCAACCCTATGCATGCCAATTTGGGGAAGATGTTGAATACTAAAGTGTCATCTATGTGCTGGTGAACTTTTATAATAATCTCCAACAGGCGGAGTTAATAACCGTACTAAACGATATTTCTCATTCCTTACAGGAACTAAAAAACAAATATATTAACAATACTTTGACAATAATATGGGGCGGCGATTTTAATTTATCAACTTGTAGGAACATTAATAACATAAATTGTGGTTTTCAGGATGAGCATAATAAGGTCTTAATCCATTTTCCCCATACAACTATTGGTAATCTTTTGAATGAAAAAGTATTTGTTTTGGAACTTGGGTTGGCCAATGAACTAGTGGTTCCCCCGTCCCACTTTCTTATACTTTTAATGGCAGGGGGGCTTCTAGCATCATTGATTATATATTTCAATTCAATTCAAATGATCTTTATTCGGATTTGATACATCCATAAAAGTACATACAGAATGAAAATACATTAAAAACATTTAAAAACGATTCTTACAAAACTATAAACAGTGATCCAATTAGGTTAAGCAGCAAGATGACTTAAAGTGCACAATATAAAGTACAAAGTGCATGGTGCGTAATACTAAGGAATATTAATCCATCAATGTCCACAGTTACCCACTATAGAAGTATCTCTTACAGACATTCAATATTAATATAGCTGGTACTCAAGTACATAAACCATCATAGTGCTATTATCCATTATCCATGTTCCATAGTTGCTTTCGATTTCACACAAGCTTTTATGAAACAGCTGACAGAATAAATAACATCATCCATATGCATCATTTGCAAAAAATGCAGAGCAGGAATAGATTCACGTAGGTTATATTTGCGTAAGATTGGTCTTAAATATTGATAGGTATACAATTTGTAGTGGCCACAGAAGAAGAAATAATGCAATAGGTTTTGTCGTCCACCTAAGGAACAGGGACAGTCCAGTTCTTCTAAGTTTTTATTGTAGCCAATGGGGAAGCTAAGCAAATAAACTAGGCTTCCCTCCCGGAACCTGAATAAAAGGCACCGGTTCCATCTACCTATCGGCATTGTCAAATATCTAATGAGATTATTAGAGTTATCAACATCTAGATCACAAATGCGCGAATATTTCATGACCACTGGTTTACTAGATTCTGATCTCATCCTTTCCTCAGTATATACCTCCATAAGTGCCCGTTTAATACTGTTTTTGTGGGCGGGTACAATTAGGTCAGGGGAACTAAATAAGGATCCTAATCCCACCTGTTCTAGACTGGTTTTGACTGCTTTTAGCCAAGGTATGTGTTGAGATCTGTCACTAGACAAACAATCAGATATAATACTACGAGTCAATGTTGCTGCTGGGTTTAACCAGATTTTAATCCAAAATAGGGCAGGCCTTGACTTTATAAAATCAACAATGTATGGCAGCCTCAATTCATTATGACAGATCAGAGTGGGAGCACAAGGGACTCCCCCTAACACCCTCCTACAGAATCTATTTTCCGCCACCTGAAGGGCCGAGCTGTTGCAATATCCCCATACTTCTGCACCGTAAGTCCCGGTTGGTCGACATTGGGTACGGTAGATGGTAAGAAGAGGGGTGACAACATCAGCTAATTTCGGTTGGCGAAGAGATAGGATCGAGTTAATTGATTTGCCAATTTTGTTGCTTGCAAAGGCAGCATGTTGCTGCCATGAGCCTGAGTTGGAAAATAACAACCCTAAATAAGGAAAAGTGCTGGTGCATTTTAAAATGTTATTACCCGATTTAATAGATGCAATGTTATACTTCTTTGGTCAGCAATTCATTATAAAAGATTTTTTAAAATTTGTATTTAAACCAAGATCGGACATGAAGGTAACAAAACCAGAGATTAAAGTACGTAGTGCATTCGGTGTACGCCCCATCAATACAGCGTCATCCGCATAAAGTAGAGTAGTGATGGGGGAGCCGTTTATTATGGGAACATCCTTAATAATCTCACTCAAAGTGTTGCTTAACCTGTTAATATATAAAATAAAAAGCAGTGGGGCGAGTACGCAGCCCTGTCTAACTCCTCTGCTGATAGGGATATCATCAGACAAATCACCGTCATTGTTGATTCGTACTCGTGCTTTTAAATCCCTATGTAGGTAAGAAAGGAAATACACCAATGAATCGTCTAAACCATAATCGAGCAAAAGTGACCACAACCTAGTACGATTAACAAAATCAAACGCAGAACTCAAGTCCATAAAACCTAAATAAAGAGGGGATTTTTTAACAATAATATATTTAGCCATAATCAGGTTTAGATTTAAACATTGTTCTGTGGTGCCCACCTTACTTGTAAAACCCAATTGGCTACAATGGAGAATATTGTTATCTTCAGCCCAATCCCTTATCCGTCTGAAGATTACTCTTCCCAGAACTTTTAGCGTGTTGTCGATCAGTGAGATCGGGCGATAGCAGGCGGGGTCCGACCTATCGCCTTTCTTGAATATGGGCACAATGACACTGTTCGACCAGGATTCGGTAATTGAGCTGTCTTTTAGGTTATTAAATAGGTTGCATAAAAGAGGGGCCCAGAAGTTGATTTCTGATTTTATTTGGTCAATGGAAAGACCATCAGGACCTGGGGCTTTATTACTAGCACTGTCAATAATAGCATCCTCGACCTCAAGTAATGAGAAGGTCAAGGGTTCATCGCTAAGGGATAGAGAGACAGGGTCTGAAGGGGTAGTTGATATGGCATAGATTTGGGAGAAATGCTCTACCCACGCCTAGCCAGTTATATTACTATTAAGTTGGTTGATGTTAGAACCAAAGGATCTTAGCGACTTGACTTCTTTCCAGAAACCCATTGAGTCCTTCAATTTGGCGGTGCGCGTAAGTGATTCCCAGTGGTTGATTACTAGAGCTTCAGATCTAATACGTAAGACCCTTTTATATTGTAGTCTTAATACTCTCACAAGTTGGGGGTCCCTCAGGCTGGTATTAAGTGCAGCCCTCAAATCCCTGTTGGCCTTAGAGCAAGAAGTATCAAACCAACGGGGTCCCTGGGAGATGTTCTGCCTGACAGGTTTAGAGGATTCAATTTTAATTGCCCTGCATAGATCCCCAAAAGCGCCAACCACCTCATTGCTGGGACTTATATACGACAGGCAAGTCTCAACTGTCTCGGGGTATTTTTTAATTACTCTGGAAAGTATCCCTTTATTGTCAGCTCCCTTCCATGCTAGTCTCAATCTATCAGTTGATAATGCTAGATTTAGGGGACCTACATCTGGTTTCACTGCAACCCTTGAGGTCTGGGGATTGTGTATATTAATTTTAAGCGGATAGTGATCACTATATGCGGAGCAGACGACTTCAGCTTTTAAAATTATTTTACTTAACTCAGGGCATGTGAAAATATAATCAATCGTGGAAGCACAGCCCTGACCTATGAAAGTGGGGGTTGTTACATTATTTATACTTGTACCTGCAAATTCCATAGCATTAACTAAATCATAGGAAGCTATAAAATCTTTCAATTCTGCCCCATTCTTACATATTGGGCTGTGGTGATACAAGTGTGCATTAAAATCCCCTCCGATGCAAATACCATCGAAAGATCCATGCTTTTGTCCCCCCATAATTTCATCTATAAAATTAAACAATAATGTGAAATTGCCATTTGGGCGACTTACAAAATCATTATTATAAAAATTGATAATACATAATTTCAGTCTGTTAATGTACTTGATAGCCATAAAACAACAGATACCTGGTGTTGGGATCAACTTAGTATGCACCCCATGTTTTATCTTGGACCAAATAGATAGCCCCCCACTAGGTCGACCCATGGGAGACGGCAAAGCCTTAAGATTGTGACAGCAGAAACCCTCAATTGTTGGTGACGTTGTACTCCATGTTTCTTGTAGCAACAATATATCACAGTTATTATCAACCCACTTGTGCCACTCTGAAATTTTCAATTTAGAATTTAAACCTGCTATATTTCAACTGACAATAGACAGTACTGAGTCCAGAGGCAAATGAGCAAGGGTCTGAAGTGGTTTGCTCAGGGTTCTTTGAGGCGAGTTTTCTTTGACAATCGGGATATCGGATTCTGGAGAAGGATCGACAAAGGTAGTCGAGGGTGGTCAGTCTTGCATGTCCAGATCCGAAAGTGGTGCATATCTATTGTACATTTGTAATGGAAGATACGGTTGGTGAAATTGCATAGGTGGTGGACAAAAATGCACAGATGGTGGTTGAAAATGCATAAATGGTGCTGGTTGTGGGTGCATTAATGGCACAGTGAATTGCATAGGAGGTGGGCGAGGTTGTGTGGCCGGTTGTCTATAAAAATAACTCAAGGGTAACATAGTTGCAACAGTTGGAATGGTTGAATAGTTACAATTTCTGTTTAGGAGGTTTCTTACAGTCCCAGGATTATTAAAGTTGAGGACTACGCAGTCACCTTCCTTGTCCTTGACAACCCACGATACCCTACGCGCAGATATAATTTCTCTAGAGATGTCAAAACCAGCACCTTTGTGTTTGTTTAGCCAGTCTATGCTCTTATTCCTCAATTGTACCCACGATTCCCCCTGATCCTCTCTCAATGGCGGAACACCTGCTAGAACCAGGACAGGCATCCGGTGGCAGATGTAATGCAGGTCCTTGATGTTTAAAAGATTTAGTAGACCCTTGGGGGCCATTACCCACGTTGTTGTTAGCAGCAGTCGATTTTGGAGCTGCGCTTAGATTGGTTGGGCCATTATTATTGCTTGGAACAGAAGTGTTGGAAGTCGGTGGAATAACAACTTTCCTAGGGGCAGGTATAGGGGTTGGTTTCGTGGATGTATTAGCTTTACTCATAGCTGGCCCCTTTTTAGTGGTTGTGGGTTTAACTGATGATTGTTCCGTCAAAGGAGAAGCAGAAACAGAATTGCTTAGTGCCCCTCCCGCGGTACTGATGTTAACCTGTTTTTTTGATGACAATATATTGTTTGCAGTTTCCAATTCCTTCAAAAGGCGATCTGCTCTGACTTGGTCCAAGATGATTGACCCTTTCCTTTTTGTTTCACCAGTTTTAACCAGGTTATCCAATCTATCAAGTCTTTTAAAAACATTATTAAACTGGCTGATCATTTGTTTTTCAATCCGGTTAAAAATAGTATCAACTATGGTTTCTATCATATTTCCGTTCTGTTTGGAAAGATTATAATTATCACCCATTATAGTAGTTTGAGTCCATGTAGTTTTAGAATTCCCACATGGGTTGATAATGGATACATCAGAAATGCTATCCAAGTCTGCGGAGTCTTTATCCTCTTTATCCTCGGTCAAGACGGTTTGTACCCCCGATGATTTATTTTTATTCCACAAACTTTGTGGTGTTGGTTGGTTTCTGTGGAATACAGGTTGTTTTCTTTTATTCGCACTTTGCTTGGATGTGCCTCTTTTGCGTTTCTCCCTGCCCGGCTTGTTGCTACTAGAGTCAATGATGTCCACATTAATGACATCATCCTGCGAGGCAGTTACAATTGTAGAAACACTCTCTATCTGAGGGGATACCGGGGATGTCGCTGTCAGTGTTGGCTTTGGCATTGCTGCCACTGATGTTGAGGAGGCAGAAACTTGTGCTATATAGGTGACAGTGTTTTCATCATCCAGAATAGTGGGCACGTCAACAAAGGGATGTGATGGTTTTACCACAATTATTTCTGGGTTTATGTGTGCATCTCCATTGGTACAGCTGGAGCTACTTGTGAAAGTCGTTTTATTATTAGTAGAAAAAGAACCCATAGAGAACCTTCTCTCGGTCTCAACTATTTCGTTAAAGGCAGAGTCTGTCATTGACTCAAAGGAAGTAATTAGGGAGACTGAAGTCTCAGCAATCTTGTTTTCTACATCAAAGTTCTCGCTGTCGCCCATTTTAGAATCCTTAATAAATGCTCACCTTTAGAACAGTTGTCAGAGGGGTGGCCCGCCCGTCCACTGCAGTCCACTGACGGCCACAGACGGTCCCGCCCTTGTCCCGGGCTTCTCCCGGCGCCCTCCCGCGCGCTCCCGCGCAGCGGGAACACGGTGCGCTAATAAAGAGGAGAAGGTGGGGTAGGGGGGCGTGGCGGTCAGGGAGAGCGACCCAGGTGTAGGGGGTTGACCGCACGCAGGGACTCCTGGAAGTTAGAGTCCCTGCGGGTCCGCTCGCAGCCCTGAGCCTGCCTGTTCTTTCTCCCCAGTGCAGGAAATCCAGTTACAGGAAACGGCGCCCCTCTCTGTACAAAGCGCCTCGCACCACACGGCGAGGAGCTGCGCTGGCAAGGAAGGAAGAGTCCAGGAGTAAAGGAAAGACCACGGCAACAACCGGTCCAGCAAGGTCAATAATATGGGGCGGCGATTTTAATTTATCAACTTGTAGGAACATTAATAACATAAATTGTGGTTTTCAGGATGAGCATAATAAGGTCTTAATCCATTTTCCCCATACAACTATTGGTAATCTTTTGAATGAAAAAGTATTTGTTTTGGAACTTGGGTTGGCCAATGAACTAGTGGTTCCCCCGTCCCACTTTCTTATACTTTTAATGGCAGGGGGGCTTCTAGCATCATTGATTATATATTTGTTTCAAGCAATGCTGCATCTAGCCTCCTGGACTTTCGAACACATGACAATGCCACTAGCGATCACTTTCCCTATAGCCTTTTACTATCCTTACCCAATAGGTCAGAAAAGTCTAACCTCATGAGTATCCGAGGGCAAAAAACTTTAACTTTGGATAGATTAAACGAGTTTTCGCTTAAGTGGAATAAAATAGACCGAACCGAAATCACAAAAAAAGTAGTGAAGAAAGCGTTACCTTCAATTGAAAAGTGTCTAGACCCCGCCACCTCTAATGAAGAGATTCTGGCCAGTTTTTCAATTATAACAAGAGCAGTAAAAGAAGCCATCCATCTCAAATTAAAATCTAGAAAGGACAATACTAAAGGATGGTTTAATAAAGCCTGCACAAAAGCATACTCTAACTTAAAAGTAGCCCTCCGCAAAACAGAAAGGGACAAAGAGGAAATCGTAGGCTTAGAAAGGAATACAATCAGGCCATAAAACTCAGAAAAGTCGAATTGAAGAATGACCTATGGGAACAACTGCACAAAGGTTGCACTATGAAAGACAGTACCAATTTTTGGAAAGTCATAAAATCTCCCTTCCTTTTAGATGAGAGGGATCATTCCAAAATAGAAAAAGCTATTGATGAAGCAATGTCGGTACAACACTTTGCGCAGATATTTGGCCTGTCATTTCAGGAGCATCCCCCACACATTAGTATGGATATAACAGGCCTTCATTGTACTCAGTCTGTGTTCCCTATCCCCCTCGAATTCACTTACGTGGAAGTGGAGCATGCACTATTAGCTAGTAGGGGGGGGAAAGTGCCTGGCCCCGTTGGGGTCCCCATTGACCTTTTTAAACACAATCTGGAACTGTGGACTCCTATATTGACTAAAGTCCTTGAAGCCTCATGCACAGTTGGGCTTGTAGAATCATGGTCAGCTTCAATCCTCGACCCCAAATTTAAAAAGGGAGATCGTCAATGCCCATCATGTTATCGTCCCATTTCCCTGCTAGACTCTCTGGGCAAGCTAGTGGGACGTATAATTCTTGAACGCCTTCAGAACTGGGCAGATGACTTTATTATAGTCTCCGACCTCCAGTATAGGTTTAGAGAAGGATTGAGTACAGTGGAACAAGCACTCAACTTGACCCTCTTAGTGGGTAAATATGTTAGTGCAAAGGGTGGGTACCCATACATGGCTTACGTTGATTTAACAGCAGCCTTTGACTGTGTAAGCCACTCCAAATTATGGTCTATTCTTTTAGAAATGGGAGTGGAACTCCCCCTGGTAAATTTCCTTCGTGAACTTTACTCTGATGCCACGGCCAGAGTGAGGTACGGCTTAGAGGGGGAACTCATGGCTGCCTTCGACGTGGAGAGGGGGGTAAGGCAGGGCTGTGTACTGGAGCCCTTTCATTTTACACTCTATACCAATGGTTTGGAACTTGCTATGTTAAAGGGGTGCCAGGACCTGCCTCTTATCGAAAAATGCCCTATACCAGCCATTCTCTACGCCGATGATGCCGTAATTTTAGCTCGCACTCCCTTGGAACTTCAACGTGCTGTGGAGAGGTATCACAGTTTTATGGCCAATTTAGACCTTAGAATAAATATCAAAAACACATTTGTAATGTTTGCAGGACCTAGACCTAAGAAAACAAGGGACATTTTTATCGAGAATACAAAGCTGGAGAAAACAAATAAATACCCTTACTTAGGGATTTTAATAGACGACAAGTGTTCTTGGAAACAGGCTATTGAGGCAAGAAAACTGCTTTTTATGAGGGCAATAACTGCACTAGCCACCTTTGCACAAAGGCTAGATAAAAGGCCACCCACTGAATTAATCAAAATTTATCAAGCGAAATGGGGACATGGAAAGATGGACACCCTTCAAAAAGTCGAGAACCGTTTTGTGAGATTTCTTCTCGCAGTTCCGCGAAGTTCTTCGACTTATTCTTGCCACTTCTGTCGTATGTATCCAACATTGTTAAACTTCAACCAATTCTTTTGTGGCATCGTGTTTGGTCGTCCAAAAAAACTGAATTTTGCCGAAGTCTTCTGCACAACTGCCTTTCGCTTGAAAATGGGCATAAGATCCGCTGGCTCACTTATGTCGAAAAATGTTTGTATGATTTGGGCTTGGCAAAGTATTACCACTTCCCCACAACAATTTCAGAACTATCCAGAAAGGAGTTGACTAAAACTATGTTTGTCACATATGGACCAATCACGACTAGCCGCCGAGGCAAGCAAAACCTCGGTTCTGCATATGTTAACCATTCAAACTACTTTGGTCATTCAACCTTATTTCACTTTTAAATTGAGCGGTTATGAAAGATTCTGGCTGACTCGTTTTAGGTTTAACATTTTCCATCGCCTGGTGACCTTTCCTCTAACAAATGATTGGTCAAAGAATTTATCGACTTGTCCTTGTGACGAATTATCCACTCAAACCCCGATCCATGTGGTCTTATTTTGTCAATTCTATAAACAACCTGGGAAGTGCTGGCTATTGCCAATTTTAAAAATATTGGGCTATTGCAGATGTCGCCCAGCCTTTCTTGTCTTACAATGTTTGGAGGAAGAATGCTATTCAAAAAACATTGCTCGATTTCTTAAGTTTTGCATTAAACATAGGTCAAACCTTGAGTAAGCTTTGTTTTGTTAAGACACCTCAAACAAACGTTGCACTTTCCTCCAATTTATTATCTGTGTTCTACCAGCGTTTTAACGTGGGATTGTATTTTAGCACTTTATCTGCTGGTTCGCTTGTCATTGTTTTTTTTAACTCTTGAAATTCTAATAAGATGCAGTTTTATCCATTGTTTTTATGTATTTTTAAATGTACTTTTATGGTTTTTCTAATTTTTGAAAACCGAATAAAGGAATTTGAATTTGAACACTAAAGGGATGACATTTACTATTCCCACTTCAATCTATATTAAGTCGGGGAAGGTGTTGGACACTGAAAGGGTGATATTTACTATTCCCAATCCAATATATACCGATTTGAAGAAGGTTTTGGACACCAAAGGGGTGGCATTTACCATTCCCACTGCACTCTATACCAATTTGGGGAATGTGTTGGACAACAAAAGGGTGATGTTTTCTATTTCCACTTCAATTTATACCAATTTGAAAAAGGTATTTGACACTGAAGGGATGACATCAGTTATCCCCACTCCAATTTACACCAATTTGGGGAAGGTGTTGGACCCTTAAATGGTGACTTCTTCGATTCTCACTTCAATTTAAACCAGTTTAGGGAATATGTGGACACTACTGACACACACCTACAAAGCCTTCCATGACCTAGGACATGCATACATGAACCACCAACTGAACTTAAACCAATCATCCAGAAACCTTCACTCCACCTCCCTTGGCCTTGCACAGACACTGCACATCCGGCGTAGCCGTAGTGGAGGCTGATCCTTCTCTCACCTCACCGCCAAGTCTTGGTATGCCATCTCCTTCACCTCTAAACATCGGACTCGCTCATGGACTTCAGAAAGAACCTCAAGTCCTGGCTTTTTGACTAAGCCAGAAATTTAGTGCTTGGATACCCTCGCAGGTGATTAGCCACGCAATACAATTAATGTTTGATTGAGTGAATCATTGTGTCATACTGACACATAATTTTCCATCTTTAAAATAAACTAACATTTGCATAAAAAGGGCACTGACCAAAACTACAAACCTTTATATTAATACATAAACATTAGCACATAAAAGAATATTTTATCACTATTAATAATTAATATATTTTTTTAAATGTTTACTTGCATTCCTAAACTTGGAACCATAAAACAAAAAATAAAACCATAATCCAAGATTCACAATAATAAAATGTAAAAAATGAAAAAACAAATTTTTAAAATAAAAAGTGCAAAAAATATTTCTAGATGACATCATAATTTTCTACGTAAAAAATGACCAATATTTGCATTTTTTATTCTTCTTTACAAAATGACCTCATTATGATGTCGGTTGGACCGCCACCGACAGGCCATTGGTGGTGATCTGCCCGACATCCCGGCCATCAGTCCGACCACCGGATTACAATACCGGCTGTCGGACCTCAGAAGTCGGGGGAAAGACTACCGCATCTGACAGGCTTAAGGAGACCGTCGGAGCGGTGGTCGGACTCCTATCCCTGTAAAGGAGGCTCTGCCTGTGCAGGCACCTCCATAGAGATTAGGATGTCCCTTTCCGACTGCTGTTTCATGGCGGGCTGACTGCCATGAAAAGGCAAATGGAAAGGGACTTTTTGGGCCCAAAGCAGGGCCCTTGTCCCGCGTGTGCCATTGTTGAGTGGCTAGGGGGACACATGTGGTGCACCCCCAACACATCCATGCAGCGTGTGCCAGGCACCATGCTGCATGAATTTGCACAGAGTGCTTTTTTGTACTGCTGCTTGTGGTGTGGGTCATTTCCTGGGCCATAGCACAATCGCAATAAAAAACAACATTTTCTGACAGCTGTGCTGGCAGTCCTATTGCAATAGGGTAGGTGGGACTGCCGACTCATTATCGGACGGTCTCCTATCCAATACAATGGCGGATGGTGGTCTGACCAACCCCCATCATAATGAGGGCCTTAATATTTAGATTTTTTGTACAAAAAATTCAAATGTATTTACTTTTCTTAAATACATTTTTATATATTAACATTTTAAAATTTTTAATATGTTACAATGTTTACAATAAAATAATATTGTTTAACGTTATTATGATTAAAATGTTATTTATTTAATTATAAATTGTTATTTATAAAAATTATCAAGTAACAAAATACATTTTAACATTTTTCCAGTATTAATTTCCATATACTAAAAACATTACTATTAAATAAACATTAAAATATACAATTATTAAGTCTCCGCATCCTTATCCCCTAAAAGCCTAATATCCTGATGCTAAAATTAAATTATAAGATCATTACTTTTATGCATTAATACAAGTAAAAACACACATTTCAACAATTTCGTAATTCTTGAATTATCTTACTAAAACACAAATAAAAAAATTAATAAACATAGGGATCAAACACAGTACAATACATTATATACAAAATAACACTCACTTTGTAAAAACAACATTAAAAACAACACTTAAAACAATATTTTTACATTCGATGTTCCTGTCGACAAAATTTTTGACATCCCAATATTCTTGAGACAATGGGACGAGCATCCGACTGCCATCCTGTTGGTAACGGGACCAGTCGACAGGGAGTCGGCAGTCCTGCAAGACAGATTACAATCGGAAACATGCCTCTTAGTGGAGAAGTGTGGCTCACTGGTTAGAGCAGGCAGACCCTAAAGCAGAGGTCAGACCCGGGACCAGGGTTCAATTACCGACGCGGCAGGGTCTTGAGCTCAAATGTCCATGGACTTGATAATTCTCGCTTCGGTGCCTGACCTAATCATGGCTTCACACTCTGCAACTCTGGGCATTAAGCTTGCTTAATCTCCACAACGGCCCCCCCCCCCCGCGGCGGGATGCCTGGCTTTCACCTTGGGGATGCCCTGTAGGGGCTATCTCACAGGGAAAAGCCAGGACGGGTTCCCAAGGCAAGCGCGGAGATACCCCTTCGGGGGTCGATTCAGGCGCTATATAAGAAACATAATAATTAGTATTGAGGCTTTTGATGCGGCCTGAAAAAGGGCTGCAGCACAAGCTTCCCTGCTTAGAGGCGTGTTTGTAAACATCCCTGCACCTTTAGACAGGCACCATAGGTGCCCCTCAGAAGTCATAGCTGAGGGCCAGGGGGGAAGGGAGACCTGCTTGGGCCCCCAAAATCCCTTTCTGCCTGCCTTTTCATGGTGGGTGGACTGCCATGAAATGGCAGGTGGAAAAGTGCATTGTAATCCCTAGGGCAGTGCCGGAGCAGGCACCACCACTATTGTAGGGATTGCAGTCCCTCCGACGGCCAAACAGGCTCCTTGAGTCCGCCGTATGTGAGGCGGACGGTGTTTCCACCAGATGCCTTCGCCCACTGCATCCTTATGCAACAGGCTGTTCTGCAGGGGCTGATGGCTGTGGGACCGCCACCGATGGCCTGACGGTGGGGGTCCCACTGCCATCGTATTTAGGCCCAATATCTTTTATTTGATATTTGTTCCAGACACCCTAACACTACCAAGCTACACTCTTGCACACCCTCAACCCTAGCCACCATTCAACACTCTGCACAACAAAGAGGGACTCTTCAACTACATCTCCTGCCATTTGACCTCCACTCCACCACCCAGAGATGAAACACCTACCGAGAACGAACCAGCAATGCCAAACACCTCAACCACTCGAACACTTCACAACATTCATACGCTCCCCACATGCCGATATTGTGCAAGTTCCTCAATCATTGCTCACTTTGCAAACACGCCAAGGAGATCTGGGACCTGTTGAATAACAACGACCTGGACATCATGTTCCTCACAGAAATGTAACTGACTACAGTATCAACACCAGACATTGGTGCAGCCTTCCCCGCCGGATAAAAAATCGCTAGGCTATATACTAAAATACAGACCCACAGGGAAGAGTCACCAGCGTCTTTAAAGACTTCAATAGCACCGTCTCAGAAGAATTCAGAACCACCTTCATGGAACACCTCAACTTCAAAGTACAAATCACACGCAACTTCAGCCTGGGTGGAACGCTGGTCTACTGACCACGAGGACCCCAAGCTAACCTCACCAACAATGTCACTGTCTTCATCCTGCCGTTAGTCATCAACTCCAGTGCACACATCCTCCTAGGAGACCTGAATTTCCACCTAGAAGAATGGACCAACACCGACTCAGCCACACACCTAGACAGCCCTGGAACCCTCAAGCTAATCCAATGCATCTCAGATCTCACCCACACCATAAGATATATGTAGCGCCCCATATTCACATCCTTCAACAACACCACAGTCACCAAATCCACACAGGTCACTTGGACCGACTATGCCTTAGTCAGTTTCACTATCAACATCCACCGCCACAGAAGAAACTGCATGATAGGGCAAGTAGACCAGCAGCACTGAAGGCACTTAGATGAAGGGGATTGGGCTTCCACTCTCTACAAGAACCTTCCAGAGCAGACAGGCCATCTAGCATGCAGCATCAACACCATCAACAATGGATCAATACAGGAGCCAACACCCTGGCCCCCCACAAATGAAGCCACATTGCAAAAACAAGAACAGACAGAGTTTGGTAATCAGAATATCTCAGAACGGCCATAAAGCATCGCAAATGACTAGAACAGAGGTAGAGAGTAAGCCTGGGGAAGTGGAAACATTTATCATGAGACGGTACGACCAACAATTCCGGGAAATCAAGAGGAAGGTTCCAGCTGAACACATCAATGCCAGCTCCAACAACAGCAAAGACTTCTTTGCTACTGTCAAGGATTTCACCACACACAAAGTAACTGCTAGTAACATCAACCCAATTCAAGAACTATGTGATGACCTCTGGGGCTTCTTCTGTAGCAAGAGCACAGCCATGTGCAGCAATTTTGACCCACAAACGGACCCCATGTACCTTGCCAGAAGCCTCCCAGTGACAGACAAAGACAACAAAACAACCACTCACACACTATTAGAGCAGAGTAAACCACAGCAGTCATGAAGATCATACACTCCAGGGCCCTGTTGGACCCCTGCCTCCATCTGGATTCAGCAAAGATTCACTCCCCATCAGCAAAGCCCCCACCCCCATCCTAAACACCTCCACCAGCACAGCCACCTTTCCTGAATCCTGGAAGTATACCTCCATCAACGGTCTCCTGAAGAACCCCTCAGCCGACCTAACCCAACCCACTAATCACCTACCAATGTCCCTACTTCTATACCCAGCCAAGGTCTTGGCGAAAGTCATTACCAGACAACTCTCTGAACTTCCTGCCAAAAAACAGCTTCTCAATGCCACACAAACGGGTTTCAGACCGAACCACAGCATGGAGACTACCCTCATTGCATCTACAGATTACATTTGATGATCCTCAACAGAAGGGAAACCGCAATCCTCATCCTTCAGTACCGCTCTGCAACTTTTAACATCATCTACCATCACATTCTGATCAGATGACTCCATGACACAACCACTTATGGAAGTGCCCTCCAATGAATCTCACAATTCTTCACTGGGAGAATCCAAACCGTCTGCATGTCACCATAATCCTCAAAAGTATGGGAACTCATTTGGGCTCCTCGATCAGTCTGACCCTCTTCAACATATACATAACACTGCTGGCAGATGTCATACAGGCCGTCAACACCAGAAAATGGTCAACCAGCCCTAACCACCAGCAGACTGGATTACAGTAGCATAATATACGCCAGAATAACCAACCAACTCACAAAAAGACTCCAGACATTCCAGTATGCAGCAGCCAGAATAGTTCTCAATCTCCAACACCAGTCCCACATCACACCTCATCAAAGGGAACTCTACTGGCTCATGATACACATGCTTGCACACTTCAAGCTCCTCACTCACACGTACAAAGCACTTTACAACACACAAACTGCCTACCTGAACAGCTGTGTACAATTCCACAACCACTCCAGGCATCTCCGCTCTGCCGGCCTCTCACTATCACACTCTCCATGCATTCACACAAACAAATTAGGAGGTCATGCCTTCTCATACATTTATCCTAAAGCCAGGCATTTTCTCCTGCAACACTTCAAATCCTCCTCCTCCCTTCTTGAATATGCAACAAACTGATGACTTGGCTCAAGCCCCATGGAGGCCAGCTACACTCAACTGCTAAAGCACCAGAACTTTATAAAACCATGAGTCTTCATGGAAAAGACAATATTTCAGCACTTTATAATAGGTGGACAACTAATATTGGGATGTTAATTCAACTACAGGAAACAGAATAAGCCTTTGCCAGGTCTAAAACCTAAATGGCGAATTAGTGGAAATACAAAATGTCTAAGATATGGGCTTGAGGCTACTGATAGTGTGCATGTTTACACACTGTCCAATTCTATGTGAATATTGTCTGAAATTATTTATCTATCTGTCCATTTACATATGAATATTGAGCTCTCCATACATAATAGTATGTTGGGAACCAAATTAAATGTATCCTATTATAATGCACTAATTGTATTTATTGCCATTGTCCCTCCTCGGTTATGCATAGCTGAGGAATGGATTAACCAACTGCTAGCATCGATGAATGAGTGGTGGACACTAATGTGGCAGTTAAATTAAATTGAATCAGCCATATCTGAGGGCTAGGGAAAATATTCCTGCAGAGATTGACTGAGACTCTATTATTTTAAAAATGATCTGTATAACTTTGTTTTGTTTACTGTTAACAAACAATTTTCTAACATTACATTTTTTATGATGATATGCTTTTCTTTTTTTCTCTGTTTTTCTTGATTAACTCGAATCATATTATACTTGTTAACTCAATGATCCCCTTTGGCTGTTAGTATCCCCTCAACAAAAAAAGTAAAAGTCAATAGATTATAAGAGTAGTACAGTGAATTTAATTGTATTCATGTAGAACTTTCTCTTTAGAGGTATGTGGGTGTGTGTCTCTGGGTCTGATTAAGATGTGGGTTGGATCTCCATCGACAGGATGTCAGTGGCGGTCCGGCCGAGCGACAGCCCTTTGGTTTGACCGCCAGATTACAATCCAGGCGGTAGGACACTAAATGAGGGAAGACCGCCACCTCATACAGGATAATTGAACCCGTCAGTGCAGCAGTCCAAATCGCAATCCCAAATGGAGGCAGTGCCGATGTCGGCACCACCATCAGGATTGCGATATCCCTTTCTGACAGCCTTTTCATGTTGAAAAGACTGCAGTGAAAAGGCAGAAGGAAATGGATTTGGGGGCCCCAAAAGCTGGTCCCCTTCTTTGGTAGGCCTCTGTAAAGTGGCCCAGGGGGCACATGTAGTACCCCCATGCACCTCCATGCACAATTTGCCATACACCATATGGTAGTTAGTACACAGTGCATGGAGGTGCTCCTTTACAGAGCGGCTTGTGCTGTGGCCAATCCTAGGACGCAGCACAAGCCACTGTGTAAGGGAGCACTATGCGACCAACAACCCGGCAGTTGCATTGTAATGGGGTGGTCGGACCGCCGACTGCTTGTTGGGCAGTCTCCTGACCATGGAGATAGCGGTCAGTGGTCCGACATCGTAATAAGGCCCTCTGTGTGTGTCAGAAAATGTAAGCAAATCTAGTATAAGAAGCTGGTCGATAGTCAAAGTAAAAATAATCATACTTTTTTTGCAACTAAAACAATTACCAATTTAATTTAAGTTCAAGTTATGGTTTGCATAGCATGGGTGTAACTTATGGTCTGCTCATCTAGCGATTACCGACTAATTTCTATTTTTTTTAGTTTTGTATAGTAACACTACTTTTCTTTTCCTGTGCTTTTTTTAAATAAATGTGCTAAGTTTTTTTAAACATAGCTTAATATCTATTAGGAAGAAGAAACCATAACTTACCATTAACTAAGTTTCTCTGTGGAAATATATATAATTTGTATGTTCATCCATGATATCATTCTATAAGCATGCAGTATAGAATGTTCAGACTGGCTGATACAAAAGTTAAGGAATAGGTTTACTATACCGAGTAGCAGATGCAAAAAGTGCACAGACAGAACATCCAGCTCTATTCACAATTAAGATAACAAATAAAGGCAAGATAAATTAGTTAATAACCACATAATTGTCCCAGATTAAAACATTTTCTATGGGCCTTAAAAATATCTTTCAACTTTAAAAGATGTTTACTATTGACGGGGCAGTGATAAGTGAGTTCTAATGTAATTGAAAGAGCAATACACTTATTTTATTTAAGATACAAACATATAAAGCCACATTCCAGCATCAGGAATGAAGAGACCAGATGAGTCGTGTCCTATACCTTTGAACACCATCCAAGGACGTGAGTTTAACAAATGCATTATTTGTTTTATATGAATCATATACCCTGGTGCAAGCATCACAACCACAGTCCATTAATCTTTAGAAAACGTTTTACTTCCAGTTCAGATTCGAGCCTGTAAAAGAGCCATTCAGTTTTCCACATGCAGTAGAATTGCCTGTTCCACTGGGAGACACTAAATTGAAATTAAGGCTGTTTCACTTGGCCTACAGGATGCGCCTGCAAATGTAGACATTGCAAAATGGTGAAAAAGTCTGTGTGTGCTCCTGCGTATAAAGTGGATGCCTTGTAATGTTCTGCAGCCACTGGGAATAGTGGCCTGATTGAGGAAAGAAGGCAGGAAGAATGAGATGGATTTGACATGAGTGGATTTTAGTGCATTCAAAATGTTCTCTCTTCCCTGCCGTTTAATGGTAGAGCAAATTCCACTGGGGTCTGCAAGGAGGAGGCAGAGTGGATCCCCTGCAGCTCGTCTTGAAAGAAAAACAACCCTTAAAACAGGTGTGTGTGCAGAACGAATTTCCTTGATTTTAAGTACCATTTGACTGTCAGATTTTTGTTACCCTTCATCTATAAATTCTCTGTGTTTTTTATTTCATTGGTGCCTAATGTTTCCGACAATGAACAGAGAGAATAAATATTTCGTCTGACTTTTGCATTACAAGCTCTCTTATGGAGAATGTGTGACCAGGGAAGTTCCAGTATTACCTCCACAACTATATTGTCTGTTGTTGAAGGAAATGATGGGGCATATTACCAAGCAATAGCGATAATTATCTCTATTGCTTGGTTAGAGACAAAAATTTACCGCTGAGCTGCGGCGATTTTTATCGCAGATAAACCTTGGTATTACCAAGGTTTATCGCATATGCGATAAAAATCGGCCGCAATGCATGAATATCGCTGAAAAGTCAGCGATATTCATGCATTAGCGAGCTAATGCTCTTAGCCATGTTATCCACCTCCCATTGGATAACATGGCTAAGAACTGCTCAGGGCAGGTGTTAGCTTTTGGAGATATTCGCGCTTAGCACGAATATCTCCAAAAGTTGGTGATAGGAGATAGCGATGTTAGGGACTGTTTCCAGTCGCTAACATCTTGGCACGCCCACTTTGCATGTCATTAGTGATAAATATCACTGACATGCAAAGTGGGGCCCAAGATGGTCGCTATCTCCTACTAGCTGTCGCTAACTGGTGTTAGCGACAGCTAGGTAATAGGGAGATAATTTTATCTCCGCTTTCTTGGCTTTTAAAGCCAAAAAAGCGGAGATAAACCCCCTTGATAATATGCCCCAATGTGTACACATTGTAATGAGAGTATGGTATAAGGAAAAGATGCGTTCCAATCAGCAAAGTCTCAGTAAAAGGAAGCGAACAGTACTGGAATGGCGGAATGGGGTATGTTGGTCCATGTAGCAAACAGTGTGGCTTTTTAATGGAAGAACCAAAAAGAACACATGAATGTGTAACTTAAAATTGTGTCACTAACTCTGGAAAAAGAATATATTTTGTGTAGCTAATGTGTTGTTATTGGGTATAACTTAGTTGTGCGACACTCGTGCATCTTCTAATATATTCACTGAAAAAACAAAAAAAAATAAAGGTTAAAGTATCATCACATTTAGGTATGATAATAGTATATTACATTATATTAGAAAACCTCAGAAATTTACTGGGAAAAACACAAGTTAGCATGACGTTATATTTAGGTGAAAATGTTAGTTAAAAAGTAACATTTTCAACTCTAAAAACCCCTGAAATACCCTTGCTATAGTTAAGTGAAGTAACAATAACTTGTGCCCTCACCATGCACAGTGATGAGATTTCAGTTGTCATCACTGATCTTATCAATGATGTCTGGAAGACATCATGCTGTTGCTTTATATTAGGGCAGAAGCAGTGCATGACAAGGAAGCAAGTTATAGTTGCTTCAGTTAACTGGTTAATTTGAATGTTTTTTTTAAAGTTTAAAATGTTGTCTATTAACTGACATTTCCACATAGCTGTAACATTACCTTAACATTAGATTCTTTCAGTGAATTTCAGAGGTTTAAAAAATGTTTTATCTCACATTTGATTACTATGCCTAACAATAAAGCCACTTCAACCTTTGTTTTTTAAGTGAATTTCTTTTGTTTTAATGTAAAGTAAGATTTTATACCATACTTATTTATGCCGAATCTCCTTCAGCCAGTCCCTGTGACCAACCCCGATGGAGGCGACTGGCCCTCACAATATGAGGAGGAGTGATTTTACATGAGGCAGGTCTAGTGGTTTTGTGAAAGATACAGAACGTCTCAAATGGCAGGGCTATTGGCTTAGACAAGGAGCCACCTCATCGACATATATAAAGCAGACCTATTGGCTTTATCTAAAGGTTTTCACATGAATAAATCTGTCATGTGTCATAATTTATCAATTCAACCAATGTAATCAATAACCATAATCCAATACGGTCATAATTAATACATACATTCCAATGTTCAATTATAGCAATTTTCACTAAAATAGTTTAAATAAGGCATTGTTAAACATAATAACTACAAGCATATACTTGAGTCTTTTTTTACATTTTTAGTCAACATAATGCAACCATAAAACCAACACAAGGTCCCACACACTAGCTGAAGGGGTTGCAGCTCGAGCATGGAATGCTTTGAAAATGATGAAAAGCTCACCTGTGGTCACATATTTAATGACTCAGAAGACTTACTGCAGGTCTTCTTCATATATTCTTGGGGGAGCTGCTGCATTTCAGTAAGCCGTCCACAACATTCTAATAAATAGCTGGTGGTGCCCTTCCCCTCTTTGGAGTACCACAAGGAATTAAAAAGATATAATTAAATCCCAAACAAAGCATTACAGGGTGCTCCTTTGTGAGGGAGTGAACATTTTAGGAGCAGTTAAGCTGCTCTCTTCTGTTTCTGGTGGCCGGTACAGCATGTTTTTTGAATTTCTTTGGTTGCGCAGGTCCCATTGTTAGGGGTTGTTGGGGGAGGCCCAAAGCTCCCTTGGTCCCGCCAGCTCCCCAGCCAGCACCCACTCTGGTGCAGGATCGGGCCACACCTTTTTTAATGTGCTTTTTTTTTGGAGGGTCCCACAGTCCTCCCCATCCAGCAACCACTACTCTCATATTTATTGGAGTTCTCAGCGAGAGGCCTAAGGCCCTTGCGACCTTGCTGGCTCCCAGGCCAGCACTCACCCTCGGGAGCCGGTCACAGCTATATGTGCTCCAAGCCCATCAGGAGCCATTTTTTTCTCTGGCTCCCACTGGGTGGGGAAAATCCAGTGTTCCCGGCCGGCAAGAAACTGGGCAAGGAAAAGCCTATCTCATTCAGTGTCCCAGTTGTTGGGGTCCCCGGAACACTTACATGCATTAGGCACCAGGGGATGGTGTCCTAGGGGCCAATACTTAGCTCGGGCAGGGGTCCACACACAATCCCCTCAACAATACATTTATAATTGTAAAAAATCATTCTTTCTGGGCCAGGGTATAAGGTTCCTGGGTCGAAAAGTTGCAGTGAGAAGGGGTCTTATGCATGCCTAATCCCCACATGTATAACGTGCTAGCCACCTGGGCCCAGGCCTTCCCCAGAGGAATCAATATGAAAATCAGTGCCCTGCCTTATTTTTACCCTATGGCACTGTGCTTCTACTGCACTACTACCAAACTGTTTTTTTATTGTGGTCACAAGGAAGCACCCTGTATAAGTCAAGGCAATTGCCTTTCCGGCTTAGACTGGTTAGAGTGTATGGAACTAACCAGAGTTGCCTCCTTTTTTTAAAAAATTGTGACCTTTTAGGCCTGAAAGGCTATTGCTTTCACTCATACTGGGTGGTTCCTTGTGTCTAAACAAAGTTATGTCTCTCTGACGAGCTCTATTAAGGACCAAAAACATACATCAGGGACTGCTTTTATTCATCCCATCTTGGCCTGGATGGTATTTTATCAATTGACAGCTATACTACTGTGCCTGGGGTGGAAAAATGCTTTTGTTGTTTTTCAGCTCAGCGTGAATGGCAATCAATAATTCTGTAGTTAAAGACATTGTTGCAAAAACGGCAATAAATGTTGTCACTTTTTTAGCTCGGGTGGATGGCACTATGCTAATCCTATGCTTAAAGCTTTGCTAGAATAAGAGACTTTGTAACATTGCTCTATCGTCCCCTATTTACCTTGCATTTATGGATCTTTCATCCGCGTTCGATCTAGTCAATAGATCCAAACTTTTGTCCACCTTGTTGGACTATGGACTGGATGAGGCTCTTGTAAATTTTCTGTCCTATCTCCACACCGACCTTAAGGCACAAGTTAGGATTGGGACGGGTGGGGAAGTGTCTGGACCTATTCAAATAGGCAGGGGGGTCAGACAGGGGTGTGTTTTAGCACCCCTGCTTTTGATTATTTATATCAATGGTTTAGCTAAATCTCTAAAACAAGTGACTTCAGATGTACCAATAATCCAGGGGCAACCAATACCGGTTTTATTATATGCAGATGATGCGGTCCTTATGGGTCGCACACCTAATGCTCTCCGTCTACTTGTTAAAATTTTCGTCCAATATATGGAGGCCTTAGATCTGCGCGTGAATTTAAAAAAATCTTTTATCATGCCATGTGGCCCAGGGAAAAGGAAGCTTAATACTATACATGTTGGGGCAGACAAATTAGAGTCTGTGAACACATTTCCATACTTAGGGTTGGTTTTCGCTGCGAACGGCTCGTGAAGTGGGCATTTGGCCCACACTGTAGGAGAGTAGGGTCTGCTATCCTATGGTCACCCCAAATTTTTGCTTTTTGCTTCACTGGTTTATGACTTAATGTGGCTGTGGGCCTGCTAATCAGACCCACAGCCTGCTGTTCTCTCTCTAAATTATTGCCAATGCACTCTAGGTACATTACGAATTGGATCTGGTTCACCTTATAGGCCCCTGTAACAGTGTACCATAGGTACCCAGGGCATAGGTGTAGCCAGGAACTACCAGGGGCTGCAGCATGTATTGTGCCACCCCTGGCCTGGCCTCCATATTTGACACAACTGGCTGATCACTCAGCTGGGGTAAGTTGGTGTAATCACCTCTTGCTTAGATATAGTATACCTATATATAACCTAACTGGACACATGGTAACCTATAAGTCACTCCTATGGCAGGCCTTAACCATCCTGCAGGCAGAGTGCTTGGTTTCATGTGAGATGGTGCTCTAGCACGAGCAAAGCCTGTCTGCAGCTGTCGGGAACAACTCCCTTAGCTGTTCCGGGATATTGCCATACCATATACTCTTAAGTGCATTATAATCCTTGCGGTTATATGCTAACTTTAGTTTGGCTTTATCAAAACATGTCGAGTAAGGTGTCATACGATTTGGAATACTATCCCCTCGACAGTCCTGTCGACAGGGATAGCATTCCACCCTTCTAGAAGGACACGACATGTACATAACCTGAAACTCGAGCCTCAGCATCACAAAATGGATGCTGCCACCACAGACAGAAGTCTGACCTCCTGCTGCTGGGAGTCCTTCCAGCGAGGGAGACTTGGACAAAGGGTTTCCTGCCTTGGGAGGTGCGAGCACCACCCCAGACAGGATTTTGTGTATTGGGTAGGACAGGGCTGAATAGAATCAGACATGCCTGGGGCACACAAGGTGTCCTCGTGCATAAACCAGTCCAAACCGGCTCTGGGGCTTTCCAGCTCCAGTCCTGGCGTGGAGCTGGACAAAGGAAAGGGGGTGTAACCGCCCCCCTTCCTGGTCCCACCCAGAGGAGGGACCTAGCAGGTGATCCACCCCTCAGATTGGAATAAGAGTGGGAGCAGTGCCATAGCACCTCAGATCATCCTGAAATCAACTTGAAACTAAAAAGACGACTGGACTTCGACATTCTGCTGCACAGAATACTGAAGAGCATCTCCCTTGTGGCCTAGGAGTGGCCACCCTGTGAACACAGGCACCATCCAGCAACTCAACATTTGCTTTGCCGCCGCCTCCTGCCGGAGCCTGAGCCCAGAGCCTGATGAGACTCAGACTCCCAAACTTCTTACAGCCCGATCCACAGTCCCTGCAAAGAAGGGACCCGTGGAGGCACCGAGAGACGTGGGACCGGACATCTCAAAAGACCCCCGAGAAGCTGACTGCGCAGCACCCGAGGCACCCTTGATGCTGTGCTTTGGGCTTTGAGAAGCTCCTCAACCGAGCAGCATTAGCACCAAATGTCAGCCCCCCAGCATCTCCTCGATCTGCGTGGGGCCCTTTTGCATTGTGCCACTTGATGCGCCATCCCGGCCATTTGCCACGTGGTTAGCGGCCATCTTGGAGACGAAACCTACAATGTACACTGCGAGTCTGGTTGCTCTAGACTTGCCCTCGCTCCTGTAAAAAGGAGCACCCGCTCTGACCTTGCTGGTCCGAGTGATAAGCCTTTTTCACTTCCTGCGTGGCTTGCATTAGCCAAGGCCTGTTTGCTCCAATCAAGTTGCCAATACCGCCATCAGCTAGAGCCTTTGTGGGATAGCTCATGTGCGACTCCTGGACGTCCTCGACCTCTTCGTGTCTATGTGGCTGCAGAGAGAATCTACACCTCATCGCCTGTTTGCACCCGACATTGCCTGGTTCCAATCTGGTTCCACGGTAGTCACTGGCTAGTGACTTTGAACATTGTCCCCTCTGCTTTCAGGTCTTCACCACTTTAGATCCACCCTTGGATCCACCGGAACTCTTCACATCGAGCCACCTGCAGCATCTTCAGCTCCAAGCACCATTGACCTGCGTGACGAAACCCGACACTACTTCGCACCTATGCACCCGCTTCCTGTGGGTGAGGTAACTCAGCACTGCCGTTGTTCCCACACTGGTACACACCTCTAGTGTCTGTGTCTAAAGTTTCATTCTTCTAGGTCACTCGGAAGGTTCCTTAAACACTAACTTTGTAACTTTTACGCACCATTGACATTGCAATGGTGTATGCGTGCACTTTAAGCGCTGCACCCGAGTCCCGCGGGCCTTTCCCAACTTAGTCACTGCTAGTCCCGATCAGCTCCAGCGATTCCCAAGGCCCTAGGCCTACTTCCTTTCCGATTGGTATCTCTTGTACCACTTTCTTAGTATATGGTTTAGGTGGCCCCTAGGGCTCATCCATACTGTGCAACTTTTGTATATTTAAACTGTGTTTTGTTTTAACGCATTTGCTTCTGTGCTCATAAAGAGTATAGGGGATACTTGTAGTAAATAAATATATATATATTTTCAATATATATCTGTGTGGTGTCCTTTCATTTGGTATTCAAGGGGATTGTGTATGGTAAAACAGCTTGCTTCACATGCCTTTACAGAGTTTAGCCTAAGACTGCTTTGTCCACGCTACTAGGATAGCTGGTCTATAAGGTTGACTTACAACCAATCATCATAAGGGTTGCTTGGCATGGTACAAGGTGATCACTAGAACTAGTGAGCATCATATACCAGGCCAACTTCTCACACACACCACGAGAAAGTTCTCAAAAGCCACCAATTCCGTCCTGAGCCTGCCACGCCCAAAGAAAATAGGTGCCACTAGGGCCATTTTAAAAAATTTTAAGTTACAATGCACACCAGTAGCCACATACGGGGCAGAGGTTTGGGGTTCAGGGATAAGTCCCAGTATCCAACGAGAAGAAAAACGATTTTGCAGAAAAATACTGGGTGCCCCAATCTCATCCTCTGAGTTTATTTGTCTCAATGAACTAAATCTCCCCTATAAATGCGATTTTATTAGGACAAGGCCAGCCTTATTCTGGCTCAAGATCTGGAGGAATAATCTAGCCTGCCTAATACAGGATATTATAAATGACTGCCTTAAATACGAAAAGGGCTTAGCTATCCCTTGGCTTGCAGGAGTTTCTAAGACACTATGTGCTGTGGGCAGGGGAGATCTCTTTTCATGCATTGTATGCACTTTATAATTCAGAAAGAATGGAAAGAGAATCACTCAAATCTTTTGTTTTGACATACTTGGGGAATGAACTGTGTAGGCAACCTCTCCCACCCTATCTGATTCTCCCAATGACTAACTGGGAAAGATCGCTGTTATTTCGCCTAAGGGCAGGCTCAGTAAAAATTTTGTTGGGCTTTCCTTTGGGCTATCACCATACAGCACATTATAACCCATGTCCGTGTGACGGAATAAGCACACAGAATGATTTGCATTTCCTATTTTTTTGTAAATTTTATTTAAAGTATATTAACTGGTTTGTAACTCCATATTTCAGAAAACGAAACCCCTTTCTCTAGGGGAGTCTTATTTAATGTTGCTTTCCCTGGAAACAGATGAATTAACCTTCCGCACCAGCACTTTCTTGAGACTGATAACTCGTGTACGCAAAATGATGGAAAACCCCTAATAATTAGATCTATGAGAAATGTAACAAATTTTAAGTATCATGATTACTGTAAATAGTTTTGCTTAGAGATGAGATTGTTTTTATTGTATGTACTTTTATGAATTTTATGAAATTCGAATAAAGGTCTTTTGAATTTGAATTGAATTGAGACATTGTAGGTGAGCAGTTTTACAGTGTAGGTGGTGTTTTAGAAAGTTTTATATAAAGTAGCTGCTCTCCACCTAAAACTTGGGAACTGCCCAGAGTTCCAAACTTTCTTTTTTTTAATTAATTCTATGGCAAGTCAAGTCATAAGCTTTTATTCGATTTGAGAATACAAATCACACAAGCATAGACATAAAAACAGTTCATTACATACATGATTAATCTAAAAAACACAGAGACTCAAACGATTTCAGAGATAATTCATAAAGGAAGGAAGCATATACTAGTCATACACTGGGCAGCGATACATGATTAAGGATATAAAAAGCTAAAAATTAGAAAGAGTCATGCATGTACAGACAGGAATAGTGATGATTATCACGCCAAATACTATTCCTGGCAGCTGTACATTTTAGTATTATTTCGATAAGGGTAAAACAAAGTACAATACAAAAGGAAAGGTAGTTGGACCATGCATTTACAGGCAATGGGCATAATACAAAATTAAATACAATATGCTGTTAAAAAAGGAAATTGTGTACAGACAGGAGTGTATATAATTATGGCAGCACTATACATTTCCTGGCAGCTGTACACTTCAGGATAAAAGTGGCAACAATGAAACAAATATCCACATTCTCTAGGGTAGATAATAACTCTAGAGCACTCTTAAAAGATCGAATATTGTATTTTATAAAAATAGGTTTTAGATACCTTATTCTTAGAAAGTGATAAAATTTACAGAAAAGTAACAAATGACTGCAGCTTTGGCGTGAAAAGTTATCACATGGGCAAAGAGTCTCAGACCTTGATTTCTGTACTGGGAAGGCGACAAGATGATGTGCAATACCCAACCTTACACGGGTTAGTACAAACTGATGGGATGGTCGAGAGACATTCGAAAGGTAGGCTTGAAACCCCGGAGTCAAATTTAGTTCTTTATAAAACTTCACGGTGGCTAATTTACCGTACACCTTATCTCGGCCTTCCTTTTTAAAATTCTATGGCACTCTAAGGGGGTGATTACGATGGTGGATGGACTTCAGTCCGTCCGTCATCATGTCGGGGAGTGGGACCACCCGCCTAAAAGGTGGCAGTTCAACCGGTGGTATTACAATGCCACCGCCAATGTGGCGGTTGCATCTACCATGTTTAACATTGCGGCGGGTGCTGTTAGCTGCAGCATCCACTGCAATGTTAAAGATGCACTGGTTACAATTCCTTGCACGACAAGGCAGGCACCACGCGGTGCCTGCCACATGGTGCAGGGAAATGTGGGGGGGGCACCATAAGTGCCCCTCAAGTGACACAAGGAAGTGCCCCTGCACCGCTCGGGGTTGGGGCGCAACAGGCCCCCAAAGTACATCTCAGCCAGCCTGTAAATGGCGGTTGAACCGCTATTCACAGGCTGGCGTGAATGCAGCATCCTAATCTGGCGGACGCTGCCTGCTAGGCACCGCCACCATTTTAGAGATGCTTGGTGGGTCCGCCAGGCAATCATAACTTTGCGTCCGCCAGCACTCCGCCTACCATCGTAATATGGCGGGCGGAGAAGTACTTCACGATGGTGGGGAAACCGCCATCGGCAGGCTGCTGGTGGTGGCTTCTCCGCCAATGTAATCAGCCCCTAAAAGTCTGGAAGAGTATTGTTTGACATATATAGTACAACAACCGTGCCAAATATATTACTAAGTCTACACATCTTTGATGCCCCCCATATTAAATCTACCCTCTCTACATGAGCCTGCATGAAATTTAAAAAAATCAAAAGTTGGCTAAGAAAATTCTTTTAAACAAAAAAAGAGTGTTCTATGTTTTTTTATGGTTAACAAAGGGACCACAAAAGGAGCAAAATAAACCATTCTCACTTAGGTTAGTTAGGAAAGCCCTCACTCACCAACCTGGTGGTGACATGCTTCATCATCGGGCCCCACTAAAGAGGCAGAGTGCCTCTTTAGTGTTCTTCGACTTCAGATTTACTGCTGAGCGGGTTTTTTGTGTTAGTTCAGGCGTGCAGTGAGAATAAAATAAATGGTGGTGAGGGATTAAAACATTTCTTCAGTGTTTCCAAAAATATTTATTAATTGATCACTAGGACATCAGTAAAAACATTAGTGTAGGAAAATAGTCCACAATTAGTTGTGTGGTTATTTCCAAAATTATCTATTGTCAGTCAACATGTTTCTGCCTTGAAACGGTGTAAATTTACCAGGCATTCGTCAGGACTATAGAAATGTACTAAACCCTGGCGGTATGAGCACGCTAAATCTCACCCTACCTAGGGGCGTGAAATAGTGAAAAAGAAAGTGGCAAAAAGTGCAGGAAGGAGGAGGTATCTTCAGGGTCCGGTCGAGGGTGCAGCAGGTATACTGAGGGTGCCTGGCTTTGAGGGCCGTGTGCCAATTGCGCTACCAACCCCCTCCCGAGACCCATGGTGTACTCTGAATACACCTAACAAATGCGGAAACCAAATTTGGAAGCCTCCTAAACCAGGAGTATTCAGGAGGAGATACCTCCTCCTTCCTGCACTTTTTTGCCACTTTCTTTTTCACTATTTCACGCCCCTAGGTAGGGTGAGCCTTAGCGTGCTCATACCGCCAGGGTTTAGTACATTTCTATGGTCCTGACGAATGCCTGGTAAATTTACACCGTTTCAAGGCAGAAACATGTTGACTGACAATAGATAATTTTGGAAATAACCACACAACTAATTATGGACTATTTTCCTACACTAATATTTTTACTGATGTCCTAGTGATCAATTAATAAATATTTTTGGAAACACTGAAGACATTTTTTAATCCCTCACCACCATTTATTTTATTCTCACTGCACGCCTGAACTCACACAAAAAACCCGCTCCGCAGTAAATCTGGCGTCGAAGCACACTAAAGAGGCACTCGGCCTCTTTAGTGGGGCCCGATGATGAAGCATGTCACCACCAGGTTGGTGAGTGAGGGCTTTCCTAACTAACTTAAGTGGGGCTAGTTTCTTTTGCTCCTTTTGTGGTCCCTTTGTTAACCATAAAAAACCATAGAACACTCTTTTTTTGTTTAAAATATATAACCGGGGAATAAGAGTGTCCTGTAACTCTCAATGCCTCTCTCCTTTTTGTTAAATAAGAAAATTATTTGCCAAATTTCATGCAGCTTCAGTAAACAGTGCTGAAGTTCTTAGTAAATCAAAATGTTAGAAATCGCCTACCCCTCCCCCACTTTAACTTTGCTCACCTCATTGGATACGTACGTCAGCACCTCAAGTTGGAACTCTCCATTCTCTATTAGGTAAAAGGGAGATCAATGAGTCTACACATACAATTGAAAACATTATAAAGAGGCCTCCCACCATTATCAGTATTGCATATTTTTACTTCATTAAAAAAATTCTAATATTTTCTCAATTAAGTACAGGAATGAGCAGCAATAAGTGTTATGCACCAACTACGATACTTCAGGCAATTGTATTACATGAGTAGAATATATTTATATATTAAATGCATTTTTTTTAACTCTGCTTTGCCTATTACGGTCATAAATGTTGATTCTTTTCAGTTTACAAGACAGTGGTTTACAGGGTATTCTTCAGTATCCAATGCTGGCACAGTTCAACTTTTCATTTTATTACTCTACAAAAGTTTGCGACTTTCCTGTAGCACATTAACTGTTTTTAAAAGCCGTAAATAATGAAGTTACGCATATGAGATAAATCAATTTTAGCACTATTGCCTTTCTTATTGTGCAATATTTTCTTTTCCTTTCCCTTTGCCAAGTAGTAAAAGCAGACCCATTAAACTATTTGTCAGCTCCCAATAGAATCATTTCATATTAATCACGTTTAGTGGATTTACTTTCCAAAAGATGTTGACGAAAAACTCCTGATTCCGGATTAAAAATTCACAACTGAACCACTACCATTCTTCACCAAGTCAATGCCAGGGGGTGGTTATAAACTGAAAATGCGTGTCCTGCTGACCGTGGATACTCCATGAGATCAATGATAATTTTAAGGTAATGATTTATAATGAAGTGGCTTACTAGCCAAAAATGAACAGTGTGTGATGCAAATTTGATGTGAATTGGCAGTGTACCATCCTCACTTGCTGAGCTTTTCAGTCACCTGAAACAATAGACATGGTTAAGTTGTAATTAATTGCAGGGGTGGTTCCTCCATTAGAGCATTGGGGTTGTTGCCCCTTGCCTGTGAGCCATTACATTGGCACACACCCTTTATTTATTTTCCCAAGGCATCACTTTCCCCATACTGTAAGGTGTGCCACATTCATGAATTCATCCTTATGGGGCAGTCCACCACAGATCTTTACTTGTAGACGAGACATTGAGGCAAACAGTCGGGACTGTTTCACTGAACTGTGCATGTCAGACTGACCGGTATTTTGCTTGTGGTCTGTCCGACATGCACAGTTCAGGTTTCCCCAGTCTTCACTGTCAAGAAGCTAGGGAAGTAGAGACCGAGTCCCATTGGTCTCTGAGGGAACGCTGGGTTCGCCTATCCCAGCCAATCCTGGCACCGCTCTTATAATGTTAAATATTATAAATATAATGAGAACAGTACTTACATTGGCTGCGATGCATGTGCTTAGTTTGTGGCATGCACTTGAATACAGTCGATGTGGCAGTGAAGAGGTAAGCAACAGTGAAATACTTTATGTAGAGAGAAAAGTCATGTTAGGCATGCTGTTCACTGGTAAAAAAGATCTTTGTACAGTTTGTGGGAAGAAACTCATGGAGAAAGGAGATTTGACCCTGACCACCTCACAGCAATCCACTGTGTGGTACTTACTGGAGGTAAGAGGAGGGGTTCCTGGCCCCCTAGGGCTCTCTGCAGCCAAGGGGACTTTATCCCCCAACCATCAGAGCACCAGGAGGTGTGTTTGGATAGTGAAGGAGAGAAGGGGCATGTCTGGAAAGTCCTCTCAGCAATCACACTGTTTGGGACTTACTGGAGGTAAGAGGAGGGCTTGTTGGCCCCCAAGGACCCTCTGGAGCCACGGTAACTTCATCCAAGAACCAGTTGTGCTCCAGGAGGCGCATTTGCAGAGTCGTGGTGAAAGCGGGCCACCCCCGTGCCTATCAATCAATCAATCAATGACACTTATAGAGCGCGCTACATACCCGTAGGGTCTCAAGGCGCTGGGGGGGGGGGGGGGGGGGGGGGTGCCGCTACTGCTCGAACAGCCAGGTCTTCAGCTTCTTCCTGAAGGAGAGGTGGTCTTGGGTCAGGCGCAGGTCGGACGGGAGGGAGTTCCAGGTCTTGGCGGCCAGGTAGGAGAAGGACCTTCCTCCTGAAGTCGCTCTTCGGATGCGGGGGACGGCGGCGAGGGCGTGGTTGGCTGATCGGAGGTGGCGTTTGGGAGCGTAGAAGTTGATCCGGCTGTTGAGGTAGCTCGGGCCTTGGTCGTGTAGGGCTTTGTGTGCGTGGGTGAGGAGGCGGAAGGTGATTCTTTTGTTGACGGGGAGCCAGTGAAGGTCTCTCAGCTGTCCGGAGATGTGGCTGGTACGTGGGATGTCGAGGATGAGTCTGGCTGAGGCGTTCTGGATCCGCTGGAGTCTCTTTTGGAGCTTGGCGGTGGTACCGGCGTAGAGGGCGTTGCCGTAGTCCAGTCGGCTGGTGACGAGGGCCTGGGTGACGGTCTTCCTGGTCTCGGTGGGGATCCACCAGAAGATCTTCCGTAGCATGCGTAGGATGGTTATCTTTTTCCCAAAAATGAAAGGGAGGGGGGCAGATTTCAACCCTGGGGACTTCATCACCTGGGGTTTGGCTTTTTAATGTTTTTTTAAAGAATTATGGGGAGGATGGCCACACGGATCCCATCCTGGGCCAATATCAACCCTGAGGACCCCATCCCATGGGGCTTGGTGTCAGTTGGGTGCACCTTGGTCCCACCCAGGGCACCCACTTGTCAGTCATGGAGGCTTTGGGGGGAGCCTGAAGGGCCCTGTGGTCCCTGCCTCCTACGGAACCCAGCATTGCTTTTACACACAGGGATCTGCTGAACATGTAGCTCCCTGTGTGTAAAAGCAATGTGGACAGGTAAACTACTGTGACCTGGGGTGAGCTGCCCAGGGATCCAGTCTCCGGGGCCTTTTAAAAATCAGAAGGGGGGCCTTGCCAACCTCTCCCTTTTATATGGAGTTCAGACCCAGGGACTGGGGTCTTCAGGCCCTTCAAGGTTTCGGAGGAACATGGACTCTATCCCCTTTTTGATGATGTTCAGCGCTGGGGCCTGAAGTCCCAGGGCCCTATTAAGGCTCGGGAGGGAGCCCATGGGCCCACACACCCTATTTTACACATTGACCCCAGGGGATGTGTTCCTGGGGCCTCCCATAGGCTCAAAGAGGAGGGAAAGTGTCCCCTCTTCACAACAATCCTTTTTACATCACCTCTGGGTCCAGGCCCATCTAGGGGAGGGTGAGAGTATCACAGAAGCTGCAAGGTTGTGTGAGTGGCTGCAACACATGCGTACCAATATTTAAAACAACTGTTAGTCTCATGGGTCTTTTTGTCCATGACACCAAGAGACCTCTATGCTCTTCAGCTGGAGTGCCGAGACCCCTTGTGGTTGGTTCTTCGGCTGAATTTTGTAGCCTGAAAAATTTCAAAAATAGATTGAAAGACTGGTTGAAGTTTTTTTAAATAAATGTTATTAATTACATTTTTAATGGCAATCACTATTATTAAGCATTGAACTGTGTGAATTAATGAAATATCAAACAGACAAAGTTAATGGGCGGATGCTTGCAATACGTTTAACCACTGGCAATCGGGGTAAGTTCCTTTGCCCACCATATCACCTAATATTAGACCAAGCTAGCTCAACCTAGCTAGGTCAATCAGGGTGAAAACAAACGTGGCTTTCTTGTGTTCTGGCTCAGAGAGATTCTACCTTGGCAGTGAGAGCTGGACTGCTCCTATTGGCACAGGGTCAAACTGATTTGCATATAGCTGGGTCTAATCTGAGGTAGCATGGTGGACAAAATAATGATTGGTTACAATGCTACCCTGAATGATTGCCAGTGGATCGACTTATTGCAAGCATATTTCCATCCTACGGCGTCCGCAGAAATTTTTCCAGGGGGGGGAAACATTTTTACTTCATCACCATCCTCCGACATGATTGAGCACAAGTATTAAATAAACAAATAGAAAAATCTAATAAGACAAAGAGCTTAAATAAACAAAGAAACCCATGGGGTGAGAGGAACATCATGTGAGGCTTCACAGCAGATTACCTGGCAACCAAAATGAAAGAGAGGAAAAAACAAACAAGCATTGGCATAGCCAATAGGTCTTGCCTTTGGGACCTTATACGTGTTTAGCCATGAAACACTTGATGTTGTTGCACCAAGGATATTGTCCTAGACAACTAAACACTTATAATGTCCCAAAGGGGAGACCTATTGGCTATGTCAATGCTGTTTTTTTTTTAAATGACAAGCAGTGCTATATGGCTCCGGCTGCCACTTAGTCCACCACATCCCACGTAGATGCTGCAGCCATTTTTGAATGGTTTTAAAGCCAATTCAAAAGCTGTCACCAGTGTATGATAATCCCTATCTCAACTGTGAGACTGCTCTCCTGCTTCCTAATTCTATTAAATACAAATTATGTAAAAAGAACATCCCTTTCTGACCTGCACGGCTCATCCTACCCACGTTTCATGAGCAGATTTGAAATACTGATGTTTTGGGCTTCCCGGAATTCAACTGGTTGAGAGGTGGACAGGTGTAGAGAGGTAGAGAGAGAGAGGTAGAGAGAGAGGTAGAGAGCGAGGTGTAGAGAGGTAGAGAGACAGAGGTAGAGAGAGGTAGAGAGAGAGGTAGTGAGGTAGAGGTAGGTAGAAAGAGGTAGAGGTAGGGTGAGAGAGAGAGGTAGAGAGAGGTAGAGGTGTAAAGGTAGAGAGAGAGGTATAGAGATAGAGGGAGAAGTAGAGAGAGAGAGGTAGAGGGAGAGATAGAGAGAGGTAGAGGGAGAGAGGTAGAGAGAGAGGTAGAGGGAGGTAGAGAGATAGAAGTAGAGAGAGTGGGAGAGGTAGAGAGGGAGAGAAAGGTAAAGAGGTAGAGAGAGAGGTAGAGAGAGAGGAAGATAGAGAGGTAGAGAGAGGTGTAGAGAGGCAGAGTGAGAGGTAGAGAGAGGTATAGAGAGAGAGAGATAGAGGTAGAGGTAGGGCAAGAGAGAGGTAGAGCTAGAGAGGTAGAGCGAGAGAGGTAGAGGTAGAGAGAGAGAGAGAGGGGTAGAGAGAGAGGGGTAGAGAGAGAGAGGTAGAGAGAGGGAGCAGTAGATAGAGAGGTAGAGAGACATACAGGTAGAGAGAGAGAGAGAGAGAGAGTGGTAGAGAGAGAGAGAGAGAGAGAGAGGTAGAGAGAGAGAGGTACAGAGAGGTAGAGAGAGAGGTAGAGGTAGAGAAATAGAGGTAGAGAAAGAGAGGGAGAGAGGTAGAGGGAGAGAGGTAGAGGTAGAGAGGTAGAGGTAGAGAGAGAATGGTAGAGGGAGAGGTTGAGAGGGAGAGGTAGAGAGGTAGAGAGAGAGAGGTAGAGAGAGAGGAAGGAAGAGAGAGAGGAAGAGAGAGAGGTAGAGAGAGAGGTAGAGAGGCAGAGAGAGGGTTAGAGAGAGAGGGTTAGAGGGAGTGGTAGAGAGAGAGAGGTAGAGCGAGAGAGGTAGAGGTAGAGGTTGAGGTAGGGTGAGAGGTAGAGAGAGAGGTAGAGAGAGAGAGAGGGGTAGAGAGAGAGAGGTAGAGAGAGAGAGGTAGAGCGAGAGAGGTATAGGTAGAGGTAAAGAGAGAGAGGTAGAGAGAGAGGTAGCGATAGAGAGGTAGAGAGAGAGGGGTAGAGAGAGAGAGGTAGAGAGAGAGAGGTAGAGAGAGGTAGAGAGAGGTAGAGGGAGAGAGAGAGAGCGTTAGAGAGAGAGAGGTAGAGAGGTAGAGGTCGAGAGAGAGAGAGAGGCAGAGAGAGAGAGGTAGAGAGAGAGGTAGAGAGAGGTAGAGAGAGAGAGGTAGAGGTAGGGAGAGAGAGGTAGAGAGAGAGAGAGAGGTAGGGAGAGAGGTAGAGATAGAGGTAGAGAGAGAGGTAGAGAGAGAGGTAGAGAGAGTGGTAGAGGTAGCGAGGTAGAGAGAGAGGTAGAGAGAGAGAGGAAGAGGTAGAGAGAGAGAGGTAGAGAGAGAGGTAGAGGTAGAGAGAGAGAGAGAGAGAGAAGTAGAGAGAGAGAGGTAGAGAGAGAGAGGTAGAGAGAGAGGGGTAGAGGTAGAGGTAGAGAGGTAGAGAGAGAGAGGTGGAGAGAGAGAGGTAGAGAGAGAGGTAGAGAGAGAGAGAACATAGAGAGGGAGAGGTAGAGAGAGAGAGGTAGAGAGAGAGGTAGAGGTAGAGAGGTAGAGAGAGAGATAGAGATAGAGAGGTAGAGATGTAGAGAGATAGGTAGAGGTAAAGACAGACGTAGAGTGAGAGACGTAGACAGAGAGGTAGATAGAGAGAGGTAGAGAGGTAAAGAGAGAGGTAGAGAGATAGAGGTAGAGAGAGAGGTAGAGAGAGAGAGGTAGTGAGGTAGAATGGAGATCCTAGCATTTCCAGAGCATTAAAGGCACTACTTATTTGTAGCGCCATTCCTTTCGCTGCACTTCCTTCTTTATCTAAATAACTAGGGCCCTCAAATACAAAAGGATGTGTGGTCATAAAGCTTACAATTTGCAGCATCACAGTGGTTGCTACTGCAAAACCCCTTTTTAGACTTCTGTATAACCTTCCTTAATGACAAAAGGGGTTCTGCATCTTACTCCATATTGGAATTTGGAGGGACAGTGGAAAGGGTGCTATCTTCAAATTGCAATTTACAATGACATATATCAATGGTTTTCAAACGCAATGGCAGTCGCAAACCGTGGATCTGATGCCAACATTGAGCTGCATTTGGTACATGATTCAGAAAAGAAAAGTTGTCCCTGTGGGACAGCTTTCCCTTTGTGAATCAGGGCAGGCGACAGTGAGTACAGACAGTGGTCCAGGAGCTACACTCGATGCTGCAATGAACATGAGGGACTGCCCCTTTGGAGCTCAATGCATAAACTCTTTAATCCATCTCATTTGCAGACCCTTCTGTAATACTAGTGATTATGGTGTAAAAACAGGCATATCGTGTGTGGTGCAGACACTTCTGTTCAGTTTTAACTCTTTTTCAGTTGTCAACAAAATATTTTAATTCATATTTTGGTTTCCATTGTTAACTGTTGTTATACGTTTTTTAATATATCCATTATTTTAGTTTAGAAATAATGGATATATTAAAAAACGTATAACAACAGTTAACAATGGAAACCAAAATATGAATTAATATATTTTGTTGACAACTGAAAAAGAGTTAAAACTGATTATTACCATGGAAAAGAAATTGATGAAACTTTAATGTTCGCTGAAAAGTGCACACATCCATCGGAACAGTGTCTGCACCACACACGATATGGTATACGAAAGGGCACATAAAGACTAGGTACCAGGATGTAGTAGCACCAACAAATGAAAGGAATATAGCTTGAGTACAAATAAATCACGAGTGCACAGAAGGACTTTCCAATTGATCTTGCAAAAAACAGGCAGACACACCCATTGCATATCTGGGCATAACATAACATAACATTGCATCTCTGGGCGAATTGTTTAATTCGGTGCCAGCGTTAATGAGGTTTTGATGGTTTTCACCCCTTCCTAGGGCCCCTGGCTGCAGTTCCACTCTTCCTTAGCTTGAAAAATGTGAACCCCCAAACCCCCCCCCCAAATTTGAGTCTAGGTACGACTCTGTTTCAAGCTGTGGGAGCAGCCAGGCCCGGACCTTCTCTCTTGCCCATCAGCAGCAGTTTTCCCGCTCATCAAGCAGGACCGTCATTGCAAGCGCTTTCTCACGCTTTTCAAATTGACGGCCCTGCAGACAAACACCACTGTGGGAGCTGTCAATAGTGACGGAGCGGTATTCCAGGGGGGGGGGCAAGTGCCCCCCTTGCCCTCCCCTGCGGACGCCCATGCTTCCATCACCTTTTGTGTGCTTAATGTACCGCCTTAAGTGGCCAAGGGTATGCCCAGATGTGGGTCCTTTGCTCACTGTACCACTGAAACTAAGCTGCACTGGACTGAAGAATCAAGGTGAAACCAGTCTTGTGTGTTTTGTGTTCTGGTTCAGAGAGAACAAGGACTTTTGACCTGTTGCACCATTATACTTAAATATGTATCTTACATTGTTCTCTGCAAAGATCCTTAATGCCAATCTAGTGGAAATGTTGTCCTATAAAACCATTCATCAAATAAATTAATTTGGTTTCCATCCCTATTTCATTTTAAGTGTCAGACTTTTCGCCCTAGTTCTGACCAGAAGTCCTGCATGTGTTTTTCTACCTTTCGTCATAGTAGCACCTCAAGTGTGTTGGTATTGGCCAATTCTACTACCACTGCAACCACATCCCAAGATCAAGGTGCTGACTTCACTTAGTCTCTGCAATCCTGAGTTATCTTTTTGGTGTGTGTGCCTCCACGCCAGATTTATAATGAGACTGGTTCTAGTCAGGGTATTCTCTTACTAAATTTGAAAAAAGGAATTGATGCCTCATGTGTGATACATCAAGTATTTGTTAGTTTATACCATTCTCATATTGATTTTTGTCTCTCTCTTCATGAAAATTAATAAGCAGTGGTTCTGAGACGATCATTGGCTATGGTCGGTATCAGTATCATTCTGAACCAATGTCTTTTTTTCTAGACTTCTAACTTAAGGATGGTTGGAACAGGTGGACAATTGGGATTGTCAAATACTTACTCTTGGGGTTACTCCTATGTCCCCCAATCCTGACAATTTGCCTTGCTTTCCTAACACTCCCTACCATAGATTCTGTGAACAATCCATCAGCAAGTCATCTCTAAAATTCAAACTGAGCTAGAAATCTCTGGAAAAGAACAAGCTTTTTCATAAAATCAATCAATTAAGGTTCCCCTCTACTAACTCTATCAAAGTTTCTCATAGGGAGCCCAGTACAGTAAAAAAGACTCAGTTAATGGTGCAGCCCACAATACTACTCATATTGATATAGATATGAACAATAGAGGTCCAAGTAACTTGGCATCACCCGGTAAATTCACTGGAGAACCTCATTTGTTCGATCCGTTTTATGCCAGTGTCAACTTCATCTTTTAGCAAAGACACATACTTGTCCTACCAGTACATCAAAGGTCACCTTTTTATTATCATATTTACCAAAGGATGCTTTCATATGAGCTATGCTGCTTGTTTGAAAATCATAGCCCTTGTTCAAATAATTATGACCAATTCAGTCAACAATCACAGGCTGTGTTTGGAAAAAGGCAGAACAAACAACCATCTCATTTTGAGCTCTTGATGCTTCATCACAGGAACCAACATGTGGTCAGTTATCTTTCTGAAGCGAACTGCTGTTGCTGCCAGAACCCTTTGACGATTTAAAGGCCATTCGGATTTCTTGTCTCTTGTGCCTTTGCCCACCCGCCTCCCGCCGCCTGACTCCTGCTTCACCTCGGGGTCTGGCCGCCGAGCGGAGCGCGGTGTGGGGAGAACAAACTACATCTCCCAGCATCCTCTGCGGCGCAAGCCGCGTCATTCGCGCGCCAGGAGGCGCTTAAGTTTGCAATCACCCCGGTCGAGGGGGGGAGCCATTTCTGAAGCGAACTGCTGTTGCTGCCAGAACCCTTTGGCGATTTAAAGGCCATTTGGATTTCTTGTCTCTTGTGCCTTTGCCCACCCGCCTCCCGCCGCCTGACTCCTGCTTCATCTCGGGGTCTGGCCGCCGAGCGGAGCGCGGTGTGGGGAGAAAAAACTACATCTCCCAGCATCCTCTGCGGCGCAAGCCGCGTCATTCGCGCGCCAGGAGGCGCTTAAGTTTGCAGTCACCCCGGTCGAGGGGGGGAGCCATTTCTGAAGCGAACTGCTGTTGCTGCCAGAACCCTTTGGCGATTTAAAGGCCATTTGGATTTCTTGTCTCTTGTGCCTTTGCCCACCCGCCTCCCGCCGCCTGACTCCTGCTTCACCTCGGGGTCTGGCCGCCGAGCGGAGCGCGGTGTGGGGAGAACAAACTACATCTCCCAGCATCCTCTGCGGCGCAAGCCGCGTCATTCGCGCGCCAGGAGGCGCTTAAGTTTGCAGTCACCCCGGTCGAGGGGGGGAACCATTTCTGAAGCGAACTGCTGTTGCTGCCAGAAACCTTTGGCGATTTAAAGGCCATTCGGATTTCTTGTCTCTTGTGCCTTTGCCCACCCGCCTCCCGCCACCTGACTCCTGCTTCACCTTGGGGTTTGGCCGCCGAGCGGAGCGCGGTGTGGGGAGAACAAACTACATCTCCCAGCATCCTCTGCGGCGCAAGCCGCGTCATTCGCGCGCCAGGAGGCGCTTACGTTCGCAGTCACCCCCGTCTCGCGGGACGCCGGGCGAAGCCCGGGCAAAGGGCGGGCCGTCTGAGGCCGTCCGAGGTCGGACTAGGTTGGGTTGGGCCAGAGACCCTGCCTGAAAATTCTTCTGTTCTGCACACTTCTGGATACAGCCCTTCTTGGTCTACTCTGCATCAGGTAATTAAAACTACTGCTGAATCCTGTGAGTAACCATCTTGCTCCGAGTGTATTGTCCATCTCAATCATGCCCGGGAAAAAGCAAATTCCAGTCAATAACACCATGGAGAACTATCTTGTTCAAGTCGTTGCAAAAATAAATAGCGACAGGAGATCCTCACTGGGATTAGACTCATCTAACCAATCTCCTTTGGCCGATAAAGAGACAGAGGATTCTTTTGCACTACTAAATAGCAGCATCTCCGGTGTGGTACATGACTCTCTCCACGATACAATTACCATCCAGCCTAGTGGCATAGTTGCTACTACCGAAGACAATAGTGACAGCGAAGTGGTGGCTGTGATATCTACTAATAACGAGTCCCCTATCCCTACTGCAGTCCCTGTTCCAGCCCCGAGGGTTACTGGGGGCAAAAGAAATGTCATACAAAAACGGGGGGGTTTAAGGTCTGCTAGAAACAAAGTTGCAACACCACCAAGGAAAATACTTGAAGATGAGGAGGATGATCTGACTAGGGAAGCTTATGTGACCCTCTCCAATGCTCAATTCAATAAACTATGGAGCATGATGGACACAAAAATTAAAGGTATAGTTAAACCCCTGGTTAGTAAAATAGACAAACTAACTGCTGAGGTCAGCAAACTGGAAGGTTTACTAGAAAAAACTCTGGGGGAGGTAGGAAACCTCCCTGAAGTCATCGTGTCCAGTGTAGAGCCATTAGTGAGTAAAATACAATCATGCAAAATCAGTGGACCTACTCCTATTGCTGCGCCAAGTCCTCTAATGGTACCACTGATTAATCCACCTGGTGGTGCCTCTGGTGTTGTGCCCCCCGTTCCTCCAATTGGTGATTCTAATACTGGGAAAGGGTCTTTCGAGCTTCCCCCGCCACTAGTTCTCGTACTTGCAAATGTCCCTCCACTAGCATCTGGTGAGGTTGAATCAACATCATCCTTATTAAATAAATCTTTATCATGGCTCACTAATAATATGGTAATTTCTCCCTGGGGAAAGCAGCAATTATCTGAAGAACTTGTAAATGCCAGAAGGGTAGAGTGGATTGGTAACAGGGTAAAAAGGTTCAAGGGGGATTGCGTTGTCCTCAACTTTTCAGACCCTAAGGTCCTGCCAAACATCTTGCCTAACATCTTACCTCCTCAGCGAAGATCCACTTCAATTGTTCCATTGACTTTGGACTTTTTCTATCCTCGTAAAGGTAGAGGCCCGAATTCAAGTACCTTAAGAACAAAATGGAACGTTGGGGCCAAAAGGGGCAGTAAGGATGTTGGTTTTACTGAGTGGGGACTAGGCTTGGAAAACAGATTCTCTGCCCTTTCAAACTTAGATGCCTGTGATTGACAACCATTTAACCCCATGCGTTTGTTGCAAATTACCCTTGATGCATGTACTACTGGGGAGCCCAGTCATTTAATAGGTGCTCAAAATGAGATTCACAACCCTGAGGTCATAGTAGGACCAACTAATATAAATGTAAATGATAATGGTACTGATGACGCGATGTTGAACGGGTCTGTTCCCAGCTCTAAACCAATCACGGCAAAGGTCACTGGGAATCTATTGTCCTGGAATGTGGCTGAGCTATGCTCCAAACTGGATTACAGAGACTGGTTTGGGTTTGTTAGCCAGTACGATGTTTGTATTTTTCAAGAGACATGGGCCTGTGATCCTGTTTTCGCTCTGGGGTACTTAAATTTCTATGTTCCGGCCACTAAGGGCCCTAAAGGACGCCCGATGGGGGGCCTCACCATATGGGTCCGTCAGTCCCTAAAGGTTGTAGTGAAAAATGTGGAGCTCCATCAAAAAGATATCCAGCTCATTAGACTCACGAGTGTTTCATCCATTTCCATCGATATCTATAATATATATGCTAGAGGTGGAAGTGCAGGAAAATCAGAGGTCCTTCTGACCCTGTATAATCTTTTAGAGACACATTCTTCTAGGAAGAACATAATAATTGCAGGCGACTTAAATCGCACGTTTGAACCTCTAGATACTGACGAGGCTTTCTTGGGTGCAGAGGAAGATAAGCAATGGAATATTCCCGCACTAGACACTACTCCAGTAACTCGCTGGACTGAGGATATTTTAGGTCTAAATGCAATGTGCCTCGAACAAGGGTTAGGAGCTCTGAACGGCCGGACAAAGTCAGATAGAGTACCAGCTATGACTTTCAACAACGGGAGAAACAAAAGCTGCATTGAGTATGTCATCTGTTGCATGTCTCTTTGGTCATTTGTTAGCGATATGGTTGTAATGGAAAGGCTTGAGAGCGATCATAACCCTTTATGTGTTTTTCACAAATGGTGGTTGTCTGATGATATTGTTCCTAGTCCCTGTGACGAACCTTTACTCCCGTTGATTGTACCAACAAACGACATGCGCAGGCTGAGGTGGACAAGTGGTAGGACAGACCAGCTGGTTTTAGAAAAAATAGGAGTGGCGACAGATAAGGCTATTATGGCCCTAGAGTGTGTGGCTGGTTATTCCCCGAGCTAAGACAATACTACTAAGGTTCATGAGATTCTCTTTAATGAAATCAAATGTCATTTCTTAAAACCTGTAAACAGAAAGAGGGTATGTGCTTATAGAGCTGCTAAATGGTATAATCATGACTGTAAGGTGGCACAAACCTCTCTGGGAGCCGCAATCAAGAGTAAAAATGTGGGGGCTATTAGATCTGCTAGGAAACATTATAAAAACTGTATTGTCAAAGCGAAAAGAGACTGGGACGAAGCCAATTGGAACAAGCTGAAATGTGCAACTGATCGAAAACACTCTAGATTATTTTGGCACATTGTCAATTGGGGTCAAGAAAGGATTGAAGAGGCAAGTACCAACAACGTCCCACAGGATGCCTGGGTCAAATTCTTTAGTGAACAGTATGCAACTAGGGATCAGACTGTAAATAGTAGTTGCCCGACTCTTTTATTGGCAGAAGATAACGTTTTCACGCAGAGTGAAATACTGTCTGCCCTTAAAACTGTTCATAGTGGCCGTGCTCCTGGCATCGATGGGGTTCCAGCGGACGTTTTTCTAAATGACACTGGAAGGTGGTGTAAATACATTTATCTGCTAATAAACCACATTGCCAGAGGTGCAGATATCCCGGTATCATGGCGGGGTGCTGTAATCATTCCAGTATACAAAAAGGGAGATCGTGCCCAGCCTTGCAACTACCGCCCAATCAGTCTAATTGATACGGTCCAAAAAATTGTGGGGCGAGTGATTGTCAACAGATTGCTCGATTGGGCGGAGGATCACAATATTTTATCTCCCTTCCAGGCTGGGTTCCGCAGGGCAACCAGCACTGTGGATCAAGTCTTTCGCTTTCAACTGATCCAGTGGAGGACCGTGGTGCTAGATGGAGGCAGCCTTTATGCGGCATTTGTCGATCTCCGGGCTGCCTTCGACCTGGTACCACGGGCAAAACTGTGGGATGTGCTTGCGGCTGTAGGGGTCCCAGGGGTCTTGTTGTCCTTGATCATGAGATTGCACGAAGGTACTTATGCCAAAATCCAATGGGGTGGGTACGGTAATGATACTGCCGAATTTCCTGTTGAGCGCGGGGTTCGGCAAGGGTGCTCAATGACCCCAACTTTGTTCACCCTTTTTATTAATGGTATCGTCCCCTGTATGCATTCTCAGGTAGTGGATGCTCCCTCTCTCGCAGGTGTAAAAGTTCCTATTTTAATGTTCGCCGATGACACGTTAATTTTATCTAAAACCCCAAGTGGTTTGCAAAAAGCATTGGCAATATTTGACGAGTTCTGTGGGGATCACGGTTTGGAGGTGAATGCTTCTAAAACAAAACTCATTGTTTTTAATCCGCATAGAAATTTTAAACCCAAAATCTCCATGAGTGGACGCATTCTTGAGGTTGTAAAATCATTTACTTACCTGGGGATCCTTATCTCTAATGACAACAGGTGGCACCAACATCTTAATATTGCTACATTAAGGCACAAGTAATTAGCTGGTACCATTATAAAGGAACATAGGAAATCGCTGACCAAACCGATTAAACCACCCCTGATCATATACGAGGCAAAAGCAATTGGGTCAGCTTTGTATGGGGCTGAGTTGTGGGGGCATGAAAATCTGCAGGTACTCCAAACATCAGAGAATAAATTCTTTAGGACACTCACAGGTACCCCACAGAGTAGTCCGTTATTGCCCCTGAGATATGAGCTTGGCAGGAGAGAAATCTCGGAAATGGCCAAACTACGACCGATTCTATACTGGCGTAGGCTTTGGACCACGCCTGAGCTCTCCCACTACGCGGATGGGTTCATTGATGTCATTAAAGCAGACCGCTTTAATAAAATTAGATGGTTCAAAGCACTAAAACTTGCACTATTCGAACTAGGACTAAATGCATTATGGTCCGATCCAGTTGGGGCATCATTTCCCACCAAGTCAACCTTAAAAAACATCTTTTGGGAACGGGTTGCTAATAGGAGTTTGCTCAGTACCAACAGCGGGTCCATGACCACCAGTTTTCTTGAAGTTCAACTGTACCCTATATATGAATTGTATTGGGATTACATATCGAACCCCATGGATAGGAAACTGCTCTTCCAACTAAGGGTAGATTCCCTCCCTCTCCGTAATTTAACATCTAAGTGGAAAGCAGGAGGTCCAGCTACTTGTCCAGTTTGTGGGAAAGGAAACAAAACCCTTGGACACTTTTTGTTCTCCTACCAAATATATTCTGCTCCAAGGCGAGCCTGGCTGGCACCTATGTGCAGGAACTTAGGTACAAAAAGCAGCATGGTAGCGTTGCGTATTGTTAGATCTACTTCTTTGACTTGGATCACAATTGCCACCGCAAAGTACTTGGGGTGGGCGTGGGTAATAAGGCAGAGATTGCTAGTAGGGTAACTACTCTCTGCCTAGTTGTTCAGAGACTGCTAGACTATTGTCTATTCTCTGTAACGGTTCATTTTATGTGTCATTCGGAACAAAATTTTTATGATTTTTAGCATAATGTTACTGTAATCATTTTTAACTGTATTTTTAACAGTAATGAACTTTACACCTGTGATCATGTTGAGAAATAACTTTTTTAATAATGTGATATGTGCTTATGTCTAAAATGACTTCTGTAATTTAATTGACTTTCTTATTACATGTTTGTATGTCTGCTTTTATGAGTAATACTCGAATAAAGCACTTTTGAATTGAATTGATTCCAGAAGCACTTGGCTAAGGCTTTGTGGATGGATGAAGCAGCAACTCAGCCATTTTTTGTGATTAAAGGATAAGCTGGAAGATGTATTATCTTTAGTTGTCAACCTTCTTGTGGGCATGACAGTATTAGTTGATTTGTTCCTTCAGATTGATACTAAACATGAGGATCGTAGATGTGAGAGAAGACAAAGCTCCAATATGTCCATGAAAGTTTCAGAGAGTAAGAACAAGGATGTCGAACAATTATATATTAATGTAAAGAAATGTCAGTGGAAGAGAAAGAGCAGAGATGGAAAAATTTGCGGTGGCTGAACTGTGGCAATTTAGGGCATTTTATCAAGCAGTGCCCTCTATTGTTGAGAAAGGAAAACACTTTTCCTTAATGGACAGATTAAAACAGAGCTCAAATATTGAAAATTCATGTGTTAACATTTTTATATTGAGTTAGTAATCATTATATCTAATGGAACTTAACAGATCTGTGCCCTAATACACTCAGGAGCAAAAAGCTACTTTCTGGGTGTGAAATTACAATAAGGGTATGATATCGCTACACAGGTTAAAGTTAGACCAGGAGAACTTCAAGCAACCAATTGAACCACTCTCACATAAGGGGCCATCTGCAGCAAAATAAAGATGGTTGTGATGTCTGCTCAATAGCGATCTATGAATCTCGGATTCTCAAGGCTTAGGCAGCACAACACAAAGATTTTAAGCATGTGGCCAGATTAGTGTAAGTGTAAGTAACCACTATAAATATCCCTAACGAGAAAATAGAAAGTTCACAAGGTGCTTGCAAGCACACTTGAGAACTTCCATTGAATCTCGTCAAGAGTTTTTCCTATATAAAGGCCATTATTATGAATACAGCAGTCTTTAGGACCACCGTACTTGTAGTTGTGGTCCGACCACCACCACTGTGGGTCCTCTTGCAGTATTCTGAGTGTGGTAGTAGGACCGCCACATCCGCCGGGGTCCCAGGATCCCACAGCAGTCACACAGTGGAAAGGATCAGAAATATGCTGCCGGTGCCACTGTGGCACCGCCAAGCTTATTCCGCGTTGGCTTTCCACCACCAATTTTATGACAGTGAGCATGCAATACAAAGGGTGGCGGGGAGGCAACTAAGGGGGGCCTAGCAGGGCCCTTCTGCCTCTTCTCGGCCTGGGGGTGCATGCGGGGGGCACACGTTGTGCCACCTGGAATTGCACCCCTGTTCCTGCACAGTGTGCTATGCATGAAACACCATACACAAACGTTCTTCAGGTGCTCTCACAGCGCCGGTCTGCTGTTAAGGCTCTCCTATGAGCCTTACACAGCAGGTGCAGTGAGACTGCTGCAGTACCGCTCGTCTGACCTGGATTACACTCATAATCTGGTGGATGGACGCTCAATGGGTTTGGCGGTCCTCCTGGACGGCCAAGTGGAGGACCGCCAAACTCAGAATAAGGCCCATAGTCTTTATTTTGCTCTCTTCATTAAGGGCACTACCAGTCTTTTTCTTTTCACTTTTCTCTTAAGTAACCTTCTAGCCAACATGTGCTTTGTCTGTCTTGATCACCCAGCCTTCTAGGACTAGAAAACATACAGACATTTGATCATCTGAGTATGGCAATTATTATATGAGTCCTTCATCCAAATGCTGTGAGTTAAAAACAAAATACAATCTTAAAATATAAATAAAGTGCCTAGCTTGTCCTATTGTATAACAAAATTTCACAGAGTATGTTTTCCAATAGTTGTATCCAATACTCAAAACTGCCAAAATTAATACATTTCTGTCACTGACTGCTTGTCATATTTTATAACACAATTAAAAAGGGTATGTTTTTCAATAGTTGTGTGCAATATTGAAAAGCTGGGGGCATCTCAAAACAGAAGCAGTACTTCAAATGGTTTATCACTCAAGGACATTCTCCACTTATGAATGAAATTTCACTATTTATGACCTTGAAATTTAGCAAGTAAAGGGTTTTATGTAGTGAAGACACTACTTGTAAGGGGCAGTAAATGAAATCAAAGTCAGAAAAGACTATATAAAATGTTGTACTTGCATTCTATGATGCGTATGAATGAGAGACATGCAAGATTTTCCTGGTTTTCTTCGGGTCTCAGTACAAGGTCACCTATTGACCAGGAGTCAGACAAAGAAAAGCAGATGCCTTGTCCAGACAAGGAGAAGAAAAAGATGAACCTGTGCAGCTCCTAACATCTTATTGTCTATTTGTCTGGTGCAAGATATTCTCAAATGTAAATGTATGTAAATGTAAATGTATTGGCATTTATATAGCGCACTACTTACCCGTAGGGTCCCAAGGCGCTTCGACCGCTGCGAAACCCTTCCTGGCTTCCCTGAGAGATGGTCCCTTAATGGGTATCTCCAGGGTGAGACCAGGCATCCCCGGCGGTCTGGTGGGGCCGTTAGTGAAGATGAGGCAAGCTAATGCCCAGAGTTGCCGAGTGTGATCGCTGATCAGAGTGGGCACCGAGGCAAGAGAATTATCGAGTCCGCTGACCCTGGTCCAGAAACCTGCCGCGCCGGGAATCGAACCCTGGTCCCGGGCCGTCCTCTGCTCTCGGGTCTGCCGCCTCTAACCAGTGAGCCACACTACTTTATTAACCAATTTATGAATCAACAACCAGATGTACGATCATTTTAAGTGGTTGTAAACAGAGATTCGGCCATTTGCGACTGCTAAAAAGAGCTGTAGCATGTATCAACCCACTTTTGTGAGTCAGTAACCTGTTACCAATTCCCAAAATAGGATTTGCAAGTCGCTATTAAGGGTGTGCCAAGGGCGTAGGGGGAGGAACAATTGTTATGCGACTGCAATATGGTCACAAAACTATTGCAGATTACTGCTAAGTGCATGATGATGGTAAGCCACTCACAAACAGAAAGGAGCCCCCATGGATCCCCAACCCTTTGTGATTGGTGGTGGAAACGTTTTTAAGAGCCGGCAGTGGTCCCACAGACCACTGCCTACTCTTAAAAAATAAAACTGAAATGTCTCATTTTTGTTTTTGAAACACATCATGTTATCCTTTAAGGAAAGTGGGCTGCATTTAAAATAAAAAAATGCTTTATTTCAAAATCAAACAAAGATATAGGTGTCTACTGTCCCCAGCAGGCCATCATTTCCTGTATTACTGCCCATTCCCAAGGGGTCACAAATTGCTACCTGCCTCACGAATATCAGTGAGGAAGGTCATTTGTGACCCCATTGGGAATCGCAAAATGTGTCTGAGGTACATTAGTGCATTTCCCTTTGTGGCTCGCGAATTGCGAGTCCCTAGAATTCACGAATTGCAACTCGCATAAGCAAATGGTCTTACATCTTTCCTGCAAGTCATCTTTATGCAAGGACAGATTGACAGTGCCGGGGGCTGGAGAATTATTATAAAAAAAAGGGAAAAATTGGAACTTTCCTGTAAAAGAAGAATGCACTTTATCTGCCATATCAGGAGTTGCATTTGAAAATAATGAACTGGTGTTATGGCTCTTGCTTTGCAGGATGTCCTGGGCTAAGCAGAGGGCTATAGTTGCTACAGAGGAAATGTTGATGACCCAACCTGGCCAGATAAGAATAGAGCTAGAACAGATCAATCTAAGCTTATAGGAATACTGCAACAACTTCCAATACCAACTCTCCCATGGCCCATTACTTCAATCGATTTTGTGGAAGATTTACCTTCATCACAAGTGTTTAACACATTTTTTGTTGGTTGTGGATTATTTCATCAAGATGGGACAGGTTGTACTCATGAAAGGAGTGTCTGCACCAGTATACTTGGCCCTGATTTTTCTTCATACTATATTCAAGTTAATATCCACAGACTGATGAGCAGACTGTCATGACCATAATTAACTGGTCACTTCAACATGGTCTTTATAGCTAGTGGATCTTCAAAGTCAGGGTATGGAGATAAAAACTTGATCTCAATAATTGTATTTTCTCCTACTGCACATGGTAATCTGTATTGTATTGTATTGTATTGAACAGGCTTCAGTTAGTACAGAATTCCTCAGCCAGAATCCTACAGGGCATTCCTAAGTTCACCTCCAGTTCCCCGTATATTCAACAGCTTCATTGGCTCCCCGTTAGGAGCCGGACAAAATTCAAGGCATTGTGTATTGCCTATAAAGCCATTAACAACTTAGGCCCACAGTTTCTCAAAAACGCCCTCTGCCCACTAGAAAATCTAAGAACGCTTCGTTCCTCCTCAGCTCATCTACTCAAAGTCCAACGAACTAAAAAGGCCAACTGGGGTGACAGATGCTTCGTGATCTCCACAGCCAAACTTTGGAATGCACTCCCCCTCTCCATTCAAACGGCCCCAACGCTCATTAGCTTCAGGCAAAAATTGAAAACCTGGCTTTTCCCACATTAAAAATCTGCCATTGCTATTGTTCTGTTTACTGAGCGCCGAGACACCCCCGGGTAGTTGTGCGCTATAAAAGTTGCCAAAAACATAAACATAAACATATTATAACTGACCTGCAAAGCAAATAATTGTAGCAACTATGAAAATCTCTTGCAGCAACATTTCTTTTGGATGCAACTTACCGCTCAAGGCTGCTCCATTGATTATTGGAAAACAAGGCTTATTGACATTAGAAAATAAGGTCATGCGAGATAGAGAAACGCCTATTGACTTTAAAAAACAAGGACATGAGATCAAACAGTGTCAAAATCAAGGTCATGAAAGATTAAACAAGGCTTTTTGACTCTAGAAAAAAGATTGTGTCAGATTTTGGGTTTTAAACCCCACCAATCGGACCATGCCTTGCTAAGCAAAAATGGTCCTAACTTGCCAGGAGGAGTTTCTGGTCTAACGCCTGGAGACTCTTGAATTTGTAGAGATTGCCTGAGCTATAAGCAAGATTTCTGTAGAACCCCGTAAGTGGGCCTTTTGAGACTCAAATTGAACCCTGTTAATTAATCACGGACTTACATAAGAAATGAAAGCTTTTGATTTAAAATCAGCCCTAAGAATGAAAGTTTTCCACTAGTTTGGGTAGAAAAACTATTTAAGCTTGGTCATACCATAATGCCCTTGTTAAGCAACAGGAACTGAACTCCTTGAAAGAAAAAGGGTAAAAGCTCAGGGAAGATGAACTGAGTATAAAGACAATTGAATAAAGGTTACCACAGTGTCAATGATCCTTTAGCAACAATAGAGAGAGACCTCAAATTGGCAGAAAAAGCAAAATGTTTGGAAAGCAACCTGCACAGGTACATCAAGCTTTTAAATTATCATTTCTATTTATAGAGAGAAAGGGATACATTACATAGAGAAGTAACCATAATGTATGTGGTTTCTGCTAGATTCTTCTGAGAACAAGAGAACACTGAAGAGATACACAGCTCAAGTTAAGAAGGTGCTCAGTGGTCACAGATACAAGAGGACTGTATAAGTTCCTGGCAACATCTCCCAGTTGTTTTGGCTCACTTTGCTTCTGGCAATTCCCCACCCACCATATGTCTCACTTTTATTTTCTCCTCACTTTGGTTCCTCATCCCCTTTTCTCTCCTATTGCTCTTCCACTTGCTCCTTTGATTTCCATCGCTCTTCCATTTGTTCTACCATACCTTCCCTCCCGTACCTCTGTATTATTCCCCTTTTGAAAGACCTGCTGATAAATTCCGTCATTGCAGGTTCTCGAGTGGCTTTGGTATTCGTCAGTTCCGGTACTTTTGCAGCTATATTGCAAGATCCTTGTGCTGCCTTCCCCTACATCTCGGTACAAAAAGGGGGTGGTGATGGACGGAGCATCTGAATCAATCAAACACTCACACCCAGTCAAAAGATCTGGGTTTAATCCATCACCGTTCTTTAGCCCACTCTGCCACCCCAGTTCAGACATGGCTATATGCAAATCAGTCTGACCCTGTCCCTCATGGGAACAGTCCACCCCGAACTGCAGGGCTGAAGAGGGCTGGAATGCCAGAAACTGGTCCTCGGAAGCTTGTTTCCGGTCCAGAGAAGACATGGCTTGGCAGTTCAAGCTGGACTGTTCCCATGAGGCACAGGGTCAGACTGATTTGCATATAGCCATGTCTGAACTGGGGTGGCAGAGTGAGCTAAAGAACGGTGATGGATTAAACCCAGATCTTTTGACTGGGTGTGAGTGTTTGATTGATTCAGATGCTCCGTCCATCACCACCCCCTTTTGTACCGCTTTTGGCCGCCAAAAGTGTGGTAGGGTATGCTCAGACGTGATTCCCTTGCTCACTTTGCCACTGGATTCCAGCAAGCCGGGCTGAAGACGGCTGGAATGCCAGAAACCGATCCTCAGAAGCTTGTGTCCGGTCCAGGGAAGACATGGCTTGGCAGTGCGGGCTGGACTGTTCCCATGAGGCACAGGGTCAGACTGATTTGCATATAGCCATGTCTGAACTGGGGTGGCAGAGTGGGCTAAAGAACGGTGATGGATTAAACCCAGATCTTTTGACTGGGTGTGAGTGTTTGATTGATTCCGATGCTCCGTTCATCACCACCCCCTTTTGTACCGTTCCCCTACATCTCAGCAATCTTGAGTTATCTCTTTGACATATACAGCTTAGGGCAAAATCGGGTAGAGCTGGGACCAGTCCTGGTGTTCCCTCGCTACATGAGGGGTACACCATAAAAGCCTCCTGTACAATAAATTGAGTGTTAGTTGGTTTATACGGCTCTCATATTGCTTTTCTATCTCTGTGGTCCTGAAGGTTACCAAGCAGTGGATCTAGAACTATCCTAGCCTGCAGTCAGAATCATTCTGAACCAGTGTCTTTTGTGTCTTTGTCCTTCTCCTATTCTTTTTAAGGTTCCTAACCAATGCATTAGTATCCAGTAACTGGGTGGACAGGTGAACAATTGGTATTGTCAGCTTTTTTCTCCTGGGTTATTTGTTTTTCTATTCCTGACATTAAGCTCCAAAGGCTTCGGTGTGGGATTAAATGGTTCAGTAGAATAATCAAACAGGTCTGTACAATGAGGTCCACTGAGATGAGCACAAATGTAACTTAATAGAGTGTTTAGGTATCCCAGGATTTAAATGCTATAAAAAAAAATAAGGTATTGTTCCAACTAAGGTTCTTGAATTTCAGAAAAGGAAAGGTTTTCTGTTTTTCCACATACTTCTAAGAATAAAAGAACTCTATGTATTCCAGGAGTCCACTATACTTTCCGAGTAGACTCCCGATTCCGGTTTAAGTACCATGGGCCATATGTAGGTAGCTAAATACCGGTCGGTAACGGCCGAAATTCGGTAAATTTGCCATAACCCACTGGTATTTAGGAATTTGAGATGTAAGAGGCCAAAAGTAAGAATTCAGTAAATATGAATCGGTAAATACCAATTCATCAATACCGAATTCTAAAATACCGAATCCATATTTGCTGTATCCTTATTTACCGAATCGGTAAATAAGAAATGGTAAAAATGAGAATTGAGATGTAGGTAACTTGTAAAATACTGAATTTCATGAAATTCGGTATTTAAGCGTCGGTAATTACCATGAATTGAAAGCAGGTGTTAACCAGGTGCAGGCCATAAAACAGGCCCCAAAATGCAACAGTGTGATCAGAATGGCGGCATTCTATGTGATAGCAAGGCGGCTACGGCTACAGGCAGCAAGAGAGAGGCACTGGAGACAGGAGGAGCAAGTCTACAGACAGCGGATCATACTCTTCCAACTGAGGCACAGATCCATGAAAGGTACAGGCTACAACCCCACACCATCCTGGACTTGATAAGGGAGCTGCACCCACTCCTGGAGCACCCAACACCAAGTGCGCACGCCATACCACCACATGTGCAGGTGCTCTGTAGCCGACACCTGCTTGCATCTGGCATTTACCAGGGGGCGATAGCTGTGGTAGATGGGGTGTCCCGGAGCTGCATGTTCTGTTTCTTCAGGAAGTTCCTGGAGGCCATGATGCAGAGAATACATCATTACATCAGCTTCCCTGACACATATGCGGAACTGTTGAAGACAAAGAGTGACTTTTACCAAATGGCAGAGTTGCCACATGTGATCGGCTGCATTGATGGCACACACATCCCAATTTGTCCACCTGCAGCCACAGAGTACATCTACAGGAACAGAAAGTCCACACACTCAATAAATGTGCAGGTAATCTGTGATGCTGCCAACATAATCACAGACATCATGGCCAAATTCCCAGGAAGCACCCACGACTCCTTCATCTTCCAGAACAGTGGGATCTACACACACCTGACAGCGGAGGAATTTTGAGAAGGATACCTGCTAGGTAAAAAACTGTGACACACCCTGATAGATACTGCAGATGTAGGTGTTGTTGTGCATGGGACTAATGGCTCTCTCTTTTCCACATAGGCGATAGTGCATATGCTGTCCGCTCGTTCATCCTGACACCCTACCTGAACCCATCAACCCGAGTGAGAGACGATACAATGTGGCACACAAATCTACTCGCCATGTCATGGAGTGCACCTTTGGGCTGTTAAAAAGCAGGTTCCGCTGCCTCCACAAAAGCGGAGGCGCACGTCAGTATTCACCCCTCATCTGCTGCTGCACAACCTTGCCACTAGGAAAGGAATATCAGTAGAATTAACAGATATTGAGGACAATGATAATGAAGATGCACAGCCTGAGCCCAACACAGCAGGAGTGGCACATGCAACAGATGGGAGACAGAGACGGGCAGAGATCACACGCAACTATTTCTAAGTAAGTAAGGAGACACAGCCCGGCGTTGCATGTTCATGACGTAGTTTAATACCTGGTCACTATGACAAAGAACAAAAGGCACACCATGCCAATCCAAATGCTGACAACCTTAATAGGAAGTCATGGGTTACTGCACCCTAAATATGTACAAAAATGTGTGGGCTGCATTAACGTCTGTTCCCACGCACAACTGTGCTGGATGCCTGCAGCTGCCCTTCCTCACTGTCTGCTGATCCAGGGCCTGCAGCATGCTGCCTGCTGCTTCTCTGTGTGTCTGGGACAGGGGGGGTAATGCTGCTCCTGCTGGTGGTCTTATCACTCTCCCCCACAACTAGTGCACCAGCGTTGGCTGACTGGGTGTTCAGCAGCACTTCCAGTGCGGTTGTCACCTTCCCCATCCCCCTGGTGACATCAGTGCAACAGTGCACAAGCCCCTCCTGCATTGCCACGGAGCGCCTGCAGAGCAGGGAAGTGGCAGTTGGCAGGCGGTTCACTGCCTTGGTGTGCTGCTCCATGTACTGCCTCTCCTTGAACCTTCTGGCCCAGTACTCGTCCAGTTTGTCACAGAGTACCATCAAGGACTGGGACATGTCCCGCATTCCCTCTGCCATGTCCTTGATGCCCTCCGCCATAGAGCTGATGCCCCTGTCAATATTGACCATGTTCTGGTTTAGGTGCCACATTTCTCTTTGCACTGATTGTATCGCCTTCCTCAGCAGGCGCTGTACTTTGACCATACTGGCCTCCAGCCCTCCGAAGACCCCATCACCCTGCCGAGTTGTGCTGCGCTCCCGGGCCCTGCGGCGTCTCGCACCTCTGTGCACACCCTCAGAGGTGGACTGCAGCCCACCATTTGTTTCCTCCAGTGGAGCACTTGGTGTGTCACCCTCCCTTGTGTCCTCAGAGGACGACTCCAGGACATGGAAAATGGCAACAGCATGCCTCCTGGGCCTTACCACTACAGGTGATGTTGATGTTGGTGAGGCTGACTGTTCTTGTGAGGCTTGCTGTGGTAGAGATTCCATCATCAGTGTTGATGCTGGCTCTGCTGTTGTGGCTGGCTCTGGTAGTGCAGCTGATTTTGGAAAAGGGGGTGGTGATGGACAGAGTTTCTGAATGATGCAGAATACTCTTACCCAGTCAAGAGATCAGGGCTTGATCCATCAACGTTTTTTAGCTCACTGCACCATCCCAGCTCAGAACCTGGCTACATGCAAATTAGTCTGTTCCTGTCCCAGTGCATGATGGGAACAGGGCAAACTAAACTACCAAGCCAATTCTTATACTGGGAAGGAAACAAGCTTCCGCGGACCGGTTTCTGGCATTTAAGCCGTCGTCGGCCCGGCTTGCTTGAATCCTGATGGTGCAATGAGCAAGGGACTCACGTCTGAGTATACCCTCCCACACAAAGTGTGGACAAAATTGATTTTGGAAAAGGGGGTGGTGATGGACAGAGTTTCTGAATGATGCAGAATACTCTTACCCAGTCAAGAGATCAGGGCTTGATCCATCAACGTTTTTTAGCTCACTGCACCATCCCAGCTCAGAACCTGGCTACATGCAAATTAGTCTGTTCCTGTCCCAGTGCATGATGGGAACAGGGCAAACCAACCTACCAAGCAAATTCTTATACTGGGAAGGAAACAAGCTTCCAAGGACCGGTTTCTGGCATTTCAGCCATCGTCGGCCCGGCTTGCTTGAATCCTGATGGTGCAATGAGCAAGGGTCTCACGTCTGAGTATGCCCTCCCACACATAGTGTGGACAAAATTGATTTTGGAAAAGGGGGTGGTGATGGACAGAGTTTCTGAATGATGCAGAATACTCTTACCTAGTCAAGAGATCAGGGATTGATCCATCAACGTTTTTTAGCTCACTGCACCATCCCAACTCAGAACCTGGCTACATGCAAATTAGTCTGTTCCTGTCCCAGTGCATGATGGGAACAGGGTAAACCAAACTACCAAGCCAATTCTTATACTGGGAAGGAAACAAGCTTCCTGGGACCGGTTTCTGGCATTTCAGCCGTCGTCGGCCCGGCTTGCTTGAATCCTGATGGTGCAATGAGCAAGGGACTCACGTCTGAGTATACCCTCCCACACATAGTGTGGACAAAATTGATTTTGGAAAAGGGGGTGGTGATGGACAGAGTTTCTGAATGATGCAGAATACTCTTACCCAGTCAAGAGTTCAGGGCATGATCCATCAACGTTTTTTAGCTCACTGCACCATCCCAGCTCTGAACCTGGCTACATGCAAATTAGTCTGTTCCTGTCCCAGTGCATGATGGGAACAGGGCAAACCAAACTACCAAGCCAATTCTTATACTGGGAAGGAAACAAGCTTCCGGGGAACGGTTTCTGGCATTTCAGCCGTCGTCGGCCCGGCTTGCTTGAAACCTGATGGTGCACTGAGCAAGGGACTCACGTCTGAGTATACCCTCCCACACATAGTGTGGACAAAATTGATTTTGGAAAAGGGCGTGGTGATGGACAGAGTTTCTGAATGATGCAGAATACTCTTACCCAGTCAAGAGATCAGGGCTTGATCCATCAACGTTTTTTAGCTCACTGCACCATCCCAGCTCAGAACCTGGCTACATGCAAATTAGTCTGTTCCTGTCCCAGTGCATGATGGGAACAGGGCAAACCAAACTACCAAGCCAATTCTTATGCTGGGAAGGAAACAAGCTTCCGGGGACCGGTTTCTGGCATTTCAGGTGTCGTCAGCCCGGCTTGCTTGAAACCTGATGGTGCAATGAGCAAGGGACTCACGTCTGAGTATACCCTCCCACACATAGTGTTGACAAAATTGATTTTGGAAAAGGGGGTGGTGATGGACAGAGTTTCTGAATGATGCAGAATACTCTTACCCAGTCAAGAGATCAGGGCTTGATCCATCAACGTTTTTTAGCTCACTGCACCATCCCAGCTCAGAACCTGGCTACATGCAAATTAGTCTGTTCCTATCCCAGTGCATGATGGGAACAGGGCAAACCAAACTACCAAGCCAATTCTTATGCTGGGAAGGAAACAAGCTTCCGGGGACCGGTTTCTGGCATTTCAGGTGTCGTCAGCCCGGCTTGCTTGAATCCTGATGGTGCAATGAGCAAGGGACTCACGTCTGAGTATACCCTCCCACACATAGTGTGGACAAAATTGATGTTGGAAAAGGGGGTGGTGATGGACTAAGTTTCTGAATGATGCAGAATACTCTTACCCAGTCAAGAGATCAGGGCTTGATCCATCAACGTTTTTTAGCTCACTGCACCATCCCAGCTCAGAACCTGGCTACATGCAAATTAGTCTGTTCCTGTCCCAGTGCATGATGGGAACAGGGCACCAAAATACAGAGCCAATTCTTATACTGGGAAGGAAACAAGCTTCCGGGGACTGGTTTCTGGCATTTCAGCCGTCGTTGGCCCGGCTTGCTTGAATCCTGATGGTGCAATGAGCGAGGGACTCACGTCTGAGTATACCCTCCCACACATAGTGTGGACAAAAATGATTTTGGAAAAGGGGGTGGTGATGGACAGAGTTTCTGAATGATGCAGAATACTCTTACCCAGTCAAGAGATCAGGGCTTGATCCATCAACGTTTTTTAGCTCACTGCACCATCCCAGCTCAGAACCTGGCTACATGCAAATTAGTCTGTTCCTGTCCCAGTGCATGATGGGAACAGGGCAAACCAAACTACCAAGCCAATTCTTATACTGGGAAGGAAACAAGCTTCCGGGGACCGGTTTCTGTCATTTCAGCCGTCGTCGGCCCGGCTTGCTTGGATCCTGATGGTGCAATGAGCAAGGGACTCACGTCTGAGAATACCCTCCCACACATAGTGTGGACAAAATGGTAGTGCAGCTGCCTTTGGTGTTGGTGCCGCTGGTGGTTGAGTGCTGTGACCGGCACCTGTGCTGGCATCCTCAGTTCTTCCCTTACGGGGTGCCCTTCCCTACTTCTCCTGCACAGTCCTGCAGAATGACTCTCTTGTGGACAGATATGGACATTAGCTCTCTGCATTTCAAAATTAAATTACAATCCTGTCACATTATCTCAATGTCCTCTTCTGCTTCTGACTGATGTGTGTGGCAAGCCTTGTTGTTCAGTGTGATGACTGTTATGATTGGTGTTTCACTGACTACATCTCCCACAATGCATTGCTGGTGTATTCCAAAACCTGTACTGGAGTGTGAGTCACACAGCCACTTTGGGGAATGGGGATAGGGAAGGGGGGAGGATTGCTGTGCATGTTTCTCATCTTGTTTTGTGGCAGCTGTGGCTGAGCTGTCTGCATCCCCGATTCCAGACTCACTCTCGGGCTCCAGGGTTGACTCCACCAGCTGCTCCAGGTCAGTGAGGGCAGGTGCCCTGCTCCTTCCTCCCCCTGTGACACTGGCCTCTTTTCTCTGTGCAGCCAGCTTCTTCTTGGTAATGATCCGAAGATCATACCACCTTTTTTTGAGGTCATCTATCTCACGTGGGTTCACCCCAATGGCATTCACCTTTGCCTGGATTGCCAGCCAGGTTTTCCTCTTCATAGCCTCTGCTACCTGCAGGGTCTGTTTGCCAAAAAGCAGGGTGTGGTGTTTCACCACCTCCTCCACAAGGACCTCAAGCTCACTTGCACTGAACTTCATCTTCCTTTTTCTTTCCGCTCCTTCCCTCTCTGATTCATTGGTTGCCATCCTGCAGTTCTCCTCAGCAATGTTCAGCCAGTGGCTCAGTTGCTCCCAGCTCTCCAGAAGGTTCTGATTGTCTGCACCTGCATGGGTGTGGCCACTTCCTGGTTGTGGGGTGGGGTGGATGCACAGGATTGGTTGAATCCTCAATTGCTTGTATTTTGAATCTCCGATTTGGTATTTGCCGATTCTTTATTTACCGATTCGGTAAATACCGAATAGGTACACATTTTCCAAGTTTTCCGATTCGGTAAATGTTACCGAATTTTTTCCTAAATCTCATTTACCGATTCCGGAATACCGATTCGGTAAAATTTGGTATTTAGGAATCGATAAAATATATTTACCTACATATGGCCCTGAGTTCCATAAAGTCAAAAGAGCAGACTTTGCTCACATCCTCACTCGCTCATTCAGATACTCACTCAATCACTGACTCACCAATCCACACACCAAAAGGTGCCTGCAATAAAAAATATATATTTCGAGTTCAGTTGGGATGAGGTCTCAGAAAGCTAGACCTTAATATCAATATGATTACAGTGGTTCTAGCCTGTTTTAGGAGCAATAAGGAAAATAAATGAAAACCTGGGCCTGTACTTCATGTATGTCAATGCTACACACATGAGTTGTACTAACATTTTCTGAGAGTTTGGATATTCTTTCTGCATCCTGTGTCCTTTTGTTTACCCAGGGCGAGCAGAACATTAAAGCTACACCGTGCATTGACGCCGAAAAGGAGTTAAAAGCGCCATTTATTTACTACTTTGATATAGGAACTGATAGCATGCATTTCGAGGCTTCATTCTTTTATGTCCAAGCGCTTTCGTTTATTTGTTGGCAAAGGTTAGATAACAATCATTATACAAGGCCCATATTTATTACATAATAAGTGAACATGTAGTCACGCTCACACTTCTCTGAAGAGTGCAGTTTTACAAGTGATTCTCGCATCTGCTGACCAGATCTTCCAAGCAATAAAAATAAATGTGCCTTGAAAAATATTTTCAGCTTATTGATTGATTTAGGAATGTAACCTCTGCGATTGCCAGCTCAAACTTTGCTTAAAAAGGCGAATCATTTAACCACATTTTAGCCTGAATAAAGTTTAATGTATTTGGACACACAGGTTTCACTTCTTTTCCGTATTAACTTAAGAATGAGTACATCTAGTAAGTAGTGAAGAGATTTCACCATAAAATATACATATATAATGCACAAGTTTGCAAGCTATCAATGTAATCGTCTGGAAAGCATAGTGCGTTTGTAAGTCATGATTGTAATAATGAATTACACACAACCATGTGGCAAAATGTGCAAAAAGAATTGTGTTTAAGATAACATAAGTATTTTCAAAATATATCTTTTAACAATAGCAAGCATACTGTATCCAAAAAATAAACTCAAACTCAGCTGGTAAACACCTTATATTGAAGGAAACTCAGGCGAACTGTCTGAGTGAACTGTGCGCACTACTAGAGGTACATTTTTCAAAACTTTTGTTTTGATATCAACTTCATTAATACTGTTTCAACATGATTAATTGAAAAAACAATGATCAGATATCCATAAATGATTCATTGATTCATTACAAAACATGTTATCAAACAATACACAGTTAAAATCAATTGATGAAACTTATCCATTATACATAAACATGAGCATGAAGAACAATCTTCAAAGTTTTAAATTTGTTGGCCAAAGGGAGCACGTAAGGGGTTACATACAGCAATAGACACAATAAACACATTCAGGCATGATGTCATGGTTCTTTATAATTTGAACATGTTCTGACAGTAGCAAGGCACACATGGGAAGGGCTTGATTGTTGATGAAGTCATTGTAATGAACAATCTTCTGTTCAGATCACGCATGTGATAGACTTTGAGCAATTGTTCTAGGACTTGAATCATGTTGATCACATCAGACTTTAAGCAATTGTATTACAACTTGAATTAGGTTGATCACCACAAACATCATGTTCATGTTATTACTATGTACTTGTCACTGTATGTATGATACATTGTATTTTTTTTAGTATAATTGATAATTTTCATGACACCTCTTATTGGATCAATCTTCGTCTCCATGCTCTGTTCACAGTGCCTCTAAGTGGTGGCACCATTTTGTTAAGAAGTTATATTGGCCGAGTACGGCATATCTTTTTTTTCTCGCCTTTTGGCATGGAATGGTATTCATTATTATCATTATTATTGTTGTTTCTCACAGTCGGATTTAGTTTACGGATATTATTTGAGTGCACTGTGGTTAGACGCGGTATCTGGAATATTCCCCTTCCAATATGGACGCAATTGAATCCTACTCACTTTAACTATATTCAACTAAGGTGGAAGCATCACGTGTGAGCTCGTCATTATAGTTACCGGCACTATTAGAATTTCAAAGCATCAGGCAGCAACTTTACGATCCTGTGCTGATGCCGCCTATACGAATGGGAGCCCTTTTAAGATTTTTGGTAAGCTCCATCACGGGCGTATAGTTATATTTATTTCACCATTTTTTAGGCGTAACCACATGTTGAAGCTTGGTAATTTTTTCACTGGGTTTTACTTGTGTGTCATTATCAGGCAGCGTCCTGACAACATTAGATACTTACGTTGCTTACAGGCCGAACTCCTCTAGTTTTGGTAAGCCCTGTTGCAGCATATTTTCTCTATATCTTTTTTAAAGCAAGTGTAGTGTCTCATTCACAGCAAGTTGTTGCGTTGTTCATAGGCACCCCGATGACAGCGCATATCCTATAGACCTCATCATACATTCTTGACGCTGTCCTTGTGACAGTAAGTACTCTTTGGGGACTACCATGTACACATTTTACACACTCATGTACGTTGTGTTTGGTATGAATGATGGGCATTTTTTATATCCTTCACGGTCCACAATGGTTGGGCTTTTGTATTACAGTTGAGCTATCTATATTTGTTGAGACATTGTCCTCCTCTCCTTGGATTACCAGCAAAAAATGTACCTACAGTAGTGTACACAGTTCACTCAGGCAGTTCGCCTGAATTTTCTTCATATCTATTCAAATGTAAGACGAGCACCCCAGAAATACTGTGTACCACACAATAGCAGTTAAACTGGGATAAACTACAGTCAATCACATTGATATCCCCACTTTAAAATTATTCGGTGTGCATCGTTAGCCATTGTTTTGAAACACCTTATATTACCTATCGAAAAGCAATACATCTTTGTCACCACAAAGCTTCAGAAGATTCCACCAATTAAAGTCTGAAGTAACTCTCAAGCAGCCTTTACGTTTCATGATTAACTAATTGCACACATTTACATCTCTTTCAGGTAGCAGGCCCTCTGGGTTTTAAAATCGGAGGAGGACTACGAGAAGAACAGAGATATCAATTGGCTACCTGCCTGGAGCAGGTAGCCACTTGGGTGGACCAATCGTTCCTCAAACTCAATGGGGACAAAACGGAGCCAATGATACTCGGAAATAAGGCAGAGACACACACAAACATAAGTTGGCCGAGCAGCCTTGAGCCCCCCCCCCCAGCCCAAAGAGAAGATTAAAAGCTTGGGAATCTGGCTAGACAGTTCGCTCAAGATTGACCATCAAGCAGTGCTGGCAGCAGCCGCATACTTTGGCATCCAAAAACAGCTTAAAAAGATTCTACCACTTCTCCCGGCCCACCAGGTTATCACTTTTTATATTGTATCTGGAACCTTATATAGTTAGGATTATAAATTACCAGAACCTTTCACCTGTCAGTGTTCATGGGGTTAGAGTGCCACTAAATGCCATATACTAACAATGTTGCTATAAATTCCTCCAATGCCATTCTCAACATTTCTGTTGTAGAACAGGAGGCATTAGATTTTGGCAAGCCTTAATAATACAAATTGAATCAGAATAATGAGCAAATTATCATGAATATTATATAATTGCACCAGATGCACGGATGACTTCCTCTGCAACTTATTTAGGCATTGCTGTTTCAAGTAACATGCAAGACGTCTTTAAGCTCAATTATGAGATGTTACTTGATAAAACTATTATATTAATGAAGCTATTATATTAATGAAGCTGTAACATCGGCTCCCTATTTCTGTAAATGGGAGATTTAACATCATTAAGATGAATGTGCTCCTGAACTTTCTCTATTTATTTCAAGCTATTTCTGTCCGTGACCCTCACTCTTTTTTCAAACAATTAGACACTGCAATTGAGAGCATTTTTGTGATGCTACCAGAGAGTCTGATGGGCTATTAAATGGCTTAAAACATAATTGGAAAAGGGCAGATTGGCCCCACAGGACTTCCACTATTATTACTGGGTTGTCTTGGAGAGCATATTAATTGTTTGGCATCAGAGAAGTTTGATCATAAAATACTTTACATTAATTGAATCTGCCTGGGACAGAGGCATGCCTGCTTTTCCAGATGTTACTCCAACTATTTCAAGTTTGATTTAAGGTGGTGGAGAAGGCATGGATTGGGGAAAAATATAATTTCAGATTAAGTCACCCTTAAAAGTCTTTAAGAATAATCTGCTACCTCCCATTTACTTTGATTTTTCTTGTTGGGTATTTTGGGTCTTTAAAAAATGGGACACTTCCACTCAATCAATACAATTTGCTCTTTTTCTGATTTACCAGGGTAGGTTGCACTTGTATTTTCAGATGCATGCCTTTCTAGTTAGTCAATCAAACAGTGTAGTCAGGAGACATAATTTGTTGGATCTCATGTTTAAGGGAAAAGATCAAATTGGTTTTCGAAGGCTATACAGTTGATTCATTGAATCGAGGGAAAATGTTCTGGAAATACTGGCTAATAAAGGGTCTAGCCAACTGCGGCTAGAGGTGGGCCCCCTAATGATTGCCTCTACAGTTATTACACCCTCAAATCTATTAATATCAGCCAGGTTGAAGATGCAGCAATATGAACCAATTCCAATGCCATACTATACACCGGAGCGTGTAGCTAAATAAGTCGTTGAAAATATGGTTAGTATTTGCTGCCCCAGAAGTGGATTTCCAGCGGTAAATACCTGTCACAAGTTTATAGTCTATACCGTAATCCAAGGGTATTGGGAAGAAATGTGTCTTTGTCTCTAATAGGCTAGGGGTTAAGGTGGAAGTCAATGTGTTGAAAAGGATGCTTGGTCCATATTTGAGAATATCTCATTGCTTTATGCTGGTTTAACTTTTTTCCATCATTATTGCTAGAATTTGTATTGCAAAAGAATAGAGAAGACAGTCACCACCCACTATTGACTCCTGGCTTGTCGCAATGCGCCACTATTCTGACCCGGAAGACACTGGATTGAAAACTAAAGGGAGAAAGGGACAATTAAGGCATCTTTGTATTTGGGGAAAAATGCTTGTGAGTACGGAATCATAACTCCAATCTTCTCTGCGGCAATTATATCTGCTTGGGTGATGTTATCTTTCATGCCCTATGTGATTAATTACTGTGTAATTAATGGCCCTATCTGGGATGTGATGAACACCTGTTTAAACTTGATTTCTCATTTGGTGTTTAAAGTATATTTCGTATGAGTTCTGGACCAGCTCTGAATAATATAATCAAAAAGCTATAATATAGTGGCCCACAAGAGTACAGGGTGATCAGGTTAAAAAGGGGATGGTATTTTGACTTTGTATTAGCTCTTCATTGGTGCTGCAGCTGATTACAGATATCGTGGTAAATCAAAAAGAGAAAACATCTGTTAGGCGGACCGGGAGGGTCGGCCGAGGATAAGGGGAGAGGTCTCCGGGGAGAGCCGTCTCCAGCAATCGTACAGACAAGTAACTTCCCCCCCACAGACGGACACCACACAAGGATAAGGTTTAACGATACTTTATAAGCAATTCTTCAAGTACGGTAAAATAGTACAAGGAGGTCTGGACTCAGGGGTCCCCTCGGTTCTAGTCTCTGGATTGGGAAAAAGGGTAGCGGGACAGTCTTGTTACCAATTGAATAGATGAAATAGCTCTCAATCCTCGAGCTCGGCGTTCTAGATGATCGGGCCGCGGCGGAGCCAGCAGGTCTCGATGAAGATGGTTGAAGGTAGCGACGGTCCGCGGCGGAGCCAGCAGGTCCCGATGAAGATGGTCGTTACAAACGGTCCGCGGCCACGCCAGCAGGTCCCGACGACGATGAAGGTTACGAAGGTTGCGGCAACGCCAGCAGGCAGGATGATAGTTCGCAAGGCAGGGCTACGGCAGCGCCAGTAGTCCGTCAAGGATGAGTTCTTCTCTGCGTCTCTCGACTCCAGGATACAACTGCCTTCCTGCTCTGGAGCTGCCCCAGTTATAGGTCTGGCGCCCTTTGATGTCCGGACCCTCGCACTTGGAGGTCGGGAGGTCCGGGATGAGGGAGTCCAGACACCCAGCAGGGGGGTGGAGCCAGCGCCCGGGGAGGCTGGGGGCGATCGTCACCTGGAGGGGGAGAGCCATCGACACCTCTTTCTCCCATTGACCTGCCAAGTAGTCCGCTCACCTCCTGGGTGGATGGTGGTGCCGGGATGTCGGGGGCCTGGCCAGGCCCAGGGTTAGGGTCGATCGAAGGCCACGCGGCCTCGTGGTGCAGTGTCCAAGATGGCGCCCAGGTCGGGCGCGAGGGCCGGTAGAGGATCGGGCCCATGAGGTCGAGATGTTCAGAGGCAGGGGTCCCAGAGGGGACGGAAAACGTGGAGTGGTGGCGTGTAACACTTGAGGGGCCGGGCTCGGGCCTGGTCGTGCAGAGGGGGAGCGGGCCCTTCATGTGGCCTGTCCAACATGCGTCCCCCCCAGCTGAAGGCGGGGAGAGTCACCCATCCTCTTGGGGACTCTCCTCGTCGAGGCGGAAAAAGCGTGACAGGCCATCCACGTTGGCGTGGTCTTGCCCAGGTCGATGTTCCACAGTGAAGTCCATCCCCTGTAGGGAGATGGACCAACGTAGTAGTTTCGGGTTTTCCCCCCGCATCTGCATCAGCCACTGCAGGGGTCGATGATCGGTCTGTACCCGAAAGTGCGTGCCGAAGAGATAGGGCCGGAGCTTTTTGAGGGCCCATACCACGGCGAAGGCCTCCCTCTCGATGGTGCTCCAGCGTTGTTCTCGGGCCAGGAGTCGCCTGCTGATGAAGGCCACTGGCTGGTCAAGGCCTTCGGGGTTCAATTGAGACAGGACCGCCCCAATGCCATGGTCGGAGGCATCCGTCTGGACGATGAATTCCCGGCTGTAGTCCGGGGCCTGGAGCACAGGGGCGGAGCACATGGCAGCCTTCAGTTGCTCGAAGGCTGCTTGACAATCTGGGGTCCAGTTGACCTTCTTTGGTTGGTTTTTGGATGTGAGTTCCGTGAGGGGCCCCACTATGCTACCATAGTCTTTCACGAACCGTCGGTAATAGCCTGTGAGTCCCAAAAAGGCGCGTACCTCGGTCTGGGTGATGGGGGGCTGCCAAGACTGGATGGCGGCGATCTTGAGCTGTAGAGGGGCCACCAGACCGCTTCCCACCTGGTGTCCGAGGTAGGTCACGGACCCCTGACCAATTTGGCATTTGCTGGCCTTGATCGTGAGGCCAGCTCGCTGAAGGGCCTGTAGCACCTCTCGGAGGTGGTGGAGGTGGTCGGACCAGTGGTGGCTGTATACAGCGATGTCGTCTAAGTAGGCGGCACTGAATCCTTCACGTCCTGCCAGGACCTGATTAACTAGCCGCTGAAACGTGGCTGGGGCATTCTTCATGCCGAAGGGCATGACCTTGAACTGATAATGGCCATCAGGAGTGGAAAACGCAGATCGTTCTTGGGCCCGGGATGTGAGGCCGATCTGCCAGTAGCCCGCCGTCAGGTCGAAGATGCTAAGGTAGCGGGCAGCTCCCATGCGGTCGATTAGTTCATCCGCCCGGGGGATGGGATGTGCGTCTGTTCTGGTGACCGCATTCAAGCCCCGGTAGTCGACGCAGAACCGGAGTTCCGGTGTGGTGCCGGGGCGGCCGCTTTGGGGACCAGTACTACTGGGCTGGCCCAGGGGCTGTCTGAGGGCTCAATGACCCCGAGCGTGAGCATTTTGGCCACCTCTTCTTGGATGTAGGCCCGTACCCGATCTGGTACGCGGTAGGCCCGGTGGCGGATAGGGGGACTGTCCCCCGTGTCCACGTCGTGCACACACCAGGAGGTGACCCCTGGGGTGAGGGAGAACAGGCTGGCGAACTGCAGCAGAAGGTTTCGACATTCTTGGCGTTGTTCCAGGGTGAGAGCCTCCGAGAGTCGGACCCCGTCCACGGAGCCGTCTTTCTCCCGAGTCCGTAGGAGGTCAGGGAGGGGTTCGGAGTCTTCCTCGGCCCCATTGTCTGTGGCCATCAGGAGGCTGAGTTCTGAACGCACGAAATGGGGTTTCAGTCTATTAGCGTGGAGAACCCGGAGGGGGTTCCGTGAAGATTCCATATCGATGAGATAGGTGACAGGGCCCTTGCGCTCGATTACCTTGAAGGGCCCCGTCCATTTATATTGCAGGGCGCATGGTTCGGTGGGGGACATTACCCATACTTGTTGGCCGGGTTCAAATTCGATGGAGGAGGCATTTTGGTCGTACCACCTTTTCATGTCCTCTTGACTGGCCTCCAAGTTTGCTTTTGCCATCTCCCTGAATCGTCGGGTCTGGTTGCGGAGGGTTAGGAGGTATTTGAAGACATCTGGAGGGTTCTTTAGAGGGGGCATTTCCCAGCCTTCTTTGACTAGGCTGAGCGGCCCTCGCACCGGGTGTCCATACAACAGTTCAAACGGGCTGAAGCCGAGGGATTTCTGGGGGACTTCTCGGTAGGCAAAGAGAAGGCACGGTAGTAGCACATCCCACTGGCGACGGAGGGGCTCTTCCAACCCCCCAATCATCCCTTTGAGCGTGCGGTTGAACCGCTCAACGAGTCCGTTTCCTTGAGGGTGATAGGGGGTCGTGAATCGGTAGGTGACCCCACACTGTTGCCAGAGGGACTTCATGTATTTTGAAATAAAGTTTGTGCCCCGGTCACTGACGACTTCCCGGGGGAATCCCACCCGGGAGAAGATCCCCATCAGAGCCCGGCCGACTACCGGGGCTGTCACAGTTCGCAGGGGAACAGCCTCAGGGTAGCGGGTGGCGTGGTCCACCAGTACCAGGATGAACCGATGTCCTTGTGCTGTACGGGGGTCGAGGGGCCCCACAATGTCTATCCCCACCCTCTCGAACGGGGTGGTGACCACTGGAAATGGTTGCAGGGGGGCTTTCAGTTTGCGGCCGCTCTTTCCACTGGCTTGGCACGTGGGGCAAGATCGGCAGTGCTGGAGTACATCGTTCCTCATTTTAGGCCAGAAGAAGTGGGTCACCAGGCGGCTGTAGGTTTTATCCTGACCCAGGTGGCCAGCCAGGGGGACATCGTGGGCCAGGTTTAGCAAGAAGTCTCTAAAACGGAGGGGCACTACTAGCACTCGACTGGCCCCTAACTCTGCGATTCTTTGTTCACTGTATAGCAGATCATTGTCCCAGTAGACCCAATGTGTTCCGGAAGTATCCCCTGCGCTCTGAGCGAGGGCTTGTTGGCGGAGTCCCTCGAGGGAGGGACAGGTCTTCTGTTCTTGGCAAAACTGCTCCTGGGTGGCCCCCCCTCGTGATGCCACTGATCCAGGCCGGAAAGGTCCGGAGGTTGAGCGAGTCCCTCGGGAGCTTGTTCTGGGGGGACGGCACGGTCGGTGTCTTCTACGGGAGCGACCGGGGGAGGAGGTGCCGGCCATTCAGGTTCTTCGGGTCGGGGATTGGCACGGGCGGCCATGGATCGGGTGGTGACGCACGCCCAGTCCGGGATGCCCAACATCCCCAGGTGTTCTCTTCGTTCTACGGCTGCCCACGGAGAGCTTTCAAGGTCATTCCCCAGGAGGCAGTCTACGGGAGCGTCATCTCGGACCGTCACCTTCAACATGCCGGAGACTCCTCCCCATTCGAAGGGGACGCAGGCCATCCGACACAGACTCTCCGAATTATCGGCTGAACGGACAGGGCAAAGAATGTTTGGTAGGATCTGTTCTGGGGTCACCAGGTGACAGCGGACGGCTGTTACACTGGCCCTGGTGTCACGTAGGGCTTCGGCCCGGCGTCCATTGATGCTCACCCATTGACTGTACTTCCGGGTGTTAGCGGGTAGGGGGACCCGCGGGACCATGTCCTTCCCCCCTAAGCATGCTAGAGCCATGGCGGCTGGCTCCCATTCTTGGTGTTCTTGCTCATATTCTTCTTGTTCCTCGGAGATCTGTTCTTCCCCCAGGGCAGCAGCAGCCACTTGGCGGGGTCTCGGGCTCTGGTTCTGTGGGCAATTTGGGTCGTTTGCGTAGTGGCCGACTCGCTGGCATCGGTGACACGTGACATTGGCTCTATATCCCGGTCGTGCCGGGGTGCTGCCCCGGTTGGCCGGGGGGGTGGTGCTGGTAGCGGGGGCGGCCGGAGCGTTGTCTCTTCCTCGTCCTTGGCCCCCTCCTCCTCCTCCTCGGGGACGGTGCTGACCGTGGTGGTTCCGGTTCTGTTCATAGGACCCATTTCGGCCCACTCTGGTGATTTCCCACCGGTCAGCCTCGGCTGCGAGCTGCCGTGGATCAGTCAGTTTGCTGTCGAGGAGGTGCTGCCGGAGCTCGATGAAGCAATTATTTGATAGATGCTCCCACACCATGAGATTGAAGAGTTGTTCGTAAGTTGTGACATTGCTTCCTTTGATCCAACCCTCGAAGGCTCGGCTGAAATAGTTCACGTATTCCACCCAAGTTGTACCCGGGATGCGGGTGCAGTCTCGGAACCTCTGACGGTACATCTCGGGTGTGAGCCCATAGCGGGTGAGGAGGGCAGCTTTCATGTGGTCATAGGAGGTCATCAGGTGGTCCGGGAGCTGTAGCAGGGCATCGCGGCCCTCATTGAGGAATCTCCCCCATAGACCGGCTCCCCAGTCGCTTCGATCGATCCGGTGGGAGGTCATAGCTATTTCGTAGGCCTTGAACCATTGTTGGATGTCGTCCTCTCGGAAGTATTCTCGAACGACATCCTTGGGGATGTGTACCTTCTTATCTGTTGCCCTTGGGGTGTGGGGTTGCTCGGGCACCCCTAATTCTTTGTTCTGCTTGCGTAAGTCTATCTCAGCTAATTTGCGCTCATGTTCATATGCCAGTCTTTTTTCCTCGAGTTCTCTTTGTCTCTGTTTTTCCTCTCTTTCTTCTCGGAGCCGCAGATGTTCTAAGTTCAGTTTCTGTTCGGCCAATTTGAGTTCACCATCCATTTTGAGCCGGGCCATTTCTAGTTCATGTAGTCGTGTTCTTTCTCGTTCCTGGATCTCGTCCTGCGAGAGACCCGTTCTTCGCTCCTCGGGAGCCGTGGTGTCTTTTTCTACTGCTGCGATATTTTGGTCCGGGGGTCTGACGGCCCCGGTTTCTGCCCACGACTCCAGGGCATGCTTGAAATCGTCTTTGGTACTTAGACCGGTGGTAGCGATACCTAGTTCGATGCAGAATTGTTTTAATTCACGATGGCTGTATTCTTCCAATTTCTCCATCTGAAATTTCTCGGTGGATCCGCTTTCTTTGGTTGTCATCGTGATTTCGTCGTGGGGTGAGCTACTCTCTGTACGATTATGCGGTGATTCGGATCGCGCCGCTGGCCACCAATGTTAGACGGACCGGGAGGGTCGGCCGAGGATAAGGGGAGAGGTCTCCGGGGAGAGCCGTCTCCAGCAATCGTACAGACAAGTAACTTCCCCCCCACAGACGGACACCACACAAGGATAAGGTTTAACGATACTTTATAAGCAATTCTTCAAGTACGGTAAAATAGTACAAGGAGGTCTGGACTCAGGGGTCCCCTCGGTTCTAGTCTCTGGATTGGGAAAAAGGGTAGCGGGACAGTCTTGTTACCAATTGAATAGATGAAATAGCTCTCAATCCTCGAGCTCGGCGTTCTAGATGATCGGGCCGCGGCGGAGCCAGCAGGCCTCGATGAAGATGGTTGAAGGTAGCGACGGTCCGCGGCGGAGCCAGCAGGTCCCGATGAAGATGGTAGTTACAAACGGTCCGCGGCCACGCCAGCAGGTCCCGACGACGATGAAGGTTACGAAGGTTGCGGCAACGCCAGCAGGCAGGATGATAGTTCGCAAGGCAGGGCTACGGCAGCGCCAGTAGTCCGTCAAGGATGAGTTCTTCTCTGCGTCTCTCGACTCCAGGATACAACTGCCTTCCTGCTCTGGAGCTGCCCCAGTTATAGGTCTGGCACCCTTTGATGTCCGGACCCTCGCACTTGGAGGTCGGGAGGTCCGGGATGAGGGAGTCCAGACACCCAGCAGGGGGGTGGAGCCAGCGCCCGGGGAGGCTGGGGGCGATCGGCACCTGGCGGGGGAGAGCCATCGACACCTCTTTCTCCAATTGACCTGCCAAGTAGTCCGCTCACCTCCTGGGTGGATGGTGGTGCCGGGATGTCGGGGGCCTGGCCAGGCCCAGGGTTAGGGTCGATCGAAGGCCACGCGGCCTCGTGGTGCAGTGTCCAAGATGGCGCCCAGGTCGGGCGCGAGGGCCGGTAGAGGATCGGGCCCATGAGGTCGAGATGTTCAGAGGCAGGGGTCCCAGAGGGGACGGAAAACGTGGAGTGGTGGCGTGTAACACTTGAGGGGCCGGGCTCGGGCCTGGTCGTGCAGAGGGGGAGCGGGCCCTTCATGTGGCCTGTCCAACAACATCCAATAAGGTTGTTCAAATATCTTGCTTCATCTTAATTTTGCTTCCAAGATTGTATTATTTATCATTTAGGAAAGTACAGCCTAAGCCAAAGTGTTTCATTCAAAAATGAACTTCTTTACTACTGTAATATAATACACAATATGCATATAAGTAAAAATTATAACTATAAATATATATACCTATTTTAAAATATAGAACATTTTCTACAAACCATACTACTTCACCATACAACATAATCATGGTGAATTGTATAATCATGTGGATTGCTTTATCTATAATTGCTTTTGAATATGACCTGTTAAGTGTCGGGTGAGGATGATATTGGAAACCAGTTTGGGATTACTGACTGTTATATTGATCATGGAATGTTTTGACAATGACATCTGTACTGTACTGAAAAGTCAGAACTATACAGAGTATGGATTATGGTGCACTATAAGCTCCTTGAGCACTAGTGATTAAAGTGATCATCATGTACGTTTTTCTGTTTTACACTTTGTTTTGTAAGTGCCAACATGGGGCACCGCCACTCCTGAATATACCGATTGGATTAATAAAGCACAAAAATAAAAAACTTTGGTTATAACAAGAAAAATCTAACTGAATGGAGAGGAATCTTGAAATACAGCCATACTGAATATATCTTTTTTCCTATTGGACTTGTGTAGAAAACATATCATGTTGAATTATTATGGTATGTGCCACATAAACTTATGAAGATGAGCATTGTAAGGGCTATAAGATCATTCTTTACTCTATTCTTTAGGTTTGTAACTGCATGTGTTTTGAGAATATTTATTAGACACTTGCTGTGACAGGACACTATTGGAAATGATTTTTTTTTTCCAATTTGTAAATCTTTGTTTAAGCACATATGATTATCTATGTTGTATGTATGGTGAAGGGGTGTGGTATGTAGATAAAGCTCTGTTTTTAATAATGTGTATATATGTTCATAGTTATCATTTGTATATATGTGTGTTTTGTGTATTGTATTAAAGCCCTGAAAAATTTAGCTATTCAAATGAAACACATTGGCTGAGGCTGCAATAGTTCTAAGTGATGAAGAATAGAATCTTGGAACCAAAATAAAGTAGAAACAAGAATTGAACAACCTTTGGACGTTTTCTCTTTTGGGTGCACAACTATATCTGTAGTACTATGCATGTCTGCTATGCAGAGATATCAGTTAGTGGCTGATACTATTTAGGGTGTTCACCAAATCTTCTATCGGTAAACAGTGTGGAAAGTGCAACTTTGTTTTCCTGGCCATGATTCTACGCTGCTTGCGTCATTCGGAAATGCATTATTTAATATAAATGTAACAACTGTACCCTACTGGTGAAACTGACACTCAATGTATTACACATAATGAAATGAAATCTCATCGATGCACACACTGAAAACATGAAAATGACATGCATAAGCACTCTCAATTTAGCAGCTATGTAGGTATTTATCCATTGTTATGCAATAGGACTTGTACAAAAGTCTTTAAAATAGGTACCTGTGGTTAATTTTAAATAATGCCAGATTATTTCTGCACTGGAAAGACTAATTTAATGTATGTTGAATGTTATTTCCTCACAAACATTGCCAAACTGATGCAAATATGAGATAGTAGTTGCATCAGTAATAATTGAGTTTTAATCAGTAAAAGCTATAAAAGATGTTCTAACTCTAGCCCTGGCTTTTTCCATTGACATATCCCAAATAAAGCAAGCAATGTTTGCAAAATCATTAGGTTTGATGCTTGTATGACACGTGGATCTGGCAAGTGCACACCATGTATACATCAATTCTATTGGTATTTCCAGTGGTCATTTGCTCAGTAGCAATGAGGAGCAAGCACAGACAAAGGTATCTGAAAATGAATGTTGCAGAAAGTAAAGCAACCCTTTTAGGTATTCACTACAGACGGCTTTAGCAGCCTGTTGTTACCTATTGTTTCCAATACATTACATATAAATAGAGTGGTTGTTAGGTCAGACCCTTGCTCAAGATTGGGTGACTCTGCTATCTGTCTCAGGTTTCTGCTCTTGAATTTAAGACATTCCTCCCTATTGTCTTTGTCCTGCTCTGGAGCATTTCAGTCTCACAGTATTCCACAATATTGAATTGTATTCTTCCACTCCTTACTTGAGGTGACACTTTTTTCTTTCTGTTTACACATGGCATGGTAGTGCATGTATTTCTTATGTTCCCCAGCATTACAACCCTCACAGGCCGCTTCTTGTTTCTTCTTTTTAACTCCCACCCCACTACATTGCTCCATTATTTATCCAGCTTCTTGAATGTCTCCCAATTTTTTAACCTCTCCTTCTCTGCTCATCTGTTGTTCCCTAGTGCTACCTATTCCTGTTTTTCTTAATGAAGGCACAAAAACGGCAAAGTGCTATTGTCCGCTCACTAACATTTTCATGCTCCATTCCTTTCCCTTTAAATCCTGTGACCTAGTTCCTTTGCCATCACTTCCACTATTTTGTTTCTTCCTTATATTCTGTATGCTGTTGATTTAGTTCAGGTATGTTGGATTAAGTTGCCTTTTTCCACTATGTAATCACACTTCAAAATTGCCCAATGATATTACCGATCAGTTGTTTTATGCATCTGAAAACGACTTTTGTCAGAGAATTCTGGTGGTTTTCTACTTTTTCCTGAAAATGTTTTCTTATCTTTGCTATATCATTTATGAAACACTGCTAACCTCAAATTTTGGACAACAGTAGATGGTCAACACAGCTATCAAAATAGGAAACTCGTTCCTTCCTCCAGTCTAAAACATTGCCAAAAACTTGCCACTGAGCTAAATCTGTACTTGGTCCAATTCTAAGAAAAAGTTTTCCTTTTCCAGTTGACAGTACAATACAACAAGGATTGACAAAAACAATATTCTCAGCCATTAATTTATTTCATTTTTTTCTGTTGTTGAAGCCATCATACAGCCAAAGTGAAATCAATACCAGCATATAAATGATATTGGTCAACATGAAGGATACATTTCAGAACATTTTCTTTAAGGAAATTATGAAACCATAGTATGCAATTTTTCTAAAAATCCAAACATCATTCATTAATTGAGTAGATACATAAAAGTATGACAGGACTAATCCTATTGTTATATTGTCTTATCAGTATAAACATTATTTTCTTGTAAAATTTGAAATTTCTAGATCTATAAACTATGTTAGTTGTTAAAAAGTTTGCCTTGTGATTTATACTAGTAAGTCAGAAACACATATGTCCTATTTCTTCACCCACATTTATGAGTTGATGTATCCGATATCAAATTGCACCTTCTAGAATAAAAATATATCTTAGAGCAAGTGCCTCTTCAATTGTACATATATTTCTTATTTGGGTAAACCCTGTCTTAAGTACTGGAGGTTCAGGATATTTCAACATTTTTGCAATAGTTAAATGTTCTACTTCCACAGCCATAAATATTATAATAGGCATGCATATGGGTGAATCAATATATTGCAAGCCAAACCTAATCCAAACATCACCAACGTTGCATCTAGATGAATTTCTTCTTCGAGAATGCTGGACAAGTACTGTGCAATGTACAACAAAAATGTACAGCTATTTTGGCATATTCATCTCATGACATCTAGGGTATGTATGTGTTGACTTTACATAAATCTTAAATAATTTGCAAGGGTATAATAGACATGATGAAGCATCACAACAGGATGACAAATATATTGGTATAGGTAAATGTCTTATAAGGCAAAGACGGTCAGGATCAGGGAATGAGGAGGTATGGGAGGTATGAGAGGTATGAGACGAAACAGAGCGTGAGGCATGCCTGGCAGGGAGAGAATTCAAGAAGTGAGACTGCAGATTTTGGAGGGCTGGTCAGTGGAGGCTCAGGACAGTATTAGATGAGCCTTCCAGGACAAGACCACTAAGAGACAAATCAGAGGGATGCTCTGAGGCAAGACCAGAGGTTCCAAGGGACTTTTACAACTATCAAAAACTGTTTCTAGTTGCCTCTCAACTGCTTATTGGCATGGCTCTCTTGACTCATGGTTCTCCCTCACTGTTTGCTCCTTGTTGCACCTTTGTTGTTTTCCCCTTCCTTTCTTTTTTTCCTCCACCTTTGTAGTTGTCTTCCTTGTTTGGCCTACTGGCTCTATGTCCTCTTATCCAACTGCAACAGTTTAGCTCTGAACCTACCTGGCTGGTTACTGAGGATCTCTGCACTCAAGAAATGTGGAACTCAGGCATGGGGGAACAGGCACTTAATAAAGCATTAAATCTGTCAACAAAACTCCTATCTAATATAACAGATGAAAACAGCTTATTACAAAGACGTCATGCCTGGACGGTGACTAATTAATATGGCACAAGGAAAACTCAGGTTAATTTATCAGCACATTTCTCAACCATTTTAAAATAACAATTTATGAATATACACTTTGCTATGTGGGAACAAAGGATCTGATCCCCTACTGGAAAGACCAACATCAAAATCAAGACTGCAGAATGTGCAATTACAAACATGAATCCCTATCATATATTCTCTGTGCATGTCTAAAGTAATTAAAAGAAAGAAAGAAAGATAATTTTGAAAGAAATATTCATTAACATGAACATACGAACATGTAGGGAAGACATAACCATCTGGTTAGGTGGGTCTTCGATTCTTCTGCTCTGCAGGAGGGTAAAAATCATAAACCTGTACCTAAGGGAATTAGGAAGTTATTCAGAAGACAATCAAACAACCTAATATACAGTTGTATGATGAAGATGGTTTTTATGATGAGTATGATGTTAGGGATGCAGCACTTTATGGACAATATAATCGGGTCTTGATCTTATTTATTGTAGAACAATGAACAAAGATTTTTATTCTTTTTATTAACACTTTTTATATGATGTTTTAAGAAATGTAAATTAACTTATATGGTGTAATGGTTTTAAAAGACCAAGCATTTGAATAAACTTGACTTTGACAACCTGTCTGGTGTGTTCCTCTGGTGCTTCCTCCTGTAGTAGTCATCTGGCTTCACAGCTGCAGCACCTCAACTCATCCACTTTCAAATCCTCAGGCTGTCTGTGTTGCTGTGATTACTGTTACTATTGGCTGATACCAGCACTTCCTTAGTGATAATTTGGTAAGTCCTAAACTGGAGTGAGGGTAGTGGCTGGAGGTGGTCTGTCTTGTATTAACTATCTCTTGTGTCCTTTAGAATGCACTGGGAAGACATATGCAAGTAAATGTGTATCTGAAAAATTACCATTATAGACTTGAACAATGGTTCACCTAGAATTCATTTATATGACCTTAGCAGAATGTAGTAGTAAAACCACTAATATGTGCTACCCTTATGGTGTTTTTATTTAGACCAGAAAAGTATTGTAACTAGATGTGTAGTGTGGTAATTAATTTGTAGATCAATTAGAAATTGTAGAAATGTCACATATAGTGTGCAAGAAGCAGACACATCCATGAATGTATGCTATGTCCCAAGATAAAAAAAACATGGAAGTGAATAGTTGACAATTTTGTGTACATACAGCAGCTGACATTGTGTGTTTCTAAAGCCCCACATATGCGAATCAATGAAAATGGCAAATTCTTTGGTATCAACAGTTTTTCAAATTTTTAGAAATGTTGAGTTCTCTCCAGAACAATGAGATAAAGAGGACACCTGATTAAATGGTAGTCATGAGATCATGATTGGTTGAAGAAACCAGGATGCATGAGAGTTCCAGTGAAACCCAAAATGGGATAGATACAATATACTCACTTAGAGCCTCATTATAATGTTGGTCAGAAACTAAACTGCCCGACTCCTTGTCGGATTCCTTTCCCAGCCGATCGATTATGATGCTTCTGAACACCGTTCAGAAGGACTACCATTGACTTCAATGGGAGCCTGTGTTGCGGTTTGCAACATAGGCTCCTAAGGGGAAAATGGGTGGCTGCGAAAAACCTTGCACCCTGTTGCAGGCACCCCATGGTGCCTGCCACACTGTGCATGGTTTTACTGGGGCCCCTCGACCCCAAACCAGAGGACTCAGGATGAAGGGGGGCCTGCTAGGGCCCCCAAAGCCAGTTTACGACAGCCTTTTCGTTTTGGAGAGATAGAGTCAGAAAGGCTGTTGGAATGCAAATAATCGATCAGTTGGAAACACTGTGGGTTGAGCTGTACAAATCAGCTTTGACCAACTCAGATTCTCCGAATAGAGCACAGGACCAATTCGGAATGACCAAACAGTTTCCCTTCTGACCGCGAGCATCGTAATCGGTCAGTCAGAATTGTTTCCGACCGAGTCGGACAGATGGGTTCCGACACAGTCTAGCGGAATCTGACTGTTGGTCGGAGGCTTTCTGACCAGCATCGTAATCAGGCGCTAAGTTGTGCATGCACCCTTGTGATGTCACAGTGGACAATTGATGTGCACTTCAACACTATGGATCGGCTAGTAGAGGACAAAGGCCCTCTTATTAATGGATATATCTTGTGTAAAGCAGGTACTGAATCCAGGTGGCAGTAAGCTAAATCAGTCCAAAAGTGGAAAGTGGGAGAATAGTGCAGCTTCACTATCTCCAGCAGTGAGTCCTTTCTAAGGATCCTGGAGAGGATTCACTGCCTAAAAAATATTGGGTTGTTGACCTTGGTTAACAAGGATTTGGGCAATATTGGATATGTTAGTTCCGACAAAAAATAAATAAATTGTTCCTCACTGCATCTTTGTGGTGCTTATACAATTTGTCTGGCATGTAGTCATGTGGCTCAATAGTATTTCTTAAATGCAGGGCCTTTGATTCTTACTTTTTCCCTATACAACCTTTTCTTATTGATTGTGGTAATTGTTTTCAAGTAAATAAAGCTAACAAACCTGGCTTCTATTTTTATAGAAAAATTGTCTGATATATAAATTGGAAGTTGCTAAAATAACAAAAAGAAGTTTCAAAAGGATGACTTGCAAATCTTGATTTTGGTCCAGTTGTTTCTAATTTTTAGCTCTATCAATAATAACATGTGCTTCATAAAGTCCCTCAATGTTTTTTAGAGATCTGTAGCTCCAGATATCTGATTTTCTCTGTTGGTCTCAAAATAGTTGATATCTCATTACAGCGTCTTAAAATATATTTCATATCATGAGCTTTGTTTTGGGAATAAAAGACTGAAATGTTTCAAAACATTCCCGAGTTTCTATAGGTTTTTCAGCTTCTGCATCAACAGATGGTATAACTAACAATTCATCCCCATAAAAATGAACTTCCCATTCAGCACATTTTTTTTCAAAGCATCCTTATTTTATTAGTTATAAGTTTTTACTTTAAGAAGTATTTTTCTCTTTGCAGTTATTTGCGCAGTTCTTTACTCACCAATATTTTTTCTTTTTTTGTCCTTTTTTCCTTCATTTTCTATGTACTCAATAATGATACACCTTTCATACACCTTATTAGAATCCCATAATCTGTAAAATATGTTGTATATCTAAATTTGGGATTGAGTGATGAAGAATTATTGTGAATATATATGCCATGGAGGAGAAAGCCTGACTTTAATGATAATGTTAAGCATGATGCGACCCAAAAAATTCAAATCTTGAATAGGACGGGCATCTTCTCCTCTACAAAGGATTTAAGATCTGAAATTCAATATATTTATAAAGAGCCACCTTGTGATTCTCATAAAGACCATTAAAAAACTAGAAGCATTTCAATGAATCTTCAGAATCACACCATAGTTGAGACTGTCGTGACAAATAGGTCGAATCCTACTCAATACAAAGGACAGCATGTTTTTATTCTTCCTGATACAGGAAAACACACTGATCAGAGATAATGGAAATTAAACTATTTCTTACTCAATTTAGAAATGAAGGAGATGCTTACCCTCATTACCATTCTAGGTTAAAAATCATAGTTAATGGCAAGCCAAAATTTGTCTTCTTAAAATTTAAGGCTGAGAATCTTTTATGATCATTGACCAGTGGAAAAAAGAAATCAAATTGATACATGTTTGATGCACAAACAGCTAATGTTTACGTTTATTGAAATTTAGACAGAAAATCTCTTCTGCAGTTGCATGAAAACTACAAGAGTGATAGCAAATAGTGATTACTGATACAGTGAAAACTTGCTGAATCATGCTATAGACTTTGTTGATGTTTATGTCTCAGTTGTGTACAGATATCAAGGACAAAAGCACACATATTCACTTAATCTTGTCTATTCCTTTGTAAGCTTGGCACTCAAACATAGAGAAAAACACATAAATCAGCAACAATAAAAATGTCAGCAATTCAAACCAGCCAACAAAAAGGAATTAGTAGCATTAATTTCAAACCATCTGCTGTCATGTGTTCCGTACATAGCCCATTGTGGTTTTTCGTATGTTAGCCTAACTGTGCACAACACAGGCCACATTAGCTTGCACATGTTACTATATAAACACGTTCGCTTCTGTGCCACGTTAAATTTTCACACAGAACCTGCAGTTGTTGTCTCACTCTGTTCTTTCCTAGGATTTAGTCAGAACAGCAGACAAGGTGAAACAACAATGTCCCTTGTTATTTTGTTCTGCTCAGGATCTCTCACCTAGAAACAACACAGAAATGCAGATGTTGTTTGTGAACATGTATAACTTGTCATATAGGTATTCACAGCAATTTCACAGAGAGAGACAGACAGATATTGTCTAAGAGAAGATCACAGCTGTATCTGAGATGTAGAATGTCCATCGTTATATGCGAAGGTACGGGGTCCGCTACTAAACCCAAATAACTTTGCTGGATAATCAGTTTGCTTCTGTAGAAGGAGGGTTAGGCTATCCTGTCTTATAATACTTGTGAGAAGTTGGCCTGGTATATAATGCTCACTAATTCTTAGTGATCACTTTGTACCATGCCAAGCAACCCTTATGATGATGGTTGTAATTCAACCTTGTAGACCAGTTATCCTAGTGGTAACGTGGACAAAGCAGTCTTAGGCTAAACTCTGAAAGGCATGTGAAGCCAGCTGTTATACCATACACAACCCCCTTGAATACCAAATGAAAGGGACACCACACAGATATATATTGAAAATATATATTGATTTATTAACTATTAAAATCCCCTGGACTCTTTCTGAGCACAGAAGCACAAGCGGTAAATCACAAGACAGTTTAAAATACACAAAAGTTGCACAATATGGATGAGCCCTAGGGGCCACTTAAACCATATACTAAGAAAGTGGTATAAGAGATACCAATAGGAAAGTGAAGAGGCCTAGGGCCTTGGGAATCGCTGGAGCTATTCGAGACTGGAGTTAACTAAGTCGGGAAAGGCCCACGGGACTCGGGTGCAGTGTTCAAAGTGCACGCACTTCTCAATACAAAGTCTATGGTGCGTAAAGCACAAAGTTAGAAAGTTAGGAACCTTCCGAGTGACCTACGGAGCTGAAACTTAAAACACAGGCCCTTGGGATGTGTACCAGTGCAGGAGCACCGGCGGAGCTGAGTTACCTCACCCACAGGAAGCGGGTGCACAGGGTCGAAGTTGTGCCGGGTTTCGTCACGCTGGTCGATGGTGCTTGGAGCTTAAGATGCTGCAGGCGGCTCGATGAGAAGAGTTCCGGTGGATCCAAGGGTGGATCTGAAGATGTGAGGACCTGAAAGCAGAGGGGACAGTGTTCAAAGTCACTAGCCAGTGACTACCGTGGAACCAGATTGGAACCAGGCGATGTCGGGTGCAAACAGGCATTGTCGGGTAGCTTCTTTCTGCAGCCACGTGGATACCCGGGGTCGAGGACGTCCAGGAGTCGGTCACGAGCTGTTCCACGTAGGCTTCTCGCTGTTGGCGGTGTCGGCAACCTGATCGGAGCAAACAGGCCTTGGCAAATGCAAGCCACGCAGAAGTTGAAAGATGCTGTTCACTCGGACCAGCAAGGTCAGAGCGGGTGCTCCTTTTCACAGGAGCTTGGGTAGGTCTGGAGCAACCAGACCTGCTGTTTAAATCTTCGGGTTCGTCGCCAAGATGGCCGCTGACCACGTGGCTAGTGGCCGGGATGGCGCGTCGAGTGGCACAATGCAAAAGGGCCCCACGCAGATCGTGGAGATGCTGGAGGGCTGATCTTCGGTGCAAGGGCTGCTCGGTGGTGGGGGTTCTCAATCCCCAAAGCACAACATCGAGGATGCCTCAGAAGCTGCGCAGTCAGCTTTTCGGGTGTCTTTCAAGAGGTCCAGTCCCACGTCACTCGGTGCCTCCACGGGTCCCTTCTTCGCAGGGACTGTGGATCGGGCTCTGAGAGGTCTGGGAGTCTGGTTCTTGTCGGGCTCTGGGCTCGGTCTCCGGCGGGAGGCGGCGGCAAAGCAGACGTCGAGTTGCTGGTTGGTACCTGTGGTCACAGGGTGGCCACTCCTAGGCCACAAGGGAGATTCTCTTCAGTCTTCTGTGCAGCAGAATGTCGAAGTCCAGTCTTCTTCTTGTTTAAAGTTGATTTCGGGATGATCTGCTGTGCAATGGCACTGCTCCCTCTCTTATTCCAATCTGAGGGGTGGATCTCCTGCTAGGTCCCTCCCCTATGGGTGGGACCAGGAAGGGGGGTGGTTACACCCCCTCTCCTTTGTCCAGCTCCTCGCCAGGACTGGGGCTGGAAAGCCCCAGAACCGGTTTGGGCTGGCTTATGCACAGGGACACCTTGTGTGCCCCAGGCATGTCTCAATCTATTCAGCCCTGTCCTATCCAATACACAAAACCCTGTCTGGGGTGGTGCTCGCACCTCCCCAGGCAGGAAACCCTTTGTCCAGGCCCTCCTCGCTGGAAGGACTCCCAGCAGCAGGAGGTCAGACATGTGTCTGTGGTGGCAGCATCCATTTTGTGATGCTGAGGCTCTGTTTAACTTTAACCGGGGTTAAGGCTACACACATGTCGTGTCCCTCTAGAAGGGTGGAATGCTATCCCCGTCGCCAGAACTGGCGAGGGGATAGTATTCCAATTCGTATGACACCTTACTCGACATGTTTTGATAAAGCCAAACCAAAGATAGCATTTAACCGCGAGGATTATAATGCACTTAAGAGTATATGGTATGGCAATATCCCGGAACAGCTTAGGGAGTGGTTCCCGACAGCTGCAGACAGGCTCAGCTCATGCTAGAGCACCATCTCACATATTTCCAAGCACTCTGCCTCCAGGATTGATGAGGCCTTCCATAGGAGTGGCTGATAGGAACATATGTGTCCAGTTTAGGGTTAGGCACAGGCATACTGTACCTAAGTAAGAGGTGATTACACCAACTTACCCCAGCTGAGTGATCAGCCAGTTGTGTCAAATATGGAGGCCAGGCCAGGGGTGGCACAATACATGCTGCAGCCCCTGGTAGGCCTTGGCTACACCTATGCCCTGGGTACCTATGGTACACTGTTACAGGGGCCTATAAGGTGAACCAATTCCAATTGTGTTATGCACCTAAGGTACATGGAGTCCATTTTAAGGAGAGAGCAATCAGCCTGGGGCCCTGAATAGCAGGATCCCAGGCCAACTAAGTCAAAAACCAGCTAAACACCAGGCAAAAAGTTTGGGGGTAACCATAGTCAGATATCCACCTTCCTACATAACCCCCCCCCCCCAAACGAAAGGAGATAAGGCTATCCTTGACCAGGTAAGCCTATATTGCCTAAGTGGCCATATAAGGAAGTACCAGCTCTGGCTTGGTAACCCCCTGTCTCATGGTCCACTAAGCAATCCCTCACCCTAAGGGTATCTGAGGGTCTCCACCATAGGGAATCTCTACCTGTGGTGTGTCTTTGCAAAGTCAAAGGCTGGTGTTGAGATGGAGTACTGAAGTGAGTTTCCTCTGTAGGGCTCAGCTTCCTCCAATCACTCTCCACCATGTGTGCCTTTCTTTCTCTGACTGAGTTGCACGGTGCTCTCAGGGTCAACCTCTGGCTACCTAAAGCTGGAGGCTGGGTCCCTCTGTTTGGCTTACTGGAGGGACAGTTCAGGTTTGGGCCCTTAGGGTCCCAGGTTTGGCTGTGCCCAACAATATCCATCTGGGGGAGGTCCCTAACTACTTTTAAGGGGGATCCCTCAGGAGTTCTTAAAGTTTTCACCTCACTAGGGCTACTAGTTTCGGTGCCCCTAATCTGCTGATGGGGGTGCTTTATTTGACAGGGGGCCCTTTGGGTCTCACTGTCCTTCTTGTCCTCTGCAGCCCTGGGCTGAGTAAGGCAAGGTAGAGAGGGGCAGGTTACCTGCTCCAGACTGGGTCCCACCTGAGAAGGGTCCACTGCCATCAGAGGCTCTGTTAGGCCAGGCCTAACAACCTCTGGGACAGTTCCTTCATCAGGGGTAAGATCAGTTCCCTGAGGAGGCTGATCCTTTCCTAAAGTCTGGTGGGAGGGAGATTTCTCTTCCTCCTCAATGCTCTCTGTTTGGGTGTAGTGATCCATCATTTCAGGCTTCACTACCCATGTATCAGTTTGAGTTTGGGCTGTGGCCATCACAGCCCCACCAACCTTTTCAGGAGGAGACTCAGTTTGGGTATGGGCTGTTACTAGTACAGCCCTGCTACTCTTTTCAGGAGGGAGGTTATCTAAAGATGGAGCTGAGGTTTGCTCAGCCCTCCCAACCTTTTCAGGAAGGACATCTTGGATTGGGGCTGTAGCCATCACAGCCCCACTAACCTTTCCATGGAGATTTACCATTCTAGAATGGGTTTGCTGTTCAACCTCAGCCCAGGCTGAGATTTCCAAATCATTACCCAGTAGGCAATCTACAGGCAAGTTGGCTGACACTGCCACTCTCTTTGGGCCAGTGACACCTCCCCAGCTAAGATTGACTACTGCCATGGGATGATTGGTTTCTATGCCATCAATGTTTGTCACCTGATATTTGGCATCAGGTAAACGTTGCCTTGAGGGGACTAGACATTCAGCCACCATGGTGATGCTAGCCCCTGTGTCTCTGAAGGCCTCAACTTTCAAACCATTGATGAGGGGCTCCTGTCTATACTTGCTCAAAGTGTTTGGGCAAGCAGTGAAATTGGCAAACCCCATGCCAGTCTCATAGACAAGAGTATCTGAGTTAGGGGACCTGGATAGGCCAGAGTCCACCTGTCCTCCAAAAGTAAACCCACCCAAATTCTTGGGGGTGTTCCCACCACCTGGGGGACCACTGCTAACAGTGACAGGAGGTGTTGGAGCCTTACCTGGAGGTATATTCTCCTTATTGCCATTCTTGGGGCAACAGCTATCTGTTTTGTAATGCCCCACCTGTTTACAGGTATGACAATAAGGCTTTTTCTGGGTTGTAGAAGTGTCTTGGGACCCACCCCCATTCTTGGAGTTTTGGGGCCCTGGGGAAGTCTTTTCCTTACTTTTATCCCCACCCTTCTCTTGAGGCTTGGTAGTCTCTTTCTTTTGGTCACCACCCTGGTTCTTAGGCCTGATCCTGGTTCTGACCCATTTGTCTGCCCTCCTACCCAATTCTTGTGGGGAGGTCAGATCAGAGTCAACCAGGTGCTGATGTAGAAGCTGATTTTGACAATTACTTAAGATTTGCTCTCTCATAATTAAATTATACAATCCTGTATAGTCAGTAACCTTACTTCCCAGCAACCAGCCCTCCAGAGCCTTAGTGGCACACTCAACAAATTCAGACCAGTCCTGAGTCTGTGTCTTCTGGGTATCTCTGAACATTAACCTGTACTGTTCAGTGGTTAAGCCTAACCCATCAATCAGAGCACTCTTCAGGACCAGGTAGTTTCTAGAATCCCCATCACTAACTGTGAGCAGTCTGTCTCGGCCTCTACCTTCAAAGGAGAGCCACAAGATTGCTGCCCACTGCTCCTGAGGGATCTGCTGTACTCTGCAGGCTCTCTCCATTGCAGTAATCCATTTATGGATATCATCCCCAGCTTTGTAGGGGGGCACAATCTTACTCAGGTTTCTATTATCAAAAGACCTGTCTTTATCCTTGTGGATATTGCTGCCACCAGTGGGTTCTATTACCCCACTCTCTCTAGGCTGTCTTGCTCTAGCAAGTTTCTCCTTAGCCAGGGCAACCTCTAACTCTTGCCTCTGGATCCTAAGCTCAGCCTCTCTCATCTTGGCCTCATGTTCCCTTCTCTGAGGGCTAGTCATCTCCTTTCTGGAGTGACCATGAGAGCCTCTAGAGACATGGGAGGTATTGGATTCACCTGAGTGATGCCTCCTCCTCCTATGGCCCTGGTTAAGTCCACCTGGGGGTCTGAATGGGTTGTTACCTGATTCATTCCCAAGTTGACTTAAGTTAGCCTGGTTCAGTCTACTGACCAGCACCTGACTATCTCTGTCATCATCTGACTCACTGCTTTCCACCTCCTCCTCCTCTTCTTCTTCCTCTTCCTCTACATCTACCTGAGGAGCTCCAGTGGTGGAGGCTTCCTCATCTACCAGGATGATAGGGGCAGGGGTGTCTACAGTGTCATCCTCTGAAGGATGGCCTCCTTCAGCATTCCCTGTGGGGTTTGCTTTAGAGGTCTTTAGAGCCTCAGACTGATCCAAGAGCTCTCTTAGGTGGTCTGTAGTAGGGGAAGGCCCTGTCTTCAGACCCCTTAAGACACAAAGCTGTCTTAATTCCTTAAAGGGAAAAATAGCAAACTGGGATGGTGCCCTTGGAGGGTCACTCTCAACAGGAGTAAGTCCACTGGACCCCTCTGTTCCAGACATTGCTCTAGTGTGGGTGGATGTGTTGCAATCTACCTACACTGGTGTTTACCTACTAAACCTATCTAGTAGTTGTAGCTAGGGTGTGCTACTCCCTTTGCTCTACAACAACTAAGTTCAGTAGAACTTAAGTATACTAGTCTTGTTTTATATGTACCTAGCAGGTACCTGTATGATCTTTCAAATGATAATCTCAAAGATTGTAATGGTAAAACAACAGCAAGCTCAGATCCCAATCCGCTGCCCACCAATGTGAGAAGTTGGCCTGGTATATAATGCTCACTAATTCTTAGTGATCACTTTGTACCATGCCAAGCAACCCTTATGATGATGGTTGTAATTCAACCTTGTAGACCAGTTATCCTAGTGGTAACGTGGACAAAGCAGTCTTAGGCTAAACTCTGAAAGGCATGTGAAGCCAGCTGTTATACCATACACAACCCCCTTGAATACCAAATGAAAGGGACACCACACAGATATATATTGAAAATATATATTGATTTATTAACTATTAAAATCCCCTGGACTCTTTCTGAGCACAGAAGCACAAGCGTTAAATCACAAGACAGTTTAAAATACACAAAAGTTGCACAATATGGATGAGCCCTAGGGGCCACTTAAACCATATACTAAGAAAGTGGTATAAGAGATACCAATAGGAAAGTGAAGAGGCCTAGGGCCTTGGGAATCGCTGGAGCTATTCGAGACTGGAGTTAACTAAGTCGGGAAAGGCCCACGGGACTCGGGTGCAGTGTTCAAAGTGCACGCACTTCTCAATACAAAGTCTATGGTGCGTAAAGCACAAAGTTAGAAAGTTAGGAACCTTCCGAGTGACCTACGGAGCTGAAACTTAAAACACAGGCCCTTGGGATGTGTACCAGTGCAGGAGCACCGGCGGAGCTGAGTTACCTCACCCACAGGAAGCGGGTGCACAGGGTCGAAGTTGTGTCGGGTTTCGTCACGCTGGTCGATGGTGCTTGGAGCTGAAGATGCTGCAGGCGGCTCGATGAGAAGAGTTCCGGTGGATCCAAGGGTGGATCTGAAGATGTGAGGACCTGAAAGCAGAGGGGACAGTGTTCAAAGTCACTAGCCAGTGACTACCGTGGAACCAGATTGGAACCAGGCGATGTCGGGTGCAAACAGGCGTTGTCGGGTAGCTTCTTTCTGCAGCCACGTGGATACCCGGGGTCGAGGACGTCCAGGAGTCGGTCACGAGCTGTCCCACGTAGGCTTCTCGCTGTTGGCGGTGTCGGCGACCTGATCGGAGCAAACAGGCCTTGGCAAATGCAAGCCACGCAGAAGTTGAAAGATGCTGTTCACTCGGACCAGCAAGGTCAGAGCGGGTGCTCCTTTTCACAGGAGCTTGGGTAGGTCTGGAGCAACCAGACCTGCTGTTTAAATCTTCGGGTTCGTCGCCAAGATGGCCGCTGACCACGTGGCTAGTGGCCGGGATGGCGCGTCGAGTGGCACAATGCAAAAGGGCCCCACGCAGATCGTGGAGATGCTGGAGGGCTGATCTTCGGTGCAAGGGCTGCTCGGTGGTGGGGGTTCTCAATCCCCAAAGCACAACGTCGAGGATGCCTCAGAAGCTGCGCAGTCAGCTTTTCGGGTGTCTTTCAAGAGGTCCGGTCCCACGTCACTCGGTGCCTCCACGGGTCCCTTCTTCGCAGGGACTGTGGATCGGGCTCTGAGAGGTCTGGGAGTCTGGTTCTTGTCGGGCTCTGGGCTCGGTCTCCGGCGGGAGGCGGCGGCAAAGCAGACGTCGAGTTGCTGGTTGGTACCTGTGGTCACAGGGTGGCCACTCCTAGGCCACAAGGGAGATTCTCTTCAGTCTTCTGTGCAGCAGAATGTCGAAGTCCAGTCTTCTTCTTGTTTAAAGTTGATTTCGGGATGATCTGCTGTGCAATGGCACTGCTCCCTCTCTTATTCCAATCTGAGGGGTGGATCTCCTGCTAGGTCCCTCCCCTATAGGTGGGACCAGGAAGGGGGGTGGTTACACCCCCTCTCCTTTGTCCAGCTCCTCGCCAGGACTGGGGCTGGAAAGCCCCAGAACCGGTTTGGGCTGGCTTATGCACAGGGACACCTTGTGTGCCCCAGGCATGTCTCAATCTATTCAGCCCTGTCCTATCCAATACACAAAACCCTGTCTGGGGTGGTGCTCGCACCTCCCCAGGCAGGAAACCCTTTGTCCAGGCCCTCCTCGCTGGAAGGACTCCCAGCAGCAGGAGGTCAGACATGTGTCTGTGGTGGCAGCATCCATTTTGTGATGCTGAGGCTCTGTTTAACTTTAACCGGGGTTAAGGCTACACACATGTCGTGTCCCTCTAGAAGGGTGGAATGCTATCCCCGTCGCCAGAACTGGCGAGGGGATAGTATTCCAATTCGTATGACACCTTACTCGACATGTTTTGATAAAGCCAAACCAAAGATAGCATTTAACCGCGAGGATTATAATGCACTTAAGAGTATATGGTATGGCAATATCCCGGAACAGCTTAGGGAGTGGTTCCCGACAGCTGCAGACAGGCTCAGCTCATGCTAGAGCACCATCTCACATATTTCCAAGCACTCTGCCTCCAGGATTGATGAGGCCTTCCATAGGAGTGGCTGATAGGAACATATGTGTCCAGTTTAGGGTTAGGCACAGGCATACTGTACCTAAGTAAGAGGTGATTACACCAACTTACCCCAGCTGAGTGATCAGCCAGTTGTGTCAAATATGGAGGCCAGGCCAGGGGTGGCACAATACATGCTGCAGCCCCTGGTAGGCCTTGGCTACACCTATGCCCTGGGTACCTATGGTACACTGTTACAGGGGCCTATAAGGTGAACCAATTCCAATTGTGTTATGCACCTAAGGTACATGGAGTCCATTTTAAGGAGAGAGCAATCAGCCTGGGGCCCTGAATAGCAGGATCCCAGGCCAACTAAGTCAAAAACCAGCTAAACACCAGGCAACAAATTTGGGGGTAACCATAGTCAGATATCCACCTTCCTACAATACTACAGGGAGTTTCATAATATATCATTTATTGACAATGCTGATGGTATTTTTGCCAGGCACTTGTTTTCTGATTGTGGCATGTGTACTGCATTCTAGAGCACTATAGTTTAAATACACATTTCAAACTTCCTTCGTGTATTTGGCATATCTTATTGTGGACAACTAAGGGTGCGTGAGCGAAAGGGGGTGTTCTCTCAACCGTGATCCCTGAGAGGGGGGGGAGTGTTGTGTTCTGGGGTGTCAATTGACTTTTCCCTCTAGATATGAGTAGGAGGGCAAGTGAGACACTGTAGCGAGGCGGACTCGGACTCATGGTACTAAGGTGGTATGGTGACTCAGTTCCTATCTACTAATGTTATATGGTCCCAAGCACAGTTCTGTTTCTGAGCAGAATCCCTGCAACACTGCGACTGTAAAAAAAAAGAAATAACTACTTGTTGACCTACATAACTAAAAGTAAATAGAAACTTTAAGCAAAGATTGCCAACTTCCATGAAATGCCATGAACTTGACATAGACTATTACAATGAGAAACCTTGAAAACTCAAGGCAGCCAATGGGAAAAAGGGGACTGACGCTAGGCTTACTCTTTCCTAATACCACTTTTCAATATGTTTTTATGGTATTGCTAACATGATGTCTAACTGACAGCTAACACTATACAACCTCAAGAGTGACTGTGGGTCTAAAAGTACTGCCTGTTGTAACTGACAGCTAAACCTGTCATAAGCTACACCTAAAAATGAATCAATCAAATGATAAAAGTGGCGAACGGCATTTGTGTAGGGTATGTGCCTCAGCAGATGCAGGCGAGCTAGCAATAATTAGCTTCATGCTCACAATTGGAATAATCCCCATAGGTGAAGCATGTAGTTCAGCTACTTCCTGTGTTTTATGAGGGCTTCTAAGGACCTCCTGGTAAATGTGAACAGGCGTCCCAATTTCCTCAGACAGTCCCAGTTTTCAGCAATTTGTCCCCTGATGCTTGTGATAAAGTTAAATAAATGTCATGGTTCTTTGTAAAGATGTTGAGCGAGCATATGTATTCACATAGAAAATGTATATATACTCACACTTGTAAAGGTGCTTCTCTGTCTGAAATCAATAAAGAAATTAATATCTAGGGGCCTGATTCACATATATAAAAGTACACTTGTGTGTACATTTTCGATTGTTTGCTATTGAAACGAAATGAAATGAAATGGGGTTTTATAGAGCGCAATTCTAGCCTAAGGCCTTATATCGCTTATTCACAGAGGTAATGTACAATTAGTAGCTTTACAAATGTGGAGTCTCCATGAATATAAAAATAGGACTGTCCTATATATTTATGTGTGGAGACTCCGCATTCGCAAATATACTACTTGTAAAAAACCTTTATAAATAGCAAACAATTGTGATCTTACAGAAAAGTGTCATTTTACTTGTGTGAATCAGGTCCTAAGTAAACAGTGCTACCTGCATCAACCTCACTCATGCAGTGCAACAGGAGGTCAAATGGATCCTCTTTTCTTTTTCCCAGGAGAGTGGCTAAGAGGGGCAAGAAGGTGGTCTGTGATTCTTCCACAACTAAACATGACAGCCACAGCCTGCTGATACTCCCGCCTCTAACTTTGCGCAAATGAAGCTTTCTTGTAAAGGAAGAGTCCAAAAAAGCAATACTGATAAACCCTGGTGACCATATTTTTTAACCAAAAACCAGGACAGGCTACAGCATAAAAGTAAGCCTACAAAATTGCAGTGAAAGCAGAGGACTACACTTATAACAGACTTCAACTCAGGACTGTGGTTAACACGTAATTTCAGAGACATTGTTACATCGACTTCAATGCTGAACCAAACAATATATCCTGTTCTCACATTGCAAAAACTGGTGATTATGTGGTAGTTAAAGTTAAAAATAAAGGAATATTTTGTGGTGAATTTTAATTGTGCTTATTTTGGCGAATACTTATGGCAATGAGTTGCTGAATGAACACAGGCTCAGGATCGTGAGTCAAGATAATGGGAGCTGCTGAGCTGCTAATGCTAATGTAACCTTGCATTACTTGTAGCAAAAGGAATCTATGTAAAGAGGTCACAATAGTTTCATAAGCTAACACATGATGTGGCAGATGTAGTACCCGGCTGCTACCACTTCTTGCAGACAGAAGTTGCAAACATTATAGCAGTGGTGCAAGCAGAGGGATGTCTCATTTCATATTATACTGCATGTTGGTTGAAAGCATGTGCAACATTTTAATTTTCCTTAAAAAATGGGACCTGCATTTTATTTTGGTAAAAGTATTGTGATGCAGAGACAAAAACTAAAAAAACTGTGACTTTCCAAGAACATTTGAGAAACTGGGTCACTGTATGCATTGAGCTGCATAACCCTGCATAACCCAGCTTCAAAGTCCTATATTTTCAAAATGAACTCTGTAAGTGAAAAGAGCTGAGAAATGTTCTGGCATGGCAGTAATTTACAGCTGGATGCATCAAGCAAAGTATTTATGCATTTGGGATGCATCATCCCAAATGCATAAATCGCTATTTGCGATTGCATTTAAGGAATCTCAAATTGAGATTCCTTAAATGCAATGCATGAATGTAAAATAGCTAGCAATTTTGCTGATAGGGGTCGCAATTTACTGTGAAATCAAACTTCATGGTAAATAGCGAAAACTGTGAAAAATGCACTAAAGTGCATCTTTCAAAGTTGTATGTTACACACACATGTCCTTGGGACATGTGTGTGCGCAATACCAGTGTCTAGGCCAATTTAAGGGGTGCAACAGGGTGTCCTTTGCACACCCGTCACCCTTGAAATTGCATTCTCAAATTGCGATTAGCTAATTGCTAATCACAAATTGAGAATTCCTCCCCATTCATTCCTATGGGCCTCTTGGCCCATAGGAATCAATGAGATGTCATTCCTCATTTGTGAATCGCACTCTGCGAGTCGCAGATAAGGAATATTTAGGAATTGCTAATATTTTAGCAAATCCTACATGCATCTGATTTTGTGAGTCCCTAAATGCGAATCCTTAAACTTCACAATTAAGGACTCGCAAAATCGAACGTTGATGCATCTAGCAGTTAGTCTGTAAAATGAGTTTGAGCTGCACATTTTTTTTAAATCAATGCCACAGTGTTCACAAACTGCACTTTTGTTGTAAATTACACTTGTGTAGTACCTTACATGTGAAACTTACACTTTTGTAGTAACTTACACTTTTGTAATAACTTACACAATTGCTGTAAAAGCAGACTATACATGTCCAATATCAGGTACTGCAATACACTCCCATAGAAAATAATAGTGGCAGGAAATTAAATTAAAGCCCATAAGAAATAATGTTGAATTAAATTAGAATATTTAAAATAGTTAAAAATGTAAATACATATGACTCAATTTAAAACATAATAATAATAATAATAATAATAATAATAATAATAATAATAATAATCATACATATTTATTATTTAATCATTCCAAACGTGATGGCATCTTTTTTAATTTAAAATATAATGTAACATTACTTTTTATTAAACATTATTATATAAAGGGTATTAAACTCTCTACATCACTTTTAATATTTATTAATGCACATTAAAATAAATGTTTCTTCAGGTGGATTTTTTTATATATTTAAACTGCAGACAAATATTTTTAATTTATTTTCCTTAATGTTTTAATCCAAAATTAATTAAATGGCTTTGTAGCAATTTTTCTATTTTGTTGTAAATTTTAAGTAAATATATAGAATCATTTATTTACATTAATATTTAACATAAAACGATTCTCAATATTTTTTTTGTCTTTTAAATACATTCAAAAATGATCCTGTATTTTATCCAAGGGATACTCCCAGTGGAGTGATGACAGAAATAGGCACTATCATTAAACACTTTCAACCTTTGCATATATTGCATTATTCAGCAGAGTTCGTCTTCTGATTCAACCTGGCAACTACCCACTAACGACCTATGAATCAGTTGCAATGCCTTTAAAAGCACAGACATTTATTCTAAAAAAAGTGCATGCCGAATGGTTCTGTTGCTTGTTTCGTTTACACAAAGTTAAATTAATTACTCTTACTTGCTTTTGATGTATTGTATTTCTTTATCCTGCTGTACTCTTTACAATTTATGTACCAATGATCAACAGCCTCGTATTTTTGTTCATTCCAGAATGAGATTTCCAAGCATTTATTTTCTGTTTTATGGGTTTTCTTTTTGCATTTCTTATGATTTCAACAGACCACTGTACTGCTTGGCAGCTGTTTTAAAGACATACTGCTCTGGATAGTCCTGGTTGTGAGCACACAAAAGAAAAAAAGTTACAACTGGTTACAGTGTGTTAGTAGAGGAAAGGCCAATGTAAGTATTCCTCTGAACGGAATTTATTGGGGGATTAAGGAACACTGCCCTGTTCTGCGTCCCCCATATCTAATCTTGCACATAATGTTAGAGAAAGCCACTCAGCTCAGGAAACTGTAAAATAAATCCTGGATGGCTTGTTGCAATTAACGTTACTAGGAAGAGGATGTTGTTAATCTTTTCGTCTGTCATTCCACGCTGAGAATCTCGAAAACTGCTATTCTGTTCTGATCAGGATACTTATGACAGGAACAAGTCTGTATCAAATAAAAAGCTATTTTAGTAAATCGTTATTGGCTGTGCAATAGAAACTGACAACTTTTGCCTGTGTGAACTAAATTTAAAAATGGTGTCATAGATGCCACTTACACACTATGAATGTGAACTTCTAAGAAGCACAGCAGAGTACATATTTTCCTTTAATTGTAACTGGAGGTGCTTATAGATTATGTGGATGGGTGACCACATTTTGAAAAGGAAAAATCGCCAAAGGCCAGACATATGTTTAGTAGGACTAAACTTTGACAATGAACAAGGCCAGTGCTTTAAATGGGCCGGTACTGTCCGGTACGGAGTACCAGCCCTTTTTTATTTAGAGACGGAGAGTACTGGCACTTCTCAAGAGAAATGCTATACTTTTAATTGTAGAGTACCGGCACTTCTTAGAAACAAGCAGGTACTCTGTTACAGAGTACCAGCACTTCTATTTTTCCATTTAAAGCACTGAACAGGGCCATATAAGAAAGAGTACAAGGGTTTTACCACTAACATAAATATGTTGATTATTCATTTGTGCTGAACCATACCAGAAAGAACTATATAGATATAATAAATTCTGCATTGCAGCGAAATTTATTTTTGGCTGGCATGCTCGGGCCTGATTTTTGCATGTGCTGGCAAGTGTGACGAGTGTTGCCGGGCACTCATAAGCGCCAACAAGATTAGATGACCACCTGTGAGCGCTAGCGAGACTTGCCAACCACCCGCAGGCTCTCGCGAGACTTGCTGCGGCTAGCACAGCTTTAAGCTGCACCTGTGTCATCTGGCATCTTTTTTCTGAAGACAGTGAGCATGAGAGAGCACCAGTGACCGCGGTTGCATCCTCACGCAGATTTTCTCCTGGTGGTACTGTTGGCACGTGATTTCGAATGCGAGAATGTGAGTCACGTTGTCGAACGTCAAAAACGTAGTGCAAATAGGCGCGTTGAGCACCTCCCCCCACTCCTGGAATTCTGCAGAGTCTCACAGAGTTTTTGGGGCACTCTGCGGAATTCTGAGTAGCAGAACTCTGCAAGCTCTGACCAGGCCTTTTGTGCACTCCCTTCATCTGAGAGAGAGGTCTGAATTGAAAAGCTGGTCCCTCCACACACCCTACTATGCACACACATCATCTGAGAGGAAGGTCTGAAAGGAGATGTCAGTCCATCCACACACCTTATTACCCACACTTGTCATCTGATAGAGAGGTCTGAAATAAGAGTTCAATCCCTCCCTACATTCCACTACAGACACCCGTCATCTGAGAGAGAGGTCTTAAAGGAGCGGCCAGTCCATCCCCACACCCTGCTATGCACACTTTTCATCTAAGAGAGAGGTCTGAAAGGAGAGTACAGTCCCTCCCCGCACCCTACTTTGCACACCCGTCAATTGAGAGAGAGGTGTGAAAGTAAAGGCCAGTCCATCCCTACACCCTACTCTGCACACCAGTCATCTGAGAGACCTGTCCAGTCCCTCCTCGCACCCGACTACGGACACCAGTCATCTCAGAGAAAGGTCTCAAAGGGTAGGCCAATCCTTCCCCACACCAGACTATGGATACCAGTCATCTAAGAGAGAGGTCTGAAAGGACAGCCCAGTCCATCCCCACACCCTAACACATACACCCATCATGTTAAAGAGAGGTATGAAAGGAGAGGCCTGTCTCTCCCAACACCCACCCTACTTCATAAACCTGTCATCTGAGAGAGAGGTGTGAAAGGAGAGGCCAGTTCATCCACACAATTTACTGTGCACTCTTGTCTTCTGAGAGAGGTCTAATAGGAGAGGTCAGTCCATCCCACACCCTACCATGCACATCTTTCATCTGAGACAGAGGTCTGAAAGGAGAGTACAGTCCCTCCCACACCCTACTATGCACACCTGTCATCTGAGAGAGAGGTCTGAAAGGAGAGTACAGTCCCTCCCACATGCTACTATGCACACCTGTCATCTGAGAGAGAGGTCTGAAAGGAGCGTTCAGTCCCTCCCCAAACCTTACTATACACACATGTCATCTGAGAGATAGGTCTGAAAGGAGAGTTCAATCCCTCCCCATACCCTACTACACTCATCATCATCTGAGAAAGGTTTTAAAGAAGAGTCCAGTCCCTCCCCATACCCTACTATACATACCCGTCATCTGAGAGGTCTGAAATCAGAAATCAGTCCATCCACACACTCTACTAGCCACACTAGTCATCTGAGAACGGTCTGAAAGGAGAGTCCAGTCCTTTCCCATACCCTACTACAAAAGCCCGTCATCTGAGAGAGAGGTTTGAAAGAAGAAGTCAGTCCATCCATACACACTACAAGCCACACTAGTCATCTGAGAAAGCTCTGGCAGGAGAGTCCAGTCTCTCCCCATACCCTACTACACATGCCAGTCATCTTAGAGAGAGGTGTGAAAGGAGAGTCCAGTCCCTCCTCACACCCTACTATGTGAACCCATCATCCAGGATGAAGGTCTGAAAGGAGAGGCAAGTCCAACCCCACACTCTATTAGGTACATCCGTCATCTGAGAGAAGTCTGAAAGAATAGGCCAGTCCATCACACATCCTACTACACACCCTCGTCATCTGAGTGAGAGGTCCGAAAGCAGAGTGCAGTTGCTCCCCACATCCTAATATGCACATCCGCTTTCTAAGAGAGAGGTCCGAAGGGAGAGGCCAGTCCCTCCCCACACCCTACTATGTGTATGCATCATATGAGAGAGAGTTTTGAAAGGAGAGGCCAGTCCATCCCACAACCTTACTACACACACCCATCATTTAAGATGAAGATCATAAAGGAGAGGCAAGTCCAACCCCACGCTACAATACGTACATCCATCATCTGGGAGGAGTCTGAAAAAGGAGAGGTCAGTCCATCCCCACACCCTAATATGCACACCCATCATCTGAGAGAGAGGTCTGAAAGGAGAGCCCAGTTTCGCCCCACACCCTACTGTGGTGAGCAGCCATGACAACGCGGGCTTTACCCCGCGCTGCCGTTACGACGCTGCCATTACAAAGCAAGTCGTTAGAACGACTTGCGCTGGAGTGCGCTGTTGCTAAAGGAATAGTTTAATTTTCTATTCCAACACCTTCCCTACTGTAACGTGGGCTGGACTTGGAATAGAAAATTAAACTATTCCACAATCCAGCGCCTACAGCGCAAGTCGTTGTAACGACTTGCGTTGTAAAGGATGCGTCGTAATGGCAGCGCAGGGTAATCCCTGCGTTGTCATGACATACATCCCCCTACTGTGCATATTCGTCATCTAAGAAATAGGTTTGAAAGGAAAGGCCCGTCCATCCCCATACCTTACCATACCCACCACCATACCCACCTTTCATCTGAGACAGAGGTCTTTGAGAGAAGTCTGAAAGGAGAGCCCAGTCCCCCCTACACGCTACCATGCACTCACATCACCTGAGAGAGAGGTCTGAAAGGAGAGGTCAGTCTATCCACAAACCCTTCTAGCCAGACTCATCATCTGAGAGAGAGGTTTGAAAGGAGAGCCCAGTACCTCCCAATACCCACATACACACACCCGTCATCTGAGATGAAGGTCTGAAAGGAGAGGCAAGTCTAACCCCACATTTTAGTAACTACATGCATCATCTGAGAGAGGTCCCAAAAGAGAGGCCAGTCCATCCCCACGCCCTACAGGCCTGAAAGCAGAGTGCAGTCACTCCCAGCACTCTATAATACATACCTGTGATCTGAGAGAGAGATGTGAAAGGAGAGGTCAGTCCATTCACACACCCTACTACGCACACCTCTAATCTGAGAGACGTCTGAAATGAGAGGCCAATCCATCCCCAAACCCTACTTCACACACCCATCAACAGAGAGGGCGGTCTGAAAGTAAAGGCTAGTCTCTACCCACACCATACTATGCATACCTGTTATCTGAGAAACAGGTCTGAAAGGAGAGGTCAGTCCCTCTCCATACCTACTAAACACATCCGTCATTTGAGAGAGAGGTCTGAAAGGAGAGTCCAGTCCCTCCAGTCCCCACACCCAACCATGGACACCGGTCATCTAAGAGAGATATCTGAAAGTACAGGACAGTCCCTCGGCCCATCCTGCTACATACATCCATTATGTCAGCGAGAGGACTGAAAGGAGAGGACAGTCCCTTTCCACACCCTAATATGCACACCCATCATCTGAAAGGGAGAGGTCTGAAAGGAGAGGTCAGTCCATCCACACACTCGACTACCCACACTCAAAATCTGAGAGACAACTCTGAAAGGAGAGTCCAGTCCCTCCCCATACACAGTTACACACACTTGTCATCCGAGTGAGAGGTCTGAAAGGAGAGTCCAGTCCCTCCCAGCACCCTACTATGCACACCTGCCATCTAAAAGAGAGGTCTCATTGGGAAGGCATGTATCTCTCCACACTCTATGTATACCCGTCTTCCAAGATAGAGGTGTCAGCCAGAGGCCAGTCTCTCTCTACACCCTACTACACACACCATTAATCCAAAAGAGAGGGCTAAGTGGAGAGACTAGTTCCTCCCGCACCCTACTACCACTCATCCATGAGAGAGGTCTTAGTGGAAAGGCTAGTCAGTCTGCACACTGTCCTATGTACTACCATCATCCAACAGAGAGTTGTCAGAGGAGACCACTGTCTTTCCCTTCACCCCACTCTGCACAACTAACATTCAAGAGAGGGTATAAGTGGAGAGGCTAGTCCCTTCCCATACACTACTATGCATACTTATGACACTGTAGAGGAGTGCTAGAGGACAGGTTAGTCCCTCTCTAAACCTCATTATGTACACCTGATGCCCTGGGGAAACCTGTCAGCAGAGAGGCTAGACTCTCCACATACACTAATGTTTACAACTGTGAGCTCAGATAGAGGTCTCAGTGAAGAGTCTAGTCTCTACCCTCACCCTACTACACACACTCTTCATCCAACAGACAGGTTGCAGCAGAGATGGCAGTCCCTCCATATACCCTAAAATGCATAGGTGTAATCCGAGAGAGCGGTCTGAATGGGGAGGGCAGTTCTTATTCACACCATACTATGTACACCCATTATCCAAAACAAACAGAGAGGCTAGTCCATTCCCACACACTACTACACATACATATAACACTGTAGAGGGGTGTTTGTGGAGAAGTTAGTCGCTTCCTGTACTCTAATGTGTGCACCTAATGCTCTGGGGAAAGATGTCAGCAGAGAGGATGTGGTTTGTGATGCGGCCCATTTCCTGGGCAGCATCAAAAGCAGTTGTGAAAAGGAGCACTTTCCGACAGCCAGCCCAATGGTCGCATCCTAATGTGGCAGTCGAACCTCTGACTGATTGTCGGGAGATCTCCTGTCCGCCGCGATAGCGGTTGGCCGTCTGACCAACAGCTATTGCAATCAGGGCCGTAGTGTTTGCAATTTCCCAAGATAAGCATGCATATGAAATTAGTGAAGCTACATCGATTCAAAAAGGAAAAAAAGGGCAGAGAAATGAAGAAGAAGAAATAACTAATGAAGTATTTTGTCAACGTCCTTGATAACCAACTCTTTAGTGGAAGTGCAGAAAGTATGCAACATAAGACAAATGTCTAGTGACAAACTTAGACTTTTAAACAAATTCAGCTGAGCAACGGTAAAACAATAAATTAAACTACTCCAATGATGTGATCCTTGTTGAGTTAGGAGACTAACAAACCTTTAAAGGCAATTTATAGGCATGCTTATCAGAACAGATTTGTAACAGTACTTTCTATTATATATGGATGCTGTCTGTGTACCACACTAAAATAAGTAATCTAGTAAAAAGATTGTATTTTGCGAAAAGTCCAGCCCTCCAGTTTCAGAAACTAATTACATGTCATAAAGAGGTACTCATTCTGAAGTAAATTTTGTTCTAGATGACATTCAGATGATATGCTTTGGGTCTGAAAGGCCAACTGAAGAGAGTGAGATGGTTGTGGAGAACAACACTGACATTTCTAATACTGGCACAGTATTGGTGTAATTTGACAAATAAATGAATGTGTTTGCAAGAACAACTGCAGAAATTCAAGGCAAGGTGTGTGTGTGTGTTTGTTGCAGGCAAACTCATTACAAATCACAAGTCAAAAATAATTCTGAAAAAATTGATGTTAGAACTGGCTATTTCTGGTAGGCTAAGGCTGACGCCAAAGCCAAGCAGAAACCACCATTCTAGTCAAGGCAAGGGAGTCACACGGCAAGATAAACCCTGCTCACTCCCTGGTAGCTTGGCACGAGCAGTAAGGCTAAACTCGGAGGCAATGTGTAAAGTGTTTGCGCCAGCACACAGCAGCAACAACATACTAGGCACACCACAAAAGAGACTCCTCACAAGGTTATTATAAAATAACTTTTGTATTGTAAAAACACATCAGATAGTATCACACAAAATACATAGTGCCAACTGGCACGGGCAATATTCACATGGGATTATTTACAGGACAGGGCCGCATGGGCCACTGTCAGAATCAGCACTTAGTAGAAATTAGAATATAGGATATAAAATCACTGTAGCACAAAGTAACAGTTATAACTCACAACCAGTATCTACTGGTAACAGGTGAGTACCACCTACGCAACCCTAAACACCTTAGGAGAATGTCACGCAGGGAACCAGGACCTTACTAGGACCACCTGTACTAAAAAGAACCACCACCTAAGTATCACACAGCATTTAGGGGTATAAGTACAACACATTACACATGATGCATGAAAACACATTCAGCGGTGTAGTAAAGGGAAACACATGATGCATAAACCTACACATTCAGCGGTGTTCAGAACAAAGCACATGATTCAATAAAAATACATTCAGAGGTGCAGCGCAAGAAGACACATGATGCCTAAAAAATTCAGAGGTGCAGCGCAGGAAAGAAAGACACATGATGCATAAAAATACATTCAGCGGTGTTCAGAACAAAGCACATGATGCAATAAAATACATTCAGAGGTGCAGCGCAAGAAGACACATGATGCCTAAGACATTCAGCGGTGCAGCGCAGGGAAAAGGAAGACACATGATGCATAAAAACATTCAGAGGTGCCAGAACAATACAATAGCACAAAAATCACATGATGCCTAAAACATTCAGAGGTGCAGGAATAATACATGATGCAAGAAAACACATTCAGAGGTGCAATAACCATACAATTGTGCAAAACTTACATAAGCAACCCTCTGTGGCAGTCCCTAGGCCAACTGGCCTTGTTGGGGCTCAGACGCCGTGTGTCCAAATGTCAGGGCGCGCTGCCATGCAACGCCAGTCCGAGCACAAGCCTAAACGTAGCAGGTGCCCACTACTTGCTGGGCACCTGTGAACACTCACAAGGGCCTAAACGCTGCAGCTGGCACTAAGTGCGCAGCTGTGACTGCCGGGCACCTCTGTGCCATCTCTGTCCCTCTCAGGGACTCGCTCTCCATCTTGCGCCTAAACGGTGCAGCTGCCCACTAATTGCTGGGCAGCTGGAGATCATCAAAACTGCGCCAGGGCCCTCACTGACCCTTATGCGCAAACTGCTGCCACACAGGCTCTTACACAATTATAGGCCCCTGGAGCCCTCGAGGCTCTGAACACATCCCTCGCAGGCAGGAGGGGGCGGGCACCGGCAATGTGCCCCGACGCCCCCTCTAACTGATATGGCCCTCGAGCCGCGCTGGGCTCGTGAATCATGTATGCCCTCTAGAGCCTCTGTGGCTCTAAACACAAAAATGGCCCTCTGAGCCACACAGGCTCTCTAAATAATTCTGCCCCCACGTTGGAGCCTTCTTGGCTCTGAATACATAACTGCCCCCCGGGAGCCTTGGGCTCTGAAAGAATATATGCCCCTCGTCGGAGCCTCCGGGGGCTCAGGGCACAACAATGCCCCAGGGATCCTAGGGGCTGCCACATACAATACTACCCGCTATGGTGGGGAGACCCACTGCCATCCGGGGCCTCACGCAGGCCTTAACACCCGCCTGGAGCTTCCCCCCGCAGCAACTCCAGTCTCCCTCACTCACCAGGCTGTTTGCTGGCTGGGGCTCCTCCGGGCGGCAACTCCTCTCCATGGCTGCAGCAAGCAGTGCTTCACCTGGGCCCCCTCCTGGGACCCGGGGCTCCTCCATTCACCACGGGGCTCCCTCAGCTCATGGGAGCCCCGCAACACCTCTTCCCTCACTCCTCTGATGCCGGCAGCGGGCGCGAGACTCTTCTCGCCAAACCGGAAGTCCCGCCCGCCGCCAGGCAAAGCATTGCCTAACTTCCGGTTTCTCGAGAAAGGGCCGCGGCGGTGAAACAACGGGGCAAACCGAGGGGTGGACACCCTCGGTTGTAGAAATAAACATAGCAGCGAGGTGGGCACTCGCTAAGGGCACCTAAACAAGGGGTGGCACCCTTTAGTTTAAAAATAGCGATATTCTGGCATTACGCAGGGTAGGCACCTGCGAGGCATAACAGGGCGGGAGCGCTCCCCCCCAGGGACAACAACAGCACTCGTCCCATCACTCAGGATACAGCGCCCACAAGGCGCTGGGGAGCCCAGAAATCATGAAAACGCCCCAGAGAGGACTCCCATAGCAAGGAGGGTCCCAGCAGCTGCAAGGCATTACTGGACAAGGCTTCTAGGGCAAGTGAAGTCTCCCAGCCATCCTCAGGCCAGGCAGAAAGGGCCCCAGGAAGAAGTCCTCCAGTAGCCCATCAGGTGTCCAGGGGCTGGGCAGGACCCAGGGATTCCCCTGGGCCCAAGCAGCAGCACGCCCCTGGCAGGATTCAAGTCAGAAACAAGAACATTTTGGAAGGGGACACAGCCCCTTCTTATACAGAGAAAAGTCTTTGAAGTCTTTGTGCAGGCAGTGTGAGAACCAGCTAGGACTGGTTATAGGGAGGTCCCTTCAGTATCAGGGACAGAGGTGACAGTCGCCCAGCGGGGGGTGGAGCCAGCATTTTGGTCAGGCAGGCACAGCCCTTCACTATCAGGTGCCATCTCCTCCCACTTCCCTGGCAGCAGATGCTGCCTTTCATCCATGGGCTGACTCAGACAACGTCCTGGGCTCTCGAGCCCCTGTCACCCTCAAACCAGACAGTCAATCCACAAGCAGACCCATGCACTCCTGGACCAGGCTCACCAGCCAATCACACGCCAGACACAAATTACACAAATATATCAACTTCTAAAAGTGGCACTTCTAGACTAGACACAGTCATGCCGCTTATACCATTTCGCAGCATTCAGTCTCACGAGTTCTCTCATACCAAACTCGCCCCTGCACTCCCCACACATCAGGAACTACCATGGGCATACATATTCCCCATTCTTTCCTTTGGGAAGGCAGGTCACTCACCACACATACACAGAGAGCTCAAACACTTTACACTGTACCACAGCGAAAAAGTGCGCAGAGGCCTAAAATCACCACCACCACGTTCCAGAAACAGGCTAGGAAAAAGCAAAAAGTCTCGGGGTGAACCTGCCTAAAGGGCCGGGTCCAACAATAGATGAGAATGATCTAGTTTTTAGGTTGAGCGTCAGCACGCATGCGCTATCTGCAAGTCCTGATGTAGTCAGTAGACAGCATGTAATCCCACCCGCTGCTTACAATAGGTTGACTCCTGCATCAGACTTCTTTACTTCTTTGCTGGCTCCTTATTGGTTGGTGCTGCCGATACATCACTTCCGTTGTATCTCAAGCAGCACCGACCAACTACAGTTATGCAGTAAGTTGTCATTTGTAATGTTTAGGGACTATTTCTTTTGTTTTGTATTGTGCCATCACGGGTCCCGGTTTTGTGTTTTTTTGGGGGAGGTTTAGCTGCTTACGCCTTCCCGCCACCCTCCAACACAAAAACAGCGTTTCCCTGGTTGCTTTGCGCTGTCGCTGCTTCCGCCCTCCCACCACCCTCCAACGCAAACAAAGCGTTTCCCTTATCTGCCCACACAAATGCTGTGTTATAACGTGCTGAACTCTCAGCACACACGGAGTGAGCCGGTTTGTCAACAATCATGTTGTAAATCTTGCTTCGGTTTCTGCCTCCGCGCCAAAAACGCTTACTTTATCTGTTGTTTTAACAACTTATTTTTAAAAAGAAGTTTCCTTTACGCCATAGCTGCTTCTGCCCTCCCACCACCCTCAGACACACATGCAGCGTTTCTCTGATTGTTTTATGCTGTCACTACTTCCACCTTCCCACCACCCTCCAACACAAAAATTGCGTTTCCCTTATCAGACAGGCCGCTGACGCAAATAGTGTGTCTTAATGCGCTTAACTCTACACATGGAGGGAGCTGGTTTGTCAACAATCATGCAGAGAACCATACCTCAATTTCTACCTCTGTGCCTCCCAGCACCGAACACGCTGACTTTATCTGTTGGTTGTACAACTTTTTTTAAAATATGTTTTCTTTACGCATACACTGCTACCGCCCTCGACCACCCTCCAACACAAACGCAGCATTTCCCTTATCAAACCGGCGGCTGACACAAGAGCTTTGTTAGGACATGCTGAACTCTCAGCACACACTGAGTGAGCCGGTTTGTCCACAATCTCTCCATGTAGCATGTACTTTTTTATTTACATTGCCAATAGCTCCCGCAAAACTAAGAGCTTTGCATATCTAAAGAAAATGCCATTTACAGTGCTGATAGGTCCAACTAATACAGGACCTGTTGCATTTCAAATACTTGTGTTTCAAAGTTAAATTTCAACTGCCTACATCTAATCCGATTATCGGTGTTGTGAGGTATTTTGCAATGGTACACAATGCTGCCTTGTAACCAGAGCCCTAGAGGCTCCTCCTAAGCCAAAAGGGGCTTCTTTTTGTCAGAACTTTAAAATCTTACAGGTAGATTCATCAAGCCAAAATAGGCTCGCAAAGGGCCAGATTCTGAGAATCTGGCCCTTTGCGAGCGCTATTTTTGCATTTGGGATTCATCATCCCAAATGCAAAAATCGCAATTCTAGAAATCGCTAAATTGCGATTAATTGCATTTAAAGAATTTTAGATTCCTTAAATGCAATTCATGAACCATTTAAAAATTGCGAATTCGCAATCTGGGGCCGCTATTTACCGCAAAGTCTAACTAAGTGATAAATAGCAAAAACTTAGAAAAATGCACTTTAGTGCATTTTTCTAAGTTGTATGTTACACACACACATGTCCTTTGGACATGTGTGTGCGCAACACCAGTGTACATTACCATTTCAAGGGTGCTACAGGGTGTCCTTTGGACACCCTGGCACCCTTGAAATCGCTTCCTTATTTGCGATTCGCTAATTGCTAATTGCAAATAAGGAATGACTCTCCATTCATTCCTATGGGCCTTTAGGCCCATAGGAATGAATGGGAAAGCCATTCCTTATTTGCGATTAGCAATTAGCGAATCGCAAATAAGGAAGCAGTAGAAATCGCATAAAATATTGCGATTTCTACATGCATCCCGTTTTGCGAGTCTTTAATAGCGAATCCTTAAAATTCGCTATTAAGGACTCGCAAAACATGACCATGATGAATTCGGGGGTTTGTCAGTTTCTCCTTTCAAATAGTGCTTTCACACGTTGAGCATCTGGCCCGTTTAACACTGGCATCTCGTGTGTTTGTAAGCCATTGTGTTTAGCACCAGCCGGAGATCTCTTCTAAGATGCTCAAGTATAAACAAAGTAAAAAATATTATACTTCTGAGATTTAAGATCAGGCAGTTGATGAAAAATAAGCACAGGCATGTTAATTGCTTTTACATTGTAGTAGCCTTACGAATAGAAAATGGTCATGTCGTTTAGCAGTACTGCACAAGGCCTAAGATAAGTGTAATGAAAACAACCTGCGAACACCGAACTAGTAAAATGCATCTTACAATTGTGAAGCCACCCCCCAAAGCTGCTGCTTCTTCCACAGCATCCCATTATAAAAAGAGATTCTGCCGCTTACATGCAGCAGCCCAACTCCAAGACAGCTTCCTGTAAAGAATAAATTGCTCTGTCTTATTTGCCCTGCAGACCAAGGTGCCCCTATTAGAGCTCATCCACTTAATCTAACAATTATGTGAAATGATAAATTCAAATTTGTTTTACAGTGTTGGTCACTAAAGGTCATCATGCAGTTCAGATTCATGTTTAGATAGGAAAGTGAATGTTGCAATAGTACTTAAACAATTAAAAAGTTCACATTCTTCCAAACAGCAGGTGCAGAGCACGTCGGAAAAAAACGGGCAAAGATTTGTGAACCCCACAGGCCCCTTCAGACAAGCATTTGCAATTAGTTGAAGGTAGTGCTGTTGTCATTGAAAATGTGAATGTTTTTTACTTAAAGGTCTGAAAGGTAACGTTCTGAATTTGCCTTTGAATATGAAGGAGAATATTGAAACTACAGGGGTAGATCGAGACGAAGAACAAGAAGCATTAGTATTTCTAATAAATGAAGTACAGACTGAAGGGAAAATAATTTGGTAGGCACTTGTGAATATTGATAGAGTTAAAAGAGCTTTGCAATACCTTAAAATAGAAAATATCTTTTACAAAGATGGTGATGTAGTGAAACATGTCCCTGTCTTAGAACAGGAAGTTCCACCTCAACTCTTTCTGCTCAGTTTGAAGAAGTTTACTTACGGAAAGCAGAAGAAATATTTGAACACTACAGCATTCATCCTCTACATTCAAGAGAATTGATGGGTGATGCTTTAGAATTGCATCAAATGAATTAAGCAAAGGAGAACTTAGAAATGTAGGGTCTGATTCCAACCGCATCAGTATGTGCCGGCTGGATTCCATTCTGACCGAGCCATTCTGATGGCCTCGGTCGGAATGGAATCCGACTCGGATTTCCGGATGGCTGCCATACGGAAATCCTTCAGTACTCCCCCGGTCGCCTCTTTACGACCGAGGGAGTACGATGGCAGTTTTTCACTGTCTTTTCGTACCGGTGTTTCCGGAACGAAAAGGCAGTCGGAAACTGTCTCTGGGGGCCCCAAGCAGGGCCCCCATTGGTGTGAGGATGTCAAATGGTGGCATGGGGGCACCTATGGTGCCCCTCTGTCGATCCCTGCACCCGGTAGCAGGCACCTTGGGGTGCCGGCCACAGGGTGCAGGGATGAACTGCACCACTGCTTTTCTCAATGCAGGCATGCATATACTTCACAATGCCTGCATTGTGAAGTATATGAGTGCGACTGAACCCTGTTCGGTCGCATCGTATTAGCAGGGCCGTAGCCGACGACAGCAGGTCGGTTGGTTACGGCTCCTGACCAATGTCGGACGGACCTGAGTCCGTCTGACATCGGAATAGGCCCCTTAGTTTCCTACAGGAGAAGGTGGTTGCTATGATGAATGTCCATTACAGATTCCTGCATCGGAATACAGATCCAATAGATTATACTCCAAAGATCTGCGCTTTAGGCAAAACATGCCATACATTTTCCACCTTTTGTTTGAAAACGATCTGTCAGTGCTATCGTATGCTGTGGGCCATGTTATGAGAACAGGGACACGGTCTGACATCAGTGCAAGAGATTTTGTGGAAAAAGTACATGGTAAAGATGAGGCACTAGAAAGTAGTTATCATGGCTTGCCAACGTGGTGCCAATGAATATTGGTTTCATCACCATGGTGAACCAAAGTGCATGCTATACAATCTAGGTGCACCTACCTAGTTTGTTACTTTGAACTGTGCAGAATATGCTTTGGATGATCTTCATGATTTCAAGAATGTTGGTGAATTGTTGTAAAATAATCCTGCAAATGTTTATAGATACTTTATGCACAGATTTAAAGCTATGTTTCATTGTATCTGTAACAAAAAGAATCTACCACTGGGTGAAGTTGTGGACTTTTTCTGGAGGAAAGAGTACCAAGCTAATGGTGCACCACATAGACATATGTTATTGTGGGTGTAAGATGCATCAATGTTTGGTCAAGATACTGATGACTTAGTGTCACCATTCATTGAGCAGTATGTACCTTGTGACACTCCTGATGAGTCTCAGAACAGAACTCTTAAGCAACAAGTCTTGCGATTTCAGTCAAAAAAAATTGACATATTGTCAAAAGAGATGCAGAGCAAAAGGGAAATACTACACTAAGAGCTTGATTACGAGTTCGGCGGTGTGGGAGTGGGACTGTCATGCTGACGCCCTGCTCCTGCACTGCCAAACCCATGTGTGCACCACTTGCCAGATTATGACTTTTTTAGTCACTGGCAGGTAGCTCTTTGGTGTTCCTATGAAGGAGCCTATGAAATAGACACTGCAATAGGAACATCAAAGGCAGTACCTGCACTGCATGGGCTACTGCAGTCCACACCGTGCAGGTAATGGGGTACATGCACATAGGGGAGGAAAAACTGTGAAAACTGTGGTAAAGAGGAAACTTCTAATATGCTTGGTGGAACCATGGTGGTCTCGCCAAGCATACTGCGGCCTCAAGACTGCTGCGCCACCGCTATGAATCTCTGTTCCCTGGCAGTTTCAATGGTGCAATGACGGTTCGACAACCCAACTTGTAAAGGGACGGTCGGACTGCTGGTGCAGCTGTGGCTGGACTGCCACAGCTGGGTCACTGTGAGTCTGGTGTTCGGTGGATCAGCAGACTAATGAGCAGGCTCTTAGTTTTGTTTTGGCTTCCCAAGGCCTTTAATCTCCAAAGGAAGAGCGAACAGTTTTATCTCTACAGTCACACACTGTTCCTGGGAAATCACCTAAAAACAAATACAATCTGAAGAGAAGTGAGGCTTCAAAACTTATCAATGATTACAATGCTGTAATCTTGCTCTGGAATGCCAGCATGGATATTCCCTTTTTTAAGAGACACTTCTATTGCTGTACCTCAATACATCACTTCATACATAACAAAGTCAAAAAAGACAGAAATTAAGGATGTATCGGAAGAGATAGCAGCAGAGAAGTCTCTAAATAAAAAGCTCTACAGTTTCAGTTTAAAGATGCTCTCTCACATGGAAATTGGATCTTATGAAGCTTGTGAAAAGATCAGTGCTTCCCAGCTCGTACAGTAAGTCCAAATCAACAATTTTGGGCTAGTTTAGGCCTGGCATCAAGTATCTAGCTCAGTTTCATGCAGAAAGCACTGACGTCATTAAAACAAATATGAGGGAAACGTATTATCCTAATTGGGATGCCTGTCTAGAAAACCTTTGTTTATATGAAGTGTATGAAAAACCCTAAGCCAACTGAATGGACCTCAAGAATTACAGACCCATCTCTCAACTCCCCTTCCTAGCCAAACTCATTGAGAAGGTCATCAACGCCCAACTCACCAAATTCATTGAAACAAACCACACCCTGCACTCTTCCGATTAGGCTTCAGAAGCAATCACAGCACCAACACTGCACTCCTCTTAGCAACACATCTGCTCTCTGCTCCACCAAGATGAAATCTCAGGGCTCATCCTCCTGGACCTCTCTTCTGCCTTCAACACTGTCTGCCACCACACCCTCTGCACAAGACTCCACGATGCCATCAACCGTGGCAAAGCCTTAGAGTGGATCATCTCCTTCCTCACCGGCCGAACCCAGAGAGTCAAGCTCCCACTGTGCTCCTCAGACCCTATGGAGATCAGCTGTGGAGTTCCTCAGAGCTCCTCTCTGAGCCCCACCCTCTTCAACATCTACATGGCCCCGCTTGCAGCCATCGTCGGAAACCATGGACTCAACATTGTCTTCCTATACTGACAATACCCAGCTGATTCTCTCCCTCACCGAAAAACCTACAGCCACTAAGAGCAACTTTCACAATGGGACGAAGGAAGTCGCTGCCTGAATGAAGGATTGCTGCTTCAAACTCAACTCCGATCAAACCTAACTCCTCATCCTGGGGCACCACTCCCTCCACCTGGGATGACTCCTGGTGGCCAGCAGCGACCACAAACCCCCCACACCCATCAACCACACATGCAACCTCAACATCATCCTCAAAATCGACACTGTTTTATCCTCCTGCTTCCACACGCTCTGCCGACTTCAGAAGGTTTTAAAGTGGATCCCCACCGAGTCCCGGAGAACGGTCACCCAGGCGCTTGTAAGCAGCAAGCACGACTACGGCAACATACTCTATACCAGTGCCACCCAAAAACTCCGAAAGAAATTGCAGAGCATCCAGAAGGCCTCTGCCAGACTTATCCTGGACATCTCCTACCACAGCCACATCTCCGGTCACCTGAGAGACCTTCACTGGCTCGCGATCAACAGAAGAATCACCTTCAAAAACGTATGCATGACTACAAAGCCCTCCACAACACCAGACCTGCATACCTCAACTACCACCTCTCCTTCTACACTCCCACCAGACATCTCCACTCCACCCAACTGGCCCTGGCCACTGTCCCAAGGATCTGCAAGATCTCAGCTGGAGTAAGAACTCTTTACCTCTACACCTCAGGCAATCACCTTCACTGCCTCAATCCCAGGAAGGACTTCAAGTCCTGGCTCTTCGACATAACTGTAGGTAACCCCCCCCCCCCCCCCCCAGTGCCTTGAGATCCTATTGGGTGATTAGCCGCACTCTATAAGAATCCTGGTTTTGTTATTGTTACTGAAGTTCTGCAGTATTATACATACTAATATAACATAGATGACAATTTTGAACAAGGAAAGTTTGGGGCTACTGGATTTAATGGATGTTTAGTGAGACATTCAAAGTCAAGTCTCATTAATCATTGTAAACTGACCTGGCAAATAGGTTAGAAAAGAGAATTCTTTTACCTGGCTCTTTCACAACTTTTTAAATGCTGGCATTCAGAATCTGAAGTGCTAGAGCACTATGAAGATGCTTTCTATGCAGTCAAAGATAGCATTCAATGTGAAGTGATTCCCACACTTCAGAAAATGTTAACTGACTAAATCCAACAGGAGGAAACAATTGCTATAGAAGTTGCAAAGGACAGCTCACAAGACAGTCAGAGCTCAGGGCCTAATAGTCAAGATCCCTTTGGCCAACCTATCGTTGAAATTTGGCATCCATAGCTATGAATGAAGAAGAAAATGCCATGGGTCAAATAGGGAATGAGAGCATTGATTTTGAAAGTTTTATGTCTCAACTAATTGCTAGAAATCTTTGAGCAAATAAAATATGTAGAACATGGATTGCTACATGATAAGTCCTAATGTACTTGTAAAACATTGAAGCCTACACTTCTATATGCTAGTGGTCAGGCAGGTACAAGAAAACATTTTCTAGTTGAAGTGCTGACTGCATTTGTTCAGAGGAAAACTAAATGTGATCTGTTGTGTTGCGACCGCTCCTACTAGCCTAGCTGCTCACAACTTAAAAGGAATCACAGACTACTTATGTTGCCCATGGAACATGACAACAAACTAGAAAACCTGAAGTTATCTGGTAGTGCTTGTCATGAAGTGTCCTGAGTTCTCAAAAACTGGAAAGTTCTCAATATTGATGACGTTAAAATGGCATCACACCTAATACTAGCTTTCATTATTCTGAGGACGCAATACTCGTCAGAACTGACAATGATGTTGTATTTGGTTGTAAAAACATTATGGTTTTTGGTGACCTTCTACAGTTGACTCCTGTCACAGGTAAAAGGTCAACTAACTTGTAGAAAAACTTCTTCATGAAGGAACTAAAAAGTCATTAGGTAGTATTGGAAATGTTAATATATGGTTAACGTTTCAGTACGCTGAGTTGACACAAACTAGGAGACAGGCAGCAGATTTGGAATATGCCAATACATTAAGGGACAGGAGAATAGGAATCAGTAGCAAACAATCTAGGAAAGGTGTTGCTTCTCACATGGTTAGATCGCTATACCCACACAATAACTCACCACCTTCTATAATGCAAGATCTTCTGAAAACTGAAAAACAGATGTTGTGCCTCATGCCAGCATTGGATGAGTGTGCTCAATTTAAGTTAGAAATGCTTCGTTTAGAAAAAGAAGACAATGTCACTCTTAGAAGTAAAGATAAAATGGAACATCAAGGTTTAGACTAACCATTATGTCAATCAGTGGTAAAGAAACTGGAATCACAGTTGTACATACTGCCGGTTAAGAGTTAAGAAAAGATTCCAAATCTCTGTAAATATTGTAGAATAATTTTGCAAATTCATTTAATTTCAAAATCTTTATTTCGATACAATAAAAATATCCATAAAAGTACAGATCCAGAGATCACAGCATATAATAAAAAACATAGGTCCGATAGGAGGGGAGACAATAGAACAGATCATAACAGAATTAATTTCTGTTCGAGCATCAAACAATTACATCGTAGATTTTGATACAGGTTAAAAATATAATATAACAACAAAATGGTAAGTGGGAGGCATTCTTGGTCATCATATATCTGGCGACTGAAAATTTCTGTACCACTGTTTCATATCTGTTTTTACTGTGAACAGCATAGAGAGCCTTCTGTAAGGTATTTTTACTTATACCATCCGAGTCGGTAGGATTTCTAAATATTTGCTCAATATTTACACTGATCGGGCTCTTTCTGACAGCAGCACTTATAAAAGATATAGGTTTCCACATATCTAGGGTCATTGCACTTAAAACCTATAAGTCATCCCTACAGCAGGTCTTTTCAATTCTGAAGGCAGGATGCCCGGTTGTAAGTGTGAGGGTGCCCCTGCATCAGCAGGACTCCCCTACAGCCTATGGAGTCCATTCTCCTGGGTTGTAAGTGAGACAGCCATATAACATATAGAAGGGCACCGCGTCATTACTAAGCCCAGGTGGGTAATTACGCTCCGCCAGTGGAGTTTACGTAGTTTTGCATACTACGCGTTCCATTGCGAGTTTTCTCAAAACTACGACTCCATGGTGGAGCGTAGTTAGGCGGCCCCTCCATCCTCCCAAGATAAATATAAAGTAATAAAAAGGCACTTACCTGCCATGGCTGCCTCCTCCTCCCCATGGCCGCTCTCCTTCCTCGTCGTCATCATCCTTTTTCTTTGATAACCCCTTCGTTGTACATCTTGTGAGTGCGCAAGATCTCTGTGCTGGGTTGAATCTTTGACATGGTACAGCATTCGGACCATCAAATGTTCTTTTTGTATTTGTCACCCCGAGTAGGACAGGTATGCCCAGATGTGGTTCCCATGCCACTGGAGTCAAGCTTTCCTGGCTGATGAGGGCTGAAACCCCGAAACCGATACTAGGATGTCTGTTTCCAGTCCAGGGAGGACCTGGCCTGGCAGTTCGGGCTGGACTGCTCCCATGGGACACAGCTCAAGACTGATTTGCATATGGCTGGGTCCAAACTGGAATGGCATGGTGAGCAAAAAAAATGGATTTAGGCCCAGATCTCTGTACTGGGATGCATGTATGACATTGTTCAGCATTCTGTCCATCAATTATTCTTCTGTGCTCTCCATGCTACTAGAATCAAGCTATCCTGGCTGATAAGGGCTGAAACCCCGAAACCAGTTCCAGGATCCTTGTTTCCGGTCCAGAGAGGACCTGGCCTGGCAGTTCAAGCTAGACTGTTCCCATGAGAAGCAGGGTCAAGAATGATTTGCTTATGGCTGGATTTAAACGGGAATGGCATGGGGAGCAACAAAATTATGGATTTAGGCCCAGATCTCTGTACTGGAGTAAATATTTGACATTGTTCAGCATTCTGTCCATCAATTGTTCTTTTTTCAGACATTAGTTGTAAGACACACTTCAAAGTATCTTATTCTCATGCTTCAAAACTGTACAGCTGATGGTAGCAAAATCACATAGAATATGCACACTGTTGTAGCCATTATTTTCCATCATGTCGAGTCAATCAACTCTGGCCACTGCGCAGTCTATCTCAAAAATTAATCTGGCTGGACTGAATGTTATAATGCATGTCTTAAAGTAAAGCATAGGTAACCATAGAAACTTCCAAATTCTTACTTACGTTTCTAGAACCAAAGATCTAGAAGCTACAATATTTACAAACCTCTATGTAGCTATACATAGACAAAAAGCACTAAAGTTCATTTTCATTGTCATTATTTGGTATACCAAGGAAAATGATTATATAATGATTGAAAATTTTAAATATAAAGAAATGGAGTTTAAATAAAGAAATGAGTATCAATGTGTACTGTGTACCAATGCTGGGTTCATGTACATAAATAAAACATGTTTTTTTCATAAATCAAATTGATTTATTTTTCCCTACAATTGCATAATGGATTGCATTTAAATAAATTGTACAAACTGTTAGGTCTTGTGAGAGGCTTGCAAGAGTAAACCAGGAAGTACAGCCCCCTCAGATTGCACCAGGAGGATTGTGTGCCTAACTCTTGGGGGCCTCACACAAATTTAGTAAAAGAGCTGACCATTATAATGAAATGGAAATTTAAAAAATACAGATACATCATACACCCTTCTTCACTATTTCTTTTAAATACACATACAACTAATTAATGACTTCTCTATACAACAATATGAAAGTGAATTAATAACTGTATAATCTCGTAAGCATCTCACAAGCGGCTCCCAAGCTTCCTGCGAGAATTGAGACACACCCAGCATAAATGATTTGATTTGTTTAAAGTAATGACAAGAATTATTAAAGGGAGTGGTCAGTCTTGTTTCCTCATTTAGAAGCAGCTCTTTGATGTGCAAGCATCTAAAAGTGCCTCAGATGATAATCTGTTACAACTCTGCAGGCATTTGGTGAGGAGAAAATATGTCTTCATCTGATAGCATAAACGAGCACCAGCCAAACCAACTATACGTCCTAAGCAACCAAGGGAATCTATTGTGTGGTAATTCATTGAGATGACACTCAGAGAGACAAAAGTGTCAGCAAAGTGTGTGAGTGAAAATTGTGCCAAAAGGAATTTAGCCGAGGCAACAAGAAACAGTATAGCATAGGGACAACGGGGATTTTGCAACACTTAAAAGCAATTCATCCTTTAAGTCTAGCTCAAGCAGAGATGCAGAGAAGTGAAGAGCTAGATGTGTTGTCAGGGGTGTCTACATCTGTTCAAGGAGGCCAACGTGCACCATCTCAAGTTGTGGCAAGTCAGACTACAAACAACCCAGCCTACAGGAATGAAGTACTTTTCTGTTGTCTTTGTAAGGCAATCACTTTATTTTCAGAAGGCAGAAGAGCACAAATGCCCTCCTAAGCTTTAGATTTTTGTTTTACCCACACTTTATCTCCAAGTTTAGAAACCCTTTTTTGTCAAGTTTTCTCTCTTCTGTTTTCTACAAAAAAAAGTTACATACACATAAAAAATTCAAAACTGTTTAAAACCCCCCAAAAGGCTCTTTGAGAGCCACCTATTGTGATAAAGAAAAACACAAAAATGACAGTAAATGATGTATATAAGAATCATTGGCATTAGAGGCTCTCGCAAGACTCTCACTGTAGTTTTTTAAAAATGAAATGGAAACATAATACAAATGACTTCGATATTGAAACTATAGGGCAGCTCTGAAAAGAGCTTTTTAAAATATTTTTCAACAATTAGAATGTTTTGGGTTTCTTTAAACTTTTTTTGTATTTTTAAATTTTACAACAGGTTAGAACTAAAACATATACTTCAAACCAAACAGGAGAACATTTTTAAAAACTGTAAAAAAAAAAAAACTACTGGGTAGGAGTGCATTTGTGGTCTTACACAAGCTTTTCTTGCACAGACCTGCTAGTCTCCAATTAAAAACAATTTGCATATATAAGCAGCAAAATGTTCCTTATTACAATAAGAAAGGTTGTTATCTGCTTCAGAAGCCTGGAAAATGCAAAAACCACAGTTGATGGACAGAATGCAGAGCAATGTCATACATTCACCCCAGTAAAGAGATCTGGGCCTAAATCCATCGTTTTTTTGCACTCCACACCACCCCAGTTCAGACATGGCCATATGCAAATCAGTCTGACCCTGTGCCTCATGGGAACAGTCCAGCCCGAACTGACAAGCCATGCCTTCCTTGGACAGGAAACAAGCTTCCGAGGACCGGTTTCTGGCATTCCAGCCGTCTTCAGCCCGGCTTGCTTGAATCCAGTGGTGGGGAGAGCATGGGACTCACGTCTGAGCATACCCATCCCACTCGGGGTGACAAATGCAAAAACCACAGTTGATGGACAGAATGCAGAACAATGTCATACATTCACCCCAGTACAGAGATCTGGGCCTAAATCCAACGGTTTTTTGCACTCCACACCACCCCAGTTCAGACCTGGCCATATGCAAATCAGTCTGACCCTGTGCCTCATGGGAACAGTCCAGCCCGAAGTGCCAAGCCATGCCTTCCCTGGACCGGAAACAAGCTTCTGAGGACCGGTTTCTGGCATTCCAGCCGTCTTCAGCCCGGCTTGCTTGAATCCAGTGGTGGGGAGAGCATGGTACTGACGTCTGAGCATACCCATCCCACTCGGGGTGACAAATGCAAAAACCACAGTTGATGGACAGAATGCAGAACAATGTCATACATTCACCCCAGTACAGAAATCTGGGCCTAAATCCATCGTTTTTTTGCACTCCACACCACCCCAGTTCAGACATGGCCATATGCAAATCAGTCTGACCCTGTGCCTCATAGGAACAGTTCAGCCCGAACTGCCAAGCCATGCCTTCCCTGGACCGGAAACAAGATTCCGAGGCCTGGTTTCTGGCATTCCAGCCGTCTTCAGCCCGGCTTGCTTGAATCCAGTGGTGGGGAGAGCATGGGACTCTAGTCTGAGCATACCCATCCCACTCTGGGTGACAAATGCAAAAACCACAGTTGATGGACAGAATGCAGAACAATGTCATACATTCACCCCAGTACAGAGATCTGCGCCTAAATCCATCGTTTTTTTGCACTCCACACCACCCCAGCTCAGACATGGCCATATGCAAATCAGTCTGACCCTGTGCCTCATGGGAACAGTCCAGCCCGAACTGCCAAGCCATGCCTTCCCTGGACCAGAAAAAAGCTTCCGAGGACCGGTTTCTGGCATTCCAGCCGTCTTCAGCCAGGCTTGCTTGAATCCAGTGGTGAGGAGAGCATGGGACTCACGTCTTAGCATACCCATCCCACTCGGGGTGACAAATGCAAAAACCACAGTTGATGGACAGAATGCAGAACAATGTCATAGATTCACCCCAGTACAGAGATCTGGGCCTAAATCCATCGTTTTTTTGCACTCCACACCACCCCAGTTCAGACATGGCCATATGCAAATCAGTCTGACCCTGTGCCTCATGGGAACAGTCCAGCCCAAACTGCCAAGCCATGCCTTCCCTGGACCGGAAACAAGATTCCGAGGACTGGTTTCTGGCATTCCAGCCGTCTTCAGCCTGGTTTGCTTGAATCCAGTGGTGGGGAGAGCATGGGACTCACGTCTGAGCATACCCATCCCACTCGGGTCGACAAATGCAAAAACCACAGTTGATGGACAGAATGCAGAACAATGTCATAGATTCACCCCAGTACAGAGATCTGGGCCTAAAAACATTGTTTTTTTGCACTCCACACCACCCCAGTTCAGACATGGCCACATGCAAATCAGTCTGACCCTGTGCCTCATGGGAACAGTCCAGCTTGAACTGCCAAGCCATGCCTTCCCTGAACCAGAAACAAGCTTCCGAGGACCGGTTTCTGGCATTCCAGCCGTCTTCAGCCCGGCTTGCTTGAATCCAGTGGTGGGGAGAGCATGGGACTCACGTCTGAGCATACCCATCCCACTCGGGGTGACACATGCAAAAACCACAGTTGATGGACAGAATGCAGAACAAAGTCATACATTCACCCCAGTACAGAGATCTGGGCCTAAATCCATCGTTTTTTTGGACTCCATACCACCCCAGTTCAGACATGCCCATATGCAAATCAGTCTCACCCTGTGCCTCATGGGAACAGTCTAGCCCGAACTGCCAAGCCATGCCTTCCCTGGACCGGAAACAAGCTGAAGACAGCTGGAATGCCAGAAACCGATCCTCGGAAGCTTTTTTCCGGTCCAGGGAAGGCATGGCTTGGCAGTTCGGGCTGGACTGTTCCCATGAGGCACAGGGTCAGACTGATTTGCATATGGCCATGTCTGAACTGGGGTGGTGTGGAGTGCAGAAAAACAATGGATTTGGGCCCAGATCTCTGTACTGGGGTGAATGTATGACATTGTTCTACATTCTGTCCATCAACTGTGGTTTTTGCATTTGTCACCCCGAGTGGGATGGGTATGCTCAGACGTGAGTCCCATGCACTCCACACCACTGGATTCAAGCAAGTCGGGCTGAAGACGGCTGTAATGCCAGAAACCGGTCCTCGGAAGCTTGTTTCTGGTCCAGGGAAGGCATGGCTTGGCAGTTCGGGCTGGACTGTTCCCATGAGGCACAGGGTCAGACTGATTTGCATATGGCCATGTCTGAACTGGGGTGGTGTGGAGTGCAAAAAAACGGTGGATTTGGGCCCAGATCTCTGTACTGGGGTGAATGTATGACATTGTTCTGCATTCTGTCCATCAACTGTGGTTTTTGCATTTGTCAACCCGAGTGGGATGGGTATGCTCGGACGTGAGTCCCATGCACTCCACACCACTGGATTCAAGCAAGCCGGGCTGAAGACGGCTGTAATGCCAGAAACCGGTCCTCAGAAGCTTGTTTCCGGTCCAGGGAAGGCATGGCTTGGCAGTTCGGGCTGGACTCTTCCCATGAGGCACAGGGTCAGACTGATTTGCATATGGCCATGTCTGAACTGGGGTGGTGTGGAGTGCTAAAAAACGATAGATTTGGGCCCAGATCTCTGTACTGGGGTGAATGTATGACATTGTTCTGCATTCTGTCCATCAACTGTGGTTTTTGCATTTGTCACCCCGAGTGGGATGGGTATGCTCAGACGTGAGTCCCATGCACTCCACACCACTGGATTCAAGCAAGCCGGGCTGAAGACCGCTGTAATGCCAGAAACCGGTCCTCGGAAGCTTGTTTCCGGTCCAGGGAAGGCATGGCATGGCAGTTCGGGCTGGACTGTTCCCATGAGGCACGGGGTCAGACTGATTTGCATATGGCCATGTCTGAACTGGGGTGGTGTGGAGTGCTAAAAACTATGGATTTGGCCCAGATCTCTGTATTGGGGTAAATGTATGACATTGTTCTGCATTCTGTCCATCAACTGTGGTTTTTGCATTTGTCACCCCGAGTGGGATGGGTATGCTCAGACGTGAGTCCCATGCACTCCACACCACTGGATTTGGCAATCCGGGCTGAAGACCGCTGTAATGCCAGAAACCGGTCCTCGGAAGCTTGTTTCCGGTCCAGGGAAGGCATGGCTTGGCAGTTCGGGCTGGACTGTTCCCATGAGGCACGGGGTCAGACTGATTTGCATATGGCCATGTCTGAACTGGGGTGGTGTGGAGTGCTAAAAAACTATGGATTTGGCCCAGATCTCTGTACTGGGGTAAATGTATGACATTGTTCTGCATTCTGTCCATCAACTGTGGTTTTTGCATTTGTCACCCCGAGAGGGATGGGTATGCTCAGACGTGAGTCCCATGCACTCCACACCACTGGATTCAAGCAAGCCGGGCTCAAGACGGCTGTAATGCCAGAAACCAGTCTTCGGAAGCTTGTTTCCGGTCCAGGGCATGGCTTGGCAGTTCAGCTGGACTGTTCCCATGAGGCACAGGGTCAGACTGATTTGCATATGGCCATGTCTGAACTGGGGTGGTGTGGAGTGCAAAAAAACTATGGATTTGGGCCCAGATCTCTGTACTGGGGTGAATGTATGATATTGTTCTGCATTCTGTCCATCAACTGTGGTTTTTGCATTCAGAAGCCTGGAAAGGCACAGTGTATCGAGGTTCAAATAAGGTGGAAGCCCTTGAAGACCTGTCTAGTTCTTTAGCACAAGCTAATTCTGCCCGTGCTAGCCTTTGTGGATTCATAGACCTTAAGTGCCTCCACATGCCTGTATTACTCATATTGTACTGTTTCTTTGTACTCTCTCAGCTGAGCTTCTTTTTGAAATGTTTACATGTCACTAACTTTGCAGAGAATTTTTTGTCACCAGGCCTCATGTCAAAAACTGCCATACCTAAGACTCTTTGGCAGGCTGAGGTAGTTGAGGTGCTGCAAAAGCAGCAGGCTGCTCATCAGAATCTGATGGAGACATTTCCATTTCAAAACAAAAAGGCAAACAGAGGAAGCCAAAAAGGTCTACCCATAGCAAAATCCAATGGGAAAATGAGCCAAAAGGATGGAATCTTCATATTGTCAATAACAACACTTGTATGAACCAACCACAACCCTTCTTTGGAGTGTATTTCCTCTACCGGACCTCTCACAAGTGTCTTGTGAGTGTCTTTATACATATTTATGGAACAATTCATAATCAGTTTTTCTAAGTTAATCAACATTTCTAACATCTTACTCTGTTTAGATTTGGAAGAAAACACTATTATAAACTTAATTCCAAAAATACGAACTCCCGAATGGTTCTTGAAAACCGAACAGAAAGAACAGCCCCGTTGGACTCCACGCAGAGGATTGTGTGTTTAACTCCCACAAGCATCTCGCAAGAGTTATCAATTTGCAAATAAAATAAATAAATATAACAAACATATTTAATGACTCCCTTATTATAGATTAGCATCAATCAATAACTGAACATATGAAAAAGAGCTCTTAACAATACTTTAAAACGAAATGTATAACTTTACGATTTCGCGAGCATCCCTTGAGCTGCTCTTGATCTTCTTGCAAAAGTAATGAAACACCTTAAACAGAGATTTACATTTTGAAAACCAGTTCTATATATTATCACAAAAACTGATCATTCTCTTATGAATTATAATTGCATTTTTAATGTAAAAAAACATACAAAGCCCTTGAAAAGTGTGCCAATAGATTATAAATAAACTTCCTGGAAGATCTCTCGATATAACAGTTAAAAGAAATGAGAAGGACATTCCCCACTGAAATATTGTTGTATTACACCATATTATACTCACACACCATTTTGTGGATTGATTTTGCAAACTGTGCACCCTTTCCAGTTATATTACAACATATAGCCATAACTTTTAATTTGACATCTGTAGACAGCATCTATTCTTTAGCTATTCTACCATGCATACACTCAAAAACAATAAGTGTACTTTAAACAAAAACTAGAAATTCACGGAAAAGACACAAAGGTTAAAGTAAAGTTATACTTTGGGGTGATAAAAAGTTCTGTTTTTTTCAAAAAAACCGTAGTTATTTACTGAAAAACACAAAGGTTAAAGTAATATTATAGATAGTTGTGATAAAAAGATTTGTTTTGTTTATAAAAAAAAGTCGAAATTCACTAGAAAATACCAAAGGTTAAAGTGAAATTTAGTTAGGTGAATATGTAAGGTACAAACATAAAGTTTTGAAATAAAAAAATGACCAGTAACATGCCCCCCTTCCTTGCATTGCTGATGACCACACATATTATTATAAATCAAACTTACACTCATTGGATGGGGAACATCCATTACGACGCGGTGTTTACACCGCACTACCATTACAACGCTGGTTTACAACGAAAGTCTTTACCACGACTTGCGCTGGAGGGCGCTCTAGGCTAAGGAATAGTAGATTTACTGTTCCAACACCTTCCCTACTGTACGTAGGCTGGTGTTGGAATAGTACATGTTACTATTCCTAAGTCCAGCACCCTACAGCGCAAGTCGTGGTAACGACTTGCGTTGTAAAACCAGCATTGTAATTGTAGTGCGGTGTAAACACTGCGTTGTATTGACATACAACCCATTAGATGAGGTCTTCAGTGATGTTATCATATATGTCATTTGATTTTTTCATCTGCGACAACATAAATGATGCCATTGAACATGCCATGATTGATGTCATATGTTAAAGGTCATGACCGGGCACAAGTTATAGTTAGCTTTGCTAACAACGGGCCTTATTATGAGTACGGCGGTACCAGGACCGCCATACCGATGGTGGTAGTTTGAACACCACAAGCGAATGCCCGATTACAAGTCTGGTGGTCAGACTGCCAACAGCCCACAACAACACTGCCAAACCACCAGGATCTTGGATCCTGATGGTGCTGCGTAAGTGAAGGCTGTTTTGAATGGCAGTGGTGCAGCGGCAGGCACAGCTGTCTGGACTACGAGTTCCATTTTGACAGCCTTTTCATGGCGTATACCCCATCATGAAAAGGATGCCAGAAAGGGAAGGAATGGGCCCAAAACAGGGCCCTGGCTATTTCACCCAGAGGGGGGTTAGTTAATGCGGGCACATGTTTTGACTCCTTCTCCATGCAATGTTGTTCGTGCATTGTGTGCCATGCATGATGTGGTGCATGGCACACATTGCATGGACATGCAGAAGGCGCTGAACAGCAGAAGCATCTGCTGAGGCCCTTCTGAATGGCCAAGCCATGCTGCCGCCGTGTGACCGACGATTTTGGACTGCCTCTCCAATGGTCCACTCTTAAGTCGATGGTCTGAACACCACAGGCTTTGCAATGTTCTCCCATCCCTGACATCGGCAGTCCGGCGGATGGCCTGCTGATGTCATAATTAGGTCCTTTAACTGGAGAATTTCTGTGGTTTTTAGAGTTCAAAACATTATGTTGGCACTGACATATTCACCTAACTATAACAACACTTTAACCTCTCAGGCCCGTGCTGAGTAACAGGTGCAAGTCCTGTTTGAACTATCCAAGAAGTAATGTGCCTGCAGATTGTAACACAGAAAACTTGCACTCCACGGATAGGTATCTAAAAGGGTTTATTGAAAATGCAATGAAACCACACGGTCTTCTTCACAGCTTGAAAACTATTGTGCACTACCATAATATGGAAGTTAAAGTAAACAATAACGTTGTGTTAACTTCATGCTGTAATAGTATGTGAACTGGAATGTCCACATAGAACTTGGATTGTCCGATTCTCAGAGTTCTAGAAAAGCTGCATTACTGTGGTGGCATCGTCATGTAAGCAGCTGTTCTGCTGAGGACATCGATATGAAATAATTCACCTGGATACACACTGCTGAAGTTGTGTAGTTACTACATTTTCTGGCGACAGGTTGTGTCTGCGCAGGGGGCGGACAATGGATGTCCTCACCCCTGGTCCGAATGATATACAATCAAAACAAGTGATCTATATTGCTGGTAATATCGTTTTAAACTCATTTTAAATGCTACAAGACTGAAAGGATTTTTGAAAGACATTGTCATAAAAAGGAAGGAGTTGTAGGGAATTTCACTTCACTTCTTGATGAAAGTTTGTCCTTGCGTGAAAGTCACCATTGCGACTTGCGGACATTTGAAAATCATCGTGTGCCTGCGCAAGTACGAATAATGGGAGTGCAAGACACAGTCTGAAGATTGATAGGGCACCAGTATCAGCACGAGCATAATAAGCGCGAGATGAACCACACGCACTTGGACTTCTAGACACGCAGGTATAGTTAACGCTGTTGAAATGTGAGGCTCACCACAAGTTTAATGTCAAAAACAGTGTGAGCACTGCGAAGATGTAAAAGACATGCCACAAGTGAAAGACCAGAATGCGGTGAGCGTGTGAAAATATAAAAGGCACATCGTGAGTACAATTTGGAAATACCGTTAGCCCTGTCAATTCAATTCAATTCAAAAATTCTTTATTCGGATTTAGGCAAATCCATAAAAGCAGTAAATTTATAAAAATTAAGTTAAAAATTAAAATACAATTCGAGGCTAGCATACTACAGAAAGTGCATACAAATACAAGTACAAAGATACATAGTCCATATAAATCCAATGATTAAAGTGCGATATGCATAGGCAACTGTAATACAAGTGAGTCAAGGACATTCCATGGTTTTACGTGTATAAGAGATGACTCTCAAAAAAGTGCTTACACTAAATATCAATTCATCATTCTCTAAGTTTAGGAGCATTAAATAGGATTGATTCAGGGAGAGTGGTCTAAGTTTTTTAAAATATGGGGCTAAAAACCATTTAATATACTTCATATAAAATTTGCAAATAAAAAAGAAATGTAGGTCATTTTGCCTGCTAACTCCATCACATGGGCAGGGCATGTTTCCTGTATTCATCATACTGTAGCCCAAAGGAAAACAGAGTAAAAATTTTACAGTCCCTGCTCTCAAGCAAAATAATAACGATCTTTCCCAGCTAGTCATTGGTAATGTCAAGTACAATGGAATTTGTTATGGGAATAGATCATTGTTTACATTATTTACATAGGCCTCAACGGTTGGTTTTCACTTTTCTTCTTCCAACCTCTGTTTTCTATAAAGGGCATATAGACCAAATTGTACTTCCTTTTTGTCCGTGTTCTAAATCTTAGAAGGATCATCAAAAAGGTGTCCTTTGCCTACACTGGTCAAACTTCCCTCGTTGCTCGGAGCCATGGGATACTCATCCCTTTATCACAGCCCAAGCACTCCCTTAAAATGTCCTGAGTTAGGGCAGCAGAGTCATTAGCCCAGATAGCCAGCCAGAATAGAGCAGGCCTTGCTGCAATAAAATCGGTTATGTACGGCAGATTTAATTCAGCATGGCAGATGTACCCAGATGAAGAGATTGGGGCTCCCAGTAGTTTCCGGCACAATCGATTTTCTTCTGTTTGTAGACTGGGAGTTTTAACTATCCCCCAAACCTCAGCACCATAGGTTTCTACCGGGGCACACTGCAATCTATATATTTTTAAAATCGCTTTAGTTGCTCCAGTCCTCTTTGGCCGTGGGAGAGTAAGGATTGAATTTATGACTTTTGAGAACTTGCCTGTGGCGTTGGCCAAATGCCCACTCCACAGGCCGTTCGCAGCAAAAACCATACCTAAATAGGGGAATGTTTTTGTTGAGTACAACTTGTCCTTCCCTACTGTAATAAGGTTGAGTTGTCTAGACCCCGACCCACAGGACATGATAAAAGATTTTTTTAAATTTACTTTAAGATCAAGATTCCCCATATAGTGTGCAAAGATCTTAACTAGGGCGCGTAGGGCGTTGGGTGTTAGTCCCATGAGCACCGCATCATCGGCGTACAATAACGAGGGTAACAGCCCCCTCTAATTTTAGGGACATCAGTAGTCACACTCTTCAGGGAAATGCTCAGCCCATTGATGTAAATAAGGAACAGCAGGGGTACTAGAACGCACCCCTGCCTCACCCCTCTTTCGACCTTGATTGCCCCAGAGATTGCACCCTCCATGCCAATCCGTACCTGCGCTTTTGTGTCTATATGTAAATAGGCCAAGAAATGTACTAAGGGCTCATCAAGACCATAGGCCAGAAGGATCGACCATAGTCTGGACCTATCTACTAGGTCAAATGCGGACGATAAGTCCATAAATGCCAAGTAAATTGGTGATTCCCTAGCGATGTTATATTTGCTGATTATAAGATTTAGATTCAGGCATTGTTCAATGGTCCCAACTTTACTTCTAAAACCCATCTGACAGCGGTCCAACACCCCCATTTCCTCAGCCCAGTCATTCAGTCTATTGTATAGAACCCGACCCAGGATTTTCAAGGTGTTATCCAGGAGCGAGATAGGCCTATAATTCGCGGGGTCAGATCTTTCGCCCTTTTTGTAGATAGGCACTATTATGCTTGTAGACCAGGTATCTGGAATTGGCACCAACGGGAGACTATTACAAACATTTACAAGAATTGGTCCCCAGAGTTCCAGCTTGTGTTTAATTATGTCTATTGGGAAGCCATCAGGCCCAGGAGCCTTATTACCAAGGCTCTGGTTAATAGCTATGGTGACCTCTCCCAAGGTAATTTCTAATGGTCGAAGTTCGCCGGGGCTGTAATCTTCTGTGGCAGTGCCCGGGTTTGCGTATATTTTAGAAAAATGCTGTTCCCACTGATGGCTTGAGATGGTGCAACTTATAGGGGATAACTGATTGCCCATATTCCGCATCTTTCTTACTGCGGGCCAGAAAGTAGCACCATTCCCCACAGCAGTGGAGACGATTAGCTCCTCCCAGTACTCAGCCAATATAGCAGCCTTTCTCGCCCCGTAACTGTTTTATAATTTTGTCTGGCAGCCCATACCTCTATTTGGCATCTCGGTTTGGAGCTTAATGCTTTACGGAGTGCCTTGTTTGCTGCTAAACAGTGACTGTCGAACCACCTTGGCTCATAATTAATCCTTTTATTGGGAACACTTAGAAGGGTCTTTATAATATTGCAGAGATTGGCAAAGTCTTTAACTATCCTCTGATGATTCCCATCAGAGAGAGAGCAGGAATCAACTATGGGTTGGTGATTGCTTGTGATTACATTAACAATACGCCCACTATCCACCCCCTTCCATTTCAGCCTTGAAATTATTGGATGAGGGCGTGATATCCCTGGCTCCAGGGGTACAAGCAAAAACATTGGGGGATCCTAATCTGATATTCGCCTCCAATGCATTGTGGTCCCCAAAGGCAGTTTCTAAGACTCTAGCCAGAGTGACCCTGTCTATTAATTCTGCTGACATAAAAATATAATCCACCGTACTGGAGAAATCTCTACCTCTGAAGGTCGGGATATAAGTGTTTACATTGCTTTTACCTACGTCCATTATATTCATTAGAGTATGTTCATTAATAAAGCCTTCTAATTCCCTACCCTGTTTAGTAGCCCTATCCATTAATGTGTTGTCCTCTTTAGAATGAGGAAACTTCGCATTAAAATCCCCCGCTAAAATAATCCTATTGCTCGCTCCATTATTAGATAATTCCGCTATTTTTGATAGATTTCCAAATAATTCTATGTAATTCTTATTCGGAATAGAATGAAAGTCATTATTATAGAAATTAATCACGTAATAAGGAAACCTACGTGTAAACTCAATTATCTGGATGTTTGCACTTTTAGAAGGTATTAATTTAATAGTTCCCCCTATGGTTATCCTGAACCCGATCAATAGACCTCCGATCGCGCGACCAAAGACAGGCTTTTGAGCATTAATACTATAACAATGAAAACCCTCTATATCTACGGGGGAAGGTGCCCACGTTTCTTGTAACAGTATTATATCTTTGTCGGATAGAATGTTAAGCCAGTCCAAATCCGACACCCGCTGTTGAAGTCCTGCAACATTCCAACTAAGTATCCTAAGTTCCTTGCTAGGTCGCCTTTTTAGGTGTTGTTTCCCAGGGTTCATATGCTTATCCGGGACTTTTTGGGGACTACGAGAGTCTTGAAGCCCAAAAACCCCGACCTCCTTAGTGCTACTGCCTACAGGCTCATCCCTTATCAATGCCATCCTTTGGCTAATGGGCCCTAAAACTGCACTGAGAACCTCCTCGTCACTGGAGCTTTGAGTCCTTGTCACCTTTCTCTCACTGCCCCAGTTATCTCCCTCCAGTGTAGTATTTTGCAACCCAGTCGGTGGTGGGAGTCAATCAACCATCTCTAGGCTGCTAAATCTGTTGAAGGTTGGAATTACCCAGTGGACATCCCTGCCTGTTACACTTCTTTGGGGGTTTCTCCCCCATTCTCCCCAATTGCTCCCTGGGTTCCTCTGCCCAACCCTACACCAACCTCCATCAGAACCATGGTCATAATTATCTGGCCTAATATGACTCCTGGGAGGGTAGAAAAAGGAGAGGTGCCTGGTCTCAGTGCCTTCATTATACCCCTCACTTCTCCAGGAGCAGATGTAATCAACCGTGCGTGGGTCTTCGAAATTAATAATCACACAGTCGCCTTGTGTTTTCTTTCTCTCATAACCCACCCACGGTACTCTCCGAACTGTTAAGATTTTACTTGAGCAATGTGGGGGTAGGGGCCTGTTATTATTTAGCCAATGTTGGACCTTATTTAATAGGGACCAGGTGGGTTCATCCAAGTTATCTGATGTCTCTGGGACCCCCGTCATCACAACTACAAAGGGACCTGAGCCTGGGGGCAAGTTAGCAGCGAATCTCTCCTTATTTCCTTTGTTCCCATCCTTATTAGAACTCACAACCTGCGACTTTGGTGTGTTCCCTTGCGATTTTGTGTTTGTAGTGGGAAGAGTTGGTTTATTTGCCACATCCTTGGTTACCAGTGGTGCCTTGGGTTTAGTGATTGAGGCTACCACTGTTTTCTTTACAGGTTGGCCCGTTGATTGAAGGGTACAAGATTTTGCTGCCTCTACCGTCGGTACTGCTTTGGTAGGGGGGCTTCTGACTAGGGTGGTCAGTTCAATTAATTGTTTTTCTATATTCCCCAGTCTTACGTCTATAGTTGCCAAATGGGCGCTTATAAGTTCCCCAGCTTTCATTATTAATTGGCTATTTGATACACAATCTTTACATGTTATCCCTAGAGTGGGCAAGTCCCCTGTGTGCTCCGGGCCTGTATTTGCTTTCTTATTGCCTTTTTTTGAGGTGTTAAGTGGACCTTTCCCCTGCTTTCTCTGTGGCTTTTAGGTTCCTGTTGTTAGTGCCAGGGATGAAAGGGGGGGGTGGCCCAGCCCAGTCTGGAACAGTCTTGAACGGGCTTAAACGGGCCCGCCCTTTGCGGGCGCTGACGATTAATTTATGCGCCTCCTGGCGCGCGTTGGCAGTGACTGCGCCGCAAGGGAGCTTGGGAGTTGTAGTATCCCAGCTCCCCTCGGTCCTCCTCACACAGCGGCCGTGCAGCACTGGAAATGCAGCGGCGGCGGACAAGGACCGGGCGGTGGCAGCGCAACTGCTGGTGGTTTCCGCCTCCTCCCTGGTGCACACGGGTCAGCTCCATTCACGGAAGGTCGGCACTCGGGACTTCACAGAGCGCTGGTAGGTTTCCCTGTCAAACTTTTAAAGGCACACCATGGTGGAAAGAAAGAAATTCCTACAAGGGAAATAAAAATTTTTCGTTGTGGAGCTCCTGGGGATATTGCGACAAGCTTTAAATGTGCAGCAAGAGGAGTTGTATGCCGTAACTGTGGGAAGAAAGAACACTTTTCTAAAATGTGTAAAACTAGATATAAACAAGGTAGTGTTAAAGAGGTTGAGGAAGTATGTGAAAACGTTACAGAAATTTTCCTACCTGTTTATGAAGAGGAGTGCGTTGTTTCCAACGATGTTAGACATGTTAAGGAATTCAATGTTGCAAAGAAAGAGAGCAATGGGAAACTAGAGAAACCACATTGTGTTGTAGGTTTAGATAAGTTGCATGTGAAAATGTTGGTTGATTCGGGGACTATGTACACCTTGGTGTCAAAAGACACATTATCTAAAGAATTGTATGATGATTGGTCCAAGCCTGACATAAAATCAGTAGGTTACGGTGGAAAAAAAATAGAAATTCTAGTTATGAGATGGATGAATATCTCATTCAAGGGACAAATAGTGTATGGACAAATGTGTTTACCTGATTTGGCTCTAACCTTTTGGGATGGCACCATCAGAAAGATTTGGGCATAATGTTAAATCTTAATGCAGAAGACTCTGCTATATTGTCATTACCTGAATCGCAAGGTGTAAACTCTGTGGATACATCTGACAAGTGGAGAAGTGTGGCTCAATGGTTAGAGCGGCAGACCTTGATGCAGAGCGCTGGCCAGGGACCAGGGTTCGGTTCCCGCCTCGGCGGGATTGGGCTTAAATTCCTCTGACCGGATATTCTCGCCTCAGTGCTGAATCTAAGCATGGGCCCCACGCTGCAACTCTGGGCAATAGCTTGCTCAGTCTCCACAACGGCCCCCGATACATAAGGGATGCCTGGTTTCACCATGGGATGCCCAGGAGTGGACACCTCACAAGGAAAAGCCAGGTGGGGTTCCCTTGTGGTAGGAGTACAAGCGCCGGGATGCTTACGGGTTACTGTTCGCGCTATACAAATACAACACATTTACATTTACAAGTGGGTAGTGAAGAAATTTCCTTGTGTACTCAGTGATGATTTGGGTCTATTGAAAGGAATCTTAAAAAAGGAGCTATCCCAGTGGTACATAGGGTACGCGATGTGCCTCTTCTGATGAAAGAACCTTTGCAAGGGGTGTTAGACAAATTATTGAATCAAGGAATAATCAAGCCCATTGAATCATCAGAATGGTTGGCTCCAATTTTCGTAGCTCCTAAGGAGGGTGGTAATATCAGGTTATGCATAGATATAAGAGACCTTAATCAAAATATTTGGGATGACAGACAACCACTCCCTAATATTTGTGAAATGTTGTCATCCAAGTCAGGAGGGAAAGTATTTTCGGTTGTTGATATGACAGCAGGGTATCACCAAATCAGCCTGCACAAAGATTCCATACACCTGACATCCTTCGTCCCTCCACTAGGCGCATTCCGTTATTTACGAATGCCATTTGGACTGGCATATGCGTCAGCAGTTTTTCAGAGGGCGATGACAAAAATATTTGAAGGTTTAAAAGATGTCTGGTATTTCCAGGATAATATCATGATAGCTGGTAAAAATGAATCACATCATGACGAGTTGCTGGAAGAAGTGATGAGGCGTTTGGAGCAGTATGGGTTAACTGTTAAATGTGAAAAGTGTCAATTTAGAAAGAAAAGTTTTACGTATTTGGGACATGTGATATCATGTGATGGTATACAACCTAAACAGAGTATTGTCCAAGGGATAAGTGATGCACCCTGTCTGGAGAGTAAATTCCTTCCTTGGGTTGGATGAATATTGTTCAAAGTTTGTGAAGAACTTCACTGAAATAGTGGAGTCTTTAAGACTATTGATGAAAAAGGATGAAGTATTTGTGTGGAATGATGCGTTTGAGGGTGTGTTCCAGAAAATTAAAGACAGTATTATAGGAGCTCCTTTCCTGGGTCACTTTGAAGTAACTGGAAAAACGTACTTGACTACAGATGCAAGTGGTGTGGGACTGGTAGCAGTATTGACTCATGTTGTTGACGGACAAGAAAGGATTATAGGATTTGCCCCCAGGAGATTGCAAGGTGCTGAGAGATCTAACTCGGTGATTGAAAGAGAAGCCCTTGCCTGCTGTTGGAAAATTAAACATTTTAAATATTTTCTTTGGGGTTTGCCTTTTAGAGTTAGAACGGATCATAAGCCACTTTTGCATTTGTTCAAGGGTGGCAGAGGGTTAGAAGGTGGAGTTACTAATAGGATTTCGAGATGAATTTTATCTGTTCTAGAGTACAATTTTGAGTTAGAATACTTAAAAGGACTAAGGAACATAGTGGCATATTGCCTATCTCGTTTACCTACCAAAGTCAAATAGTTGAAATGGTAAATCCTCAAACCGATGTGAACGATGAATGTACGGTCCATGAATGTGTACCGTTAAAGAAAGAAGAATGGGATGCTGCCATGGAAGATGATTTGGTGTCAAGAAGAGTAAAGGAGAATATTAGGGATGGATGGTAACCTAATGTGAGTTGTGATGGGCAGGTAAAGGAGTATTGGAATGTTAGAGAGAGTTGAGCATCCTGGACAATAAGGTGATGCGGAGGAGTTGCATTGTACCTCCTATGGGACTTTAGGACCAGATTGTGCAGCTAGTGCATAAGGGGCATTCTGGGAGGTAAATGACCAAGAGGAGGATAAGACAAACCTATTGGTGGGCTAGGTTGTATGGTATGGTTGGGGTTGTTGTTAAGCATTGCTATGCATGTGGCAACTGTGATAAAGTAAACACGTTAAGGGAACCCCCACTTAAGTGTGTTGAGATACCAGCATGGCCCTGGGAAAGGCTGGCAATGGACTTTCTTTGGCCTATAAATAAGCTGGGAGTTGAAAATATGTTTATCATTGCACTTGCCGATTACCATACTAAGTGGTTTGTGTTTGAACCCATGAGTGTATTTAATTCCAGAGGTATGATATAATTTTTAGAAGAGGTTTTTTTGGAAGAAGGGGTGCCAAAGGCCATTGTGTCAGACAATGGTGTGCAGTTTGTTTCAAGACAAATAAAGGAGTTTATGGAGAAGTGGGGAATTGTTCACAAAAGAGTAACTTTGTTTATACCACAAGCTAATGGAATGGTTGAAAGAATCAACCGTTTAATAATGAACAACATACAATTGTCATTGGCGAATTGATTATCCTGGAAAGAGGAGTCGAAGAAATTAGTGTGGGCGCATTGTACTACTACTCATGCTGCTACTGGTGTTTCCCCTTTTGTTTCTTTGAAGGGTAGAGAACCAGGGAGAAAAGAAAATCCTGTTTGGTTAGTTGCCAAAGATCATTTTAGGGTAGATCATCAAGCTATTAAAGCTGGTGTCACAATAAAGCAGAAGTGTGCAGAAGAGTATTACAACACAAGGAAAGATGAGAAAGAACCCAAAATTGTGGTAGGTGATTGGGTTGTCACAAAGAAGTGTGGTGTGATAATAAAGGGAGATAGTACATTTTCCACTCCATTGAAGGTTGTTGAGGTCAGGCGTAATGTGGTTATGTTATAGCACAGCTTTCCAAACTTTTCATGTTGGTGACACACCTTTTTGTGAAAAAGATTTCAGGGACACGGTAACGCGAGTGATCCCGAACCACCTAAGGGGGGTTCGGGCCCCAAACACACACCCTACACACATACACCCACACCCCACACCCCCCACACACACACACCCTACACACACACTCCACACACACACACACCCCACACACACACAACCCCCCCACACACACAACCCCCCCACACACACAACCCCCCACACACACATCTCCCACACACACAACCCCACACACAAAAAAATGCAAGTGTCCGTCTGCAACACAACTGGTGCTCATGTAAAGCGCTCTGATACCTTTGGCTCTAGTTTGCTCAACAAAAAAGGTTTGGCAAAAGCTGCGTGGTAAAACGTAAAGGATTTGTTCTACCATTATTTATCAACGTAATTGCTTTCTTAGAATTACTCCTTGAGGACCCCCCCTTTCTCCCTCCCCCCAATCATACTTATGCAGATGTTATCTAAAGCGCAGCCTCTTTTAGACAATCTTTTATTCCCTGCAGTCCATCAGGGGTTAAAACATCTGAAGTAGAGAGCAAGGATGAAACCGCGGCATGAAAAAGTCTGTCCGACCAGCTGCTTTCGCGTTATAGTTTTGTTCTCGTCTTCCACACCCGTCACAGCATCACGCAGCTTCAGTCACATTCAATATTCTCCGGCCTGAACTCTGTGTGTACCAATCAACCAAGCGAGTGCCTGGCATTCCCCTAATTTCGGCCGGCCGGCAGACGTCATCGTGTCGCATCGCGCGACACACCTACGTATGGGTCGTGACACAGTATTGTGTCGTGCCACACAGTTTGGAAAGCTGTGTGTTAGAGAATGGCACTGTGTGGAGTGTTGGAAATGTTTGCAAAGTGGCCGTAGTCTCTGCTGTTTGTTGCCTCTTTGACTTTGATCTCACTGTTTTTGCTGGAGCACAGTCAGACTCTTCCCCGTCCAATGAACCCTCTTGTTGTTGCCTTTCAATTTCCTTGCACAGTGTTCTGGCTGCTTTCGCCACCCGCGCTCTAGTTGCAGGGGCTGAAGCACTTTTCGGCGGCATTCCTGGTGTTTTCGTTGCTCTCGGCGTCTCCTTCTTTGAACACGGCTGCACCCAGCAGGAGAAGCCACACTCCAAAAACACGAACTCGGAGTTCCTCTGCGGTGGTGGCTGCACTGCCTGACACGCCCACCGCAGCACAGCAGTCACTGGTCAAAATCTGAGTCCGTTTGATGCGCCGTACGGAGGAGCCACGAACCTCCGTGTTAACCCAGTTAAGTTTGTGTGTGTATCGGGGCTTCTCTTGATTTTGTTACAATGTAATACTCTTTGTAGCATAACTTCTGGTTGTAGAGCAACAGAGAGAAAGGAGCGGGAGTGTTAGTTAGGGTGTTAGCTCGAGATTCGAGATTCGATACAGAGTTTCCCTCGGTTTCCACAATTCTCTTTCCTCGATCCTCGATAATCAGCAGTCGGTCATCAATTTATTTTAGCTGCCCACACTATCCAAGAAGCCCAAAGCTGTTTTTAAGCCTCGTTCAGCAGAAAGCGATCGGTGGCGGGTCAGATCATCCTCGATCATGGCAGTGAAGCGGAGCTTAGCGGGGTGCTGCTAATCGGTCTAACGCTAGACCGCCATCTTACGTCCATCACTCCAAGACAGGAAACCCTCGCCGCACGGAGAAAGCTAAGTACTACTGGGGGGAAGACAGTACTTGATTTATTGTTAAAGAAACATTCGGTTCAGGCTAGCCCTCAGGCTGAGGATGAGTCACTATCACTTTTACCCCTGAATGATGATCAAAACTGTATACAGGATGAGGACCCCCCAGCCCTCCCCATGTCTCAGACAAGTGACGCTTTGGGTTTAAATAATGGAACATTTGAACCCCTAAGTGCTCCCGCTATCCTCCAGCCCTTAGTTGTGGATATAGTGAATAATTTGACGATCCCTGAATCTATCACTGAATCTGCTAAGACTCCTGACCCATACAAACCAGTGAAATGGCAGAGGGGCTAGAGACCAACAAGAATCAAGTTGAGGAGGGGCGTGCTATGTCATTCACAGGACCAGGTGGAAACATTTTAGGGGTACAGAGTGAGCTGGCTAACTTGACTGGTGAGACAGCTATAAACCAGATTATACTTACAACACCGACTTTGCGGTCAGCTACACCTGAAGAACTAATGCCTGGAACCCTATATCCTGAGCAAACTGCAGTAAATGCAGCAAATGAAGGTATTAATGAACTATCAACGAATGTAAATTTGCTGCAAACTGCTCAGATCTTAGAGGCTGAAAAGGATCCTAGTGAGTTTTACTCTTTCTCTGACGAAACTGGAGAGATCGGAGCGGATGTTGTAGGGGAATGGTCAGAGAGCTATGTGTCTACGGAGGAGGAGGAGGAAGACGATGAACTGGAATCTCATCCTTATTCCTCAGAAGATAGCTATGGGGATGGAAGACTGAATGCTAACACAGTTAAAACTAAATCTAAAGCAGGTACCAAAGTTCTGCAAAATAATCTAGCTAAAGAACGCTCTGACATCAATCATGGTGGCAGCCCCGCTATCTCGGAGATACCTCCTACGGCGGTTGAGACTATTCTACAAGCGATAGCAGCTCACAGAGAAGAGACCGCGTTAGACAGTAAAAGATCTCGGGCAGCCTTACGCAAAATGCAGGGGGTTGTCAAGAAGCTTTCTAAAACTTGCAATCATATAGGTGAAAGAGTTACAGAAATGGAAGTAAGGGTAATGACGGCGGAAAAAGATTCTTCTGAGAACTCGGAGAAAATTAAGCTACAGGAGGCTGAACTAATGGATATTAAATGGAAGCTTGAGGACTTCGAAAACAGGAAGCGCCGCAACAACTTGCGCATCCTAGGCGTGCCGGAGAAAATGGAGGGGGAGAATATGCGAGCTTTCGTAATTAAACTTTTTAGTGTATCTATGCCTGAAGTTCAAAACTGGAACTGGGACTTGGAAATACAGCGGGCCCACCGAGTTCCATTCAATCTACCACCCAAGCCAGGGGTGTACCCCCGTGCTATCTTAGTATATTTTGGAAACTTTTTGCTGTGGCAGGTGGTGGCTGAGAAAGCGAGACCTGATCACAAGCTATCTTTCAATGATTTTTCATTTTTTTCAAGGCCCGACTTCTGCCACGCGACCGTGGAAAGACGCTGGCGGTTGCGCCTACTAATCAAACCATTCCAAGAGAAGGGAGCCTTGGCATACTTGAACAATCCTGCCAGACTTAAAATTATCCATGGTGGCGAGACAAAATGTTTTCAGTCTGAAAATAAGGCAAAAGCCTATCTTGATGAAATGTCCTAGACAGACCTTAGACAATTTATAAACATTTCTGGAAATAATTTATATATGTTTAAGTAAGAACAACACTTACTCATGAATGATTTGTATTATGTAACATAAACGTTGCTACCTTCGTAATAGCTAGCTGACATGAGTTGAGAACTGCATTAATGTTTGATAAGATATAGGGCCTCCTCGGTCAAGGTCATGGTATATAATGGCTTGTAATTAGCTTCTTTTTACTTACTTCTTTCTTTCGTCTTACTATTAGGGTTTTTCTTTTTTTCTTTATTTTTATATCAGGAAGCGGTAGCTCAGCAGAAGTGCAGCTATCTCATCACACAGACTCTAGTGGAGTCTGAATGCCTAAGTAAAGGGGAGAGGGGTAAGCGGGGAGGGTTTTGGGGAGAGTTCTTGGGAGGGATTGCTGGGGGTACGGAAAGGGGAAGGGGGGGACTGGAGAAGGGGAGCAAAAAACTGAAAATTAACCAGGTCTAGTAGCAGGAGCAATGTTAATTTTTGAATTAAAGAGAAAAGAGCTACAACAGAACAAAGAAGTTTATATGATTAAGAATACCATGCAATCTTTTTACATTAACAATGGGTAAACTTAGTGTGCAATCCTGGAATGTAGGAGGGCTCTTATCCAGAGACAAACGCCTTAGACTGGGAGAACTAATAAAACTAAATCCTGTAGATGTTTTGTGCATTCAGGGGACACATATTCCTTGGAGTAAAAGAGCCTTATTAAATCTTAAGGGGTACAACCTGTTGATAACAACATCCCAATCTTCAAATATCAGGGGAGTAGCAATTTTTGCAAAATCCTGCTTTGGCCAGGGAATACGCTTCTTATCGGTTACACATGGAAGGTGGGCAATCGTTAAACTCGCCAATGGAATTACTATATGCTCCGTTTATGGATCGAATCATGATGATCCCGCAGTATTTGAAATCTTAGAAACAGAACTAGCTACGTGGCAAGGCCCGTTAATTTTCTGTGGCGATTTTAATATCTCACTTCTCCCTGTATTGTCGACCCAAACGCCAAATCCGAAATATATGGGCCGGAAACCAAGAGTATATCGCACAGCTAAAAGTCTAATATATAGTTTGGGTTTGACTGATATATGGCTACTAAATAATCCAAATGACCCTGGCTATACGTATTTCTCCCACCCTCACCAAAAGCATGTCCGGATAGACTACACTTTCACTTCTAGAGACTTAGCAACTCATTCTAACATAACCAAACCACCTAAAATAATCTCGGATCATAATCCTTTAGTATTGCTAACTACTTATGATAATAATCCTACCCAAAAATGTCCTTGGTCCTTTGATAGGAAACTGTTAGCTAATAATGAATATATCAATTACATTAAAACCTGGACTGATGAATTTTTTAATATGAACCGCTTTAGCGCGTCAAGAAACATTGTCTGGGATTCCTATAAAGCTGCATTAAGGGGCGAGACCATTAGCTTCCAAAATAAAGCCCGAAAAATTTTGAAAGAAAACTATGATCTGAAAATTACAGCCTTAGCTAAAGCTGAGGAGGAACATACTGCAAAAATAATACAAAAACAGGAAGCCGGGTACTTGATGATGCAGGTAGCAGTACTGAAATCCGAATTAAACACTAGACTCAGCCACAAAGCCGCCCAAACATATCAAACACATAGGAAGCAAGTTTATGAAAGTGGGGAGAAAGTGGGAAGACATTTGGCTCTTTGTACACGCCAGAAAAACACTAGAAATAACATCTCTTCAATAGTAGAAAATGGACAGACGTTTACCCATGTGACAGATATTAACTACCAATTTCAAAGATATTACCAGAATCTTTATTCAGAGGAAACTCCAGCTACGGAAAAGGACACAATAGATTATTTGGATAATTTTCTTACTAATTCGGAGGCTACGAAGCTACTAGATGATGTCACTAAGGAAGAACTTGAAAAAGAAATTACATTAGCAGAGGTGGGGGCTGCTTTATCATTATTATCATCTGGTAAGGCAGCAGGCCCTGACAAAATACCGATTGATTTATATAAGATTCTTAGCCAACAACTTTGTCCTATTCTACATGATTTATTTGTTGGTATTCAATGTAACGGTGTTCCACCAGCCTCTTGGGATGAGGCTAATATAATCGTTTTTCCAAAGAAGGGAAAATCCCCCGAACAGCTAACTTCATATCGTCCTATATCCCTGATCAATTCGGACTCCAAATTGTATGCAAAGGTATTGGCGCTCAGACTCAGTGGGGTCGTTGAACATCTTGTCTCCCCGTGGCACCATGGCTTTATTCCTGGTAAAGGAACTACAGAGCACACTCGCTGGGCAATCACCCTATTTGATGCCATGGTTGCCACGGGGGGACAAATGTCGATGATCCTACTCGACGCTGAGAAAGCCTTTGACCGCGTCTCATGGGACTTCCTTTGGGAAGTTATGAAACGTAATAATTTCGGCCCTAAATTTATTAAATCTATCAAGTCAATGTACCTCCGTCCCAAAGCAAAAATTCTAGCAGCAGGGTTATTATCTGAAAATATCAATATTGCAAGGGGCACCAGGCAGGGATGTCCTTGCTCACCCCTCCTGTTTGCTCTATATATTAACCCACTTATCTTGAAACTATTAGAAAACAATATTATTAAGCCGGTTACTAGTTGCCACATCGAAACTAAAGTATTGGCCTATGCCGATGTCATCGCGGTTACTACATCTGACCCGATCGAGGCTATACGTGAAATAGAGAAAGTGACTACTGAATTTGGACGTTGCTCGGGCTATTCTCTTAATAAAGGAAAAACGATTATTTTGTGTAAGGATAATACCATCTGTCTGGATCAACGAAGAGCTGAAAAGGCTACGTATTTGGGAATTGTTCTTTGTGCAAATACCAAGTTATTACCAAAAGCTAATTTTGACCCACTATTGGCCAAGATCAAGAACGATTTTGAAAGAATTAATAGCCTCCATCTCTCTATCATAGGAAGAGCCAATTATGTAAAAATGAACACTTTACCTAGATGCCTTTATCTATTCCGGGCAACTCCGCTAGCTATTGAACAGGAAACGCTAGAGTTGATTAATTCACTTATTTCAAAATTCATGTGGCAAAATGGCAAGATTCGGAGATCACTTGCATTATTATCACTTCCCGTTGATAGAGGTGGTCTTACTATACTTAATATAACTTTATATCACTGGGCAGCTTTTTTAAAACAACTAGCTCCTATGATTAATGGCTATAGTGTAGAGAGCCCAGAAGGAGGTGAAGAAATACCCTCAATCTATGAGCTTCTCATAGGTCAGGAGGCTAAGGGTTTACTCCTACGAAAAACCGAGGCAAGAAATTATAAGGTTTTCAAGAGAGAAGTTATAGCTAGCGCATGGAGAATTTGGAATAAAGTGACAAAATATATGCATATCGGGAAGATTAACCGATATACGCCGCTTTGGCGTTCTAATGCTATTGAAGGCCATGATTTTAATCTCGTTGTAAAGAAATGGGAAAAGTTGGGAATAAGAACAATTGGTGAGTTTCTAATAAATGATTTTGGCTCAACCTTTTTTGATTTAAATTTAAAATATAATTTAACAAATGGAGATTTCTTAAATTTTGCACAGATATTTGCTAAATTAAAGGCCAAAGAGTCTCTAATCTGTCCTTCTAAAATTGAAATTTTGGATGCAATTCCTAGAATAAACACCAGGATTGGAACCCTTTATAACATTCTTTTGACTCAATTCAATTCAATTCAATAATAACTTTATTCGGTAGTTTTAAAAAAAAAAACACCATAAAAGTTCACAATGGGTAAAATACAAGTATTACAATATATAAAATCATTAAAAAAAATGCGTTTGTTAAAAAATAATTAAAACGAGCAGCAACATCTCAGTTTATGTAAGCTTTTCAGTTTTAAATTAACCTACTGTTTTCCTGTTAGCTAGCTTTCTTTCAGTTGTGCAAAGCAGCGGTATAGTTTATGGTCAAAGATTTGTACGATGACGTATACAAAACTTGAGAAAAAGTGCAATCGCTTTGGCATAATTTACGTTTTCAAGGTACTGAAGTGCCAGGTATGCAGGACGACACTGTCGTAGGCCCCAGAATTTCAGGATGGGCAATATCCAACGTTTACGGGGTTCAGTAAAAAACTTACAAAATGACAGTGTGTGGATAGTTGTTTGTGGGGACTGCAGATCACAGGGGCACATAGAAAATGTAGATGACCAGACATTTTGCTTTGGAAATGCAACCATTATATGAAAGAGATCAAATCTGAAACGGGTGAGCAGCATTTTTTCATATTGTGTTAGTTTGAAGTTCAAATAGGGTTCTGCATTAAACACAGTCTGTGCTAGTAATGAGTGTTGGACAGATGGTTTGTGGATCTCCGATAGTAATCGTACCTGACCCAGATGAAGAAGACATTCCCTTTTTAAGTTCTTTTTTGGGATTTCTTTTATCAATAGTGGATTATCAAAATACTTCCTGTAACCTAAATCTGTTAATAGCGCTTTGACGTAGGACAGCCATTTGATTTTCTTATATTGATCCAATTTTAGGATGTCTTGGATGATCGCCCTAGTCAGTTGACACTGTTCAGTAACCCATATTCTACGCCACAGCATTATTGGCTGTAGTTTTATAATGTCAGTGACGTAGTCAATGCCAAGCTCTGTGTGGCAGGCAAAAGTCGAACAACTTTTTGGTACCGCCAACAGATATCTCAAAAAAGAGTTCTCAATTTTTTGTATTGAGTCCACATTTGCAAAACCCCATATCCCCGCCCCGTATGTTGCCATACTTATGCATTTTGAGTTATAAATTTGTAGCAGTTCTTTGGGTGGTCGCTGCCCCAGTCTTTGTGAGAAGCTTTTTAGAGATGATGTCTCTCGAAGAAATGACAGTTTCCTTGCGATAACAGCTGGATTCCAGTTGAATTTTTCATCAATAACAATCCCTAAGTAGGGATAGGTTGTAGTCCTATCCACATGTTCACCCTGTACATACAGTTTCCTATTTTTTGCGTTTCTTTTCTCCCCTGCATGCATTGTATAAGTTTTTTTTACGTTTATCTTCAGATTCAGGCTTGCCATGAAGTTGGAGTATCTATTCAAAGCCTGTTGTAGTTCAATTGGCGTTCTTGCTAAAATGACAGCATCGTCGGCATATAGGAGCGCTGGTATCTGCCGACGAGCTATCAAAGGAAGATCTTTGCTGCCTTGGAGCATGGCAGCCTCCAAGCCATTCGTATAAAGGGTGAATAGGAAGGGGGCCAGTACACACCCCTGCCTGACCCCCTTTTCCACCCTAAAGGTGTCCGTGAGCTCGCCTCTCACCCCGAATCTTACCCTGCCTGTAGTACCTGTGTACAATTCTCGAAGAAAGTCCACTATTGGAGTAGGAGCTCCCATCTTCAAGATGATGCTCCACAGCGTTGAATGTGCCACGCAATCAAACGCTGCGGAGAGATCTACATATACCATGTGAAGGGTAGAGCCTTTAGCTTCCACATATTTACCCGCCAATAAAGACAGATTTAGGGCCTGGTCAACGGTTCCTAGCCCCTCCCGGAAACCATATTGTAGGTCTGAAATGATTCTATGGTCAGTGGCCCATTCCTGGAGACGCTCAAGGAGTATTCTTCCTGCCATCTTTCCTAGCGAGTCCAGGAGGGAGATCGGTCTGTAGCATGATGGACTGTTTCGATCTCCTTTTTTGAATATTGGTACCAACGTCGATGTTCTCCAAGAATCTAGAAGGCCCACTTCAGTAGTGGCATTGAGGACGTTGGTTAATAGGGGAGTCCATAAATCTGGGAGGTGTTTAAAAATATCGACGGGAACGCCGTCCGGTCCAGGGGCTTTGGCTGTTTTTGAGGATTTTAAAGCTTTTTGGACCTCTTCATGAGAGAGCTGAAGATTTATTGGGTAAGTGATGTGCAACGTAGATTCAAGTTGGTCTATGTCTTCTATCTGGTCTTTAGAGAAGACTTTTGTAAAGTGTCTCACCCATTCTTGTTCGCTTATTGCGACATCAATAGAGGGGGAATTGTCTTTATCAGTTAGAAATGGGGAACGGACTACTTGCCAGAACGTAGTACTATCTTTTAGTTCTGAGCTTTGGGTAAGGCGGGACCATAGTTCGGCTTTTAATTCTTTTTTCCTATTATTTAGGGCAACCGTGTACTCCTTTCTAAGTCTACTAATTTTGGCTTTATCCCTCTGGTCACTATTCAGGGCTTCCTTTAAAGATGAGGATGCTTTTGTACATGCTGTGTTGAACCAGCCTTTCTTTGTGTTAGGGTTTAGTTTGTACGTCCTGGTTAGTTCCTTTTGTATACTTTTTAGGATTACCAGGAAGCTCTTTATGACTTCCCGTGGTTGTGTAGTGGGGTCCAGGCAGTTTATAATGTCAACTTGATTGTATGTGACTATTTTTCTGGTTGTTGTTTCCTTATCAATACTGCCCCACTTCAGTGTATAGCCGTTCAAGGAGCCTAATGCTAGCTCACGTTGGTTTAAGGCGGTCATGGTATCATATGATTTATTTATTTTTATTTCAGCAAGACCCATAGCTATTGGAAAATGGTCACTCAAAGGATTTTTAAGGACCTCAAATTCTTCTATGGCACGTCCTGCGGATGTTGTGATTAGTATAAAGTCTATAAGGCTTGTTAGACCTCTTCCATTAAATGTGGGCTGGAAAGAGACAGGTGGAGTTTTTATTTCGTTAGCGAAGCTGAGATCTAATTCAGCCATGAGTTCAGTTATTAATTCCCCCACATTTGAGTGCGTGAAGTGCGTGAGATTTACGTCAGCCTCGTTACTGATCCCACATTTATTGTTTTTGCTGTTAGTACATAGGTGAAGATTGAAATCTCCTCCCCAGATTACCGTAAATGTCTGTTTAATATATTTTGTACGTTGTTCTTGTAGAATTGCCGAAATCTCTGGGAGAAGAGACATCATATCTACCTCAGCTAGATTATTATAGAAATTGACAATTAGATAAAGTCTTTGTTTAGTGACCTTTATTACTATGATCTGAAAGTTCACATCGAGTCTTAGGGGGAGTACCTCATCCACAGGGAGGGTGTTTGTAATATAGGTTACCAAGCCTCCACTGTTTCTGCCAGAGATTGATTTCTTTGCAGGTGTCCAATAAGTTTTAAAGCCCACCATGTGTATTGGGGTTATAGCCCAAGTTTCCTGAAGGCAGATACAACCGCTCAAATTGATCTGTCTTAGGAAATCAGGGTTTGTCTTTTTTGCGGAAAGGCCTGCAATATTCCAAAATATGAAATGGATCTGCACGGTATTTGATGTGGGGTCAGCAGCATTGCTTATATCGGGTGTCGGATCTACAACCTCCTGGGTAGCGGAGGCCGGTAGATCCGTTACCAAAGCATCTATCTTATGATGTTTTATTATTGGACAGTTAGCTATATCAGGAGTTAAAGTAGACTGGGTTGGCTTTTTTTCGGGGATAATACATGTTATAGATGGTAGAGTCATCTCTGTATTAGAGGGTTGTGAGAGGTCTCTGTTCAAGTGCAAGTCGGGGAGTCAGTCGTTAATATCTAACCCAGAAAGAGCATTGAACCTGTTGTAGGTCGGAATATTATAAGGAGTGGCTAGCGGTAAGGCCGCCTGCCTCCATCGGTTGTCTCCATTCTCTCGATAAGAGATTTCAGAGAGATAGGGATGAATTGCAGGAGGTATGAGTGTTTGACTCTGGTGCCACTGTACCGATCCTGTTGGAACTCTGGTGCCACTGTACCGATCCTGTTGACTCAAAAACATGACGATCTTGATAAAATTGAAAATAAATGGGCCACAAAATTAAACAATCCTAATGTAGACATTGACAGAGTGACAGAGATGAGTCAGAAGCTACTTATGGCAAGCAATCTTAAAGCGCAACTTTATAAAACCTTATTTGATCTTTATTTTACTCCTGCTAAATTGTTCTCATGGGGTAAACGTGAGAATGATTTATGCCCTAGATGTAACCAAGGACCGGCAACCCTTACCCATATGTTTTATAATTGTCCTGATTTGATGTTGATCAAAAACATGATATTATCCTTTTGGGAAGAGGTATTTAGTCATAAAATACCAGAATCAGAAACTTTATTTTTATTAGGTCATGACTATTCCTTAAATTTAACTAAACCTGAAGAAAGATTAATCTTTATAGGTACAGCAGTATTAAGGCTAATTTTGTCCGCTCGCTGGAAAGAAGCAGATCCGCCAAGTTTTCAGATGTGGCTAGCGCGTTTCCTAGCGGTCTATAGATATGAAACTGCTGTATTCGAAACAAGAGGAGTCAAATCTAGGGCGCGCGGGGAAGCACTCTGGCGCCCAATTACTAGATGGAAAGCCGGCATCATCTCTAGCGGCATTGGCTGATCTTAAAATCTATGTTCTCATCTCATTTATCCTAAGTACTTACTGTTGTACCTATGATGATTCTGTTCAAGTTAAAAAAAAAAAAAGAAAAAAAAATGAAATGTTTGCAAAGTGGCTGGGAATTTGGGGTAACTGTCATATTCTGAAAGTGTTTTTCTGAGTACATTTGCATCGTTATTGAATTTGTTATGTTATTTATTGTTTTACTTCCTTTTGTTTTTTCCATAAGGGAAAAGATATGTAGTGTTAACTTCATGCTGTAATAGTATGTGAACTGAAATGTCCAGATAGAACTTGGATTGTCTAATTCTCAGAGTTCTGGGAAAGCTGCATTACTGTGGTGGCAGCGTCATGTAAGCAGCTGTTCTGCTGGGGACATCAATATGAAATAATTCCACCTTGATACATACTCCTGACGTTGTGTAGTTACTACAAATAAGCATAAAAGAAATATATGCATGTTCATGCTTTCTTATGGTAAGTGTCTTTCTTAAACAGTCAAGAAAACAGTCTTCCATATGATTTCTTATTACAAGGGAGAAAAGAAATTGATAAGTATTGTCATACATTTTTACCACATTGATTAGGAAGGAAAAAATATCTAATTAATTTCAAGTACCTATTTAACAATACAAGACATTCAAAAAACTAATAAAATGTATATCATTATGGTGCCATGGTGTAATGCTGCCAAGTGGCCTGTCGACTGCAATTTTATGAAAAGTAATTCTCAAAACATATTAGCATGTGCAATAAAGAAATGGAAAATGTATAATGTGGTGAATTCAGCGCCCTCTACTCAATCGCTCGTTCCGAGGCAAGTGGCTAGAACATGGGTAGATTTGTTTTTATATCAAAACAACAGGAGAGTCAGGGTCAGCAAGCCACTCTTCTACCCCTATTAAATATATAACAACAACATAAGAGTGACCAAAGGTGCTGTATTCATACTCTTGTGATACACCAAAAGTTTGGAGACTGCCAAATTGTGATCAGAACAAAAAACGTGAAAACAATGGGAAGGAAAAACTTTATTTCTTAAGAAGAAGAATCCTCACTCACCCTAGTGGTGACATGCTTCATCATAGGGTTCCCACTGGGGAGACCGAATGTCCCCTCAGTGTGCTCCAACGCCTGAGTTACAGTGGAGCTGGTGTTTTTGAGTGAAAAATATATATGTGCTCAAGTGTAGTGAGTGCAGAGTTAAAAGATCCCAGTTATACCGTAAACAACTTTATTACATGGATAACTGGTCTCATTAAAAACAAGTGAAAAGGACTAAGTCACGGTTTTTATTTGAACCGCTGAGTCCTCATAACAATAGGTCGACATGTTTCAGCTGCATATTTCGTAATTTAGCTCAGCTTTCTTCAGGACCAAATTAATCCCCCGGCGGTCCACGCACGCTAAGGCGTGTCCTATCCGTGAGGATATGTATGTGAAAAAATGTAAAACTCATGGTTATACCCGTGTGGGCACTCCTAAATATCACCAGGGGCCGTAAAACAACACATAAGGAATGAATATATGACATGGGCTCGCAGTGGGGGCAATCTCTTCACGTTGTGCACAATTTGCTGCACAACGTCTCGCCGCCACAAACCTACTCGGCACACTTCTGCTGCCCAAAAGATGATTTTTTTTATTCATTCGCATAGTGAAATTAATTAAAGTTTTATTCAACAAGAAAAGGAATGTAATACTCATGCTGTGTCTATGGTTTTCCCAGATCTCAATCTCTCCTTTGCCAATTTGTGCTTATGTGATATTGAGGATGTGGCTACCTTGATTGAGTTGGACAGTGGTGAAACCGATTGGGCATCAGTGAGGGATCTTCTATGCTCTTTGAATCTTGAGATTGATAGAACCACTACTAATCAGTTCAAATCCAAATTTAAGTGTAACCCCACAACACTACATGACAGCATCAATATATTCCACGAGGTAGACACTCAAGATCATGTGAAAATTTGGCACAATTCTAAAAACAACAATGCCCAAAATCTCACGAAGAGACCGTGAGCAGACTTTTATTCACCTTAGCCAGGAATCCCAAATTCATTATTAAACCCTCTGACAAGGGCAGCATTCTGGATGTCAACAAATATCTACAAGAGGCAGATAGGCAAGTGACCACATTGGGCAGTTATGAGATAACTACCTTTGACACATACAAACAAGCCATTGCCAAATACCACACACTTTTGGTGGATTGAAGGGAGAGAGGCCTCTTGAGCACAGAGGAGAATCATTTTTTACATGTTACTGAACCCATAGGACCATGCTTCTATATGTTGCCAAAAGTCCATAAAGACAGTGAGAGACCACCTGGGAGACCTATAATCTAATCCAACAATAGTCTTCTGTAACAAACTTTTATTAATTTGGATTTTCTTCCTACTACCTTATGTACTAAATTTACCCTCATACTGTAGAGACAGCACTGATTTCATGAGGAAGGTGGGAGAAATACCCTCGCAGACAAGTTATATACTGGTGGTCATAGATGTGGTTTCACTCTATACATGTATTGGCAAAGATATGGGAATCCAAGCATGCAAGCATTTTTTCAGAGATAAGACAATCTGTATGTGTGACCATTCTATAATGCTACTTGAAATGTTGAGATGTTGTGTAGAGAATAACTTCTTTTTATTCAATGATGTGTGGTATAGGCAGTTGATCTGAACTGCAATGGGTTGTTGCGTTGCTCCAAGCTATACAGGGATCTTTATAGACTGGTGGGAGGAACAGTATCTGTGGACAGAGATGAATAAGAGATGGACCAAACGCAGAACATTTTGGACCCATTATATAGAAAATCTTTTCATCATCTGGAACAGTCCCAAACACCAGCTACATGAATGTCTGGCACATATCTCAGTAAACAATCTCATCTTCACAAACAAGATACCCGAATCTAGAATGTACTTTCTCAACGTTGGTGGGAAGATCATAGATGAGATCATACATGCCAGCCTTTTCTACAAGAGCACTACTAGATACACTGTCCTATGTGCTTGCAGCCACCACCCCAATTAACTCAAAAGGTGCATTCCACTTGAGGATTTTTAAGAGCAAAATGCAACTGCACCACCCCACAGGCCTTCCAAGAGAAAGAAAGAAGAATGAAGCACAGATTCAGAGCTAGAGCTTACCCTCTGAAAATTCTCAAGACCGCTAGTGAGAAAGCGAGTAAACTGTCCAAGAAGTGCAGGGAAAAGAGTGATCCTAATAAAGTAAGATTTATTATTACATTTAGCAGCAAGTTCACCAACGTCAAATGTATGCTCATGAAGCATTGACATTTGGTGAAATCAGACCCAGTGATAGGAGTGAAAGTGACACCCCACCCCCTAGTGACATATCGCAAATTGCAATCAATCAGGGACATATTGGTACACAGTTACACAGGCATGCAGGAAAGAGGGTTGGCTGAAGGAACAACCACATCAGCAAATTCATTACTTGTAGCAGTGATTACTGTATGTATGCTTTGGTATGCCCGTGTGGCTGTCAATATGTTGGTAGCACCATCTTCCCAGTGAGGAAGAGAATATTGGAGCACTTGAGGGCAATATAGGATTGTGATACAAACTACCCTGTAGCTAGGCGTCGGCCTAAGGAATATGCACAGAACCCTAAACTTTTGTCCTTTTTTGGAATTGACAGGATTGCCAAGACCTCCTGTGGTGGTGGCAGAGTGAGGAAACTTAGAATCCTTGCCCCATGATTGGTTACTTGCACAGCTTTGTTTGTTTTTTGCCCATGCCATTAAAGTTTGTGCTTTTAGAACATGACAATAATGTCTGAATGCCTTCCTTCTGATGCTACGCTAGACAGCCTTTTAATATTTGGAATATAAATTAGTTTTTGATCATCAATTTTATGTCATAGAGTGTTGTGTCATGTTATCACTGAGATAATCTTAATATGTACTTAATGAAAAATATTGTGGTGTATTGCTAAAAAAGCCACTGGGCTCGGTACAAGCGATGAGCTGGAGGTGCTACACTCACTGCATTATACATTTTATATTTCTTGTTTGCACATGCTAATATATCTTGAGAATAATCAGACATACCCTTTCATAAATTTACGGTTGACAGGCCACTTGGCAGCATTACATTATTGCACATTAATGGTATACTTTATATACATCCTTAAATTTCTCAAATTTTTATATACGTACTTGAAATTAAGGAGATATGTTTTCCTTCATGTCATTTCAAAAGTCATCAATGATGTCATCAGGGAAGGCACTGAACATGTCATGAGTGCTGTAATATGTGAGGTCATATGCAGTGCTTTACATGGGCATAAGTTATAGTTAGCTCAGGTAACAATAACTGCTGAATTCCTATTGCTTTGTACAAGTGAAATTTTCAGTGAATTTCTAGGTTTTTTCAGTTCTTTTTCCTAACTATAACATCCCTGTGACCTTTGGTTTCTTCAGTGGATTTCTAAGATTTTAAAACTTTAATTCCTATCTATAACATCCCTATAACGTTTGTTTTTTATTGTGTGAATTTCTAAGGTTTTTTAAATTCCATTTCCTAACTATAACGTCCCAGTAACCTTTGTTTTTTAGTTAATTTTGACCATTTTTTAATGTTATTTCCTGACTATAAAGTCCCTGTAACCTTTTCTTTTTTTATGAGAATTTCATTTTTTTTTAATTTTATGTCCTAACTGTAACCTGTAATCTTTTAGAGTGAGTGTGTGACTGAGTGCATAAGTGCCTCAGTGGGTGTGTGAGTGAGTGTGTGTGAGTGTATCAATGTGTGTGAGTGTGCCTGGGACTAGCTGCATAAGTGTCTCATTGGGTGTGTGAGTGGTTGCATGATTGTCTGAGTGGGTCTGGTTGTGGGTGTACCAGTGTCTGAGCGGGTACATGAGTGCTTGTCTGAGTGGGTCTATGAGTAGGTGTGAGAGTGTCTAAGTTAGCTTGTGAGTGCCTCCATGTGTGTGAATCAGTCTGTGAATGAGTGCATGAGTGTCTAAATGGGTCTGTGAGTGGGTACGTGAGTGTCTAAGTGGGTCTGTGAGTGGGTGCCTGAGTCTCTGAGTGGGTCTGTGAGGGGATGTGTAAGCTTCTGATTGGGTCTGTGAGGATGTCTGAGTGGGCTTGCGAGTGCCTACATGAGTGTGCCAGTCAGTCTGTGAGTGACTGCGTGAGTGTCTCATTGGGTCTGTGAGTAGGTGCATGAGTCAGTGAGTGGGTCTATGAGTGGGTGTGTGTCTCTGAGTTAGTCTATGAATCAGGGATGAGTCTCTGAGTAGATCTGTGAGTGGGTGAGAGAGGATAAGTGATTCCTTAAGTGGGTGCATGGTGTCTGACTGGGTCTGTGAGTAGGTGTAAGAGTACCTGAGTTGTTCTGTGAGTGGCTACATAAGTGCCTGAGTGGGTTCAGCTCATTCTGCTCATTCTCTGCTCATCTCATTTTCTGCCTTTTTTCTGCTCACTTCTGACCTGTTTGATAGCTCTTGCTTGCAGAAAGCAGAGTTATATTTGCTGTTGCTTCTCCCAACAAGCAAAAGCAAACAGTTTGCCTCCAGAGGGTGGGCACCTCGGGAGACAGCAGCAGCCAGCCCTAGTGAGTGGTGGTCTCCTAGGCCAATAATGAGTCCACAACTTTGGCTGTCCCCAGCGATGGGCTACCCTACATTAATTTATTTCAGTCCCCACTTAAATTCAATTAATTATCCTGGGAAGTGGTGCTCCCTGGTGTTGCGGGGAGGCTGTGTGGACCCTCCCCATTAATTTGATATCTTTTGCCCCTGGGAGATTGTGGACCCAGGGGCACAGCCAGAACCCTCTGGACCCACCCACATATTTATTTTTAAATGCCCCAGGGAGGTTGTGATCCCCGAGGCGCAGGTGGGCCCAGCAGGCCTACCCACATACATATTTAAGATGCCACGGGAAGGTGGCGGTCCCATGGACACTCACAAGGTCTAGGTGAGGGGCCGTGTATGCTCCCCTCCTCTGTATAATTGCTCCTATCCTCTGGACCCGGCTCACTCTGGAGGTAAGGATAACAAAAGCACAAGAGCCAGTGCTTCATTTTTTTTTCTTTTACCGGCGGGAGCTGCTTATCCTGCACATCTCCTGCCAAATTGTTTTAAAAGAATGCTATTTTTGCCCTGCGGGGTGTCTGCAGGACCCTCAGCCCCCAAGAGCCCTAGAGGTCAGGGTATTCCTACCATGCCCCCTTCTCTTTTGTTTTGTTTCTGGAACCTCAAGCCGAGTCCCAAGATGGCTGCAAACACTTCCTGTTTGAAGTGTTGACAGCCAACATTTCAGTACAGGAAATGTTAAAACATTGAATGATCCACATCCCCATATATAAAACTTTGGATTTCCCTTACTATTCCTAAAACTACTGAATGGATCTACACAAAATCAGAATAAGTCACTTCTCTGGACCAATATCTACCTTTCCACCAAATTTGGTGCAAATCCGTTCAGCGGTTCAGGCTGAATCTGTGCCTAAAGTTTCTTTGGGAAATTGCATGGGAATATGCATTTTAGGATCCCTTTTTCTGAGCCCCCGCTTGATGGATCACCCCGAAAGTTTCAGACAGTCGCTGAAGTGATTTGCAAACTAGTTTTGAAAGTTTCATGAGGATTCCTCAAACGGCGCCACAGTTACTGCAAACAAAACAAGCATTTGCAATGCAATAGGTCTCGCATTTGTGAGAGTTAGAGCTACTGCTGTTGTACATGACCATGGCTTTTACCCATGAGTTTTAGTCTGGAGTGGAGTGGAGTATGTAATGTGGAATTATGCGGGTTGGATTAGAATTGTTAGTTGTGGAACTGTGTGGCATTGAATAGTGTGGAGTGGAATTATGTGGCATGGTTTGCACTGGAATTATGTGGATAGTAATCATGTGGTATTGAGTGTGCTGGAGTTATGTGGGGTGGTATTGTGTGTCATGGAGTGCAATTATGTGGATTGTTATTTTGTGTGTGAAGTGGTATGTAGTGGAGTTTAATTATGTGGTGAAGCCCTGGGGACTGCCACCTCCCCTGGGCTTCATTTAATATGTGCAGGGGGCACGCAGCCCCGGGGATCACCACCTCACGGGCTTGAATACTAAATGCGTGGGAGTCTCCAATCCCCCCATGCTGCCCCGGGGACCGCCACATCCCAGGGCTTTCGTTATTAATGGGGGCCTCACGGGAAACCAAGCCCTGGGGACCACCACCTCCCAGGGCTTAATTCATTACTGAGGGGGGCCTCACGGGCCCCCCAAGCCCCGGGGACCACCACCTCCCCAGGGCTTTGTACCTGAAGGGAGGGGTCGTGTGGCCTCTCTACTGGAGCCCTTGATGGCCCTGGGGACTGCCACCCCCCAGGGCCAGCTCCTGCAATGTACTAGGGTGCCCACCTGCGGGACATTACTGTTTGCAATGGCAGGGCGGAAGCATGGCTCCCGCCCTGTCATAGCCAATTCTGCTTTGATTCTTGGAAGCGAGAGCAGGAAACCTGCCCTCGCTTCCAAAAAGCAAAGCAGAATTGCTTTTGTGCAAGGTGAGCTGCTTGTTAGCAGCTCCCCTTGCCCAAAAGCAATGCTGGCTCCCGCAGGAGGCGGGGAGCCGGCTGGGACTGTGGGGGCATTGGGGCTCCCACCACAGTCCCCAATGTAAGGCCTGGTCCCGGGGATGGGGTTCCCGGGCCAGAAGTGGCCGAGGGGTGGGGGGCCACTTGGCCCCCCTACCTTTGGTTTAATTATGAAAAAGAAAAACAGAAGGCCGACCCAGGAGAGGGGGGCCATGTGGTCCGCCTCCCAGGAAAAATTAAAAAATAAAATTTAAATATGAGGCCAGACCCCGGGGGATGGGATCCCCAGGGCCAATAGTGGCCCAGGGAAGGGGGGCCATGTGGCCCACTTTCTGTTTTTTCTTTTTTAAAAGAAATTTCAGGCCCTGGGTGATGGGGTGCCCAGGGCCCAAAAATAATTAAGGGAAGAGGGGGCCACACAGTCCCCTTCCAAAAATCAAATATAAAAAAAGCTGGCATCTCCCTGCACTACTGTGCAAATGCGCCTCCTGGCGTGTTCTGAATTGGGGGATTAAGTCTCCTTCAATCTTAAGGGTCTGTCGTGACCAACTATCCCACCAGGTACCTCCAGTAATCCCCACACAGTGGGATTGCTGAGAGATGGTCCGAGACCACGCCCCTTTTTACACCACTCTGCAAATGCGCCTCTTGCCACACTGCTGGTGGGCCGATGAGGTCCTCTTGTGTCCTGAAGACCTCAGGACTGAATTGGACTTCATTCCTGAGCAACAGTGCGGCCAGGTATGGCGTTTGTGGTGTAAAAAGGATGTGTGGCCTTGGACCATTCTTAGCAATCCAGCTGTGTGGGGCTTACTGGAGGATCCTGGTGGGCTAGTTGGCCTCCAGGGACCCTCAGACTTCAAGGGGACTTAATCTCCCAACCCAGAACATGCCAGGAGACAGACTGGTGGAGAAAGGTGGCGTGACCTGTGTCCACCTGTCAGCATTCCCACTATCTGGGGCATACTGGAGGTATAAGGTAGGCTTGTCGGCCCCTAAGGACCACCAGCAGCAAAGGGGACTTTAATCCCCATCCAAGAGCATGCCAGGAAGAGCGTTTGCAGAGTGGTAGGGTAAAGGGGCATGGCCTGCTATGAAAACTTAGCAATCCTGCTATATGGGACCTTGGGGGCCAACTACCTCTCCTGTTACCTCCAGTAAGTCCCACACATTGGAATTGCTAAGAGGTCTTCGGAGGCCATGCTCACCTTTCTCCACCATTCTTGAAGACCACTTTACTCCTGAGGGACTTTGGACTCCAAGAAGCCCTCCTGGTACCTCCTGTAAATCCTACGCAGCGGAATTCCTGAGCGCTGGTCAGAGGCCCAGCTCCCTTTCTCCACCACTTTGCAAATGCGACTACTAGTTAAAGAAGCACTGTAAACCACTGTTGCTTCTTTCTACACCTCTCTTGCCTCTTTCTGCATTTCTGTTGCCTTTCTGCACCTCTATTGCTTCTTTCTGTACCCCATCTTGCCTCTTTCTGCACCCTTCTTCCCTCTTTCTGCACCTCTTTTGCCTCTTTCTGTACCCCTGTTCCCTCTTTCTGCATGTTTCCTGCCTGATTCTGCACCTCTCTGGCCTTTTTCTGCACTTCTCTTGCCTCTTTCTGCACCTCTGTTGCTTCTTTCTGCACTTCTGTTACCTCTTTCTGTACCTCTGTTACTTCTCTCTGCACATCTCTTGCTTCTTTTTACCCCTCTATTGCTTCTTTCAGCAATTCTCTTGCCTCTTCGTGCACTTCTCTTGCTTGTTTCTGCATCTCTCTTGCGTCTTTCTGCACCTCCGTTGTCTCTTTCTGCACCTCACTTGCTTCTTTCTGTACCCCTCTTGTCTCTTTCTGCACCCTTCTTTCTTCTTTCTGTACCTCTCTTGCCTCTGTATGCACCCCTGTTCCCTCTTTCAGCACCTTTCCTGCCTGTTTCTATACCTCTCTTTCCTTTTTCTGTACCTCTGTTGCTTCTTTCTGCACTTCTCTTCCTTCTTTCTGCATCCCTGCTACCTCTTTCTGTACCTGTCTTGCCTCATTGTGAACCTCTCCTACCTTTTTATTCACTACTCTTGCGTATGTGTGCACCTCTGTTGCTTTTTTCTGCACTGCTCTTGCTTCTTTCTGCACCTCACTTGCCTCTTTCTGCACTTCACTTGCTTCTTTCTACACCTCTTTTGCTTCTTTCAGCAATTCTCTTGCCCCTTTCTGCACCTCCCTTGCTTGTTTCTGCACCTCTCTTGCGTCTTTCTGCACCTCACTTGCTTTTTTATGCACCCCTCATACCTCTTTCTGCACCCCTCTCCCATCTTTCTGCACCTCTCTTGGCTCTTTCTGTATCCCTGTTCCCTCTTTCTGCCTGTTTCTGCACCTCTCTTTCCTCTTTCTGTACCTCTGTTGCTTCTTTCTGCACTTGTCTTGCCTCTTTCTACACCCTTTGCACCTCTTTCAGCACCTCTGTTGTTTCCTTCTGCACTTCCCTTCCTTCTTTCCAGACCCCTCCTGCCTCTTTCTGTACCCTCTTGCCTCTTTTTGCACCTCTGTTGGTTCTTTCTGCACTGCTCCTGCATATTTCTGCCCCTTTTTTGCAAATACATTTCTGTATCCCTCATGCCTTGTAGTGTAGTTCCTATTTTCCCTATAGGCCCTGCGCATTGGAATAACATAAACAGCAGTGTAGACGTAGGACTGAGGTCATCTAGGTCTCTACTGACTATGTTAGACTTAATTTAGGTTTGCGCCAGCTAGCTCAGAGCTCACTGGAAACTTTCTTGACTGAATAGGAAGGGATCAGCTTCCCTGGCTCAGACAAGAAGGGATTCAACTTCCGACAACCGCATAAACATGACAACTTTGCTCTCTCGGAAATAAGAGTAAATCTCTAGAGTCGTGTGAAGACAGTTATTTTACTCAGTCAGACGTGCGTTCTTAGTTTCACCAGAGTGCAGAGAAGAGAGAGACGGGTGTTTTCAATAAAAGGTATTATTTATTGAACAGTCTTCCTTCTCATGCAAGAGAAATGGATTGCCACAATTGCAATACTTAATATAAAGTATAGTACGTACAGTAAAAGGAGTATTATGAAATAATACTGTAAAAGCATTGATATGGTTTCTTAGTCATAAGATACTTTAAAATGGATAAAATATATAAAATATATACATACATATATACATTGGCTAATGTGCTCAACTGGTGCTTCTAAACTACGCCTACCCCGGTGTACCTGACCTAAGCCTAATACTGGGAAGGAGTAAGTAAGTAGCAGTTGAAGTTAAGTGGGTTTTGCCAAGAATCTGTTCAAGAATTCTCTCTAAGGGTTTAGTCAGCACTGTACCTTGGGAATAGAATGTAGGAGGTCTGGTATCTCTCTCTCGGGACTCGATATCCCAGTCACCCGCAAGGGTAGGCTGGAAACGCCAGAGCTGGATTTTCTCGGCAGGAGAAAAGACAGCGTCTTTCTCAGCGCGTCAAAGAGGAGAGGCAGCCTCCGTGGGCTTCTCGCATCTGCTGGGCTCTCTGCAAGTCGACAGCTGCTCTGCTCCAGAATTCACCACTGTGTGTTTGCTTAAGGCAACGTTGGCATATTTATACCTGAAAGGTGCCGGGTTTGACGTAAGGTTGGACATAAGACGTCAATAAAGATGTCACTAAGAACTGGCCGTTCTTACAGTGCTTGCAGGAGTTCTATTACAAATCAAAACAAAGCTAACAGGGATTTCCCAGGTTGCTAGAGGTTTGGTATGTTGAAAGAACTCGTTGTGATTTCTAGGAATCTAAGGACGTAGCTTTTGCCGTGCTTTGGACTGCAAGGGCGATTTACTAAAATATGGATCTGATTCTTATGCCATTATATGGATATTATCGATTATAGTCATGTAAGGGCATAAAATGGTAATATTGATTATGGTTCCTAGATAAACACACAACACCCACTCCACGATTTCATGTCCATCAATTACTAAAACTAAGCAATAAAGGTGCATGTGTATTTCAACCCACCCCAAAATACATTTTGCATTCGAAATGGTGTATACGAAATACATGAAAATGATAATAGGTACTGTACGCTTGCAAGGAGTATGATCAATCAGAAAAAATTGCTTATATATATCAACTGAACGATTTGTGAAAATTACACATGAAATGGCTCTTAATACCGAAAAAAAGTCGAGACCATTTCATCACATATAAATGCAGTTTCTTTAAATGTGCTAGAGGCTGAGGTAATATATTGTCTCTAGATCTACTAAAAATAGAAGCTCTGTTCTTTATGAATAGTTCTACTGTAAGCAGAGCACAAGTGCCAAAAAAAGGTAAATATTTTGGGATTTGGAAAAAATAATTTCATCATCAGGGGAAAAAATAGTTCCAAATGTTTTTCAGTAGCTTTTGTTTATCAAAGCCGAAGGCCGAATTCAGAGTTCTGGGGAACGCTGCGTGCCGGATTGTTTTCCTTTTTAGTTAGAAAGTTATTGTTTCTGTTCAGGGGAGAACATCATTTCAGACAGACTTGCAAAAAATTGGTCTACATATTCAGGTGAGAGTTCGACCAAGTTTGATAATGCTGTAACCTGGCAGTCATGAGAATGATTGCTATCATCGATTTCAGGATCAGCAATGCTCACAGAGGGTTGTACCTGGGTGATGTTGCTTTCATTTCTTGCTTCACTGCCACCACCTTATCGTAGTGCAGAAGATTCAATGAATGCCGTTACGAATGGTAACCGCTGGGGACAACACGATGCATGAGCCGTTACAGGACTTAGCAAAATATCGATATCCATTGGTACTGCTGATTGTAGTGTAAGACAGGTGTCTAACACGCATTCCTCTCCGCATAGCATACATCGAAGCACAGGTAAGATGCAGTTCTGCCATATAGGTCTGAATGAAAGAAACCAGGTCATATTCAGATCTCTTAGCCGGGCTAATCCAAGGACTTTAGTTATGCGGTCCTGATAGCGTATTGCTAGGATCGTTTCTTCCATTGTTGCTGGAGTCATGTCTGCGTTTTGGCTTGCCATATCGGAGCAGAAGGGTCAAAAATAATTTTCCTGCTACGAGTCCCAAAAGTAGTGGTAGGCCGCCAAAGATTGAATGGACAAAATTGGGAAAGATGCCCAGGACTGCTTCGAAGGGTGTTAACTGTCCCGAAAAAATTGTCTTAAATACATGTGCGATACCACTGGCATCTGACATATTTAGGATTTGGCTTAGCATTTCTACGAAATGCACGGGGCAATTGGTTGATAAAAGTGTATGTATCTCTGCAGTTGTCCTTGCAACTCGGAGATCATACGTCTCTTTTGATGACGTGATGGGCCCTGTTGTCTGTAAAAGCACAGACTTCATTCTGCTTAAAGTATCAATTCGTATAGAAGAGATATTCAACGGAGGTCAAATCGTCGCTTCTGAATCTCCAGGGCCGTTTGTATACAATGCTTGCATACAGCAAGTGACCATGGAAGTAACGCTTACGAGATATGCTTTCCCTGGCACCATGCCACAACAGCTGTGGTCCGTTATTAGAACGTAACTCTCGTTAGAAAGTTGTCTAAAGAATGGCTCTATCTGTGTTGCAGGTGTGCCATGCTGGTGGCATGAAAGGTTATTTGAAGTCCCCTCACAGGCCCCATGCAAGTTAATACCTTGGCACAAAAGTATACCGCTTAGTGATTGTTTACACTCAGATTCAGATTCAAAATACTTTATTCGGTTAAAAACAGAAAATAACCATAAAAGTAGCATGAAAAAGAAGTACAATTTACAGTGGGTCAGGGGATCATTATATAGGATCTCAGCAGAGAAACATATAAGAAAGCAGAGACATAGATACAACATAAAAATTAATTCATATAGAGGGATTTACGACATTTAAAAACTAATTAAAAAAATTCAGCGAGTGATGCTACCATAAAAACAGTTTCAATTTTTGAAACTCTAAAAACGCTAAGCGACATCTAAATACATTTAAGTCTTTAAGAATGGGGATGATAATTTTTCTACGATAAAAAGTGTAAAATTTAGAGAAGAATAAAATATGAATATCGGATTGTGGGGACACATCATCACATGGACAGGGACATAAATCTTTCGACCAACAATTCATCACAGGAAAAGATAATAACCTGAAAACAATGTTAAATCTAAACCGGGTTAAAAGGAAACGTTCATGGTTGGACATATATAAAGATAGGTATGGCTGTAGTTTCTCTCCACTTATAATTGCCTGATGGGCAGAAACTGTCTTTTTTTTCACCTCCTCCAATTGTCTTTTTTCCCTGAGGTGAGCAATACACAGATTTTTCAGTCCTCCTCTTGAGATATTTACCATCGACAATGGATCCTCGAAATATTGGGCACAGTTTAGTTCTTCGAGGAAATTTCTGACATAACATATCCATTTAAAATTGTTAATATTGTCCAATACTAGAACGTCCTTTAAAATAGCCCGGTTAACCACACAGTCATCATTTGTCCAAACCCTGTGCCAAAGAAGAATCGGCTGGATCTTGATTGTGTCAGTGACAAATACCAAACCCAATTCAGCATGGCATATGAAGGTCGCAGTACTTTCAGGGACGGACAAGATGTGGCGTAAAAACTTATTTTCCAAAGTTTGAATTGTACTGACATTTAGGTAACCCCACAATCCTGAGCCATAAAGAGCTACAGCTATACATGTGGCATTATAAATAGTTAAAATTTCCTTTATGGGTCTTTTTCCTAGCTTTTTTATAAAACACTGTAAGGCCATGATGGTTTTGGAAATAACAAGGTTCTAGCATTAATTGCAGTAGTCCATGAGCCATTTTCATGAAACAAAATGCCCAGGTATGGGAAAGTAGATGTCTTCTCTAAGGGATTGGAATTTATAAAAATAGGCTTCAAATGCCTGCTTGTTCTTGTTCCACAGTACATAGACAGTGTTTTGGAGCAATTCATTTTCAAGTCCAAGCTAAGCATGAAACTATTAAAAGATGTAACCAGAGTTTGAAGAAGTGCCATTGGGGTGCGTGCCATCAGGACTGCATCGTCTGCGTATAGTAGGGCAGGGACAGGCCTCCCGCCCACCATAGGCATGTCCCTGCCCTCCTGCACGAGGCGATGCTCCAAGCCATTTATATACAACAAAAATAAAAACGGCGCTAAAACGCACCCTTGGCGTACGCCACGACCAATCCCAAAGTGTCTACTGCATTCTCCCTCTTTCCCATACCGGACAGTTGCAGTGGCCCCAGAATATAAATCTCTCAGGAAGCATATAATAGCATTGTCTACCCCCAGTTCGGCCATGATTGCCCACAATTTGTTATGTGACACGCAATCAAAAGCCGACGATAAGTCAACAAAGGTGAGGTATAGATGTTGTTTTTTAACCCTTATATACTTCTGTTGCAAAATAAACAAATTTAGTCCTTGCTCAATAGTCCCTAAACCCCTTTGGAACCCATATTGGAAATCACTTAGTACCCCATTTTCTTCTGCCCAGCTTTGCAACTTGACTAAAACCACTCTCCCTAGGATTTTTATGGAGGAGTCCAATAACGAAATTGGCCTATAGCATGTGCAGTTCTGCCTATCCCCTTTCTTGAAAATCTGGACTATAATTGATGTAAACCACGTAGGGATTAAGCCTTTTGCCAAAGCAACATTAAAAAGCTGGACTAGCATTGGCCCCCATAAGTCAATATTGGCCTTATAGAGGTCGGCTGGTATGCCGTCCGGTCCAGCCGCCTTACCCCCCTTAGTTGCCTTCAGGCTCGCAAGGACTTCAGGAAGAGTCACCACCAGTGCTTTTGGTAGATCTAAATGTACCATCGTGGAATCATGACCTGTATTGGGCACTAATTCAACAGCCCTATAGAGGAAGGAAAAGTGAGCCACCCACTCATCTTCTGCAATGGCGATTTCCATGCGTGCTTTTTTATCATACTGGAGCGGAGTATTTATAACCTTCCAGAAAGCAGCCGGGTCCTTTGATTGTGACGCCGAGCATAAATCGTCCCATGCCTCCCTTTTTATCAGGTACTTCCTATCCTTCAGCACTGTATTGTAATTCCTCCTTAATTCTCTAATTAGAGTTACATCCCGCGGTCTCTTGTGAATTGCATGTCTAAGACTTGTTAAGGCTTTAGTGCACTTCTTGTCAAACCATTTCCTATTAGACTTTAGGGAATTTTTTCGTGTAACCCACAAGACCTCCTTAATTGTGGTAGCAATAATATTAAAAGGAGCTAAAATTTCATTACTCTCAGCGTGTTCATCCAGACAAATCGAAAAGCTGTTCATACATTTATTCATTACTTTGGACAAAAAGTCATCCGGGACCACTTTACTCCATTTGAGAGTATAACCATTCTGAGACCCTAACTTCACATCCTGCGCCATATACTTAGAGCTTGCTACCTTTTCGGGTGGAACAAATAGGTTCTCCATTTTTACTACCTGTGGAAAGTGATCACTTAGAGCTAAGTCCATTATTCTAGAGCTAATCAATCTTCCAGCAGTACTATTTGTACATAAACTAAAATCAATGATAGTCGAGGCCCCCCGACCCACAAAGGTCGGAACAAATGGCGTTATGTGGTTGGCTATCTCATTCGTAAACCCAAAATCAAAATTAAAAATCATCTCATTTAATGAATCTCCAAGTAGGGTATGTTCAAAGTGCGTTAAATTAATGTCCTGTTCCAACATCAGGCCGCATATACCCTTCTGACCTTTTTTACACAGTGTACAATTAAAATCACCCCCCCATATTATCATTACTTCACCCCTTCTTTTTTTGTCAATTTCAGACTGCATGTCTACAGTTATTGAGGCGAGTACTTCCTTAATCATGCTATTTGGAAAATTATTATAGAAATTTAAAAAGACAATCCTTGGACCCTTCCTTATATCTATCACTATTTTCTGATAGTAACTGGATCCAGGAGAAAAAGAAATCTTATCATAAACTAGCAGGTTTGATATATACATAGTCAATCCACCCTTGGGTCTACCATATGGACCCCCCACCGCAGGGGTAAAATAGGTTTTGTAGCCATTTAGATGTATCGGTGCGATGGCCCAAGTTTCTTGTAAAGCTAGTATGCCTACATCAATAATTACATCATCCCAAGATGGATTGAGAATTTTTTGTTTTAGACCTGCCACGTTCCAAAAGACCACCTTACAGAATTCTTCTATGGGTAACGTTCCTACAGTAACCCGAGTTTCAGGTGTCACATCATGCCCTGATAAATTAATCAACCCCAAGTTTACAGGAGTAGATACCTTAAGGACCTCTGTTGCCGTGGGGAGTCAATCCACCATTTCCAGGCAGTCAAACCGATTGTAGCAAGGAGTAATGGGAGGAAGTTGCTGATTACCAAACCATCCCCAATCGTACCTTTGCGGGACAAAGTGAGGAGTCCTCCCCCTATGTTTCACCACATTCCATCCATCTTCATTCCCCCCTCCCCATTGTAAATTATACTGGTTCCTATCTAAATCCGCACCATTTCCACCTCTTTGGTGTCGGTTGTCCCTGGTCCAACTCCATCTATTGTCCGCATGTTCCCCATCAGGGTAGAAATATGATAATGCCCTGGCCACAATGGACAGGCCGTGGTTTCTTGGGGCCCTCATTGTGATATATTCCGCAGTGCGTGGATTCTCAAAGGTTATCACCACACAGTCGCCCTGTACCCTTTTTTTATTATACCCAATCCATGGTACCCTTTCAACCATTAAAATATTGCTTTTAATAGCTGGCGGGAGAGGGTAGTTAATATTAAGCCAATGTATGATCTTATTTACAAGTGCCCCATTATTTTCAAAAGATTGTGCATCTAGTTCTGGGACTCCAGTCAGGACCACAACATATGGTGAGGCTTTTGGAGGTAAGTTTATATTTCTACGCACTTCCTTTTTAGCTGATTGGCCTTTTTCCTGTATTAGATTTGGAGTTTGTAGAACTGGAGCCTCCTTATCAGGTAGGGCCGAATTTTTGGGTATGGATACAGTTTTTGGCGGTTGATTATTAGGGAGTTTTCCTTTTTCAGGATTAGTTGTACTTAAAGAAGTACTATTTGGGACACTCTTTGTCAGTGTAGGGCCAGGTTTATTAGAAGTTGTTGCGGTAGCCTTAGCCTTAGGCACACTAGCAGTGACTATTTGTTTAGCCAAGTTCGTATACTGCCTTTGTGTGTCTTTTTTCAAGTCCTGAATTTGTTTCTCCAACTCCCTAAGAAGTTCTATCAGTGGGGTTAATAGGGTTTTCATTAAAGTCTCCAACAAGTAGAGCATTGTGCTCTTTCTTACCCTGCTAGCATTGAGGATGTCCTCGGCAGAGCTATTCCTAGAGCTATTGGCGATTAAATCGGCCATCGAATCATCCAGAATTGTATCATCCGGGATGGCTAGACACACTGTGTTAGGGGGCAGAGGATCTTCTCCTTGTATATCATTAGCATTAACAATAAGTGTGTTACTTGAATCTATTAATGGATCTTTACCACATGCATTAATAAGCATATTTTGATTTGTCCTCTTTTTAGGAATTGCCCCTTCCTTTATCCCCTGTATCACAACATTTTTATCTTTAGGGGTCACTGCTGTATGTATCAAAACACTAGTGGATGCCTGGGTAGATGTTAGGGTTTGGGCTAGGGGCACCTGAGTGAAATTAGATGTTTCAAGGGGAGTTTGCGAAACCGCTGTGCCAGTCCCATCCAAAGCTACTATATTATTCTCTCCTCTATTTGGGCTCCGTACATTAGCAAAATGGCCCATAGAGGACCTTTTTGCATGTTCCAAATCCTGCGATACCCTTCTTTCCATCAAGGAAATCCCCTCATCAATCAGTATATGAGTTCTTACTATAAAATCATCTAGGGTGCCTGTTAGTTTCTTCCCCCCTGCTGCTGCCCTACTTCTAGTCTCACGCATCTCCATACTATAATAAAAGTCAATTTTTGAGATGTCTGTAGGACGATAAACCCTAATATATAAATGCAGTAAAAATACCAGAAGAAATGTAATAGGGATTTTATCACTCAACACGCAGCTTATTTAACATAGAGAAGGACAAATGTCAAGTATAGGTACCCGGCAGGATTTCGGGCAGAGTAACTTGCCCGGTCCGGTCTCTTCTGGCCGATGGGGGCCGTAGAGGGCCCGCCCTTTGCCCGGGCTTCGCCCGGCGCACACCCGCGCGCGTCCCGCGACGCGGGAGCTCTGTCGGTCTTTTAATGCGCCTCCTGGCGCCAAAACGAGTGATGGGCGTGGTCAGCCGCGGGGATCGCCCGTGGTTGTGGTCTCCCCTCTCGGCGGCCGCGCACAGGTGGAAGAGTGCGACGGCGGCGGAGGAGACCGGCAGAATAACCCAGGCAGCAGCCTCGTGCAACCCCAGGTAAGCAGGACAGCACACGGCAGGGAAACAAAGTACACCACAGAGAGCACCCGCTCCTCCGCAACTCTGTCGGTCTTTTAATGCGCCTCCTGGTGCCAAAACGAGTGATGGGCGTGGTCAGCCGCGGGGATCGCCGATGGTTGTGGTCTCCCCTCTCGGCGGCCGCGCACAGGTGGAAGAGTGCGACGGCGGTGGAGGAGACCGGCAGAATAACCCAGGCAGCAGCCTCGTGCAACCCCAGGTAAGCAGGACAGCACACGGCAGGAAAACAAAGTACACCACAGAGAGCACCCGCTCCTCCGCAACTCTGTCGGTCTTTTAATGTGCCTCCTGGCGCCAAAACGAGTGATGGGCGTGGTCAACCGCGAGGATCGCCGATGGTTGTGGTCTCCCCTCTCGGCGGCTGCGCACAGGTGGAAGAAAGCGACGGCGGCGGAGGAGACTGGCAGAATAACCCAGGCAGCAGCCTTGTGCAACCCCAGGTAAGCAGGACAGCACACGGCAGGAAAACAAAGTACACCACAGAGAGCACCCGCTCCTCCGCAACTCTGTCGGTCTTTTAATGCGCCTCCTGGCGCCAAAACGAGGGATGGGCGTGGTCAGCCGCGGGGATCGCCGATGGTTGTGGTCTCCCCTCTCGGCGGCCGCGCACAGGTGAAGAGTGCGACGGCGGCGGAGGAGACCGGCAGAATAACCCAGGCAGCAGCCTCGTGCAACCCTAGGTAAGCAGGACAGCACACGGCAGGGAAACAAAGTACACCACAGAGAGCACCCACTCATTACCACTAAGAAATACATTTTTGTTATTGTCACTATAGCATGTGTGTGTATAAGGTCATTTCCATGATGACTTAATGTATCCTTTACCCAACCTTTCATACTGGCCTGCGGGTATATACTCTTGGCAATTTTTAAATTGGAAAGTTGTTATCGGAATTATGATTATTCCGTGTATTATCCATTCAATGACAGGTCTTTCTGACATTGTCAATGGTAATCTCTCAAGTTTTTCAATGTTCAGAATTGTATAGTCTGCTCCTTTTTGTGCCAAACTGATTTGTTTATCAGTAAGGTTAAAGACAGAAAACAATGACGTTGTGTTGATTAAACGCCATGGCACATAGCCTGAACGCAGGTTTTGCAACGTCCAGCCTAGCTGTACAATGGAACGTAACTGGGACTGGCCATGTTGTAACATTAGTAAGTCCTGATCTATTATATCGATGGCAGATGATACAATACTGTCCAGTGAATATATTCTCAGAGTCATTAACCCGTTGTCCACAACAGAAAGTGATTTTTCCAAATTAATACGATCAATTTCTCGTATTTTCTCTGCTGTTTCAATTTGCATTACTTGCCATGCCTCGTTGTACGCCGCATATATACTAGCCGCTATGAAACGTTTTTGACGCTGTTTGCGTGGTCTCATTATGAAATCACGCAAGTCAGCACCGTCTTTAACCCCTTCCCTGCTCATGACAAGCTCAGCTCATCATGAGGCACAGTGGAGCTGTGCTTATGACGAGCTGACCTTGTCATGAACAATGGTATATCTTACTTTCCAGCACAGGAGAGGAAAACCTCTAGCAGCCAAGGTGTTAAGTAAAGTCAAGTGTTGCAGTGTTGCTTAATTTCTGCCAGTGTGGATGTTTGTAGCCATTCAAGGCATAGTTTCCCTACACTGTATGTTGTTACTATCCCTGGATGTTGTCTCTGGGAGTATCTAGGGTCAGGTCTGGTCATTTTTAACCCCTGTATTTTATTCAGGAATCTATCTTGACAGTTATTTGTGTCTGTTGGCCAGATTAACCACTTTTTCCAATCAGGATGTGTTCTGTTTTGGTGTAAAATTTGGGATACGTATTGGTATCAGGTATTGGCTTTGGAATAGACGGTTTGTTTAAGTCTTTTATCTTGGCTAGGCCAAGGCAGGTAGTCTGTTGAATTGTGTCATTCAAGAACATTATTTGTTCTGGGATCATGCAGGCTCGAAATAAAGCTTCTAGGCCTTGTACCTGCCATTCCTTTGTACCCCAGATGGTTTTTGTTTCAATGTTATTTTTCCAGAAATCAAAACCAAAAGTAATCATTTTTTCATAAAACATTTCCGAATAAATCAGTTTAGTATTTGTCAGCATGTTTTTTCCCCTGTTTTATCTAACAGTTTATAATAAAATGTTTCTGCATCACTTGTGTTAAACCCTGAGAAGTATGGAAATTTCTCATAAAATGTTTTTGAACTGCTTTTGGGTGGTGTTGCACAATGTTCCCATTGATTATATTTAAAAACATTTCTAGGTTGTGCAGATTTATGCAAATAGTGGTGTGCATAATGGTTGAAGCAATACATCTGTTCATAGTTCGATGAACCCTGTAAATAATCATGTTCTGAAAATTTTGCTTACAAGACTAAATCTGCCATAATATTATTTATACTTTCAAAGTCCCAATCATCAGAGAATGTACTTGGTTTTACAAAATCACTTAATGAAACCTTAAAGTGAGGATATTTCAAGAGTTCGACCGGGCCATAGATTTCGTGATCTGTTTTGTCCCAAACTACCCCGTCGGGTAGTGGAATGGCTGTCATATTCACTGATGATAGTTCTCTTTTCTCGATGTGAGATGACTTGTGTGGCTTTAGGACCAAGTTGATGTTCTGACTTGCTGTGTCCATTGTACTGTATTTTCCTTCAATGAATTTCCCCAAACAAAGTACCATGATGAGCCAAATGGTGAGGAACAGTACACCTAACGCAATCCAGAATTCAATCCATGGGGAAACCAGATATGTTTCTTTGAGTTGATGACAAAGTTCTTTGGCTTTGTCTTTAAAAATTTTTGTTTTTTGGCGTTACTTCAGGTTCGCTTGGATCTTCAGAGAAGTTATCGAAATTGATGAAGTAGCCAGATGCAGTTCTGTCAATTGTTGGGATTGTTTTTCCAATTTGCCTTTCATCAGCACATTCTGAGGCTACCTCATTGTAGACTGGTGTTTCTTGACGAACTGTTTCAATTTGAGTTTCAAGAGGTACAAGTTCCATGGCATTGTTGCATAGTCCTTTTTTATTCACTGCAGGTTTATCAAATGTGATTAGTCTTTCAGTTTGAACCTCTTGGATTGTAGCAAATTTGGGTATTCTGCTATTTCTTGGGAGTCCACTGGGCCTATTATTTATTATTGGCCACTTACTGGTTGTTGTGCTCCTGAGGCGGAAGCCGGGAGGGAGTCATTGATTTTAAAATTGTGTCACAGAAATAACTTATGTTTTTAAATACTCACGCTTTTGGGGAAATTAGTTGTCCTAAGCAGCCGAATCATTGCTGTAGCGACACCGCTCTCCAGAACACTCCTTGGCGCCATCGCGCTAAAACCGGAGGCCACGCCCCCTTCCGAGGCCACGCCCCCCTACCAACCACTACTTAAGACGCCGATCTAGGGCGCCAGGTAACTTACTGGTTGTTGTGCTACTGAGGCGGAAGCCGGGAGCGAATCATTGATTTTAAAATTGTGTCACAGAAATAACTTGTGTTTTTAAATACTCACGCTTTTGGGGAAATTAGTTGTCCTAAGCAGCCGAATCATTGCTGTAGCGACACCGCTCTCCAGAACACTCCTTGGCGCCATCGCGCTAAAACCGGAGGCCACGCCCCCTTCCGAGGCTACGCCCCCTACCAACCACTACTTAAGACGCCGATCTAGGGCGCCAGGTAACTTACTGGTTGTTGTGCTCCTGAGGCGGAAGCCGGGAGCGAGTCATTGATTTTGAAATTGTGTCACAGAAATAACTTGTGTTTTTAAATACTCACGCTTTTGGGGAAATTAGTTGTCCTAAGCAGCCAAATCATTGCTGTAGCGACACCGCTCTCCAGAACACTCCTTGGCGCCATCGCACTAAAACCGGAGGCCACGCCCCCTTCCGAGGCCACGCCCCCACGGGCCTTACCTGAAGCTGCATAAATTATGTGCATGTTCCGGACGCGCAGCGGACGAGCGCAGCGGGTGCGACGTTTGCGTGCCGAAGGCGCGCCTAAGGCAAGCCCGTCTGCGCCCATCCGCGACCGCACGAGGCCAGAGGCCATCCCCCCCTGCTCATTTTTCGAGCCAAACCATTACCTACAGCTCACACTCCCTTCGGCAATTATACCAGCCTTCTGAGCCATCCTGTCTACACGCATGGGATCCGTCAATAAAACATCCAGCATGCAGTAACTGCGGCTTTCGTTTTTCCCCCCACCCCCCTATGAAACCAAAAACATTCTCTATGCTTCTGCTCAACTGCCGTTCACTTCCCAAACATTCTATGGAAATCCACCTAATGCTAGAGGAAATCAACCCAGATATTCTCTTTGCCACAGAGACGTGGCTACAGGAACATCCGGAACCTGATCTGGTACAAGCTCTCCCGCCTGAATATCAAATATGTCGCCTTGACCGCAAAAAGGGAACTGGAGGTGGCCTAGCAGTAATCCATAAAGCAATTTATGATGTTGCTAGCACCCCGGTGCACCTCCCAGACAGTGATTGTCTTTCTTTCTCTATAAAATTCAGCCTTATTCATACCTTCTCCGGTATACTTATATACCGCCCGCCAGGACCCCAGGGTCCTTTCCTTTGAAATCTTGCACCGACTGTTGCAAACTTGGCACTCAGCTCTGCTAACTACACAATCTTGGGCGATATCAACATCCATCTGGATGATCTGACCTACCCCTCTGCCAGAGAACTTATATCGAGCTTACAAGCCCTGGATCTACATCAACTTGTCCTCGGGCCCACACATCAAAAAGGGCATCTTCTAGCCCCCATTTTCAGTAACTGTCCCAATTTTCTTACCGAAAACCCCTCCCCACTGCCATGGTCTGACCATTTTCTTATCCCATTCACCTGGACCCCCCCCATCTCCCTCCTCCAAAACCCCTGACGACTTTGCTGTCACGGAACTGGCAAAAAATCCCTCTATCCGAATGGCAAACCTCCTTACAATGTACAAAATCCTCTAACTCATCGAATCCTATCCAGGGGAACGATAACTACAACAAGTGGATCACCAATTCTTTAAACCTGGTACTCCCTATGAAAAGTCTTCGTCCCAAGCGGGGCAACCCAACAGCCCCATGGTACACAGACGACCTACGGAAGTTCAAACGCGCCTGCAAGCAAATGGAAAGAAAATTGCGCCTTGACTACTGCCCAGCAGACAAAGTCAGTTACAGAGCAGCTATTAAAAATTATAAAGCAGACATCCAACGAGCTCAGGCCACATTCTATGAACAAAAAATAGACAATGCTGCGTCCAAACCCAAGGAGATTTACCGTATAGCCAAATCCCTCCTGTGACTCCCTGAGACTCCTAAAGTCCACAATAACACACAGATCCATTGCGAGGAAATAGCGGAATTTTCCCATCATAAAATAGAATTGATCAACTCCTCCTTCCTCCTTCCCGCCAACCCGCCCAGAAACCCCACCAACACTAACCCTATGGCAGCTCCACTCAGTGTTCTCAACAACTTCCCAGCTCTGGACAAAACCAATCTGGAAAAGTACATGAGAATGGTCAAATCTGGATCCCCGACTGACCCAGCTCCTCTTAGGGTTCTCACCCAAATAACCAGCCAGATATCACCCACCATCCAAGACCTGCTCAACTCCTCCCTCGACACTGGCATTGTCCCACCCCTATGGAAGAGAGCCATGGTCAAAGCGCTATTAAAGAAACCTACCCTCGACCAATCCAACCCTTCTAACTACCGACCCATCTCCCTTCTACCTTGGCTCAGTAAAAGTCTGGAAAAACATGTCAACTCTGTTCTTACAGACTTTCTAGAATCCAACAACACACTGGACCCCACCCAGACTGGTTTTAGGCCCCGCCACGGAACTGAGACTGCACTGATTGCAGTGACGGAGGAGGCAAGAAGGATCCTGGACGGTGGCGGCTCTACGGCCATCGTTCTACTTGACCTGAGTGCCGCCTTCGACACCGTAAATCACAGCATCCTACTCCATCGCCTTAGTATGATTGGAGTGTCAGGCATAGCACTCACCTGGATGGAATCATTCCTTACAGACAGATCATTCCAGGTATTCGAAAAGGAGTTCACCTCCTTTAGTAAACCTCTTAACTGTGGAGTGCCTCAGGGCTCCTCCCTGAGTCCTACCCTTTTTAATGTTTACCTTAGCCCCCTAGCTGATGTCGTCCGCCCGTTTGGGGTGATAATTGTCACCTACGCGGACGACACTCAGCTGGTGGTAGCACTGGACCCTCCTCTCAACTCTAACCACACCTACACAATTGCCTGAAAGCTGTTGCGTCCTGGATGTCGGTCTCCTATCTAAAACTTAATGGGGACAAAACAGAGGTAATGCTCCTTGGAAATAACATCTCGAAATCCATCGATACCATCTGGCCCCTCTGTTTAGGTAGCCCCCCTCAACCTAAGGATCAAATTAAGAGCCTTGGGATCTGGCTCGATCACAATCTCACCTTCAACTACCAAGCCACCAAACTAGCCGCTATCTGCTTTGGACTGATGAGATTGCTCCGCAAGATTCTCCCCCTTCTCCCGTTTCACTCTAGACGGATCATGGTCCAAGGACTAATCCTGTCGCGCCTCGACTGCGGTAACGCCCTATACCTAGGCGCTCCACAGTCCACACTGTCCAAACTAAAAGTTATCCAAAACTGCGCGGCAAGAATCCTCTTGAACCTTCCTCGTCGATCCCCAGTCAAAGCCAGATTGAAGGACCTTCACTGGCTCCCTGTGAAAGCCAGAATAGAATTCAAGAGCATGTGTGTCGCGCACCGCTCCTACTGGGGAAAAGGCCCCGCCATAAATCACTGCTTGGTGGAAGCCTACCGTCCTTCTCGGGCCCTCAGATCCGCGACCTCCTACCTAACCTCCGTACCACGCATAAGAAGAGCCAGATACGGAGGCCGCTCGCTTTCCTACAACCTGGCCAGGATCTGGAACTCTCTTCCCCTCGCAATTAGGTCAGAACCCAACCTGCTTACCTTTCGAAAACTCTTAAAAACTTTGCTTTATAATAAATCCCACACTTAACCTGCTCCTCTGCTTCCCGCACTCCCACCCCTACAGTTCAACTCATCAGTTTTTCTACAGCGCTGGGACGCCTTCGGGTAGCCATCGCGCTTTACATATCCTCATTCCATTCCATTCCATTGTGGTTTTAACAGGTCGATGGATACAACTCGGTTCTCCTAGACACAGCTAAGACAGGTACTGCTTTTCTGTAAGAAGGCCCAAATTCCTTCTTCACCGCGATCTTCTCTCTGACCAGATCCCCAATCTTTGGAATCCAGACAGGTCTTGCTGGGACAGGTGGTGTATCTTCAGTGGTTGTTTGCTGCTGTTTTAGTTTTACGTTGCTCAGGGCTTTTTTTGTTTCATTTAAGTCCTGTAAAACAGCCAAACGATCTTTGATGTCAAAGCATTTTTTCTTATCTTCCACCACTGAAGCCTGACTATCTAAATCCTGAATATACATTCTAGTTCCGAACAATAGTTCGTACGGGCTGAAACCTTTTAGAGAATTTCTTGGCAGATTGTTAAGACTACGTTGGACACTTGTTAAATGTTGGGCCCACCCATCACCCGAACCTAATACCTTTGCCTTTATAGATTGCTTTATGTCTCGGTTTTTTCTTTCCACAATCCCGTTTCCCTCAGGATGGAAGGGACTAGAGTACCGCAATTCAATACCCATGCTGGTCATGGCCTCCTTATAAGCTCGAGAGCTAAAAGCAGGACCCTGGTCAGAATGTAGCATGGCAATTGCGTATGTGCCGATAAAGACTCGCAAATCTTTTATAAGAGTTCTGGCGTCAGCCAAGCGCTGGGGCCTTAATTTTTTAGTGTATCTAGTCTTAAAAGGATTTTAATCGGATGCTGGGTTTTACATGTAGATAGCCTTATGCTAACTACTGGAATGGCCATGGCACTACTCCGGTCGGTTCACTGCTACGATCTCGGTTGCAGTTTGGACAGCTATTTGCAAATTTGTAATGTTGCATGCTCATCCCCGGCCACCAGTATTCTGATTGTAATTCTTTCAGAGATTCCTTGATCTCTTGGTGCCTTACACCTAATCCCATGTGTGTGTCTGCTATTTAAAAGATACTCCGATTTGTGTTTGGAATTACCCTATCCCTCACTCCAGGGATTCGAGCAAAAGGAACGGAGTTTGCGTCAATTATGTATGTATAATTGACTGGATAGTTCACGGGTAGTGCTGCACAGTTGCCTTTTGAAGACGTTTTTACCGCCAGCATAGTTTCCCCGTCTATGTATTTTTCTGAACGCTTTTTTGTGGCTACGGAAGCCGGTTGAGTTGCTTCCGCTTTGGCTGTATTAGCCAATTAATTCCCTGCAACGTGAACGCCATCACGTTGATGACTCTGTGCATGTATCACGTGAGTCTTCTGTAGTTCTTTCTGTAAAAGAACTACCTGTTCCCAAAGCATTTTATGCTTGATTGTGGCACCTGTGTCATCTTTGTAATCGTTTTGAACCCATTTCTGCAAATCATTATTGTAAGATTTGACGCAGGAATGCGAATCGCACACTATTAGTGTCGGGAATTCACGATCCGCATTCTCAAGTGCCATCTTTAAAGATCTGATTTCAGCTCGCTGAGCCAAAACAGTTTCTCATTGATTCAGTTTTTGTTATTTTTGGTCTGAATTTACCACAAAGCCAGTGACCTTTAACAATCGCGCAAGCTGCATTATAGGATTTTTTATCCACATCGTAATGTTGTACAAATCTGTCCGTATAGATTATACAAGAGTACTGTTGGAGAGGCAGAATTTCGATTGGCAGAGGAATTTCTTCTTCATATTTCAAATTATTCCGTTTTTTCATGTCCGGGACAAAATAATATGTCACGTCTTCTGCTGCAAGAGAATTTTCCCACTGTATCCATTTAGGATCTAGTGCCACCGTTTTTAGATTAACTGGGCTTAATAACGCCTCAAAGGCTGATTCTGCTGTAAAAACAGTTATCCTTTTGCCTTGAGCTAGGGCTCTTTCTTTTGCTATAGCAGTCTGTACCGCCTTCACAGTATTTTCTTTAAGACTGAATGTTTTTTCTGTTTGTGTGTACAAATGTGATTGTATGCTATTGGTACCGTTTCTCCCTCATTAGAGGTCAGGTACGTGAATCCGCATCTTCCTGGGATGACTCGGATTACAAGGTTGCGTGTATTGTCACGAGTTTCTAATTTTGTTTTAGCTAACATGTCTGTTTGCAATGATCTCCGCAAATGTTTTGCAGTACGAGTTAAGGTGTCTGTAGTCCAAGACTAGACGATATGAATTGTCTGGTTTGGAGACAGGAAACAAAGGATTATTAATTTGAGAGGTGCATGTTTCAATCACCCCTTGGTATTCAAGTTGATCTAAAATCTCCCTGACCTGTTTTTTAGCTTCTTGCTTAATTGGGTACTGCCTTTGTGCAGTTGGTTGACATTTTAACTGGATGTTGTGAGGAGGAGAGTCCTCATCCCATCCTACATGATTCTTATATAATGCAGGTGCTTGAGCTACTGCCCATTTTCTAGCATATATGTATTTTCTATGAATTGGAATATGATTTGAGACGGCAGGCATAATCATTTCTTCGCCATGAGGGCACTCCCCGACAAACTCTGGTGGCCAGTCTTTTTCAGCTAATAGGATGTCATAGCCTTTTGAGAGGTTATCCCAAAATACACCCTTCTAGTCTTATCTCCCTCTATACGGAGTGTTATTTCGTATATTTTATGAGGATCGCTAACTCTGGTATCTGCAGTTTCCACTTGAATGTATTCATTCGTGTCCACTGTCTCCAGATGATTTATCAGGATCTTGCGAGCTATGCTGATTTCTGCTGTGCTGTCTAGCATTGTCTGTGCCCACTCTCCGTTTTTCAGTTGTGTCCTCAGTATTCTCGGCATGTTCGATTACTTTAATACTGGCTACCTTCTTTCTTGGAAATTGTAATTTTTTACTTTGAGCAGGTTCCTTGACTTTGGATTTGGTGTGCTCTTCCCTTTGTTCTGACCGTCCTCTTCTTTCCGATTTCTGCAAAAAAGATCGAGAAGGACGTGTATCATTTCTTTGATATCTATCAGGTTTTTTCAAATTATCCCTATTTCTAAGGTTGTATCTTTTCTCAGAGAGCTCCCTTTGGTGAGACCGGTGTTCTCTGTTCGGAGATCTTTCCCTCCGCTGAGGAGACCATCCTCTGGACTGGAATCTTTTTTCTTTGGGACTGGATTGTTTATTTCCATCCCAGCTCTTTTTTGGAGTATTTTGATTATTTTTAATAAATATCTTTTCAGGATTTTCAAGTAGTTGGGATTTTACCGGTTTCCCACCCAAACTATCTCTACCTAGTTCTTCATAGGATTTTTCTATGATTCTGGCAAGTTCAAATGGTTGTTCTGCTATATCTGTTTCCTTCAGTTTTTGGCGGATCGCCATATCATTCCTAGGCAATTGAACTAATTCTCTATATGCCTTCGTTAATTCTTTTAGTTTCACTAGGAGTTGTTCGCTTGACAATGTTTTGTAGTCTGGGTGTGTTGCATAGTCGCATAGGACCGAACCAGTTGCTCCCGGTCTACCTAGTGGACCGAGCCTGGTGATGTGATCATTATGTTTTAGGGCGCCTTTAAACCAGAGCAGGTGCTCTTGGTAATTTAATGGGATTTCAATCTCCTCGAAAGGAGTGTATTCTTCCGGAGGTTCCTCTATTTCGTAGTAGTGGAACTCATGTGTTGTAGCGTTTGCCGCTGGAAAGTTTACCCATGAATAGAATACCTCTGTCTGCCGATATTCGTGTGCCTCCATCATGAAAATGACTGTACCACCTCGTGCTGTCAGTCCGTTTTCTACAAGTTTTAAAGTTATAGCTTTTCTTATGTTGACCGGAATGAGGATAGCATCTCGGTCATTCTGTAGGAGACTTGTGTCGTCCTCTATTAGCTGATTTGCTAATCTCGCTGCCTCCCTATCCTCATCACTGTCTGGCATTTTACTGTCAGAAAGGTTTTTTGTTGCAGATCAAATTTCAAGGAAACAAAAGATTAGGTGCACAATATTTTTGGAACACTGTATCCTTCAACGTTGACTAAACCAAAAACTCTACATAGGAATCTCTTCCTACTAAGTTCCGGCGGATTTTAACCTTTCACCCACTCCAGACGTCTATTGGAGTGTTTATGGGAAAAAAGGGTCTGTGTGAAAAAGCACGACTGAGTTACTCTAACGTCTTGCGTTAGTTTTATCGCCTTACCAAACGTTGGGCGCCATGTAGTGTAGTTCCTATTTTCCCTATAGACCCTGCGCATTGGAATAACATAAACAGCAGTGTAGACGTAGGACTGAGGTCATCTAGGTCTCTACTGACTATGTTAGACTTAATTTAGGTTTGCGCCAGCTAGCTCAGAGGTCACTGGAAACTTTCTTGACTGAATAGGAAGGGATCAGCTTCCCTGGCTCAGACAAGAAGGGATTCAGCTTCCGACAACCGCATAAACATGACAACTTTGCTCTCTCGGAAATAAGAGTAAATCTCTAGAGTCGTGGGAAAACAATAGACAGTTATTTCACTCAGTCAGACGTGCGTTCTTAGTTTCACCAGAGTGCAGAGAAGAGAGAGACAGGCGTTTTCAATAAAAGGTATTATTTATTGAACAGTCTTCCTTCTCATGCAAGAGAAATGGATTGCCACAATTGCAATACTTAATATAAAGTATAGTACGTACAGTAAAAGGAGTATTATGAAATAATACTGTAAAAGCATTGATATGGTTTCTTAGCCATAAGATACTTTAAAATCGATAAAATATATAAAATATATACATACATATATACATTGGCTAATGTGCTCAACTGGTGCTTCTAAACTACGCCTACCCCGGTGTACCTGACCTAAGCCTAATACTGGGAAGGAGTAAGTAAGTAGCAGTTGAAGTTAAGGTATCTCTCTCTCAGGACTCGATATCCCAGTCACCCGCAAGGGTAGGCTGGAAACGCCGGAGCTGGATTTTCTCGGCAGGAGAAAAGACAGCGTCTTTCTCAGTGCATCAAAGAGGAGGGGCAGCGTCCGTGGGCTTCTCGCATCTGCTGGGCTCTCTGCAAGTCGACAGCTGCTCTGCTACAGAATTCACCACCGTGTGTTTGCTTAAGGCAACGTTGGCATATTTATACCTGAAAGGTGCCGGGTTTGACGTAAGGTTGGACATAAGACGTCAATAAAGATGTCACTAAGAACTGGTCGTTCTTACAGTGCTTGCAGGAGTTCTATTACAAATCAAAACAAAGCTAACGGGGATTTCCCAGGTTGCTAGAAGTTTGGTATGTTGAAAGAACTCGTTGTGATTTCTAGGAATCTAAGGAAGTAGCTTTTGCCGTGCTTTGGACTGCAAGGGCGATTTACTAAAATATGGATCTGATTCTTATGCCATTATATGGATATTATCGATTATAGTCATGTAAGGGCATACAATGGTAATATTGATTATGGTTCCTAGATAAACACACAGCAGCCTCTTTCTGCACCCCTCTACCCTATTTATCTACCTCTCTTGATTCTTTATGTACTTTTCTTGCTACTTTCTGCACTGCTCTTGCTTCTTTCTTGCAAATATTGGTATCCCTCCCACCTATTTCTGCACTCCTGTTCCTTCTTTCTGTATATTTCCTGCATGTTTCGGCACCTCTCTTGCCTCTTTCGGCACCTCTGTTGCTTCTTTCTGCACTTTTCTTGCTTCTTTTTACCCCTCTATTGCTTCTTTCAGCAATTCTCTTGCCTCTTCGTGCACTTCTCTTGCTTGTTTCTGCACCTCACTTGCTTCTTTCTGTACCCCTCTTGCCTCTTTCTGCACCCTTCTTTCTTCTTTCCGTACCTCTCTTGCCTCTGTATGCACTTCTCTTGCTTCTTTCTACACCTCTGTTGCTTCTTTCAGCAATTCTCTTGCCTATTTATATACTTCCCCTGCTTGTTTCTGCACACCTCTCCCATCTTTCTGCACCTCTCTTGCCTCTATTTGTATCCCTGGTCCCGCTTTCTGCACCTCTCCTGCCTGTTTTTGCACCTCTTTTGCCTCTTTCACTTCTTTCTCCACTTGTCTTGCCTCTTTCTACACCCTTTGCACCTCTTTCAGCACCTTATTGCTTCCTTCTGCACCTCTCTTCCTTCTTTCTGCACTGCTCTTGCCTGTTTCTGTATCCGTCTTTCTTGTTTGTGCACCCCTCCTACCTCTTTCTGCACCCCTCTTGCCACTTTTTGCACATCTGTTGGTTCTTTCTACACTGCTCTTGCTTCTTTCTGCACCTCTTTTGCAAATTTCTGTATCCCACAAGCCTCTTTCTGCACCCCTCTTCCCTATTTCTCCACCTTTCTTGCTTCTTTCTACACTTCTCTTGCTTCTTTCTGTACTGCTCTTGCTTCTTCCTGTGCCTCTCTTGCAAAAGGTTGTGTTAAAGATTGCAGGAATCTGTTAGCTTGAGTTGAAAGCCATTTTGTACTTGACAGCCGTTTTATTTAGCCATGTGCTTGCCATGTGCTTTCTCCCTCTTCCAGAGCCTTGCACATGCTCAGAGGGGCCTAGTTATTAGAATGCACCTGCTCCTAGACTAGAACTGTCAGACTATTCTTACTGATGTAAGGAGAAATGTCTCTCCTCCCACTTTGTTGAGCAAGCAAATTTTGTATACCCATATGTGACCGGGCAGACCTGGCCCCGGGGTCACCAGAAGAGATAAAAAAAATGGTGGTCTTATCTCCGTCCCCCTCTCTCTCTCTCATCCCCAACAGGAGAACTGGGCTTGGAACGCGGAACAGGATAACGACGATGAAAAAGAACAAGGCGCCTTTAACTGGGCGATCTTCTGTGATGAGGCTCCGCCCCCTGAGAGTGTCACCGGACAGCCACTGGATATAACCGAGGAAACACACCTCCAGGGGTGCAACGTCACCGACGAGGAAGAGGAAAGCAGTGGAGCTGCGGCAGAAGCGAGGAGGAGCAGAACACCTTTCGAGAGTAGCGAGGAGCCGTCCACGGGAGAAGAGCCAGCACAAGCGGAAACAGACCCAGGAGGCTAACGACCCTGTTTATCCATCTCAGGTACGTGAGCGTATCTCGGGGTTGGTGGGGAGGCGGGGACACCCATAGAATGCCACGTGGAGCACTTCGCTTCTCGTCACTCGCAGAACCCCTCCAGTATCCCTCACACCCCTTCCCTGCGTTCCGACACCTCACGCCCTCACGGAATTGCCGTTATAATGAAAGCGCACAATTCAAGAGTGCAACCGGTGTCTCCTCACTCCCGGTACTTTTTGTATATCAGATAGCAGCCTCACTGACCACTTCCTTTACTTGGTTTATTCTTTTGGGGCTGCCGTTTTCCTCACCGGACTCAAGAGAAGTTCAAGACCTGTCCTTTCAGCTGCTTGGAAGACCTGGGTACCTACCGTCATCACGGATCCCGCAGCCTTCGCAGCTGAGAGACTGACTAGCAGACACAAACGTGTGATAAAGAAAATAAAACCCTACCTACCCAGAGCCAGTTTACGTCCTGTTCCTTCCACACTGCCACAACTGGTGTCAGAAGTGGGATCACCATTCATCAGTGTCAGTCAGTCAGTTAAAAACACTTTATTCGATTACTTAAAATCATAAAAGCGAATATAAACATTTCATACCTCAAAATACATACAATCATAAGTGAAAATGTATCATATAATATACACAGAATAGTAAAATTCCATAATACAAGTTAAATACAATATTAAAAGGGGATAAATCAGATTACGAGCCATTTTTCTTTGAACATTATTCCGTACAGCGGCCACCAAGAAGCTAGCAACCCAAAAAATTACACGAGTACTACTTAACAGTTGTAAATACGTGAGGGCGGACCTAACCTGTACGAACCCAGCCTCTCTTAGTAATGGAACTAAAAACTGTTTCCTAATGTCGGCGTAGTGCTCACAAAACATAATAAAGTGCATCGTGTCTTGGATAGATCACAACTACAGGGGATGGAAGTTTCAGGTTTGCCCCAAACTGGAAAGTAACCCAAAGAGAAATGAATTATATTGAACCTAAATCTAATTAAGAGATGACGATGAAAGGGGATTGTAACAATTTTTAGATATGGCTCGGGGAGCAATGAAGTTAACAGAACATAGTTGGCTCTGACGCAAGGTTTCTTCAGCTCCAATTCCTCCTGTTCCAATGATAACATACCCAAAAGAAATTTCTTAGTCCAGCTCAAATCCTCCTTTTTAATAAGATCAGGTGACATATACATTTCTGGGAGTCCAAGTTTTAAAAACATTTCTTTGATATAGACTAACCAGGGTGTGGTTCTGTGAAAACGGGCCTTGTCTTGTAAGGTTATGGTTCCGTCATGATTTTGGTGATGTCGAACAGTATTTAGTGAGTGCGGCTAATATGGAGTGAATTTGTCACGTTAGTTAGCGAGTTCACCATGTATTTGGAGATTTCGTTTCGAACATGGGTTCCATTTTGTTTAAGTCTCCATTTTTGTGTTGCCATCACGCAGGCCAACGAGTGTGGTCGAACGAACGAAGCGGCCTGGCCTTCATGTATTGGTGTACATTAACAGGGTCTTTCTTGGCTTTGAGGTGAATTGCAAGGATCTGATTCCTTCACCTGAAGCTGACCCTGCCGAGTCAATTTCCCTGGTTTGATCGTTGTCTAAGATTGCCAATCACTGTTCAGGACATCGTAAACTTTTAGTCTCCTTACACATGTCTTATCTTGCTCACTATCAGACATTGTTTCCTTTTCTATGCTCTTTACTACATGCATTGTGCTTTTCAATTATGGGTTTGTCCGGATTGTGGAGATTGGATTTGGGACATTCCCAATGATTAACTTTGGGTTGGGATGTTGCAAACTGAGCTTTTTCGTCATGTGATACTTTGTTTGAGAATGTACCCCATTGGTTAGATTTTTGCGCAGTGGGTGTATGTTCTAAATGTGAATATTGTGTATAAAAGGAGATGTCTTGCTCTACGAATTTGAGCAGTCTCCTGAAATACTCCATACTGTGGTTCTAGGATCACTGTTACTGGCTGCAGCTAATAAATTTGGTCTCTGACGCCACCCAGAAGTATTCCGTGTCTCTGTATACCAAGACAGGTGAATCCGAAGACTTTGGGCGTGCCCCTGGAGCCGCTGGGTTCTAAAAGCCTGGTTCTTCAACTGGCGCCCAACGTGGGGCGACTTCAGCGGTACCGGTCCAAGCCCGAAGATTGTGAGGAGCTTTGTGAGGAAATTCTGGAAGAGGGCCCCCACTTCATCGACCCCGGCATGTTGAATGTGGACTGAAGGTTTTTGCTGCGAGGCTTCCCCTTTCCGACGGCTACGAAGGACTGCTGCCCTGACTGTCGCCCTGTCTTGGACCCTTTTGTGATGATTTGTAGAGCGAGACGATAGACGGTCTTCTGGTGGCGTGACAAGACATTTTGGTTAAGTATAAGTCGGTCGCTCCCCCGACTTGGTTTTGTTTCTTGGGTTTTTTGATTTGGTTTTTGCAACTACCAAAGCCGAGGGGCTCGTACATTTGTGAGTATATCGTGTTAGATAACCCCTTGAAGTTTGAAGCTTGATTAGTGAGCGAGGATGCCTGGTCTTAGCAAACTTAGGAATTTGTTTTGTTGTAGTTGCAACAGGGATTCCCGATTGGAGGACTCGTGTCCGATACCTCCGGTTGGAACTCCAACTTATGAGCTCTATTCAAAGCATGGTGTGGGTCCCATTACGTATAATGAAGTATGGGTCCGCTATACACGAAAAGATGGTGTTTTAAAATGGCCACAGCATGGTAGTTTCGATTTCGAATCAGATATTTTAGATAATTTGGAAGTTGCTCTATTTAGGAAGAAAGCCCGGCCGGCGATGTTTGACTCTTTCCGCCTCTGGCGTAAGGAAGCCAAACAGCGAAAAATTAAGCAAGCTAAAAGAGATAGGAAAGATAAGAATATATCGATAATGCAAGCTGCTAGGCAATATAAAGAAGATGAAGAAGATCGTGCGATGGAGGTGTTGGATAGACAACATTGCATGGCCATTGATAAATGTTATCCGGCTTTGCCACCTCTTCTCCCGAATGTGACTAAGGACCCTGAAAAGGATCCTTTGATGTCGCATTTGTTGAGATCACCACCCCCTTATGTGCAGAGTGCTACGGCACCTCCGCAACTCCCAGTTGTGCAACCCCCAGTTGTTCAACCTCCTGCTGTTTTTCAGCCACTAGTTCTTCCACTGTTGATTCTCCCACCTCTGGCGCAGCTTTCTCTAGGGCCGCCAGCTTTGCTTACAGCTTTGCCTCAAACTCCTTTGCCTTCTACTCCTTTGCCTTTAACTTCTTTTTCTACTGACCCTATGTCTTTGTTGTCTCAAAACACTATGTCTCCTGTTCTCATGTCGACTTCTCCTTCTGCTCGACAACGATTGACTGAGACTGTTACTAGCCTTTTGTCTCCTCTTTTTGGGTCACTAAATATGACCCCAGTTTCTGTAAGGAAACAAACGCGTAGTCAGCTCCCGAGTTCCAAGGAGTGGACAGTGTTAGATTTCCTTGCTCGTAGATGGGGTTTGAATGCCTCCAGGTATGACCTGCAAGCGGTTATGGATGTTTTCTTACAGTGGGATCCGCCTAAACAAAGGTATGTTTTTGATGTTATGTGTACTTTTCCTTCGTGAAGAGTGGGACGATGCTAAATTGGGTCCGATTCCATCGGAATTACTTAATGTTCAGTCCGACTTTGCTAAAGGGATGATAGTGGGTCCTGATGTTGAGGAAGCAGTAGAGACGCTTCTTGCGTTTAGGTGTAGACTTCCTTCTCAGCTGTTGTTTGAACCTGATCCTTCAGTTAGGAGACAAGTGAAGCAGTACCCGATGAGAGAGGTTCCCCCTGTATGGAGGGAGGAAGTTTTGGCTGATGTCGCTCATGGTATTGCAGCTGCACTGGCTCATTTTCAGCGTGTATGGGTACATGTTCCTTGGAAGAGAGCTGAAGTCCTGGCTCTTAAGCAGACTTTACCTGATCCCCGTAAAAATCCTGCAGGTTATTATAAAGAGTTGTCCCAAACAGTTGATGCGTGTGTGATGAATTTGGCTGACATAGATATGTTGTTGGGGAATGTAGTCCCTCAACCTTTGTGGGCGAAGATCCGTTACGAGGATCATGCAGTAGAGTTAGGAGATACGTGGGTTAATATTGTTGCTGCAGATGGTCGACAGGTAGGAGGGGCTAAACCTGAGCCTTTAGTTGCGGATTTGCCAGGTAGGATCATTAATTTAATGAAGACTTTGATGCCTCCTATTCAAGTGAATTGGGATAAGTTAGCAGCATGTAAGCAGAAGAAAGACGAGAGTGTGTCTGATTTCTTCACTAGGTTTGAAGAAACATTCATCGATCATAGTGGTCAGGACATGAGTACAGAAGGTGGCCTAAGGTTGTTTGTGGATAAGTTTGTCTATAATTTGCTCCCCGAGCTTTGTAAGAAGTTGAAGGACTCTGAGAGTTCATGGGCTGTTTCTTCTTCGGCCCAGATGAATCGAGATAAAGATGAGAAAGATAGAGCAGAGAAGAAGACTAAAGAACTAAAGACGAAGGTTCTTTTGCAGCAGGCGTATCCACCTCGCTTTAATCAGCGTGAGTTTCAGCAACCTCCACTGCTTCAGAGAGTGTTGCAGAAATCTGAGTCTTTTCCTTAGCGACTTCCAGTAGGCCCTAATCAGTGCGCTTATTGTAGAGAGGAAGGTCACTTCAAGCATAGTTGTCCGATTTTGCTACAACGTGCGAATGGTATGTCTGGTGTGAGAGGTCGCGGTGTCCAGCAAGTACCTAGGGGTAGAGGACGTGGTGTGTTCCCCCAGAATGAATGTTCCTTTCCCCCACAGAATTCTATGAATTGTTTTGATCAACAGAATGTTTTGTCTGGTCAGTCGGCTCAATAATATGCTGATGATTATTATGTTGAAGGTGAGAATGCTGATTTTAATGATAGTTAGGACAGCCGAAGACAAAGAGAGGGAGTAGTGTCAGTTCCAGTAGACCAGAGTGGACCTTATGTTGAAGTGATTAAATCAGGTGTGTCAGAACCTTTTCTGTTGGATACCAGTGCAGCGAAGAGTTCTAACATGCACTCTAAACTCCCTGGCGACCTTTGTCTGGCTTGACGAATGTTTCGGTAGGTTTTTCTGGCGCCCCAGTTCGTAACCCGGTTTCTTGTCCTTTGTCTCTTTCTGTTGGGCCTTGTGAGTTGGAAGCACCTCTTATTCTAACGACAGGTTGGGATGTTGCAAACTGAGCTTTTTCGTCATGTGATACTTTGTTTGAGAATGTACCCCATTGGTTAGATTTTTGCGCAGTGGGTGTATGTTGATGTTCTAAATGTGAATATTGTGTATAAAAGGAGATGTCTTGCTCTACGAATTTGAGCAGTCTCCTGAAATACTCCATGCTGTGTTTCTAGGATCACTGTTACTGGCTGCAGCTAATAAATTTGGTCTCTGATGCCACCCAGAAGTATTCCGTGTCTCTGTATACCAAGACAGGTGAATCCGAAGACTTTGGGCGTGCCCCTGGCTCCGCTGGGTTCTAAAAGCCCGGTTCTTCAACGGAACCCTATCAACCTTTTCCATTGACATACAGTCTCTTAAAATAAGGTGATTTAGTGTAATCTCACGGTTCAACCAAGTTTTTACCCAGCAAATCAGTGGGGCAACTTTCAGTTGATCAATAACGTAGCCCAGCCCCAGTTCAGAGTGCAAAGAGAATGTAGGAGTAGATTGGGGAACCTGTGGCTTAGGTTACGTGGGCGAGACGGGCAGGGAGCTCCGAATCAGACTCCTAGAACACAGGTCAGCAATTAAAAACAAGACAGAAAATGCACCATTGACACAGCACTATCAAGAATGTAATCATGGCTATTAAGAATTTACTTGGTACATTTTAGAGACAATAACTGTGAATAGACGAGGTGGCAATATTGAGGAAAAAAGAAAGAATCGAGAACAATGGTATATATGCCATTTAGATACCATAGAGAAGGGTCTCAACTCCAGGGAGGAATGGACTAAAATAATATTAAGTCTGTAAAAAAGAAATATCTAGTAGATCCATAATATAAACTTTGTGTGTGATTAATACATACACTGGGTACAATGAATAGAAAAATTAGGGACCACAAAAAAGCTGCCAAGTCCACAAAAATAAAAAGTTGCCAAGTCCATAAAAATAAGAAGCCCGATAATCGCCTACTCGCGATAACAAGTTTACTAGAGAAAAGAGATGATCTGAAATTACAGATTAGAAAATCTGAAACATCCTCCATAACGAGGCTTGACTCACGCGCACACGAGCCAAAACGAGGTATGAGTCAAAAAATAGCAAAAAAAAAGGAAATGGGCTTGACATTGAGGCGTGGAACGCGGAAGTAATGAAGTACGCGTTCCACTGGCGATTAGAAACGGCACCGGACCGATTTAAGTAGATACAGCTGGTACAACTTAGTATTGGCCAATGGGAAGGCAAATCTCCCGGTTTAAAAAGAATCCACGAAACAGCACTAACAAACCCACATTTTTTCGAGAGGCTTTGATGAGGACGAACGTACGAGGTCAGGTGCAGTCCATAGACCCCTACAAGCAAAGGTAAGGAGACCGAACCCAAGGGATGTATAGATAAAACCCAAAGAGGGGGATACTTAACTAATGGAGCCTATAATTCTCTTTTTAAGGGACGCCAGTATAACTGAGTAAAAAGAACAAGGCGCTGCCCCAATTCCAATTCACCCGACCCTAGGACCCTACAACAATAAAGATCTGGTAAGGGCAAAGTGAACTATGTGCTCACAACCTAGCCAAACACAATAGAAAATACAAAATAAAAAATATATCGTTAAATCAACTGTTTTCTAGGCTACAACGCGAGGACTGGAATTGTAGCACATGATGGTGCGATAGCAGGGTGAAGTAAAAGAGCCAGGCAACGCGTACAACAGAATTAAGATACACTGATAAAAAGAAATAGAGAATGAGAGTAGCTCTAAAGCATGCATTAGAATAAATTTACAATGCAACTATTGTTAATCGTTCCATAGGAGGCAGGCATCTACTCACCTCCTCCGTCATAGAGACTGAACGTATGTCAATTGATACCGAGGGACTACAAAATCAACAGGTAATGGAATAACCCAATGGAATTTAAAAATTAGATAGGAGGGAACAGGTTAAACTATGCGGGTAAAATAATATCATTTCTTAAAAATGCTTTCAGATTCTACCGCAGATACAGTGGCGAGGATGCAAATATTTACATTTAAGAACCCCACCATAATAAACTTGAAAAGGACAATGTCATAAGGTAACACATCTGACTAACTACGCTACTAATGAGTGGGAGGATTGGGTCGGCCCATCGTAGTAAGGATACCCCATAGTGAGCTCTGACGCTAATAATGGCGGTCTGAGAGATAGATCGTGCACCGAAAGATACAATTTGCAAGCCCACATATTGTTAGGACTGAAGATCTATAGTATAAGCAAGACTTCAACTTAAGCATATAGAGTAACACTGCAATAGAAAATGTGGATGAGTAGACCATTGTTTAAAAAGCCAGAATATCGATAAAAGCAATACGATGACGATTGCCCAAATTGCAGCATGACCATTAAAATGTAGTGAACAATGACAGTATGAAGTGATATGTTATATATTGATCCAAATGTATCTACCAACAGGATTTCCGTGTAAAGGCAACCACCCAGTGCCAACGCAGGAGTGAACTAGATAATAAAGTCTTGAAAAAGATGGCATACATCTAATGAGTCCATCTAAACGCGTCAACGCCTATTCTTGCACAATTAAATAACCCAACTCGCCCCACGAACATTGAAAAAAAAGACAAGTCTGGGTTTGAGTTACATTGAGGGACCTAATGTGCAATACTGTATGACAAATCGTTAATGTCTGTGTTTGTTTTCCTTCTCTCCCCCTCTCCTTCCTTTGCATACCGTACTAATTAGAGTAGGTTTGCAGGTCTTTTTCTAATATGTTGTTTCAGCATTGACATTTATATAAGTTGTGTATGAATTGCAAAATAAGTATTTGGTTATGTCTAAATGAGTTGTGTAAAGAGTTGACAAACTCCATTTTATGCTTCGTGGATGTTTTTTAACTATTGTATTACATTTTTATATACAATGTTGTTTATGTTTATACCTTTACTTATTTGAGTCTTGTGTCCAAGATCAATATTTGGGCTTAATACTTCAGATACTTAACCAAGGGAAATCGTTTAACTCTACTATTTGGTAGATTGGGGAACCACCAGTAGGGATCTTAAAAATGTATTTTCTGCTACCTTTATCTTTTCTTGAGGTAAAAAGCCCCACAGTGAGGCACCATACGAGGCTATAGTCAGACATTTAGATTTATAAACCTTTAAAAGATCCTCCATAGGTCTCGTCCCCAGCCACTTCGCAAAGCCCAATAACGTTGCCGTTGACCTTGCTACGGCGTTACACTTAATTTTCTGCTGAGGTCCCCAAGTACCTTTTTCGTCAAAAATGACCCCAAGATATGTAAAAACAGGTACCCTTGATACCTCCGCGCCATTACAAAAGAAGCATTTTAATTTTAGGCCCCTAGGGCGTCTGCCAACAACCATAATGTGTGACTTTTTGTTGTTTACCTGCAGGGCCAAAGAACCCATAAAATCCCCAAAGGAATCCAACAGTCTCTGGAGTCCCAGGCCCGTTTGGGCCAGTAACACTGCGTCATCCGCGTAGAGGAGAACTGGAATTACGGAATCTCCAACACGCGGAACGTCTAATGATTCCCCCTCTAAAAACTTATCAAGAGCATTAATATATAAGGTAAAAAGAAGGGGCGCCAGGATGCAACCCTGCCTAACACCCCGCTTAAAGTTAAAGTGACTAGTGAAACCCCCCTCCCTAGTAACCCTGACTGATGCTAAAAGCCCCTGGTGAAGAACAGCTAAAAAATTAACTAAAGATGGGTCTATCCCTATACTCAGTAAAATTGCCCACAACTTTGCCCGATTAACCAGGTCAAAGGCCGATGAGAGGTCCATAAAACCCATGTAGAGCAATCCTCCCTTTGCCTGAGTGTATTTACTTATTAAAAGATGCAAATTTAGGCATTGATCTAGGGTACTTCTTTTCTCCTTGAACCCGTATTGAAAATTAGAGAGGACCCCTCTCTCCTACAGCCAATCTCTAAACTTATGCAGAATGACTGCTCAAGATTTTAACAGCGGAGTCAATCAAAGAGATAGGTCTGTAGCAGGAGGGGTCACTCCTCAGGCCCTTTTTAGAAACTAGGATTATTATTGAAGTAGCCCAAGATGCCGGGAACCCATTATTACTGGACGCATTAAAAACATTTGTTAAAATCTTCGCCCAAAATTTGGGTAAAGTCCCATATAGGTCCGCTGGGACGCCATCCGGGCCTGGGGATTTATTTTTAGACATCTCCAGGATCGCTCTTTGGACCTCGTCCTCAATAAATATGAGAGGTGGAGCTGGTTGCGTGGGTATGTGCACCAGATCTTGGGAGGCACTACCCTCACTGCCATAAATCTCACAAAAATGTGAGAGACATTTTTCGTCTGGGATCACACAGTCTAGAATTAAATTATCCTGACCTGAGAAAAGGGGATGGTTGATGGTTGCCCAGAATTTGCTACTGTCCCTTAGAACATCAGATGACAGAAGATTGTTCCAGGCCTCAGATTTGATATCCTTTTTCCGATTAGCAATTGCCAATTTGTAAGTCTTCCTTAACCCCTTCGAGGCTGATGACGAGCTGGGCTCGTCATGGTGTAGCCTCCTCGCACACTGATGACGAGCCCAGCTCGTCATGTAAAGTGCGTTTTTTAAAAAGTCAGCATACCAGCAGAATAAGAGCAGCGCGCATGTGGTTAAACTGGCAACAAGCTCTCTGTCTCTAGGTTTTTGTTTTATAGCTTGAAGGAGAGCCCCATGAGCTTTGGTGCAACTACAATCAAACCATCTATGTTGGTGATTAGGATTCCATTTAGTTTTTGCCTTCAGGTCCTTTCCGATCTGAGTACAAATGGAAACATAAGCACCAATAATTTCGCCACTTGGGGCAGAACTATCTAGACATACGGCCAGGTTTACATCAGCCTTAATAAAAGGTCCTCCATAAAGGCATCCGGGATCACCCTAGCCCAATTGAGCCTCCTACCTTGATCTTTTGGGGTTAAGTTGTTAGTGTCCGCAGAAATCTTATCCCTGCTATCATTAACCTCCCCTAGATCCAATTCCAGGATTACTGGGTTATGATCGCTATACACAGAGACAACTACTTCATAGAGGGTGGACCTAGCGAGCACAACAGACGAAACAAAAATAAAATCAATGACAGTGTCAGATTCTTTACCCTTAAATGTAGGAACCCTTTCCTTCCCCCGATCACGTGCTACCTCAAAGAGGTTCATGTTGGCTAGGAGGTTCTTCAGGGCCTCTCCCTGGCAACTATGTTCGAAGTGCGGGACAACAGAGCATGGGGGCCCTATATGGCTGTCTAAAAGACAATCCCAGCTGCAGGGGTGAATATTAAAATCACCCATGATGATGATTTTGAATAAAGTGTGATGTGCTAATTTATAATCAGTTAAAAAACCCGCCAGGGAACCTAAATGTTGATTCCTCAAATCCTTCTCGCAGGCGTTATAAAAATGAATCAATAAAATAATAGGAAGATCAGGACCAGTCCACTCAAAAATTAATATATTATTTGAGCCAGACACCAGCATTTTAAGGGGACCACTAAGTTTTAAGGATATAAGCAGAAGTAAACCTCCTTTTGGTCTACCCCCTTAACCAGGAGTTGCTCCCACAACAAAACTGGAATACCCATCCAGACTAAAGCTTTTAGATGTGTCCCATGTTTCTTGTAGGGCAATAATATCGTACTGTTTTACAAAATCAACCCAAATGTCATCAGTGCATTTTTGTCTAAGACCAGCCACATTCCAGCTAAGAATTTTACAAGTAGGAACACGGCCTGGCGCCCTAATGGGTTCCATTAAGTGTTGATTTGTATCCTGTAGTCAATCATTGTCCTCCATATTGGATAGTGGGGAGAAGTGATTTATCAGAGCTAGGTCTGCGCCCCATTCAGTTAGTGGATTGCAGGAAAGACAGGGAGAAGTCAATACTAGTCCCTCCTCTCTCTGAGTGGGCCCTCTTACCAGGTTACTTTGGGCAACAGCATAAGGCTGAAACAGCTTAGGGGCTTGGTTTTTCTGTGTGAGCAATAATGGTTGTGAATTGGCTACCGGTGGATAAAAGTATCCCAATGGGAGTGGCCTAATGCCGAACCACCGATATCTGAGGCATCCCAAAACAATCTATTTGCAACATTATGCCTATTAAAGTTAACCACTACACAGTCCCTCCATATACTCTTATTACGCTTCCCCACCCACCCGACCTGTCTTGCCATAATAATATGGGATGAGATATATAATCCACCACTGCTAAGCTGGGTACACCAGGTTTTTGCCTTCCCAATAAGATCTTTCGTGGACTCGACCATGTCGTTACTTAAGGGAGACACCCCAGTTAAGACAGTCACCAAGGGAGCAGCATCCGGTGGGAGATCTAAAGTAAATCCCCTGGAGGGAGTAGGCTTGTTACTGCTTAGGCGTGTCCTAAAAGGTTCCGCCCCCAGAACAACCATAGTTCCTGCCTCAGCTGTATTATTTGGCTGCAGGCAACCCTTTGTCATATTAATGGCCCCCGGCCTCTCATAATTAGATGCATTTATATGTCGCTCTTCGGGAAGGGTGATTTCAGTGGGGGCCTGATGCCTACTCTTCGGCCTTTTACAATCAACATCCTTACATGGTTTATTATCAACAGATTGTCCCCCCCTTTACTCTTTTATAAACTTGTCGATATCGTCACATTTCTTCAATAAACTAGCAACACAAGTGTTAGGCGTTTCCACAATGTCTTTGGCTATGCCTGTAAGAACAGGCTCCAGCCGTGATTCAAACAATCCTTCCACGAGTGCCGCCAATTGGACAGGGAGACTTAAGTCAATGGTTTGTGGGGCAGCTCCTGCTTTAGGCTTTTTGGTGGTCTTCTTAGGCCGCCTTCGTTTCCCCTCAATGCCTGATGATGCTTGGCCGGGAGGATTCCCCCCTTTGTCACTATTCAAGCCTTCATTCGCAGCTATATCACTGATAGGCACGTGAAATGGATTCTTAATCACCACTACAGGGTCAAGAGGGATAATATAAACCGGACCCGGTACAGGCATGTTTATTGAGTCCTCACGTATAGTGGAGGGGATATCCAAGCCAAGTTCCTTCTCGGCATTGGCGATTTCAACACTTAAGTCCCCCACTGCCGGAGTTAAATACGAAATAATGGATTCAGATTTCCTTGGGACCTTGGCCTTCTTACCTTCCCCTTCACCATTGCTGTCCTGCTTGTGCTTCCCCATCACTGGAACTAGAACCAAGGGGGGGTGGCCCAGCCTGACCTCTTCTGGCCCCTGATGGCCACAGATGGCCCGCCCTTTGCCCGGGCTTAGTCCGGCGCCGCCGGCGCGCATCCCACGCGGCGGGATAGGCCTTCTGATTTAATACCCCACTGGTGTCAGGGGGAGGGGATGCTGTTCTCGCCGGCCGCCTCTCCGGGATTATGGGGCGTGTAGTCCCCGCTGCGCACCCGCTGATCTGGTCTGCTGCCAAGATCCTCTGAAGCGTCTCCCGCGGATCGGGAGGCGCGAAGTGCTAATGAAACCCCCGGTGTCAGGGGGAGGGGCTGCTGTTCTCGCCGGCCGCCTCGCCGGGATTATGGGGCGTGTAGTCCCCGCTGCTCACCTGCCGGTCTGGTCTGCCGCCAAGATCCTCTGAAACGTCTCCCGCGGAGCGGGAGGCGCGAGTTGCTAATGAAACCCCCAGTGTCAGGGGGAGGGGCTGCTGTTCTCGCTGGCCGCCTCGCCGGGGTTATGGGGCGTGTAGTCCCAGCTGCTCACCCGCTGGTCTGGTCTGCCGCCAAGATCCTCTGAAGTGTCTCCCATTCATCAGTGATCCCATGATGGATACCCTCATTCAGCATCTGATTAAAGGCCAGGAAAAACTGGAATGGGTCATCGAAAGGCAAATGGCCTCAGCACAACAAGACGAGAAGTGTTTAAAAATACCATCTCCGCACAACTTGAAGGCCTACATAAAGTAGTACAAGAACCCACTGCAGTGACACAGGGAGTTAGACACTCCCCCTTCCTCACCCTTCAGGGGTATCCCTGCAAAAATACATGACAGGGGAGGACACGGATTTGTTTCTCACGAACTTCGAGAGAGGTGCCAGAGCCTGTGGATGGCCTGCAGACAAGTGGCCGTTCTTTCTAGCGCCGCTCCTGACTGGGGAAGCTCAGGCAGCGTACCAAGTAGCGAACGCTAGTGGTGTCACTCCCTATTCTGAAATCAAAGAAGTGACCTTGGATCATTTGGGTCTAGATGCCGAGGCCTACCGCATTCGATTCCGCAAAGAGAGAGGGGTGTCAGGAGAAAACCCAGTAACCGTTTTTTTCAGGTTGAAGATGGCCGCTGATAAATGGTTAAGGCCTCATAGCAGCACAAAGGAAGAAATAATGGTCAGGATTTACTTAGAGCAGTTTACCTTACGGGACACAGAGGTGGCTCAAACAACATTCCCACCTCACACCGGAACAAGCCATTGAGATGACAGTCCAAGACCGGTGCCATACAAAAAAAAGAGAGGAAACCAAAACCCCCAATGGACATACCCCAGAGCAAACCGATAAGGATTGAACCACCACAGACTAGAGGCCCACAATGATTTGAATGCGGGGAATGGGGCCACATTGCCCGCCTATGCCCCCGAAGAAAACGAGCAGAGGAGCCCATGGAGGTGGGCTACATCCCTAAGGCTGTCCTGTTCACGGCAGAAATGGGCCCCTCATTTCATGTAAGTGTAAGGGTTAACATTAAAGTGGTGAGTGCTGTGTTGGACTCAGGGTGCAAACAGTCCGTTATCCAAAAAGAATGGGTGCTCCCGACCCAATTTGTACCTGACAATACAGTCCAAATACGCTGTGTACACAGCGACGTAAAGCCCTACCAGGTAGCCATAGTCACCCTAGTCACTGACGACCGATCTCCATGCACAGTGAGGGTGGGGGTGGTGGAGTCTATCCCTGAAGCCCTTATCATAGGGGTAGATAGTCCTAGGTTTCTAGCTATGTTCCAAAAGAACTTAGACAGACAGACAGACACTTCGGTTCAATCATACCCAGCAATCACCACAAAAGAGCCATGGGAGTTGGATCGTAATTTTAAGTTCTCACAAGCGAATGATCCTACGCTTCTTAATGCCTGGGAAAACACCCACGTGAATAAAGATGTCCCATCTCCTCCCTTTCCACGCTTTGTTATTAAAAAGGATCTCCTGTATAGAGAGGCCGCTCAGGGGGAAACTCTACAGTTGGTAGTGCCTGTCTCCTTTCTGGAACAAATTTTTTTTTACTCCCATGCACATCTTACAGCGGGGCACTCAGGAGCAGAAAAGACCATGCAAAATTTTGTTCGACACTTTTATTGGCCCGAGATTTACAAAGACACCCAGAAGTACTGTCAATCTTGTGAGGTGTGCCAAAAAGGAATCTTCAGCGTCCACCAGCTGTTCCTCTCCAACCCTTACCGCTCATAGGGAAACCCTTTGAGAGGGTAGGGATGGACCTAATAGGGCCGCTCCCCAAAAGCGCTAAGGGAAATGCATACGCCTTAGTCATTGTTGATTACACCACGTGCTTTCCTGAGGCCTTTCCGCTCAGGGCCCCCACGACCAAGAACATATCAGAAAAACTGATAGAACTATTCTCCCGGGTCGGCTTTCCTAAGGAGATTTTAACGGACCAAGGCACACCCTTCGTATCAAAGTTAATGAAAGAAGTGTGTAGGACGCTTGACCTCCGGCATATTCGTACCTCTGTATATCATCCGCAGACGGACAGACTAGTCGAGAGGTACAACAGGTCCCTCAAGACCACCTTAGAGAAAATCCACTCAGCGGAAGTAAAAGAATGGGACAGGCTATTACCACTGGTCTTGTATGTCCTACGTGCCCAAGTACAGAGTAGTACTGGATACTCAGCATTCAAACTACTGTATGGGAGACAACCTAGGTCCCTTTTGGAGATTACACGAGACGCATGGGAAAAAGAGGAGGAAGATGAACAAAAATCATTGTTAGAATACACACAAGAATTACGGTCCAGGATTGGGAAACTTAGAGAATTGGCCGCCACCAACCTAGAAAGAAGCCAAGAAAGACAAAAGAAGCAGTATGACAAGGGGAAGAGGTGGAGAACGCTATCAGTGGGTGACTGGGTGTTGGTACTCTTACCCTGTACCACAAAAAAATTCCAGAGCGAATGGTTAGGCCCATATCCAGTAGAGGAGACCTTTGGAAAAACCACGTATAGAGTACAGGTCTCCCCTTCCAGAAGGCAATGTTATCACATTAACCTACTCAAAAAGTGGTTGGGGCTCAAGCCTACGAGCACGCCAGTGATGATGACAACAAAACCAGACATATCGACCGTGGACCTACTCCCAATAAATGAGGATCTGACTCCGGAGCAGAAACACAGTCTGCAGAAAGCTCTGAAACCCTTTGCAGATATATTCTCAAATCTACCCGGCAGGACACACCTAGCCGAGCATCATATTTAAACCCCAGCAGGAAAATACATAAAGCAGAAACCATATCGCATCCCAGCCGCTCGACGGGAAACAATAAGAAAGGAAAGTAACAACATGCTGAAGCTCAGAGTCATCCGTCCCTCCAAAAGCATTTGGGCTTCTCCAATAGTCATGGTCTCAAAGCCGGATGGGTCCACCCATTTTTATATTGGCTTCAGAGCCTTGAATGCCATCTCATGTTTCGACGCGTATCCAATTCCTAGGGTGGACAAATTAATCGAAAAGCTCGGCGAGTCCAAATTTATTACCACCTTCGATTTAACAAAGGGATCTTGGCAGGTCTCTTTGAGAGAAGAAGACAAGAAAAAGACAGCCTTTGCCACAGAAGAAGGGTTGTACGAATTCAATGTTCTGCTGTTTGGCCTACATGGGGCCCAGGCAACCTTTCAACGTCTAATGAACACCATCCTGCAGCCATACTCTTCGTTTTGCTCGGCCTATCTCGATGACATTGTGGTATCCAGCCCAACCTGGCCAGACCACCTCAAGCACTTGCAAATACTCCTTGAAGCCCTAAAAAGGGCAGGCTGCATATTAATGCCAAAAAATCCAGAGCCACATGTACCCAAGTTAAGTATCTGGATGCATACTGGGACAAGGAGTGATAGCCCCATAGGCAGAAAAAGTCAAGGCCATCTCAAATACTCCCTTTCCTTCTAATAAACTGGAACTTAGAGCATTTCTCAGACTCATCGGATATTATAGACGATTCATCCCTCAATTTGCCGACATAGCCACCCCCCTAACCAATCTACTGAGAAAAGAAATCAAACAACACTCGTTAGGTCACCCCACAACTGAAGTGATACAAGCCTTCGAGAAACTTAAGGAGATCAGAACAACCGACCCCGTTCTCATCTCACCCAACTTTGACAAAACCTTCATTTTGTCCACAGACGCCTCTAGTTCAGGGTTAGGGGCCGTCCTTTCAGAGGTGGGGGAATATGGATTAGAATATCCAATTCTATACATTAGTAGGAAACTTTTTCCCAGGGAGTGTAAATACCCTACCATTGAACGAGAGTGCCTAGCACTAAAATGGGCAGTGGATAAACTGAAGTATTATTTAGAGGGTCGCCCTTTCCTTTTATATACTGACCATGCTCCACTCCATTGAATGTGCCAGAACAAGGCACAAAACCCTAGGGTAATCCACTGGTTTCTGTCACTTCAGCCCTTTTCTTTCGAAGTGAGACATAGAAAAGGAATGGGTAACGGCAATGCCGACTACCTTTCTAGAGTCCCTCCTCTCCCCGATCGGGAGAGTCCAAGGGGGGGTGTGTGACTGGGCAGACCTGGCCCCGGGGTCACCAGAAGAGACAAAGAACTGGTGGACTGTCTTACCTCCGTCCCCCTCTCTCTCTTAGACCCAACAGGAGAACTGGGCTTGGAACGCGGAACAGGATAACGACGATGAAAAAGAACAAGGCGCCTTTAACTGGGCGTTCTTCAGTGATGAGGCTCCGCCCCCTGAGAGTGTCACCAGACAGCCACTGGATATAACTGAGGAAACACACCTCCAGGGGTACGACGTCACCGACACAGAAGAGGAGAGCAGTGGAGCCGCGGCAGGAGCGAGGAGGAGCAGAACGCCTTTCGAGAGTAGCGAGGAGCCGTCCACGGGAGAAGAGAGTAGCTATCTCAGGTACATGAGCATATCTCGGGGTTGGTGGGGAGGCGGGAACGCCCATAGAACGCCACGTGGAGCACTTCGCTTCTGGTCACTCGCAGAACCCATCCCGTATCACCCTTTACTGCATTCTGACACCTCACGCCCTCATGGAATCGCCGTTATAAAGAAAGCGCACAATTCACGAGTGCAACCGGTGTCTCCTCACTCCTGTTTCTTTTTGTATATCAGATAGCAGCCTCACTGACCACTTCCTTTATTTGTTTTATTCTTTTAGGGCTGACGTTTTCCTCACCAGACTGAAGAGAAGTTCGAGACCTGTCCTTTCAGCTGCTTGGAAGACCTGGGTACCTACCGTCATCACGGATCCTGCAGCCTTCGCAGCTGAGAGACTGACTAGCAGACACAAACGTGTGATAAAGAAAATAAAACCCTACCTACCCAGAGCCAGTTTACGTCCTGTTCCTTCCACGCCGCCACACCATATTAGTCATTATGCATGCTGGTATGTGCCAGGACCTCCCCTTGGTTTTATGCTGACTAATGTAACCTGTTCTCTGTACTCCTTAGACTGTCTCATACTGTGGCCTGAGGGTACTGTGTGGTGCAGTCTCCCTCATGTGAGTTCATTAAATATGTTTTCTTTATATTACAGCTTCTGTTCCAATCTCTTCTTTGTTGGTTAAAAGAACCAGATGTATCAGTGAAATCCTATAGGAGGTTTATATTTCTTCATTGGTATCTCTCTTACCTCTTTCTGCATCCCTGTTCCCTCTTTCTGTACCTTTCTTGCCTGTTTCTGCATCTCTCTTGCCTCTTTCAGCACCTCTGTTGCTTTTTTTTGCACTTCGCTTGCCTCTTTCTGCACCCCTCTTGACTCTTTAAGCACCTCTGTCACTTCTTTCTGCACGTCTCTTTCTTCTTTCTGAACCCCTCTTCCCTCTTTCTGTACACCTTTTGCCTCTTTGTGCACCTCTGCTGCCTCTTTCTGCACCTCTCTTGCCTTTTTCTGCAGTTTTCTTGCCTCTCACTGCACCCCTTTTGCTTCTTTTTGTACTTTTCTTGCCTCGTTCTGCACCTCTGTTGGTTCTTTCTGCACTGATCTTGCTTCTTTTTGCAGCTCTGTTGCACATTTCTGCATCCCTCTTGCCTATGTCTGTACCCCTCTTCCCTCTTTCTGCACCTCGCTTGCCTGTTTCTGCAACTCTCTTGCCTCATTCTGCAGTACTCTTACCTCTTTCTCTACCTCACTTGCCTCTTTCTGTACTTCTCCTGCTTCTTTCTGTACCCTTCTTCCCTTTTTCTGCACATCTCTTGCCTCTTTCTGCACCTCTCTTGCCTCATTCTGCACATCTCTTGGTTCTTTAGCACAGCTCTTGCCACTTTCTGCACCCCTCGTGCCTCTTTGTGCACCTCTTTTGCTTCTTTCTGTACTTCTCTCTCTTCTTTCTGCATCCCTCTTCCATCTTTCTGCATCTCTTGTTGCTTCTTTTTGCACCTCTATTACTTCTTTCTGCACCTCTCTTGCTTCTTTCTGTACCTCTCTTGCTTCTTTCTGGTCCCTACTTGTAAGGAGTTGCTTTATACAAAGAGCTTGCCCGTTATTTGCACATTGATGCAACTTACTATTGTGTCAGCAATTACTTTGTTAAACTGTTGTATTTCCATGAAAAAACGTCTGCATTTGCCAAAGTTTGTTTGTTGTAATATTGTGCCATTTCCTGGTTATAGGAAACGAACTTGTGCACATGTCTTTGAGCTGAAGGAACATTATTCTTGAAGCGCTGCACGTGTTTAAACTGTTTTTGGTAAAACGTGCAGCGCATGTGAGCCCCGCCCGCAGCTTCACTATAAAAGGAAATACGGAGCACTCTCAGTTGCTTGTGCTCGTTTCGGATTTCTGGCACCTGAGCATCCCGCGCGTCTCCCAAACTTACCTTCTCCTTCTCTGTACCATTCCTTGCCGGCCCCCCTTCATCCTTACCTGTTCTCCAGAGTTCCGCGTCCAGCATCGATCCTGGAATCCCGGCAGCATTCTTCAGTCTTCAGAGGCCTTCCTGATTTCCGGTTCACTTCAGTTCTTTCTCCCCCGCGTTTCCGGCCACTCTGCAGCTCCGAGTCCCTCATTCTTTGCGGCACCACCTACAACAAAAAGGAAAACACAAGGTTAGATCGTGAAAAACATTATGAACAAAGTCAGTGCTTTTTTTTGTTTAATTAAGGATTAAAGGAATAGTCAAGCATCCCAAATAGACAGTATAAACATTTCTCCTGAAGGCAAAAGACTTTCTTAAATAAGACTGCTATTTGGAATGTTTGAATTCAGAACTCTGGGTACATTTCTTTTGTACATTACCATTTCTTGGCAACAGTTTCACAGAGTGTACAAGAACATTATTCTTGCTGAGATCTAACAGAGTGTTGGGTTTAAATCTGATTAATTATTCGAAAGTGATGACAGTGAGTTGAGTCATATGTTCCCAAATATCTTTACTTTACACTTGAGTTTCTGTTCTGCTAGATGCTAATCTGTTTATTTATTTTCTAGCTTCTCAAAGAAGATCATCTCCCTATAATTTCTAGTACAAATATAAGGCCTTTCTCTGGTAACAGGAAAATATCTGATGTAAAAAAGGTATAAAGAATCTTAAGGCAGTAAAGAATGACACTGATGTAACGTATTCATAAGGACTGTGAAGTAATGATCTATATTGTTTATTTCTTGAATAGATAAAAGCCACAAGCTGTTCATAGTGCCAAAGAACCTGACGACGTCACTGGGAGCAGACTTGAGCAGTGTTTGTCTCTCTTTTGTTATTTTATCCACTTCCCCCTTCCCTTGGGTTTCTTTTCTTTAAACACTGTTTAATTCAGTGTTTGAGGATCAGAGATTTAAGGGTGGGTTCAAATAGTCTTCACATCTCTTCAGCAGAACGATCGGGGTGTTCACAGGTGAGCAAGAAAGTTAACACTACTTCCCTTTTTTGCATCCCTCTTGCCACTTTCTGCTATTCTCTTGCCATTTTCTGCACCTCTTTTGGCTCTTTCTGTACTTCTCTTGCTTCTTTCCACACCTCTGTTGCTTCTTTCAGCAATTCTTTTGCCTCTTTCTGCACTTCTCCGGCTTGTTTCTGCACCTCTCTTGCATCTTTCTGCACCCCTGTTGCCTCTTTCTGCACCTCACCTGCTTCTTTTTTGCACTTCTTTGCCTCCTTCTGCACCCCTCCTGCCTCTTTCTGTACCTCTGATGCTTCTTTCTGCATCCCTCTTGCCTCTTTCTGCACCTTTGTTCCCTCTTAGTGCAACTCTCTTGCCTCTTTCTACACCTCTCTTCCCTCTTTCTGCACTTCTGTTGGTTCTTTTGCACTGCTCTTGCTTCTTTCTACACCTCTCTTGTATATTTCTGCAACCCTCTTGCCTTTTTCTGTACCCCCTTTCTATTTTCTGTACCTCTCTTGCTTCTGTCTGTACCTCTGTTCCCTCTTTCTGCACCTCCTTTTCGTGATCCTGCAGCAACTTTTCAGCCTTTATGCAGTTCTCTTGCTTCCTTATGAACCTCTGTTGCTTCTTTTTGCACTTGTCTTCCCTCTTTCTGTACCTCTTGTGATTCTTTCTGCAGCCTTCTTCCCTGTTTTGCATCCCTCTTGCCTCTTTCTGCCGTTTTCTTATCTTTTTCTGCACCCCTATTGCCTCTTGCTGTACCTCACTTGCCTCTTTCTGTACTTCTCTTGCTTATTCTTACACCTATGTTGCTTCTTTCAGCAATTCTATTGCCTATTTCTGCACTTCTCTTACTTGTTTCTGCACCTCTGTTGTCTCTTTCTGCATCTCACTTGCTTCTTTCTGCACCCCTCTTGCCTCTTTCTGCACCCTTCTTTCCTCTTTCTGCACCTCTCTTGCCTCTTTCTGTACCCCTGTTCCCCTTTTCTGCATCTTTCCTGCCTGTTTCTGTACCTCTTTTGCCTCTTTCTGTACCTCTGTTGCTTCTTTCAGCACTTCTCTTGCTGCACACTTTGTGCCTCTTTCATCACCTCTGTTGCTTTCTTCTGCACTTTTCTGCCTTCTTTCTGCACCCGACCTGCCTCTTTCTGTATCCCTCTTGCCTCGTTGTGCACCTCTTCTACCCCTTTCTGCGCCCTCTTGCCTCTTTTTACACCTCTGTTGGTTCTTTCTGCATTGCTCTTGCTTCTTTCTACACCTCACGTGCCTATTTCTGTACTTCTCTTTCTTCTTTCTACACCTCTGTTGCTTCTTTCACTAATTCTCTTGCCTCTTTCTGCACTTCCCTTGCTTGTTTCTGCACCTCTTTAATGTCTTTCTGCACCTCTGTTGCCTCTTCCTGTACCTCGCTTGCTTCTTTCTGCACCCCTCTTGCCCTTTTTCTGTACTCCTCGTCCCTCTTTCTGCACCTCTCTTGCCTCTTTTTGCACCCCTGTTGCTTCTTTCTGCACTTCTCTTGCTCTTTCTGCACCTTTCCTGCCTGTTTCTGCACCTCTCATGCCTCTTTCTGTACCTCTATTGCTTCTTCCTGCACTTCTCTTGCTCTTTCTGCACCCTTTGTGCCTCTTTCAGCACCTGTTGCTTCTTTCTGCACTTCTCTTCCTTCCTTCTGCACCCCTGCTGCCTCTTTCTGTACTTGTCTTGCCTCTTTGCGAACCTCTACTACCTTTTTTCTGCCCCCCTCTTGCCTCTTTTTGCACCTCTGTTGGTTCTTTCTGCACTGCTCTTGATTCTGTCTGCAACTCACTTGCCTCTTTCTGTACTTTTCTTGCTTCTTTCGATACCTCTGTTGCTTTTTTCAGCAGCTCTCTTGCCTCTTTTTGCACTTCTTTTCCTTCTTTCTGTACCCCTTCTGCCTCTTTCTGTATCTCTCTGGCCTCTTTGTGCACCTCTCCTACCTCTTTATGCACCACTCTTGTCTTTTGTTGCACCTTTCTGCACTGCTCTTGCTTCTTTCTGCACTTCAGTTGCTTCTTCCTGCACCTCACTTGCCTCTGTTGGCACCTCTGTTGCTTCTTTCTGCACTTCTCTTGCCTCTTTCTGCACCTCTGACTTAGAGGTAGTTTTAATCCCCCTGCCCTATTATATATTAGGGCCTTACAGGGGAGGTCATGCCAATCACAGGGGTACCCCAACCCATAGTGTACCCTAGTGTATGTAGGTGTTTTCACTGTGTTCTAAGTGTCTTTCAGCACAGCACTGGCTCTGGGCCTGGTTAATCAGAGTCAGTTACCATCAGTACCAGTCAGCAAAAAGTTGGGGGCACAGGATGACTTTGCAACAAGGCCTCTTTCTGCTCCTCTGTTGGTTCTTTGTGCACATCTCTTGCTTCTTTCTGCACTTTTCTTTGTCTTTCTGGACTTATATTGCCTCTTTCTGCATTTCTCTTGCTTCTTTCTGCGCCTTTCTTCCTCTTTCTGCAAATGTCCTACCTCTGTAGGCGTAGTTAGAAATTAGCATTTACAAAACCTTAGAACTTTACTGAAAAAAACATAGGTTCCAGGGGCATTATAGTTAGAATTTAGCATTTAAAAAACCTTTGAAATTCACTGAAAAAACCATAGGTTTCAGAAACGTCATAGTTAGAAATTAGCATTTAAAAAACCTTAGAAATTCACTGAAAAAACCACAGGCTTCAGGGATGTTGTAGTTAGTTAGACATTTCACTCATACAAAACCAGAGAAATTCATCCGTTATAGTTAGTTAAACTAACTATAACTTGCGCCCACGCAATGCACTGCTGATGACATCACATATTACATCATTCACGACATGGAAAACACAAGAAAGAAGGTAGTGGTGTCCCTCTAAGAGGAATGTCTGCACAATCACAAGCACATGTAGAGTTGACAGCAAGATAGAGGACAATAAATATTAGACTAGTATCATAAGACTAGCGGAGTGCAACAACAACCCACGTCACTTACTACCAGGGGTGACCAATGTGTTGAGAGAGAAACTCAACATGTAAGTACCAAGAAAAAAGAACTGGGTAAAGTGTGCACCATCCTAGATAACAATATTACAATTATGCAATCTGATAGTCACCATCAGGCAATATATTAAATGTCATTGAATAATACAGGACAGGAAAAATTTGTCAAAATCCTTCAGAATTTGAGAATCTTCTTTTCTTTTTATTCTTCAAATCATCAAAAATGAAAACAGCCGACACGTGTTTCGTAAGTACTGGATAAGTACTATAACTTTCTCAAGGCTGAAGCAAAGATAATAGTTGCTGTGAAGGAAAGCTGGCAAATGAGAGGCAGGAGTCGTGTAATTCCAAAAAAGCTAAATGGATGATTATTCACAACTCTTCACAACATTAGTTCCCACAGAGCACCATATGTAGTTGTGTAAAGTAATAGGTGTCTGAAAGGTAATTATCCATAAAATCGAGACAATTACATGCAAGCAAAAAAGGGTGTATATTCACAATTCTTCAAAAAATCCGTCCAAAGATGCGCAATAGGTAGAAGTATCAAAAAATAAGTATTCATAAATAAGTCATCTGTAGAGTCAAGCCGATGACTATTGTCGTGTCTTTTGGAGTCCAAGCAAATAGGCGAAGTATCTAGCCACTAAAGGTAGAATTGCGGGGCTCCATAGAGTTCCAGGTATTCTTATCTAATACCTTGACACTTGTGTCAAAGAAACGGCGTCCCGTACGAGGAATATCGTACGGGACGCCGTTTCTTTGACACAAGGGCATTGTGTAATGTAATGTTATGTAATAGGCTGTTTGTAGAGCGCTGCTGTCACTCCGAGGAGCATCATGGCGCTGACCGGAACCCAGAGAAGGAGGCAAAAACTGGTTAACTGCTAGCAGTAAGAAAGAGGCATCAAACCAGAGTTTTGCAGAGATTGTCTGATGCAGTGAAAATCCAGGTTTTTAGGGATGTCCTAAAGAGGGTCTGGCGGGGCTGAATAGGGAGTTTGTTCCATGCCTTTGAGCCTATCACTGTGAGCGATTTTCCTCCCTTTGAGGCTAATCTAAAAGCTGGCATTTTCAACAGATTAGCATTTGATGATCTTAGATTTCGAGAGGGAGTGTAGCGCATGAATTTGGTTTGAAGATATTGAGTGCCCAAGGAATGGAATGCCCTAAAAGTAATAATGAGGACCTTGAACAGGGCGTGCTTATGTATTGGCAGCCAGTGGAGTGTTTCTAAAGCCGCTGATGCAGGTGACCTCCTAGGCAATGTGATGCAGCGTGTTGGACCATTTAAAGCTTGTGTAGGACCGACTTATTGGCACCTGCATAGAGGCTGTTACAATAGTCCAGTCTGGACGTGATTAGGGAAACAGCAACTGTCTATCTGGCTGAGATGGGAAGCAGATCAAAACATTTCTTTAGACTTTTTATAATGTGAAAACAGGTGCCAGCAACTGCCAGTGATTGCTGTTTAAAAGAGAGAGTGGCATCAAATTGTATTCCCAGGTTCCTAACCACATTTACTGTGTTTGGTGTAGGGGTGGTATTCGCTGGCCACCAGGGCTTAGGAGAGAAGGAATTCTCTTGGCCTAAAGGTAAAATTTAATTTTTTTCAGAGTTACACTTAAGATGGTTAGAATTAGCTGCATATCGTCTGCATATGAGATAGTCTTTATATTAAAGGACGATATCAGCCTAATCAGTGGAGCCATTTAGGCATTGAAAACGGTGGGGCTAAGACTCGAACCCTGGGGTACGCCAGAGAGCAGTGGTTTTTCTTGCGAGTTATATTAGCCTAGTGTGGTCACTTGTCTATGATTCAGCTGCAAGTTCTTTATCCAGGCTAGGACTGTACCAGAAATGCCAAAGGATGCAAGAAGGTCTAGGAGAATATTGTGTGAGACGGTGTCGAAAGCAGCCAACAGGTCTAACAGCAAGACTGCTCTTTTTCCCTGATCGAGACCTGCTCTTAGGACTTCAGACATGTACAATAAGGCAGATTCTGTAGAGTGTTGCTCTTCGAATCCAGATTGATTGGAGTGAAGCAGATTTGCTTCCTCCAAATATGTTGTGAGTTGAGTATTGACAAGTTTTTCTGTAATCTTACTCAGGACAAGGTAAGAGATTGGAAAGGGTAGCGGTGTCCGCAAGTTGTTTCTTTTGTAGTGGCATTACGGCTGCAAATTTCCAGTCTGCCGGAAACTTTGCAGCTGATAAGTAAGAGTTTAATATATTGTTTATGATGGGGTTGACAATATCAATGAAGGCATGTAATATCATGGGGAGCAGGGATCAAAAGGGGAGCCTGATTTGATAGTCAGGATCGCCTGGCACGATTCTTCCAGAGTAATTGACTTGAAGATTTGCATAAATGCTCTGTCATTGTCTGCAGAAACTTCATTGTTAGTGAAAGGGAGGAAGGGAGGGGGGAAGTCTTTTTTTAACATTCAGACTTTCTGTTAAAAAAATTCTGCTATATTGATACAGAGATGCTGCGAGGGGGGAATCTCTTGTTGAAAGATTTTAGGATTTGTAAAAGTATAAACAATTTTGAAGATCACTTTTTGGTTAGAGTTGGAGGTTTTAATTGCCTCAGTGTAATAAGCATTTTTTGCGGTTTTAATCAGGGCATGGTATTTTCTGAGGGCTGCTTTGAATTTACTTAGTTCTGTCTCATCATAATTTCCACGCCATCTGCGTTCTAAGGACCTAAAGTAGCTTTGCAGTTTTTTCATGGATTGCGGATACCACGGGCAGAAGGTTTCTTTTTAGGGCGGTCGTAATGTGGGACCGGGGGTGCCAAACGATCCCTCAAGGTGTGGATCCAATGCCCAAAAATCTGGTTGTCTACTATAGAGTCTCCTGACAAGTTAGGTCTACACGCCAGTGCATTTGGAAGGAGATCTGGGTGTGCTATCAACTCCTTCCACCTGGGCTTGTCCTGTTGATGGGGCCTGGTGTGCTCCTTTATTGAAAGCCTATTCTTGGCCGAGATTTCAAATGGAATTAATTTGTGATCAGTCCATGTTTGTTCGACTAGGGGCTTAACTTTAAGGATTCCCAAATTGGAACAGATGCAGTCCAGCGTGTGGCTGGCATTGTAAGTAGCTGATAAAGTCTGTTGTTCTAAGCCAAGTATGTCCATTATCTCCTTGAAACAGGTTGGCCCTGAGTCATTGTGTGAGTCAAGGTATATATTGACATCTCCTAGCAGAGTAAAGTTAGAAAATCTGAGAGCCAGTGCGCTTACCAAGTCTCCAATATAATCCAAAAAGTCCTTATGGGGCCCTGGTGGGTTATAGAGCAGTGCTCCTGCAAACGCAAAGGAGTCATGTAGTTGAAGGCAGAAACTGATGCCCTCTGCTCCTTTTAAGTTGGGTAATAGAGCTATAGAGCACCTGAAAGATAGTTCCTCGCCCTACCGTGCTCCTCTTAGTTTAGAAGGGAAGGACTCCAGTTGCTAAACAGGAAAAAGCGAGGACACCTCGAAACTAAGTGGAGCATGGCAGGGCAAGGAACTATCTTCAGTGGCCACCATGTTGGTGAGAGAGTTCAGCATGATGTATGAATAAGGACTGCATGCTTATCTCTACTATAGTGACTTTCATTACCGTAATGAATGTAACATTTGTGCAGTCACGCTCACTCAGAGGCTAATGAACTTTGTCCATGCTGACATGGCGGATTTGATGAATACGTAGAATTGCCATTTTCAGGGTCCGTCATCACTCACACTGACTTCTATAACTAATTAGGAAGCGCACAGAGATATTTAAATGGGGGCATTGTGACTTTACATGCATAAGGCATTGATGAAGGCGTGTGGCTTAAACCGGTCTGCCAGCGTTTATAAATAAAGGACTGAAGGATACGATGTGCATGGAGTGTGTTATATTTCTGAGGGGAATTTTGGTAAATAAAGTTAGACATGATTAGCCACTATCACGAAAAACGACACCCGCACGTGAGTTGTTCGGAAGCAAGTGGCAATTGGCGGAGAATATATATATATATATATATATATATATATAGGTGAAACGCGTCTGTCGGAGGGGGCAGAGGGTCTGCCAATAAATCTTTTTTGAACACGACCTTGGAGTGCTGTCTAATTTCGTCGGAGAACGGAGTTGTTGTAAGAATTGATCGTGGCTCACCACTGCAAGATACGAGCACCGGGACTTAGGAGGAGCGACGGCGGTGACGGGAACTGTGTTGGAAGCTAATTTGGCCGTCCGCCCCGAGGCACACGAGAGATTAGGAACGGACCCAGATTGGTGGAATCCGATAGAAATACGGAGGGAAATTGACTGCGCCGAACCCGGACCTGTGTGAACCAGGGATACCTGTTGATTCCGTGGGACTCCAGCCCGGGTAAGGGCTGCATGCACGATTACCTCAGAATCTTATTTAAATCAGTTGAGCCTCAGTCCCGATATTGGGTACGGTAATGGCAGACCCCTGTGAACTTTTGCCCCAGGAGTTTGACTTGATTACAAAAAGAGTGTGCACATGAGTTCGACTCGATAATGTCCAGCATGGATGAAAGAGAGAGGGAGGCGGATGACATTTTCAGAAGCAGTACAGCAACAACGATCAGAGCAGAAGGTGCAGTGACTGCTACTGCACCCGTAAGCAACTTGCATATCTTGTTCCAACAATTGGAAAAAGCCCAGGAGCGAGAGATCCGGAAGTGGTGGGAGGCTACCTCCCCCCAGCGCTACGTGGAATGCAATAGAGTTCCAAGAGGGCTTCACATATTCACAGTTCCCTCATAAGAGAATCCAGACCCCCAATTATTAAAAGACTGGGCAGCATACACAGCGAACTCTGCTAAAGGAATGCTATTAATGCTCATAAAATATGCTTAGAGCAACAGGGATAAGGCCCTAGCAGAGATACAGAGACTAGAGGACAACATCATTAAAGATAATAACACAAAAACCAGCGAAGACTTGCGCAATGAAATGAAAAAACGGTTAAAAGATTATGAGTTTGGGATTAAAAAGAGGAAACAAACTAAATTCCAGAGAGACAAACAGGATTATTTGTCTGGACGAAAATTAACTTTCGCTCGTAAGTTTGATGCTACAAGAAAAAGATTGGCACAGGGCACCCAGAATCCTACCAGTAGAGATACATCAGAATCAGAGGCAGAAGCCTCAGAGGATGAAGCAACCAATAACAAGGGGAAGCGAACAGGCACAGAGAAAACATCTGCGGTTCCTTTTTTAGATGAGTACCAGGTCATGAAAGAAACGCAACAGCGGCCCCAAATCAAGCCACAACAACCTCCAAAAACAATACAAAAAAGAGGAGGAAAACAAGGCATGGCAGAAGGGGGAGGCGCACAAGCAGCTACCCCAATGGTGACCCGCAGCAAGGGCAGGAGGGGAAGATGGTAGGAAAAGAAAAGACAATAATAAACCTATCAGAAAGAAAGCTTACCACAGACGAAGAAACTGTACTTAAAAGAGGTCTAACCTTTTGTCCAACAGCAAAATTTGACCATGTGCAAACTAGAATAAACCTCTTTAAGTTTGTTCGAAAATTAAAATTCCAGAAAATATTTGCATTGAAATCAGCATCTGTAATAAAAAAGAGCTCTGAATACACGAGAGTGAGGATGCGGAACTAAGAGACAATGATCTGGAGACACTCATGGTGACGCACAATCTAGCTGGTATCGAGGATGTCCCCAACTCCATTGATACATTAAGGAGAGAAGAAATCAACCGAAAGAGAGATCCGAGCAACCGTAAAAGAAAATCACGGGTCCTCCCACATGTCACATATGATGCAGTGGACGTGTTCAATGATGCAGTCCTCCAGGATCTTCAAAAAATGGCAACAAAGATCATGGAAATGACGAGAAAAAACTCCAACATCTCAAGGAAAGAATGGGAAGCCATAAAATCGCTTAAGCTGGACACCACTATTGAAATCAAACCCTCCGATAAGGGTGGAAATATAGTGATCTTCAGCAAGCAAAAATACAAACAAGAGGCAATGAATCAACTACAGAATAAAGACTGCTATGAAATAATCACAAGAAGGGACTATGTTAAATGCACCCTTGAGTATCAAGCCCTATTGGAGGGAAGGAGGGATGAGGGAATGATTAATAAAAAAAAAATTCGATTACTTACAGTGTGAGAATCCAGTGATCCCCACCTTCTATCACCTTTCCAAGGTGCACAAAGACATCAGAAACCCCCCTGGGAGACCCATAGTCTCTTTGATTGGCAGCTTTTTGAAGAACACGTCCAGATTCATTGATACATATTTGGCACCTTTTGTTAAAGATTTGTCATCATATGTAAGGGACACCCAAGATTTCCTCAGGCAAATTGACGACATCAGGTGGGACACAGACATGCTTCTGATTACCCTTGATGTCGCAAATTTGTACACTTGCATAGGCCATGAGGATGGCATTCACGCAGTCAAATGGTTTCTTGGCAGGAAACCACTGAGATTCCATCAGCACAACTGTATGCTTTTGAAAATGACGAAATTCTGTCTCAAAAATAACACTTTTCTATTCACAGGTACCATGCATCGACAGACTAGGGGAACAGCGATGGGCATGTGCTTCACCCCCAGCTACGCAAACTCGTTCGTGGGCTGGTGGGAGAAGCACGTGGCCTGGGGCGGGACCAACGAAAAGTTGCTAGATCAAATTATGATCTGGGCCAGATATATCAACGATCTCTTTATTGTCTGGCGCAGCGACAGGGCCTCGGCTGATGAGTATGTAGCCGCTCTAAACAGTAATGATTTAAATTTGAGATTTACCAGCACCATCAGTAATAGCTCAGTGTATTATCTAGACCTAGAGGTCTATGTAGTAGGAAATACACTACACACAAAACTCTACAGAAAGCCTACAGCGGGCAACACTGTGTTGCACGCGGTAAGCCATCATCCCAAGAGCATGATCCGCAATATTCCATTCAGAGAACAGCTCTGTCTGAAAAGAAATTTCTCAGACATGGAAGATTTTGCACAAGCCAGGGATGCTGCTATAATAAGATTTCAAGAAAGAGGCTATTTAAAAACTTTGGTAGCAAATACAGCAAGTAGAGTAGACCTAATTGACAGGAAGGACCTTCTGAAAGAGAAAAAGAAAACTGATTCAGAGGTGGTAACACGGATGATTACCAGTTACAATATGAGATCCAGTGAACTGGTTCAGGTATTTAACAACAATTGGCACATTTTAAAAACTGATGCCGTTTTGAAAGATATTATTCCTCTACATCCGTCCATAACCTATAGACGCTGTCATGGTCAAATGGTCATTGAATGACCATTTGATGCAAAGCCACTTTAAGAGCCCGCCCAAATCCATCAGGATAAAACCCATCAAAGGCTTCTTTCCCTGCATGCATTGCAAGGCATGCAAATACAGCAGGAAAAGAACAAAGTATGAAGGGAGACCTAATGACCCACGCCCCACTAGAGAAATTTTGAAATTTCTAAATTGCAATTCTGATTTTGCCATCTATTGTTTAGAATGCCCATACTCTAAAAGGTATATTGGCAGCACCCTTAACCCGGTAAAAAACATATATTGGAGCACATGCATGCGATAACAAACCATGCCAAAAGCTATCCAGTGGCACGCCACTTTGAGACCCACCACAATAGCAATCGAGATTTACTCACATTCTTCTGCTTGGACCAGGTAGATAAAAGGGAGAGAGGTGGAGACCGGGTTAAAGCTCTAAGGGTGCTGGAATCGAAATATATAATTGACTTGCAGAGCAAACAACCGACAGGGCTAAACAACGATGAGGAATTGTGGGTTGAAGTTGAAGTTGGATTTGAAGTTGAAAAGGATTTGTATAGCGCTCTACTACCAAGCGGTTTCTTGGCGCTGCAGACAGAAACTAAAACTGAAGAAAGAAGAGGGTGAGATTTAAGGAGTATAAGCAAAAGAAAAAAGATACGTTTTCAAAGCAGCCCGAAAGTCCAGATAGGTGGATCTAATTGTCAGAGGAAGTGAGTTCCAAAAAAAGGGGAGCAAGTGTCGAAAACCTGGAGCCACCCGATTTCTTCTTATGAAATCCGGGGACTAAGAGAAGAAACTGGGTGGAGGATCGAAGATGTCTAGCAGGAACATATGTGGTAATCTTGGATCTGATAAAAGCAGGGGCAGTGCCAGCTAGAGACATGAAGGTCAGACAACCCAGTTTGAAAAGTGAGCGCTCCTTGATAGGGAGCCAATGAAGAGTCTTGAGCAGAGGGGTGGTGTGACTAGATTTGGGGAGCCTAAAAATGAGGCGAGCTGCTTGGTTTTGGATAAGCTGCAAACGACAACATTCATAGGCTGGAATGCCCACATAGAGGGCATTACCATAATCTAGTTGGGAGAGGATCATTACTGAGACAACGAGTTTGAGGGCTTCAGCCGCGAGGTAACGTGAGACTTTACGGATAGTTCTAAGAGAAAGGAAGCAAGAAGAGACTACTGCGCTTATCTGGGGGTGCGAAGAAAGGTCTTGGCTGACCTTGATGCCAAGGGTTCTAACAGATGCAGAGGGAGACGGGGGAGACCAAGGATGGGGGGCCAAAAAGCAGAGGACCAAGGGTTGGAGGAACCCCCGATAAGAACCAACTCAGTCTTATCGGGGTTCAATTTAAGTTGATTGTGGTTCATCCAGTTATAGATGAAAGTAAGAGTGGAATGAACCCTGGAAACTGAATCGGGAGAAGAGGAGAGATTAAAAATGAGCTGGAGGTCATTGGCGTAATTGAACGCCGTTACCTCCATATCCTGTAAAGCAACAATAAGGGGATGTATGTAAAGATTAAACAAAAGAGGGGAAAGGGAGGAACCTTGGGGTACCCCACAGGGGACGGGGTGGGTAGGTGCAAGAAAACCTTCCAATCGAACAGCCTGAGTTCGGCCTGCTAAAAAAGAGGTGAGCCACGACAAGGCTGACCCCCGTAGGCCGGCACCCCTGACACGGTCGAGAAGGATGGAGTGGTCGACCGTGTCAAAGGCCGCGGACAAATCGAGTAGGACTAAGGCCTGGGGGGAATTAGTATCAGCGCTACGTCTGAGCTCGTCAACCACTGAGAGGACCACAGATTCCGTAGAGTGTACAGGACGGACACCGGCCTGGTGGTCAGCCAGGAGGTGATGAGCCTCAAAATAGGTGGATAGTGAAGAAGTGATGTGGCTCTCTAAGATCTTACTCAAGAGTGGGAGGAGCAAGATAGGTCTAAAGTTTGAGGAAACAGTAGGGTCGGCACCAGGTTTCTTTATAATGAGGATAACCGTGGCTGATTTAAAAGCATCAGGTACAATTCCTGAGGTAATGGAGGTGTTAAGCAAGGTAATAGGGGGGGCTGGACAGCAAGAAAAAATCTCCCTCAGGATATATGCCGGGCGATGTCAGCGGGGGAACCCATTTTAACTTTGCCCAGGAGGGTATCAAAGACTTCTTCCGAGATCAGCGGGAATTGGTCAAGAGAGGAAGGGGGCGGGGGAAGTGGAGGACAGAAAAACAGAGAAGGTGCTGAAAGGATATTCTGTTTTATGGTGGTGATTTTCTCAGTAAAATAATCGTTAAGGGTGTTACAGAGGGATTGGGAGGGAATGGGTCGAGGCACAACTCTATCAGAGGCAGCTAGCTTGTGCACGATTGTGAAGATCTCTTTAGATTTGTTGGCTGCCTGATTGATTTTCTGAGAAAAATACTCCTGCTTGGCGGTGAGTATCGCTTTTTTGTAGGCCTGAAGGAGAGCTAAATAAGCAATCTTAAGGTCAGGGCAGTATCTGCGACTCAGTGGCGCTCAACCTGTCGAAGTGCAAGCTTCTGGTTTTTTAGAGCATTGGTGAACCATCTATTGGCGTCGTGTGGACGACGGGTTCTAGTTAGTCTGAGTAGCGCAACTAGATTACAGGCCTCTGAGAGCCAGTTGTCAAGAGTTTCTACCTGCCTATTAGGGGACAGATCTGTCAAGGTAGGGGCAGAGGACGCTAGGGAATGGCCTAGAGCAGCCAAGTCTACCCTATTCAAGTTGCAGGCATATATATTTTTGAGGAGAGAAGGGGTGTTGGTCTCCCTCAACGGTGCTGAAAAGGTGATCAGGGAATGATCGGACCAGGCAGAGGGAGATATAATAGGTGTGGAGATTGACAGATTGGCAGACCAAACTTGGTCGAGGATATGCCCGTGAATATGGGTGGGGGAGGATATGTGTGGCGTGAAATTAAAGCAATAAAGGGTATCGGAAAAATCTATGGACATGGTGTCCTCGTGTGGGTCGCCTGGCCAAAAGTTGAAGTCACCCAGTAGGACAGCAGAGTTGTTAACCACCAGAGTGGCCAGTAGGTCCTGTATGGCCGGAATGAAGTGGGACATGGGATGAGGGGGGCGATAGAAGAGTACAATAGTGAGAGTGTTGGAAGATTCGTAGAACGCACCACTAGAAAGTCAGTAGAGATAATGGGATGGTGAGTAAGAGATTGAAATTGGAGATTAGAACATAGCATCATTGCTACTCCGCCGCCGGTCTTCCCCTCCGGGCGGTCGGCGCGGAGAATGTAGTAAGAATCAGGGAGGGAAGTAAGGATATCAGGCAGGGAGGCAGCCGTAAACCAAATTTCTGTGAGACACAGGATTTCGGGTTTGACAGTGTCAAGGAGGTCAAAGAGTTCCAATTAGTGCTTGACCGCAGACCGGGTATTAAGAAGAGAGACTGAGGACATGGGGGGGAGGCCAATGATGAGTTTGGAACAGAAGTCACGGATGACAGAGCGCAGCAATTCCTTATCAGAGCTAGAATAACAACGTGCGGGATTAGGATGATCATGGTGAACGATTTCAAGGGAGTTAATCCGGGTCAGTGTTGAAGGGTTAATGGGCTAGTTGTTGTGGTATGCCAGGAGTTGGTTCGGTAAGTAGGCGAGGGTACAGACAGGGTGGGGGGCACCGGGCCCGGCCTGGCGCGGACGGGCGCAGACGGGCTTGCCTGTGACGCGCCTTCGGCGCGCCGCCAGCACGCCCGCTGCGCCGCCGGGAAAGACACATAATTAAATAGAGGAAAAGAGGGGCGTGTCCTGGTGAAAGTGGGCGTGGCCTGGGCTGAGGGCTTCCCCAGAATGGCGGCAATCCTTCTGTGACCCGCGGCAGCGTCAAGATCGGCTGCGCGGGGAGAAGTGTTCAAGGTGAGGATGTTGGGAGCAAAGTAACTAATAAAAACAGAGCAAAAATACAATTTTAAAAGCAATTGTCGCTCCCGGCTTCCGCCTCAGGAGTTAGTAGCTGTCTAATACGCGCAATGAGGGCAGCATGCTTTAAATAGAGCAGAGGGGCGTGTCCTGGCAAAAGTGGGCATGGCCTCGGCTGAGGGCTTCCCCAGAATGGCGGCAATCCTTCTGCGACCTGCGGCAGCGTTAAGATCGGCTGCGCGGGGAGAAGTGTTCAAGGTGAGGATGTAGGGAGCAAAGTAACTAATAAAAACAGAGCAAAAATAAAAAATTTAAAGCAATCGTCGCTCCCGGCTTCTGCCTTAGGAGTTATTAGCTGTCTAATACGCGCAATGAGGGCAGCACGCTTTAAATAGAGCAGAGGGGCATGTGCAGGCAAAAGTGGGCGTGGCCTGGGCTGAGGGCTTCCCCAGAATGGCGGCAATCCTTCTGCGACCCGCGGCAGCGTCAAGATCGGCTGCGCGGGGAGAAGTGTTCAAGGTGAGGATGTAGGGAGCAAAGTAACTAATAAAAACAGAGCAAAAATACAATTTTTAAAGCAATCGTCGCTCCCGGCTTCCGCCTCAGGAGTTAGTAGCTGTCTAATATGCGCGATGAGGGCAGCGCGCTTTAAATAGAGCAGAGGGGCGTGTCCTGGAAAAAGTGGGCGTGTCCTGGGCTGAGGGCTTCCCCAGAATGGCGGCAATCCTTCTGCGACCCGCGGCAGCATCAAGATCGGCTGCGCGGGGAGAAGTGTTCAAGGTAAGGATGTAGGGAGCAAAGTAACTAATAAAAAAGAGCAAAAATACAATTTTAAAAGCAATCGTCGCTCCCGGCTTCCGCCACAGGAGTTAGTAGCTGTCTAATACACGCAATGAGGGCAGCGCGCTTTATATAGAGCAGAGGGGCGTGTCCTGGTGAAAGTGGGCGTGGCCTGGGCTGAGGGCTTCCCCAGAATGGCGGCAATCCTTCTGCGACCCGCGGCAGCGTCAAGATCGGCTGCACGGGGAGAAGTGTTCAAGGTGAGGATGTAGGGAGCAAAGTAACTAATAAAAACAGAGCAAAAATAACATTTCAAAAGCAATCGTCGCTCCCGGCTTCCGCCTCAGGAGTTAGCAGCTGACTAATCATTCATTTAGAATAGACATAAGAGACAGGCACCATCGGTACTGGGTCAAAATTTAATGATATGAAAGAGAAACATGATTGGATAACTGGTCTTACAATGGGACCATTGTACTAACCAGCTCTGATTGATACATAACAACATCTATTATCCAAAAGTTTCTAGATTAATGCTAGTACTTTTACAACATACAGCTTCGAAGTGGCCATCTGGCCGGTCCCACTCTCCAACATCCATGAGCTGAAATAGGACAGATCAGATAGGCCCATACAGGGCACAACCAGCAACACAAAAAAATAGAAGGAGTCGAACATGCTCATTCAGGGCTATATATGTAGACACATACCGATAAACACAAAGAGGGTGAACACAGAAAGAAACAGGCTACTACAATGACAGTGTAACATGCTATGACTGTATTATTAAGGGTAATTGTGCAATATAAATATTTATATATATGTTTTGAAAAAAGAGGATTCCCTATATGACGTTTTGGGAATTTACGCCCTTAGGAATTCATCTTAGCCATCAGCATTGAAATGCGAATATTTTTCTGTGTCTCACAACCTAATCGATTTTGCCTGAAATAATGTGGTATGTGCTAGGTTATTAGCTAGAATATGAATTGCGCAACAGAATTTGTTTTTAATATTGCACTTGCACTTTAGAAACCATTATTTTTAACAAAAATGTAATCTAAAACCAATCCCACCAGCCCACTTTTAGATGGCCACTGCAAAACACAGGTTGGGACAGTCCACTTTCACTTTCTACAAGCGTTGTGGATGATATAATGGTTTCCTTTCAACACACTCGCTGACACTGACGAAGCCGAAAGGTGAAACGCGTCTGTCGGAGGGGGAAGGGGGTCTGCCAATCAATCTTTTTTGAACACGACCTTGGTGTGCTGTCTAATTTCGTCGGAGAACGGAGTTGTTGTAAGAATATATATATATATATATATATATATATATATATATATATATATATATATATATATATGTATATATGTGGAAAGTGAGCCCATATTACTATCGATGCCCGAGCGGCTGGCGCAAGACGCCTCTTAGTTCCCATTCTGAATAGTTACCAAATAAAGAGACGGGCGCTGGAAACAGGAATCACAAGAACAGGATTTATTACTCATGAGGAGAGCCTGTCATTTCGGACACGAAACACAGTGTCTTTCGGGAGGTGCTCTAACAAGTTCTCTGAGACATCGTCTTTTATACCTTACAAAACACTCCTTATTACAATAACGGCATTGTGAAACAAGGAAAAGACATCCCTGTAATCCTCGTGTCAATCCCACCCCACATATATCCACAATAGAGGCCCTTAACCTTCCGATAAGAGGAGGGGGCAATCACGCAGCTGAGTGTTCCGCCGATTCTTAGGATGTGTGCGCCTGATCGTACCCCAGGGGGTGGGGAGGCCAGGATCAATAGTGGGTCCTTTGAAGAGGAGTGACTCCATACAATAAGGGGTGTAAACAGTATCTCCCGGCTTAGGCGATGGCCTCGGACATGTGTGGACAGTCAATCGCGGAGGGAGGGTTTACCAACAGAGGGGTTATTCATGAAAGGAAAGGAGGTGTTGGTCAGGCGCGGCCGTGACTCCCAAGGACAGGGTCATGCGGACCTGTGCATGTGAGGGAGGGGCAGCCAGGGTGCGTGGAGGGAGAGGGTCATTTGAGAGTGGGGGGGTGTTCAAATGCGCGCAGGAGGGAAGCCGGGGATTTCAATGAGCGGGCAAAGAGGCCATGGTGTCTAAAATGGCTGTCAGGTACATGCGGGCATGGGCCTTTACTGGCGGAGTGATGCGGTCAACGTCTCACGACATTCGTGGTGCGTAGGGAGGGGAATGGGAAAAGACAAATGAACGCGCTTATGTACATCAATTTTGTGAATTTCTACAGTCGCCGCTTTTTACATAACAAAGTTCATTTCCTAATTGATGGGCGTACATATAAACATGTGTGGTTGATGAAATAGCATTTGTCAATACTAACATATTGCATATAACCATGAACAGTCGATGCGATTGGCAGAATGCAGCACATAGGAAATTGCATTTGTTGGGTTCCTAACGTTCAAACGTACTACATAGCATAAATGCTTCTGACTTTCTCAAAAAGGTGAACAATGAACATTTTGACCAAGCAGTTGAGGGCGGAATTCAGTCCAATACATAAGATCTCTTCGTCACAGTGTCTTTTTAGCAGTGAGCCATCACTGGTAGGCTCTAGTCCGTGTCCTTTCGTTGGCGCTGTTGAGCACCGGCGGTGGAGCTATAGGTCCAGCTCGGATTTAACCTTTCGCGTGGCAAGGTGCGGTCTGTCCTCTGCTGTTAGACCACAGTCCTGTTCCCTAACCAATCCTTTTAGTGGTGCCTTATGCTCGGCACCTATATTTCCGGGGCATAACCCCATTTCCACCTAAATGCTGTTCTTCCTTTCGGCAAAAAGTCACGTGGAAAAGAGGGTGTGTGGTTCAATAGTCGATGGGAGAGAGAGCGGAGTGGGGTCAGATTTCCTGGGACACACCAAAGGGACCAAGGGAGCAAAGAATAACAAGCAAGCAAGCCCATCAATCGGGCTTGAAAAAGGGGGGACGGAGGCTTCAGGCACACGTGGGTTAGCGGACAGAGAGCTTCAGGACAGCCCTTCATCCTTTCGTTTACCGCGTTTGAGAGTGCTGCCTCGTCCCGTATCTTGTTGCGCTGCGGCTCCACCTTTGGTCGAGGTCGCATGTGTCTCATGATCTGCAGCCAGGCTGTGCGTCACGTCCGACCCTTCTCCTCCGGTGATCGTATATCTTTGAATGGGTAAAAACAAGTTTTAGAGAACTGACAGGAGAAGAGATTTTTGCATTTGAATTCCACTCGCAAACCTAGCACCTGGGGGTTATGCTCATTGGTCATAGTCAGAAGTCTATTACCATGAAGTAAGTATGTGGGTATTTCTACTGTGTTCGCACCAAGTCTAATCGGCGTTCATTCATGACACATAGGGACAGAGGTCAGACTCCTATCACTTGCGTATTTCATAAAAAAACTCCAAAATTGGCAACATTCAGGGGAGACTCGTCCTTCTAACCCGAGCCTTAACAGTCTTACATTTCCCTTCAGGGCTGGCTAACTCTTTCAAACAGAGCGGGGGTACAATCATCGAAAGATAGGGTTAAACAGGTTTTTCTCGAGGGGCGACAGTTACTCATGGTCATCATATATATCGGGGACAGCAGCTGGGGTCAATCAAGTGGGGCGGGAACGCTTCGGGCATTCGCGCTTGAGTGCAAAGGGGGTGGGGCAATCTGGGCATTGGGGGTCAATCTGGACGTTGGCGCTTGTCTCTAACGAACTGAAAAATAGGGTGCCATTGACATATAGTTCCCCTATAAAAGGCCAGATTAGGGGACCTTAGTCGTCTTACCTGTCCTTTCTTTCTCAGCCAATTCGAGTTCATTCATTTTGCAGAAAGGAGAGGTAGTAATATGGCAAATTACAATCGTTTAGTTCTGTCAATTTTGCTGAACACCTTCGTGTTCAATAAGTATCCAATCAGACTGGTGCCAGCGGGGCACAATTTTACCACAAAAAGGAAGATGGAACGGGGGACTCTCGTAGAGAGTGAGAGTCGTCGCAATCTAAACGAGCCATTCGGTACACGTATGACATGTAGAGAGAGAGAGAGAGAGAGATAGATAGAGGGGGAGAGAGAGAGAAAGAGAAAGAGAGATGTGTACGAAAATAGGTCATTTAGTGCGCTCACAACACAGAACAGCAGGGGTCAGGTAACAAAGAGACGCGAACAGAGGGGAGACATAAACCCATACAGTACATACGCACAAACTCAGACGAAGGAAGACAGTACATGTATTACATACAAAGATATTCACGACAAAACATAGAACAGTTATTGGCCAAAAAAGATCTCTGTTTGCATGCTGCGTATCTTTAATATCATATTTATCTACGGGCTGAGCTCTTTTTACCTTTTTCCTCCTTTTTCCTCTCGCTTGCTATCTTTTCGAGCGTTCTCGATGGCTAATACTTACACCTCGGTCAGCCGGTCAGAAATTAACCCTGTCGGGCTATTGCCCACGGTTGGATCCTAAATCACTTTTGAGTTTCTTCTTTTGGTGAGAAGTTCTCCAGGCTGAGGCAACGGAGGGTATTGATCGGGAGAACAGTCGGACAGCTTGGTTATATCTATAAGAGTGCGAGAAGGAGGTGGTACATTTTGAACATCAACAACATTCCTACTTTCCCAGACGGGTGGTACCTAGGTAAACTTTACCCCAGGACTTTTCCTTGTCCTTTCCCTATCTAGTTAAAACGTCATAGTTGCACTATCTGGCGTGCTGGTTCGAGTCAAATTCCGTCATACAGTACTAACCCGTCAAGTTTCTATGTCAGTCCATCCTCCCAGTCGCTACGTTCTAAGGAGGAATAGTCATATCTAAGTCTATGTCTTTAAAAAACTCGTCAGCATAAGTACTATGCTCAGATCCCCTCCTTCCCCTTTCGTCGGTCGTTCGATCATCACTCCTGCATACTTCAGCCGATGTTCCGGCGCAACCTGCAGAAGGGAGGAGAAAGAAGGGGGTGGGGGCAGCATTCAGAACACATCAACGCGCATAAATCCGAAAATGTTTTTACCTACCACATACTCGACCTATCTTCCACGCGCTGCATTCTCTACCATCTCGGCGTTTAAGCACAGAGGGACCAGTAGCGTTAGATAGATAATCGTCTATGGTCTGCGTATCTACATAAATCACTTGATCGTGTCCTTTTAGGTCAGGTGCAAAGGTGGTGGTCAAGTGGCATTTCTTTGGTATCGCTTAGGGGCGTCTAAAACACTTCTCCGGCTGCCTGTGACACATAATGTAGCTGCTAAGTATCGGGCCTTTTTACCCTTCAACCTTAATGAGGCTGCTTATTTTTCGCTTATGTTAGAGACAGTAGTAACACATTCGAGACTTATTAATGCAATCGCTACAATTATACTTTCCTTTTCAATAAACTTTTAATTAAAAAAATGTTGGCGCACAAATACGGGCCTACAACCCAGTGGGCCGGCCACGGAGCAGACTGGAACCGTGCATAAGAGGAACGAAGTCGGTGACCATTCATTTCATAAAGTGCAGCAGTGCAATAAAATCATATCGAACTTTCTTAAGGGGCGAGTATAATGCGTGTCAAGAATTCAAGCTTTCAATAATATCATCTCATTGTCCAACTATTTTCTCAAGACCTAACGTTTATCAATTCATTGTCCAAATGCTCAATCAGTGCTTATTTCATACCAATTCATTGCTTCCAACACATAATTAGTACCCACCCTAAATCAGTTCACTGTCCCAACACTTAATCAATATCCATCTTATATCGCTTTCTTTTCCAAGCACATAATCAATATCCATCTTATCTACTTTCATTGTCCAAAACTGCATACATATCTCGGAGCATCAAGGTTGAGCAATCAGGGTGCAACAAGGAGTTTGAAAGTTTCATTTTGTATCGGCGCCATTTTGGGCGAGGTCAGGCAGGTCCCAGTATAGTCAGAATGCCTCCACTGACTCGTGGTTGGACCAGAACCTCTTTTGGCAGTTCAAAAAGTTTTTCGCAATAGGGTAACAGACTAGCAATATGTCAGTCAAAAGTGTGGAGGGAGGCAACAATCTTTCCTACCGGGTCATTCTGGTGTTCCACCGGAACTGAACAAATCTGTATCTTTGCAGGATTTTAGTCATTTCCAAACTGAGGCTGGCGCTGGCAGGAGTGCGCCGACGTCTCGTGGCTCCATCGGAGGACGGGGGGCGCCTCGTGGAGAGGTGGGCCCCCCCGGCTCTTTTAGAATCTTCAAGGTTGAGGAGCACAGGGCGTGTGCCCGTCTCGGGCAAGAAAACCCGCTTTTTGATATGGACCCTCTTCAAGCAGGAGCGTTGGGATGTCGCTGGAAGCCTCCACCTGGAGGGAGGTGGGGGAGGCTCGTTCGCGCCGCCTCCCCCTTCCAGCGACCCCGCGCCGTTCTTCGGCTCCAGCGCTTTGGTATGGCCGTGCCAGGCAATGAAGATGGGGGGGGGTCGGAGGCAGCAAGACATCCCCCCCCCGTCATGTGGCGGGACTACCTGCAACTCAAGTGTTGCTGCTGAAGGGGCTACCTGCAACTGTCTTGTGCTATCGCCGCAAGGCGCTGCCAACCTCGGCTCCGGTTTCGTTTTTCTGACGGCCGGAGCAGGCAATAGAGAGGGGGGGGGGTCGGAGGCTGAGGCAAGACATCCCCCCCCGTGGCCCGCAGGGCAGAAGGAAAGAAGGGAATGGGGAGACCATAACCACTTTCAGGCCGTCCACCCCACGGTCTCCCCTTCCGATGGCGGCCAGCCGAGCCCTGCTCTGCACGCATCGAGGCCTCGCCTTCCGGATGGGCGTAACATCGGACCTGTTGCACTTCGGGAGCTTCCGGAATGGGGGTAGGTATCTATTGATTTGTATCTATTTCATGTTACCGTTATTTGGGCGTGGTGGGCAATGAGGCAGACATGTTTGGAGCAGGAATAGGCAGCGGAGCCTAGCTACCTCGTGGCTGTCTTGCTGTCAAGCTTTCGCCTTTTTATATTTCTTATTACGAACTATTCCTAATGTTTCTTATTTTTAGTGAAGTCGAAAGCTCATCAGGGGGTTACTGACTTAGCCCGATTTCTTTTATTTTTCCTTCCTTTCCTTAGCGTGTTTCAAGCTAAAGTTTCTGTTAACAGGGTACGGTGATCACTTCATATTTTTATATGTCCTTTTCATTAGGGGTACTCCTGGACGGACCAGATGAGTTACCTCCAATAAATGGTCCGGGGTGGAACTAGATTATCAATCAGTGGGGAACATATGTCCCTTCATTAGGGTATCATCCTGGACGGACCAAATGATGTACCTCCAATTACTAGGGTAGCCTCCTGGATGGACCAGATGGCCTACCTCCAATAAATGGTCAATGAGTGGGGAGCATATGTCCCTCCTTTAGGGTAGCCTCCTGGGCGGACCAGGTGAGCTACCCCCAATAAATAGTCAATCAGTGGGGAGTGGGTAGGCCTGACGAATCATAAAGGGGCAAAACCTACTCTTTACTACTTGCAAAGACTAGACAGAATATTTCTATTCCACGTTGTTTGCAAACAGAAAATACCTCAAACAAACAATTCCTTGGACAACAATGTCCAGTCAATCAATCAATCAGTGGGGAGAAAAACAGGCATGACGGATTACAACGGGGACAAACGTCTGCATTACCTGCCCTTCGCTATCTGCAAAGGGAGACAGAATATTCCTATTCGTCTCTGTTTGTGGACAGGGAAGATCTCAAAGAGCAACAATCGATTAAAAAATCGATAACAAACAATCAGTGGGGAGAAAGGGAGGCATGACGAATCATAAAGGGGCATTACCTACCCTTCTCCATCTGCAAAGAGAGACGAACGTTCCTATTCGCCGCTGTTTGCAAACAGAGAATGTCTCGTTCTCAAGAAGAGAACCAATATTTCAAGTAGCAACCAAAGCTAAATGAACCAATAACAACAATATCAGTATTTAAATACCGATTCCAATACCATCAATCAATCAATCAGATGGATAAAACCATCCTACCAATCTGGCGTAAAAACGCCCTACTTAATCTTACCCGGACCGGACCATGCGGATAGTTCTTCGTCTTCCCCCTCCAGCGCCCGATCGTTCTCTTACTCTGTGCAGCATTCCTGTGGGATTCCAGTCAGGACAATAGGTCACTCGAGAGAGGTCCGTTCAGAATCGGTGAAGTTCATTCGATCGGCAGCCGGACGAGGGCCCTCTCAAGGCAGGTATACTCCAATCATTTAGATGTTCACCTCATCGTCTGGATCTCTCTTACTGGACCTTATGTCACTGATGGACCCCGCGTTGGGACGCCAATTGTGGAAAGTGAGCCCATATTACTATCGATGCCCGAGCGGCTGGCGCAAGACGCCTCTTAGTTCCCATTCTGAATAGTTACCAAATAAAGAGACGGGCGCTGGAAACAGGAATCACAAGAACAGGATTTATTACTCATGAGGAGAGCCTGTCATTTCGGACACGAAACACAGTGTCTTTCGGGAGGTGCTCTAACAAGTTCTCTGAGACATCGTCTTTTATACCTTACAAAACACTCCTTATTGCAATAACGACATTGTGAAACAAGGAAAAGACATCCCCGTAATCCTCGTGTCAATCCCACCCCACATATATCCACAATAGAGGCCCTTAACCTTCCGATAAGAGGAGGGGGCAATCACGCAGCTGAGTGTTCCGCCGATTCTTAGGATGTGTGCGCCTGATCGTACCCCAGGGGGTGGGGAGGCCAGGATCAATAGTGGGTCCTTTGAAGAGGAGTGACTCCATACAATAAGGGGCAGTAAACAGTATCTCCCGGCTTAGGCGATGGCCTCGGACATGTGTGGACAGTCAATCGCGGAGGGAGGGTTTACCAACAGAGGGGTTATTCATGAAAGGAAAGGAGGTGTTGGTCAGGCGCGGCCGTGACTCCCAAGGACAGGGTCATGCAGACCTGTGCATGTGAAGGAGGGGCAGCCAGGGTGCGCGGAGGGAGAGGGTCATTTAAGAGTGGGGGGGGTGTTCAAATGCGCGCAGGAGGGAAGCCGGGGATTTCAATGAGCGGGCAAAGAGGCCATGGTGTCTAAAATGGCTGTCAGGTACATGCGGGCATGGGCCTTTACTGGCGGAGTGATGCGGTCAACGTCTCACGACATTCGTGGTGCGTAGGGAGGGGAATGGGAAAAGACAAATGAACGCGCTTATGTACATCAATTTTGTGAATTTCTACATATATATATATATATATATATATATATAAAAACAAAACCCTTTCAGGCATAGAGTGACGCATAAATTATGCAAAAATTATGCAAAAAAGAAGGAGAGAACTCTGGGTAGTTCTCCAGTTTAGGTGGAAAGCAGCTCCAGTTAGAGCACTCTCAACACCAGCGACACTCTAGATCTGCTCACCTCAAATGTCTGTTTTTCTATCAAAGTTTTTAAGCATAGGATTAGCACAGTGCTATCCACGCCGAGATAGAAAATGACAAAGTCTTTTGTTATTCATACAGCAAAGTCTTTAAGCATAGGACTAGTACAGTGCTGTCCTTGCCGAGCTGTATAATGACAAAAGCCATTTACCACTCCAGGCACAATGTCACAGCATTGAATTGGTAAAATACCAACTCAAGCCAACCTGAAATGAGTAAAAGCAACCCCTGACCCAGTGTTTCGCTCTAATTAGAACTCTTCAGAGAGGTATAGCTTTGTCCAGACACAAGGGAGCAACCAGTATTAAGACAAAACAAAACCCTTTCAGGCATAGAGTGATGCATAAATTATGCAAAAAAGAAGGAGAGAACTCTGGGAAGTTCTCCAGTTAGGTTGCTCCCTTGTGTCTGGACAAAGCTATACTGCTGTCATTAAGCTATCTCTGCGCTTCTTTTATATAATCCTTTTTCGGCCAAATAACTAAATTACCTCCTTTGTCCGAGTTCTTAATAACAGTTTCATTATTCTCACCAAGTTTTTCCATCAGTTTTGCATATTCCAATCTCTTATATTCAATTTTCTTTCTTGTCCGACTGTTTTTGCCCGTCGTCTGGTGGTATAACTTTTTATGTCATTAATTATGCAATCATGAAATGTGTCCAATGCGTCTTTGGGCATTAGAGGAATAAACTTAGACTTTGCTTTGAACGGGCTAAGCCCTGCTCCTTTTTGAGACATATTTATTGTTGTTGTGTTATTAAATCAGCATCAGGCCCTTCTGGTTGAGAACTAGTAGCATCCTGTGGGTCATGCATCATGAGAAGAGTCGACACATCAAATAATAGCAATCTGTTACTTTCAGTATCATGGTCACAATTTATTTTCTCTTTCGCAGATTTTAAGGCAAAGAATTTTTGTAATTTGAGCTTCCTGATAAAACAAAATACATCTATCTGTGTATTGGCATAGTTGAAGCTCTGACCCGGACAGAAATTTAAGCACAATGATAATAATTGTTCTTCTGCCTTTGTTAGAATGACTGTTGATAAATTGATAATACTATTGCTTTCTGATGTTATTTCTTCTGCCAAGTGCTTTTTTTCTTTTTCTGTGTTAAATTTTTGTTTCCACTTGCGTCTCCTCTCGCTCCTGCGTTTGTTCCTATTTTTCCTTGTTGCTGCTGTTGTTTTCTTGGCCTTAATGACTGCAGCCTCCCCTCCACTAAAAATCCATTTCCTGTTCAAGATTTAATTTGGTTGGAGCAAGTTGTGCAGAGGAATCAGAATCCAACTCGAGTTACTTGTTAGGGATATTGTATCAGAGTTGGTCATTTCATCATCATTGCGTAGTTGCGAGCTGCTTGCTGTAACAGGTACTGTTGGTTTTTTGCCCCTGTTGCTGAATTCTTGTCTTTTAACAGCATTGTATTTCCTCGCAAAAGTAAAGATTTGTCCATTATTATAATCGGGCAAATCCCGGGCAAATGTATAAGCTTTGCGTGATTTTATTTTATCTTCATGTTTGCCCAAACGCTCATTCATTGCTTCCAACAATTTTTTGGTACTATCCGAGCGTGAATCAAAAATTAGCTAGCATTCGCGGCAAGAATTTTCAATTCTATTAAGGACACGGAGGCGAGGATTATGCTTCTCTTTCATTTACTGTAAAACTCACAGCAGCCAATAAACATACAGTTTATCAAATTAAACTACATTAACCATCATGCTTGGCCCAAGCCATGCCTCCTTAGCCCTACAAGAGCCCTGGTAATAGTCCCAGCTTCCTCTTTCTTTGCACGCACATGCAACATAAGTTCAGTATAAAAGTCTTAACAAACTCCAACGTGGAATAACTCGGAATCACTTCCAACTTCAGAAAATCTCCGACTGGAGGAAATAGAGGATGGCGTCCCATCTGCAGTCATCCATAGAAGAGGGATCACTCTTTTTTCTTGTCAAAACCTAGAATAAAGATAAAAGAACCCGTAATGTCTGTATAAGCAGGAGTAATCATAACAACGGGTGGGTAAGCATGATCATAACATGACATAGCCGGGTGCGATAATCCTCGCCTCCGTGTCCTTAATAGAATTGAAAATTCTTGGCGCGAATGCTAGCTAATTTTTGATTCTATTACAGGACCGGAGGCTTCAGATTATGCTTAGTTCAACGCTGAATCAAATACCACAGAAGAAATGTCACCCACCGGCTTATAGTAAAAATGTTTAAATGTCGACTCAGACGACCAATCAGCACAGTGCATAATATCTTGAATATTCGCTCCCAACAAGTATGACTTCGAAGCCATAGCACCCCTCACAGAGTGCGCCCCAAACAGTTGAACATCAACCCCCGACTCTTTCATGACAAACCTAAGCCATCTGGCAATGGTGGCAGAGGACACAGGTTTAAACGGTTTCTTAACTGCAATCAACAGTTGCGTCACACCAGTCGGTCTCAAGGAACGAGTACACTCCTCGTAAGCTTTCAAGCATTGGACAACACAGAGTTTATCATTACTATGAAAGGCATTATATTCAATCATCCTAGACATAGTTTTTGTGCGGCCTGTAATAGTAAAAGAAACTCCCTCCGGAGTAAATACTCTACCTGCAAGGTCCAGTGCCCGCACGTCTGAAGATCTCCTGCACGATGATAAACATAAAAGCATAGCGAGTTTGGCTGATAACAGTTTCCTAGAAAGCGAATCGTTAGAGGGCCAGCTATCAAATAGCTTGATGACCAAAGAAACATCCCAAAGCCCCGAATACTTGGGCTTGGGAGGATTCACAGCCCGAATCCCTTTGAGGAGTCTGCACACATAAGGGTGAACTCCTACCGGTTTCCCGTCAATGTGGGAATGACCCGCCGAAATAGCAGATCGGAAATTGATCTATAGGCTGACCCGCTCGTCGCCTTTTCAGTTAGAAAATTCACGACGTGTGAAAGGCCTGCCCCCACGGGATCCAGGTCCCGTTCCACGCACCAACGTAACCATCCCTTCCAGGCCGAAGAGTATCGCTTTTGCGTGGAAGGGGCTCAAGCCTGCTTGAGGAATTCATTAGCCGCTCCTGAAACTCCAGGCAAACTCCATTGTTGCCTGAAAGCCTCCATGCCATCAGCATTAGACGCTGAGACAAGATCAACGGATGCTGTTCCTGCAGAGGACCCAGCAGCAGGGACTCCGACCAGGGCAACATCCGTGGAAGGTCGCAGCACATCCCCAACAAGGTCGGGAACCACGGTTGCAACTTCCATAGAGGTGTCACTAAGATCACCTCTGCCTTCTGCTTGAAAATGTATGACGCTACTCGTGGAATGAGTAGAAAGGGGGGGAACGCATAGTTCACTGCCCCCGTCCAATCCTGCAGAAATGCATCCGTCGCTGCCGCCGCTGGGTCCGGCCTCCAGCTGAAGAACTTGGGCAGTTGGCTGTTGAGCCTGGATGCAAACAAGTCGATCTGGCAAGGACCCCAAAGGTCCTGTAGCCAGAGAAACATCTGGGGAAGCAGCCTCCAATCGCTGTAATCCCTCAGATGTCTCGAATTCCAGTCCGCCACTACATTGGACTGTCCCGGTATGTATTCTGCAATAACCGTGATCTGACGGTTGAGGCAGTATCGCCAAAATTCCTTGGCTACCTGTACTAGCATGGACGATCTTGTCCCTCCTAACTTCTTTATATAACGAACCGCCGAGACGTTGTCCATTCTGAGGAGAATGCAACAAGACGTCTGATGTGGCGAGGGAGTTCTGATAGCGAAGGATCCTGCTAGGAGTTCTAAGCAGTTTATGTGTAAATCTAGCTCTTGAGAGGACCAACGTCCTCCTGTGGAAACCGCGCCACAGCGCGCTCCCCAGCCCCAACGGCTGGCGTCTGATTCTATGACCACCTCGGGAAGAGAACCAAAAATGGCTCTGCCGTTCCAAGCCTCTACCTGGTGCAACCACCACTGCATTTCGTCCCTCACTTCTTGTGACAATGGCACTAAGTCCGAGTACGCTAGCCCCCTCTGGAGGTGCTGTATTTTCAGTCTCTGCAGGGCCCTGTAATGAAGCGGCCCCGGAAATATTGCTTGTACTGACGACGCCAATAGACCTACTATCCTGGCGACCGTCCTGAGAGATACCATCTGACGGGTGAGAAGGGAACTGATCTCCCTCTTGATATCCTTCAGTTTCGATTTCGGAAGGCTTAACTGAGCAGATTGTGAATTGATCACGAATCCTAGAAAGTCCGTCGTCTGCGACGGAATCAGAGCGGATTTCGTCTGATTTATAACAAATCCCAGATTCTGGAGCAGCGAAATTGTCGTCTGCAGATGTTGCGACACCAGATCCGGGCTCTGAGCCATGATCAGGATGTCGTCCAGGTAAATTATTAACCGAATACCCTGTTCCCGAAGATGGGAGACAACCGGCTTCATCACCTTGGTGAAACACCAAGGAGCCGAGGAAAGCCCGAAAGGAAGGGCCGAGTATTCGAACCATCGTCCGTTCCACTGAAACTGCAGGAATCGGCGATGGGGAGGATAAATGGGAATAGAGAGGTAGGCGTCTTTCAGATCCAAACGGACCAACCAGTCGCCCTGCCGGAGCAGATCTGCCAACAGATGGATGCCCTCCATCTTGAAGTGATTGTATACTAGGAAGTAGTTGAATTCCCGCAAATTCAGCACAAGTCTGTGACCTCCTCCCTTCTTTTGGACTAGGAAGATATTGCTGCAAAACCCTTGCGGGTTGTGTGTGCACACCGCAATAGCCTGTTTCTGAAGCAATTCTTCCACTTCGCTGTCTATAAAGGTCATCTCTTGTTGGGAAAAAAGGAGAGTTCTCGGGGTTGACCTCTGCGTAGGAGTCTGAAAGAATTCCAGTTGAAAACCCTGTACCGTTTGTAGGACCCATGCATCTTGTGTCAGAAGAACCCAATTGTGAAAGAAGTGTCTCGTGCGACCCCCCAGTGGAAAGGGAAAACAATCGAGTGTGCTCACCTAAATTGTTCTGGTTGTGGAAGCCTGCTCTGTTGCCACCTCCGTGGAACCTGCCTTTGTGGAATCTGCCTCTCGTGGGGTAGAAAGTGCCTCCTCGGGTAGAGTCCCAGTCTCCTCGACCTCTACCAAAATCGCCTCTGGGGGGACCTTGACTGGCGAAGCGGCCTGGCGAGCGTCCCCGACCTCGTCCGGCCCTATTGAAAACCTGTTGATGGAATACTCGTTTGATTCCAGATTGAGCCTTGTCCAGCGATGTGAAGGTCCCCACGTACTTGGAGACGTCCTTCACAAAGCGGTCACCAAACAAGTTGCCCTCTGCTAAGGGTCCTGGTTCCACGGATGCTAATTCGGTCAGGTTCGAGTCCATTCGCATCAGTAGGGATTTTCGCCGCTCCGTGGAAAGAGCGCAATTAGCGTTTCCCAATAAACAGATGGCCCGCTGGGTCCATCCAGCCAGGATATCAGGGTCTACGGGAACGTTGGATTCTTTGGCCTTAAGGGCCATCTCAAGGATTTTGGCCAAAGGGCCCACCACGTCCAACAGTTTATTCTGGCAGCTGTGCCAGGCGCGGTCAATGCCCTTTTTCGGATCCTTGGCAAACTTTTTCAAGAATGTTAACAGACTAACGTCGATCTCAGGGGTGTCTGCCACCTTATGGGCCAGGTCAGGTCGAGGGCATTCTGAGCGTAAACAGTTACGCACCTCTTTGTCAAAACCTTTCCTGAGGTTCTCTTGCAGATAATCCGCCACGGCAGCGGCCGGGACCCAGTCAGATGACCTGGGATGGACTATTTCGTTAGGATCGAATGTGAAAGGTGTAGCAACTTTCGGGACAGACGCCGAAGGTGAGGCCTGTTTTGCTCTCTTCTTCGGTGGGGCCTCCTCGTCCGTATCAGTGGTATCAGTACCAGTAGTAGTGGAAGTGTCCGTGTCTACATAATGTTGCTTGCTCTTGGCCTTGGCCCCTGTAGAGTATCCATGCTCTGTCCCTGACGCTGGTATGAACTGCAGAGCCTGAGCTTGCCCAGAGGCTGGTAGGGATTGCAGAGCGCTTGAATGTGGCCATTGGTCACTGTTACCTGCCTGCGTAGCTGGTGGAGTGGTCTTAGTGGACTTGTCCTTAGTGAAACCATGTCTCTTAGCAAAATTCTCCAACTGTTTAGTAATAGGCTTAAGAGCCTTTGCCAATGCTTGATGCACAGTAGAAGGCACTGTGCTTTTCGACTGCCTTGTTAACTGAGGCCTGCACCGAAGCGTCTAAGGCCTCCACAATCTTGTCTTCAACTGCAGCAGCAGGCTGCTCTCCATAAACTTCTTCCCCTGCCTCCTCGTCAAAATACACCCACTCTTCCATTGCAAATCACAGTGGGAATGACACCACCAAAAATGAGGCAGACACAAGGGGAGTAAGAGGGGGGGTCAGCCCCACTGTACACCAAATACACACAGAAGTCCTGTACCAGACCCCCTCAGCAAAGCTGTATAGTTATTATTGCAGCCCAGTGGGCGTCAGAGCCGTTGAAAATACAATATATAGAGCGTGTGCACACTCTCAAGTAAGGCAACTGCTGTTACAACCAGTTAGGCGTCTCCTCCACCAGCTCTAACTAAGAAACGCGGTGAAATTTGGTGGAAAAACGAGCTCGAAGCGTGTGCAGCCCACCCGAGTCCAAATCCTACTAGGAATAGCCCAATGGACGTGGCTTGGGCTGCACGCGCTTGCCGTGTGGTTCTCGGCTCTGTTTGGCTTTTAGGGAGAGCCCTGCGCCTTCCCTCAGGAACCGGAGGAGCCCGGCCGAGGCAGCGAGACCCCCGCAGGGCGGGGCGGTACAGTCGCGAAGCGCGAAGGAAGCCGGAGTAAGACTCCACAGATGAGCGCAGCAGCGCTCCTGAAGCGGCTAACACCGCCGATCCAGAAACGGGTCCCAACCAGCGCGAACGCGCGTTTTCCACACCAGGCAACCCAAGGATTGACAATTCAGAAAATAAACGGCAGCGCCGTATAACAGTCAGCAAAACAGGTAAACAATCCCCAATTAAACACTCGACAATCGAGTAAATAAATAAGAAAACTCTTATAAAGCAATAAGGCACTGTAAGAGTAAAGGAGCGGAGCACTTATCTCTTGCTGTGAGCAGCAAAGAAAGAGGAAGCTGGGACTATTACCAGGGCTCTTGTAGGGCTAAGGAGGCGTGGCTTGGGCCAAGCATGATGGTTAATGTAGTTTAATTTGATAAACTGTATGTTTATTGGCTGCTGTCCCCGAGTTGAGTGGTCGCTCCCCTGTGTCCCTCGAGGATATTGGTATCGTTGTGCCTCTCTGCTTCGCATTACTGCATATTCATTTGCTGCCTGCAGCTTACCTGATCGCCGTCTAGCGCTACTTGCACGTTATAGATATAATTGCCGATTTCAGCCTGTTTGCGCACTGTGCCGCTCTGCATTCATTTCTGCATTGTTGTTTCTGCCTGCTGCCTGCCTGATCGCCGCTTAGCTTTGCCTGAAATCCTGGGTGCTATTTCTGCTGTTTTGACTCTGTTTGCTGCGCGTTTACTGTACTCCCCCCCTCCGCCTCCATTTTGTTTGTTGTTGTCGTAGTCTCTAGCCCGCCCCGCCTCCCAGCTGAGACGCCCTCCCACTGACTATAACCAGCGCTCCCTTCCTGAAAGGCGCCGTGACTCGCTCCTCTCCCCGAGTTGAGTGGTCGCTCCCCTGTGTCCCTCGAGGATATTGGTATCGTTGAGCCTCTCTGCTTCGCATTACTGCATATTCATTTGCTGCCTGCAGCTTGCCTGATCGCCGTCTAGCGCTACTTGCACGTTATAGATATAATTGCAGATTTCAGCCTGTTTGCGCACTGTGCCGCTCTGCATTCATTTCTGCATTGTTGTTTCTGCCTGCTGCCTGCCTGATCGCCGCTTAGCTTTGCCTGAAATCCTGGGTGCTATTTCCTCTGTTTTGACTCTGTTTGCTGCGCGTTTACTGTACTCCCCCCCTCCGCCTCCATTTTGTTTGTTGTTGTCGTAGTCTCTAGCCCGCCCCGCCTCCCAGCTGAGACGCCCTCGCCCCTCCCCCCCACCATCCATATATGACAGTTCTTCCCGCGCGCAGCGTTCACGCACAGCGACCGCGCCCAACCCGCGCCGAAGGTGCGCCAAAGGTAAGCCCGTCTACGCCCGTCCGCGCCTGGACCGTGCCCAGCGCCAGACCCCCTGCTCCTCGCGCTAGCCAGCCCTCCCGCATTACCTACGATGCCCCCACCCTCCTAGCCCTTAACCCCGGTCGCGCCCCCACCTGCGTCCAAGCCGCTCCTGGCCACACCCATGGACCTTTCTCTTGCTACTCCTGCAAATTCATCGGCACCGACAACATCTCCGCTGCGACCACACCACAGATTCCCGACCCCACCCACCTACAATGCATCCTGCTCAACACCCGATCGGTCCACAGGCACGCCATTGACCTATGGAATCTACTAGACACCATCTCTCCGGACGTCGCCTTCCTAACGGAAACATGGATGAACGCTTCCTCCGCCCCAGACATCACCATTGCCATCCCTGAAGACTATAAGATCATTCGCAAGGACCGTACCGGCCACACAGGAGGAGGAATCGCTATCGTCCATAAAAAATCAATCCGCATCTCAACCAGCTCCGACGCCAACCTCGCCAACTCCGAACACCTTCACTTCCAGATCCACATCAACCCCAAGACCACACTCAGAGGCACCCTCACTACCGACCACCAGGACCCCGCGCAAAATTCAGTGATGACATCACGGACTTCATCACTCCACACGCACTCCCCTCCAAAGACTACATCCTTCTGGGAGATCTCAACTTTCACCTTGAAAAGATCAACAACCGCAACACCACCACCCTCCTGGACAACCTCGCCAACCTCGGACTCAAACAACTGGTCACTTCCCCCACCCACATCGCAGGTCACACACTCGACCCCATCTTCACCTCCAGCAATCATGTCTCCTTCAGCCATACTACGGATCTCCTCTGGACTGACCACAGCTGTGTTCACTTCACCTACAACAAGCCAAAACCCATCAACCACCTCCAACCAACTCTGCAAAGAAACTGGAACAAAATCACCATCGACCAGATCTCCTCATTGCTCCTTCTAAACACCCCAGCCCACTCTTCTAACCCAGACCAAGCCGCCGCCAACTTCACCCTATGGTTATCCAACACCGCCGACACCTTAGCACCACTGAAAAAACGTCAAAACAAACCTGGCAGCAAGAAGGCCTCATGGTTCAACAGTGATCTTAAGAAGTCCAAGAAACTCTGCCGCTCCCTTGAAAAGGCCTGGAAAAAAGACCCAACCACTAGCACCAAGGACGCCTTCAAAAACGCCACCCGCACACACCACCAACTAATCCGAAAGGCCAAGAAAACAGCATTCAAGGATCGACTTGACAACAACGCCCACAACAGCAAGGAACTTTTCAACAGCGTCAAGGAATTTACCAATCCCTCGGCCAACTCCAACGACATCACCCCCTCTCAAGCCCTCTGCGACTCCCTAGCCTCATTCTTCCACAACAAAATTGCAGACATCCACAACAGCTTCGACAACCGACCCGAAGACCAACCCACCCAACCATCTGCTGGACCTTCACCCCCCTCGAACATCCTTAATGACTGGAACCGAATCTCCACCGAGGACACCATCCGCCTGATGAACTCCATCCACTCAGGATCCCCAACTGACCCATGCCCTCACCACATCTTCAACAAAGCAGACTCCATCATAGCACCGCACCTCCGAGATGTCATCAACTGCTCCTTCAACTCCGCCACCTTCCCGGAAAGCTGGAAACACGCCGAACTCACCGCCCTTCTGAAAAAACCCACAGCGGACCCCACCGAACTCAAAAATTATCGCCCCATCTCGCTCCTTCCATTCCCGGCCAAAGTAATCGAAAAAGCTGTCAACAACCAGCTCGCCGCTTTCCTCGAAGCCAACAAATCCCTCGACTCCTCACAATCTGGCTTCCGAGCAAAACACAGCACTGAGACCGCCCTCATCGCAGCAACAGACGACATTCGAACTCTACTGGACAATGGAGACACAGTCGCCCTCATCCTCCTCGACCTCTCTGCAGCCTTCGACACAGTCTGCCACAGCACCCTTTACAACGCCTCAGAAACATCGGAATCCAAGGAAAAGCACTGGAATGGATCACCTCGTTCCTCACCGGAAGGACCCAGAGAGTCCGCCTTCCACCATTCAAGTCCGAGGCCACTGAAGTCATCTGTGGCGTACCACAAGGATCCTCACTCAGTCCTACCCTCTTCAACGTATACATGAGCCCCCTCGCGACCATCGCACGCCAACACAAACTCAACATCATCTCCTACGCGGATGACACTCAACTGATCCTATCACTCACCAATGACCCTAGCACCGCCAAAACTAACCTACACGAAGGAATGAAAGAAGTAGCCGAATGGATGAAACACAGCCGTTTGAAACTGAACTCAGATAAAACAGAAGTCCTCATCTTAGGTACATCCCCCTCTGCATGGGACGACTCTTGGTGGCCGGAAGCCCTTGGAAAGGCACCCATCCCGACAGACCACACACGGAACCTAGGCGTTATCCTGGACTCTTCACTCTCAATGAACAGACAAGTCAGCGCCGTATCCTCATCCTGCTTCAACATTCTCAAAAAAACATTTCGCTGGATCCCCACCGAAACCAGAAAAACAGTCACCCATGCCCTGGTCACGAGTCAGATGACCTGGGATGGACTATTTCGTTAGGATCGAATGTGAAAGGTGTAGCAACTTTCGGGACAGACGCCGAAGGTGAGGCCTGTTTTGCTCTCTTCTTCGGTGGGGCCTCCTCGTCCGTATCAGTGGTATCAGTACCAGTAGTAGTGGAAGTGTCCGTGTCTACATAATGTTGCTTGCTCTTGGCCTTGGCCCCTGTAGAGTATCCATGCTCTGTCCCTGACGCTGGTATGAACTGCAGAGCCTGAGCTTGCCCAGAGGCTGGTAGGGATTGCAGAGCGCTTGAATGTGGCCATTGGTCACTGTTACCTGCCTGCGTAGCTGGTGGAGTGGTCTTAGTGGACTTGTCCTTAGTGAAACCATGTCTCTTAGCAAAATTCTCCAACTGTTTAGTAATAGGCTTAAGAGCCTTTGCCAATGCTTGATGCACAGTAGAAGGCACTGTGCTCTCGACTGCCTTGTTAACTGAGGCCTGCACCGAAGCGTCTAAGGCCTCCACAATCTTGTCTTCAACTGCAGCAGCAGGCTGCTCTCCATAAACTTCTTCCCCTGCCTCCTCGTCAAAATACACCCACTCTTCCATTGCAAATCACAGTGGGAATGACACCACCAAAAATGAGGCAGACACAAGGGGAGTAAGAGGGGGGGTCAGCCCCACTGTACACCAAATACACACAGAAGTCCTGTACCAGACCCCCTCAGCAAAGCTGTATAGTTATTATTGCAGCCCAGTGGGCGTCAGAGCCGTTGAAAATACAATATATAGAGCGTGTGCACACTCTCAAGTAAGGCAACTGCTGTTACAACCAGTTAGGCGTCTCCTCCACCAGCTCTAACTAAGAAACGCGGTGAAATTTGGTGGAAAAACGAGCTCGAAGCGTGTGCAGCCCAACCGAGTCCAAATCCTACTAGGAATAGCCCAATGGACGTGGCTTGGGCTGCACGCGCTTGCCGTGTGGTTCTCGGCTCTGTTTGGCTTTTAGGGAGAGCCCTGCGCCTTCCCTCAGGAACCGGAGGAGCCCGGCCGAGGCAGCGAGACCCCCGCAGGGCGGGGCGGTACAGTCACGAAGCGCGAAGGAAGCCGGAGTAAGACTCCACAGATGAGCGCAGCAGCGCTCCTGAAGCGGCTAACACCGCCGATCCAGAAACGGGTCCCAACCAGCGCGAACGCGCGTTTTCCACACCAGGCAACCCAAGGATTGACAATTCAGAAAATAAACGGCAGCGCCGTATAACAGTCAGCAAAACAGGTAAACAATCCCCAATTAAACACTCGACAATCGAGTAAATAAATAAGAAAACTCTTATAAAGCAATAAGGCACTGTAAGAGTAAAGGAGCGGAGCACTTATCTCTTGCTGTGAGCAGCAAAGAAAGAGGAAGCTGGGACTATTACCAGGGCTCTTGTAGGGCTAAGGAGGCGTGGCTTGGGCCAAGCATGATGGTTAATGTAGTTTAATTTGATAAACTGTATGTTTATTGGCTGCTGTCCCCGAGTTGAGTGGTCGCTCCCCTGTGTCCCTCGAGGATATTGGTATCGTTGTGCCTCTCTGCTTCGCATTACTGCATATTCATTTGCTGCCTGCAGCTTACCTGATCGCCGTCTAGCGCTACTTGCACGTTATAGATATAATTGCCGATTTCAGCCTGTTTGCGCACTGTGCCGCTCTGCATTCATTTCTGCATTGTTGTTTCTGCCTGCTGCCTGCCTGATCGCCGCTTAGCTTTGCCTGAAATCCTGGGTGCTATTTCTGCTGTTTTGACTCTGTTTGCTGCGCGTTTACTGTACTCCCCCCCTCCGCCTCCATTTTGTTTGTTGTTGTCGTAGTCTCTAGCCCGCCCCGCCTCCCAGCTGAGACGCCCTCCCACTGACTATAACCAGCGCTCCCTTCCTGAAAGGCGCCGTGACTCGCTCCTCTCCCCGAGTTGAGTGGTCGCTCCCCTGTGTCCCTCGAGGATATTGGTATCGTTGAGCCTCTCTGCTTCGCATTACTGCATATTCATTTGCTGCCTGCAGCTTGCCTGATCGCCGTCTAGCGCTACTTGCACGTTATAGATATAATTGCCGATTTCAGCCTGTTTGCGCACTGTGCCGCTCTGCATTCATTTCTGCATTGTTGTTTCTGCCTGCTGCCTGCCTGATCGCCGCTTAGCTTTGCCTGAAATCCTGGGTGCTATTTCCTCTGTTTTGACTCTGTTTGCTGCGCGTTTACTGTACTCCCCCCCTCCGCCTCCATTTTGTTTGTTGTTGTCGTAGTCTCTAGCCCGCCCCGCCTCCCAGCTGAGACGCCCTCGCCCCTCCCCCCCACCATCCATATATGACAGTTCTTCCCGCGCGCAGCGTTCACGCGCAGCGACCGCGCCCAACCCGCGCCGAAGGTGCGCCAAAGGTAAGCCCGTCTACGCCCGTCCGCGCCTGGACCGTGCCCAGCGCCAGACCCCCTGCTCCTCGCGCTAGCCAGCCCTCCCGCATTACCTACGATGCCCCCACCCTCCTAGCCCTTAACCCCGGTCGCGCCCCCACCTGCGTCCAAGCCGCTCCTGGCCACACCCATGGACCTTTCTCTTGCTACTCCTGCAAATTCATCGGCACCGACAACATCTCCGCTGCGACCACACCACAGATTCCCGACCCCACCCACCTACAATGCATCCTGCTCAACACCTGATCGGTCCACAGGCACGCCATTGACCTATGGAATCTACTAGACACCATCTCTCCGGACGTCGCCTTCCTAACGGAAACATGGATGAACGCTTCCTCCGCCCCAGACATCACCATTGCCATCCCTGAAGACTATAAGATCATTCGCAAGGACCGTACCGGCCACACAGGAGGAGGAATCGCTATCGTCCATAAAAAATCAATCCGCATCTCAACCAGCTCCGACGCCAACCTCGCCAACTCCGAACACCTTCACTTCCAGATCCACATCAACCCCAAGACCACACTCAGAGGCACCCTCCTCTACCGACCACCAGGACCCCGCGCAAAATTCAGTGATGACATCACGGACTTCATCACTCCACACGCACTCCCCTCCAAAGACTACATCCTTCTGGGAGATCTCAACTTTCACCTTGAAAAGATCAACGACCGCAACACCACCACCCTCCTGGACAACCTCGCCAACCTCGGACTCAAACAACTGGTCACTTCCCCCACCCACATCGCAGGTCACACACTCGACCCCATCTTCACCTCCAGCAATCATGTCTCCTTCAGCCATACTACGGATCTCCTCTGGACTGACCACAGCTGTGTTCACTTCACCTACAACAAGCCAAAACCCATCAACCACCTCCAACCAACTCTGCAAAGAAACTGGAACAAAATCACCATCGACCAGATCTCCTCATTGCTCCTTCTAAACACCCCAGCCCACTCTTCTAACCCAGACCAAGCCGCCGCCAACTTCACCCTATGGTTATCCAACACCGCCGACACCTTAGCACCACTGAAAAAACGTCAAAACAAACCTGGCAGCAAGAAGGCCTCATGGTTCAACAGTGATCTTAAGAAGTCCAAGAAACTCTGCCGCTCCCTTGAAAAGGCCTGGAAAAAAGACCCAACCACTAGCACCAAGGACGCCTTCAAAAACGCCACCCGCACACACTACCAACTAATCCGAAAGGCCAAGAAAACAGCATTCAAGGATCGACTTGACAACAACGCCCACAACAGCAACGAACTTTTCAACATCGTCAAGGAATTTACCAATCCCTCGGCCAACTCCAACGACATCACCCCCTCTCAAGCCCTCTGCGACTCCCTAGCCTCATTCTTCCACAACAAAATTGCAGACATCCACAACAGCTTCGACAACCGACCCGAAGACCAACCCACCCAACCATCTGCTGGACCTTCACCCCCCTCGAACATCCTTAATGACTGGAACCGAATCTCCACCGAGGACACCATCCGCCTGATGAACTCCATCCACTCAGGATCCCCAACTGACCCATGCCCTCACCACATCTTCAACAAAGCAGACTCCATCATAGCACCGCACCTCCGAGATGTCATCAACTGCTCCTTCAACTCCGCCACCTTCCCGGAAAGCTGGAAACTCGCCGAACTCACCGCCCTTCTGAAAAAACCCACAGCGGACCCCACCGAACTCAAAAATTATCGCCCCATCTCGCTCCTTCCATTCCCGGCCAAAGTAATCGAAAAAGCTGTCAACAACCAGCTCGCCGCTTTCCTCGAAGCCAACAAATCCCTCGACTCCTCACAATCTGGCTTCCGAGCAAAACACAGCACTGAGACCGCCCTCATCGCAGCAACAGACGACATTCGAACTCTACTGGACAATGGAGACACAGTCGCCCTCATACTCCTCGACCTCTCTGCAGCCTTCGACACAGTCTGCCACAGCACCCTTTACAACGCCTCAGAAACATCGGAATCCAAGGAAAAGCACTGGAATGGATCACCTCGTTCCTCACCGGAAGGACCCAGAGAGTCCGCCTTCCACCATTCAAGTCCGAGGCCACTGAAGTCATCTGTGGCGTACCACAAGGATCCTCACTCAGTCCTACCCTCTTCAACGTATACATGAGGCCCCTCGCGACCATCGCACGCCAACACAACCTCAACATCATCTCCTACGCGGATGACACTCAACTGATCCTATCACTCACCAATGACCCTAGCACCGCCAAAACTAACCTACACGAAGGAATGAAAGAAGTAGCCGAATGGATGAAACACAGCCGTTTGAAACTGAACTCAGATAAAACAGAAGTCCTCATCTTAGGTACATCCCCCTCTGCATGGGACGACTCTTGGTGGCCGGAAGCCCTTGGAAAGGCACCCATCCCGACAGACCACACACGGAACCTAGGCGTTATCCTGGACTCTTCACTCTCAATGAACAGACAAGTCAGCGCCGTATCCTCATCCTGCTTCAACATTCTCCGCATGCTCAAAAAAACATTTCGCTGGATCCCCACCGAAACCAGAAAAACAGTCACCCATGCCCTGGTCACGAGTCAGATGACCTGGGATGGACTATTTCGTTAGGATCGAATGTGAAAGGTGTAGCAACTTTCGGGACAGACGCCGAAGGTGAGGCCTGTTTTGCTCTCTTCTTCGGTGGGGCCTCCTCGTCCGTATCAGTGGTATCAGTACCAGTAGTAGTGGAAGTGTCCGTGTCTACATAATGTTGCTTGCTCTTGGCCTTGGCCCCTGTAGAGTATCCATGCTCTGTCCCTGACGCTGGTATGAACTGCAGAGCCTGAGCTTGCCCAGAGGCTGGTAGGGATTGCAGAGCGCTTGAATGTGGCCATTGGTCACTGTTACCTGCCTGCGTAGCTGGTGGAGTGGTCTTAGTGGACTTGTCCTTAGTGAAACCATGTCTCTTAGCAAAATTCTCCAACTGTTTAGTAATAGGCTTAAGAGCCTTTGTCAATGCTTGATGCACAGTAGAAGGCACTGTGCTCTCGACTGCCTTGTTAACTGAGGCCTGCACCGAAGCGTCTAAGGCCTCCACAATCTTGTCTTCAACTGCAGCAGCAGGCTGCTCTCCATAAACTTCTTCCCCTGCCTCCTCGTCAAAATACACCCACTCTTCCATTGCAAATCACAGTGGGAATGACACCACCAAAAATGAGGCAGACACAAGGGGAGTAAGAGGGGGGGTCAGCCCCACTGTACACCAAATACACACAGAAGTCCTGTACCAGACCCCCTCAGCAAAGCTGTATAGTTATTATTGCAGCCCAGTGGGCGTCAGAGCCGTTGAAAATACAATATATAGAGCGTGTGCACACTCTCAAGTAAGGCAACTGCTGTTACAACCAGTTAGGCGTCTCCTCCACCAGCTCTAACTAAGAAACGCGGTGAAATTTGGTGGAAAAACGAGCTCGAAGCGTGTGCAGCCCAACCGAGTCCAAATCCTACTAGGAATAGCCCAATGGACGTGGCTTGGGCTGCACGCGCTTGCCGTGTGGTTCTCGGCTCTGTTTGGCTTTTAGGGAGAGCCCTGCGCCTTCCCTCAGGAACCGGAGGAGCCCGGCCGAGGCAGCGAGACCCCCGCAGGGCGGGGCGGTACAGTCGCGAAGCGCGAAGGAAGCCGGAGTAAGACTCCACAGATGAGCGCAGCAGCGCTCCTGAAGCGGCTAACACCGCCGATCCAGAAACGGGTCCCAACCAGCGCGAACGCGCGTTTTCCACACCAGGCAACCCAAGGATTGACAATTCAGAAAATAAACGGCAGCGCCGTATAACAGTCAGCAAAACAGGTAAACAATCCCCAATTAAACACTCGACAATCGAGTAAATAAATAAGAAAACTCTTATAAAGCAATAAGGCACTGTAAGAGTAAAGGAGCGGAGCACTTATCTTTTGCTGTGAGCAGCAAAGAAAGAGGAAGCTGGGACTATTACCAGGGCTCTTGTAGGGCTAAGGAGGCGTGGCTTGGGCCAAGCATGATGGTTAATGTAGTTTAATTTGATAAACTGTATGTTTATTGGCTGCTGTCCCCGAGTTGAGTGGTCGCTCCCCTGTGTCCCTCGAGGATATTGGTATCGTTGTGCCTCTCTGCTTCGCATTACTGCATATTCATTTGCTGCCTGCAGCTTACCTGATCGCCGTCTAGCGCTACTTGCACGTTATAGATATAATTGCCGATTTCAGCCTGTTTGCGCACTGTGCTGCTCTGCATTAATTTCTGCATTGTTGTTTCTGCCTGCTGCCTGCCTGATCGCCGCTTAGCTTTGCCTGAAATCCTGGGTGCTATTTCTGCTGTTTTGACTCTGTTTGCTGCGCGTTTACTGTACTCCCCCCCTCCGCCTCCATTTTGTTTGTTGTTGTCGTAGTCTCTAGCCCGCCCCGCCTCCCAGCTGAGACGCCCTCCCACTGACTATAACCAGCGCTCCCTTCCTGAAAGGCGCCGTGACTCGCTCCTCTCCCCGAGTTGAGTGGTCGCTCCCCTGTGTCCCTCGAGGATATTGGTATCGTTCAGCCTCTCTGCTTCGCATTACTGCATATTCATTTGCTGCCTGCAGCTTGCCTGATCGCCGTCTAGCGCTACTTGCACGTTATAGATATAATTGCCGATTTCAGCCTATTTGCGCACTGTGCCGCTCTGCATTCATTTCTGCATTGTTGTTTCTGCCTGCTGCCTGCCTGATCGCCGCTTAGCTTTGCCTGAAATCCTGGGTGCTATTTCCTCTGTTTTGACTCTGTTTGCTGCGCGTTTACTGTACTCCCCCCTTCCGCCTCCATTTTGTTTGTTGTTGTCGTAGTCTCTAGCCCGCCCCGCCTCCCAGCTGAGACGCCCTCGCCCCTCCCCCCCCACCATCCATATATGACAGTTCTTCCCGCGCGCAGCGTTCACGCGCAGCGACCGCGCCCAACCCGCGCCGAAGGTGCGCCAAAGGTAAGCCCGTCTACGCCCGTCCGCGCCTGGACCGTTCCCAGCGCCAGACCCCCTGCTCCTCGCGCTAGCCAGCCCTCCCGCATTACCTACGATGCCCCCACCCTCCTAGCCCTTAACCCCGGTCGCGCCCCCACCTGCGTCCAAGCCGCTCCTGGCCACACCCATGGACCTTTCTCTTGCTACTCCTGCAAATTCATCGGCACCGACAACATCTCCGCTGCGACCACACCACAGATTCCCGACCCCACCCACCTACAATGCATCCTGCTCAACACCCGATCGGTCCACAGGCACGCCATTGACCTATGGAATCTACTAGACACCATCTCTCCGGACGTCGCCTTCCTAACGGAAACATGGATGAACGCTTCCTCCGCCCCAGACATCACCATTGCCATCCCTGAAGACTATAAGATCATTCGCAAGGACCGTACCGGCCACACAGGAGGAGGAATCGCTATCGTCCATAAAAAATCAATCCGCATCTCAACCAGCTCCGACGCCAACCTCGCCAACTCCGAACACCTTCACTTCCAGATCCACATCAACCCCAAGACCACACTCAGAGGCACCCTCCTCTACCGACCACCAGGACCCCGCGCAAAATTCAGTGATGACATCACGGACTTCATCACTCCACACGCACTCCCCTCCAAAGACTACATCCTTCTGGGAGATCTCAACTTTCACCTTGAAAAGATCAACAACCGCAACACCACCACCCTCCTGGACAACCTCGCCAACCTCGGACTCAAACAACTGGTCACTTCCCCCACCCACATCGCAGGTCACACACTCGACCCCATCTTCACCTCCAGCAATCATGTCTCCTTCAGCCATACTACGGATCTCCTCTGGACTGACCACAGCTGTGTTCACTTCACCTACAACAAGCCAAAACCCATCAACCACCTCCAACCAACTCTGCAAAGAAACTGGAACAAAATCACCATCGACCAGATCTCCTCATTGCTCCTTCTAAACACCCCAGCCCACTCTTCTAACCCAGACCAAGCCGCCGCCAACTTCACCCTATGGTTATCCAACACCGCCGACACCTTAGCACCACTGAAAAAACGTCAAAACAAACCTGGCAGCAAGAAGGCCTCATGGTTCAACAGTGATCTTAAGAAGTCCAAGAAACTCTGCCGCTCCCTTGAAAAGGCCTGGAAAAAAGACCCAACCACTAGCACCAAGGACGCCTTCAAAAACGCCACCCGCACACACTACCAACTAATCCGAAAGGCCAAGAAAACAGCATTCAAGGATCGACTTGACAACAACGCCCACAACAGCAACGAACTTTTCAACATCGTCAAGGAATTTACCAATCCCTCGGCCAACTCCAACGACATCACCCCCTCTCAAGCCCTCTGCGACTCCCTAGCCTCATTCTTCCACAACAAAATTGCAGACATCCACAACAGCTTCGACAACCGACCCGAAGACCAACCCACCCAACCATCTGCTGGACCTTCACCCCCCTCGAACATCCTTAATGACTGGAACCGAATCTCCACCGAGGACACCATCCGCCTGATGAACTCCATCCACTCAGGATCCCCAACTGACCCATGCCCTCACCACATCTTCAACAAAGCAGACTCCATCATAGCACCGCACCTCCGAGATGTCATCAACTGCTCCTTCAACTCCGCCACCTTCCCGGAAAGCTGGAAACTCGCCGAACTCACCGCCCTTCTGAAAAAACCCACAGCGGACCCCACCGAACTCAAAAATTATCGCCCCATCTCGCTCCTTCCATTCCCGGCCAAAGTAATCGAAAAAGCTGTCAACAACCAGCTCGCCGCTTTCCTCGAAGCCAACAAATCCCTCGACTCCTCACAATCTGGCTTCCGAGCAAAACACAGCACTGAGACCGCCCTCATCGCAGCAACAGACGACATTCGAACTCTACTGGACAATGGAGACACAGTCGCCCTCATACTCCTCGACCTCTCTGCAGCCTTCGACACAGTCTGCCACAGCACCCTTTACAACGCCTCAGAAACATCGGAATCCAAGGAAAAGCACTGGAATGGATCACCTCGTTCCTCACCGGAAGGACCCAGAGAGTCCGCCTTCCACCATTCAAGTCCGAGGCCACTGAAGTCATCTGTGGCGTACCACAAGGATCCTCACTCAGTCCTACCCTCTTCAACGTATACATGAGGCCCCTCGCGACCATCGCACGCCAACACAACCTCAACATCATCTCCTACGCGGATGACACTCAACTGATCCTATCACTCACCAATGACCCTAGCACCGCCAAAACTAACCTACACGAAGGAATGAAAGAAGTAGCCGAATGGATGAAACACAGCCGTTTGAAACTGAACTCAGATAAAACAGAAGTCCTCATCTTAGGTACATCCCCCTCTGCATGGGACGACTCTTGGTGGCCGGAAGCCCTTGGAAAGGCACCCATCCCGACAGACCACACACGGAACCTAGGCGTTATCCTGGACTCTTCACTCTCAATGAACAGACAAGTCAGCGCCGTATCCTCATCCTGCTTCAACATTCTCCGCATGCTCAAAAAAACATTTCGCTGGATCCCCACCGAAACCAGAAAAACAGTCACCCATGCCCTGGTCACGAGCCGACTGGACTACGGAAACACCCTCTACGCAGGTACTACCGCTAAACTCCAGAAGAAACTCCAACGAATCCAAAACGCCTCAGCCAGGATCATTTTAGACATCCCGCGCAACGAACACATCTCTGGCCACTTGAAAGACCTCCACTGGCTACCCGTCAATAAGAGGATCACTTTCCGACTGCTAACCCACGCACACAAATCACTCTACGACATCGGACCAGAATGCCTCAACTCACGACTGTCCTTCTACACCCCCTCCCGCCAACTACGTTCTTCCAGCCAAGCCCTCGCCACTGTACCTCGCATCAACAAGTCCACCATGGGAGGCAGATCCTTCTCATACCTGGCTGCTAAGACATGGAACTCTCTCCCCACCTACCTTCGCCTTACCCAGAACCACCTAGCATTCAGAAAGCAACTTAAAACGTGGATATTTGACAAGTAATCCCTCCTCCCCTCCCTAAGCGCCTTGAGACCCTCTGGGTATGTAGTGCGCTATATAAATTCCTTGACTTGACTTGACTTGACTGTGAGTTTTACAGTAAATGAAAGAGAAGCATAATCTGAAGCCTCCGGTCCTGTAATAGAATCTGTGTGTTTGTCAATATCTTCCTCAAGTTTCTCTATCTCATCCATTATTATGGCACGATCAATTGCTGCATATTTTATTAAAATATGGACCATGTTCATTGATGCTGTCAAATTGCTTTCGCCCCATTCCTTAAGCATGGCAGGATTAGGTTTATCAAAACTCGGGGCCACTCTGCCTACTTCTGCATATTTGCCCAGAGACCGATGCTCCCACCATTTTGTTATTTTGGATTTTTTCTTTTTCTCCAATTCCCTTATTAGTGACTTGATATCAACTTCTCCCTCATTGCAGTTTCTGGGTGGTTTATTGGTGTTTTTTACCGCCGTAGGCACATTTGTAAATAACTCGTCCGCAGCCTCCTCCCGCTTCCGGACAGTTTCCACCGACATGCTGCAACTTGGATTAATGTGATTATTGGCAGTTACAGCAGATGAAGGCAACGTGCTCAAATCAGTAGCTCCCCACCTATGCGCGTGCTTATGTCCACTCACCAAACGCATGGGATAGCGATCCCCGATGATCCTCCGACCGACTCTGCGTTCACTTTCCCGGTTACAATCCTCTTTTGACTCTCAGCAGCAATAGGGGGCGAGGGAGTCCGTCACCCGGAAGCAAACCAACTTCCGCAAATGAATCCAAAGCAACACTCCAAACTACTTCCAGCACACACGCCGGCGAAGAAGGAGAATGGACCACTCCAATAAGGCAAGTTCTTATTAATTTTACCAAGTTTCCAGCAGTGACGCGTTTCTGGCTAAGCAGCCCTTGATCACACATCGGTTACAGCGAAAATGTACCTTTTTAAATGTTTTCTTGGTGCACACCTACAAACACCACGTGATTAGGTCACATGACCATGAAAATAAAAGAAATATTTGGGTTGCGATATACATTGATTATTTGCATTGTAAAACAAGGCCACATTATCACTGTTTAAATACAAGGCATGAATAAAATTCAATTATTTACAAATGCATAAATAAGTATTCTATAAAATAGAATAGAAAAACCTATAACTGTATAAATACAGAATTTTGAACCATTATTAATTTCTGGGAGATTCTTGATCCAACTGGATTTTTTATGCTATGTAAATATACATATAATATGTATATATATATATATATATATATATATATATATATATATATATATATATATATATATATATATATATATATATATATATATATATATATATATATATATATATATATATATACACACACACACATATACGCATATATATGTATATATGCATATACACATACATGTACCTATATTTATATATACATTTACACATACATACATTTTTAGGGCTCGGGCCTCCGCGTCACCACGAAGTGGTGGGCGGAGTTTCCGAGCTCTTTTGTATTTAGAAAAAAAAAATGCGGAAAGGGCTCCGGCTGGCACATTCCTTATATTTTTATGGCATCTGCCTAGTGATTCGTCTTCGCTGTGGTGTGTATTTAGTAGCGTTGACGTGATAGGCTGTAAGTAATTTACGCGTGCCCGATGTGGCATATTCTGTGCGCGAACGAGCACGGCAGAGTGATTAATCTTAATTAGGAGCTGTCAGAGTGCCCATGTAATGCAATCCAGATAGTTAAGAGAGGTGTCCTGCTTGAACTTTTCACACATCACGAGCGCTGACTCCTTCTCAGTTCTTATCTCTCGCTGTGTGATTCACTGCCGTGTGAAGTGGAGGGGGCAGCCGGGCAGAGCGTGTGCCTAAGGCTCGGAGATTTCTGGACTCGATGTCTGGCGCGGGGATGCTTATCTATGCCCCTGCGGAATGTGCTCGAAGCAGGAAACAATCACCATCAACGCATCAGCCTCCCACCTCAATAACACACACAAAAAATTCTAGAAATTGTATAGCCAGTAACTAACTTTTTAGGACTGCCATTACCCAAGACCTACTGATTTGAACAAACATTTTATGTTTAATACACTTACTAACAGGAGTTTTTAAAGAGCCCTCTTCATGCATTATCCCGTTATTGTGTCATTCACGTTTCTTCCCGCCCACTACATATGACTTTGCAGAAATTGACCCACTAAAGCCGATGATAATGGATATCTACAGGCTAGCGATGACAGCGCATATCTACAGGATAGCAATGACAGTGCATATCTACAGGCTAGTGAAGCCAATGCATATCTACAGGCTAGTGAAGCCATAGCAATGACAGTGCATATCTACAGGCTAGCGATGACAGTGCATATCTACAGGCTAGCGATGATGGTGCATATCTACAGGCTAGTGAAGCCAATGCATATCTACAGGCTAGTGAAGCCAATGCATATCTACAGGCTAGCGATGACAGTGCATATCTACAGGCTAGCGATGACAGTGCATATCTACAGGCTAGCGATGATAATGCATATCTACAGGCTAGCGACAACAGCGCATATCTACAGGATAGCAATGACAGCGCATATCTACAGGCTAGCGATGACAGAGCATATCTACAGGCTAGCGATGACAGAGCATATCTACAGGCTAGTGAAGCCAATGCATATCTACAGGCTAGCGATGACAGTGCATATCTACAGGCTAGTGATGACAGAGAATATCTACAGGCTAGCGATGACAGTGCATATCTACAGGCTAGCGATGACAGTGCATATCTACAGGCTTGCGATGACAATGCATATCTACAGGCTAGCGATGGCAGTGCATATCTACAGGCTAGTGAAGCCAATGCATATCTACAAGCTTGCGATGACAGTGCGTATCTACAGGCTAGCGATGACAGAGCATATCTACAGGCTAGCGATGACAGTGCATATCTACAGGCTAGAGATGATAATGCATATCTACAGGCTAGCGATGACAGCGCATATCTACAGGATAGCAATGACAGCGCATATCTACAGGCTAGCGATGACAGAGCATATCTACAGGCTAGCGATGACTGAGCATTTCTACAGACAGGCTAGCGATGACAGTGCATATCTACAGGCTAGTGAAGCCAATGCATATCTACAGGCTAGCGATGACAGTGCATATATACAGGCTAGCGATGACAGAGCATATCTACAGGCTAGCGATGACAAAGCATATCTACAGGCTAGCGATGACAGTGCATATCTACAGGCTAGCGATGACAGAGCATACCTACAGGCTAGCGGTGACAGTGCATATCTACAGGCTTGTGAAGCCAATGCATATCTACAGGCTAGCGATGACAGTGCATATCTACAGGCTAGTGAAGCCAATGCATATCTACAGGCTAGCGATGACAGTGCATATCTACAGGCTAGCAATGACAGAGCATATATACAGGCTAGCGATGACTGTGCATATCTACAGGCTAGCGATGACAGTGCATATCTACAGGCTAGCGATGATAATGCATATCTACAGGCTAGCGATGACAGCGCATATCTACAGGATAGCAATGACAGCGCATATCTACAGGCTAGCGATGACAGAGCATATCTACAGGCTAGCGATGACAGTGCATATCTACAGGCTAGTGAAGCCAATGCATATCTACAGGCTAGCGATGACAGTGCATATCTACAGGCTAGCGATGACAGAGCATATCTACAGGCTAGCGATGACAGTGCATATCTACAGGCTAGTGAAGCCAATGCATATCTACAGGCTAGTGAAGCCAATGCATATCTACAGGCTAGCAATGACAGTACATATCTACAGGCTAGCGATGACAGTGCATATCTACAGGCTAGCGATGACGGTGCATATCTCCAGGCTAGTGAAACCAATGCATATCTACAGGCTAGTGAAGCCAATGCATATCTACAGGCTAGCGATGACAGTGCATATCTACAGGCTAGGGATGACAGTGCATATCTACAGGCTAGCAAAGATAATGCATATCTACAGGCTAGCGACGACAGCGCATATCTACAGGATAGCAATGACAGCGCATATCTACAGGCTAGCGATGACAGAGCATATCTACAGGCTAGCGATGACAGTGCATATCTACAGGCTAGTGAAGCCAATGCATATCTACAGGCTTGCGATGACAGTGCATATCTACAGGCTAGCGATGACAGAGCATATCTACAGGCTAGCGATGACAGTGCATATCTACAGGCTAGCGATGACAGTGCATATCTACAGGCTAGCGATGATAATGCATATCTACAGGCTAGCGATGACAGCGCATATCTACAGGATAGCAATGACAGCGCATATCTACAGGCTAGCGATGACAGAGCATATCTACTGGCTAGCGATGACAGTGCATATCTACAGGCTAGTGAAGCCAATGCATATCTACTGGCTAGCGATGATAGTGCATATCTACAGGCTAGTGAAGCAAATGCATATCTACAGGCTTGTGATGACAGTGCATATCTACAGGCTAGCGATGACAGAGCATATCTACAGGCTAGCGATGACAGTGCATATCTACAGGCTTGTGAAGCCAATGCATATCTACAGGCTAGCGATGACAGAGCATATCTACAGGCTAGCGATGACAGCGCATATCTACAGGCTAGCAATGACAGTGCATATCTACAGGCTAGCGATGACAGTGCATATCTACAGGCTAGCGATGATAATGCATATCTACAGGCTAGCGATGACAGCGCATATCTACAGGATAGCAATGACAGCGCATATCTACAGGCTAGTGAAGCCAATGCATATCTACAGGCTAGCGATGACAGTGCATATCTACAGGCTAGTGAAGCCAATGCATATCTACAGGCTTGCGATGACAGTGCATATCTACAGGCTAGCGATGACAGTGCATATCTACAGGCTAGCGATGACAGTGCATGTCTACAAGCTAGCGATGACAATGCATATCTACAGGCTAGCGATGACAGCACATATCTACAGGATAGCAATGACAGCGCATATCTACAGGCTAGCGATGACAGAGCATATCTACAGGCTAGCGATGACAGTGCATATCTACAGGCTAGTGAAGCCAATGCATATCTACAGGCTAGCGATGACAGTGCATATCTACAGGCTAGCGATAACAGAGCATATCTACAGGCTAGCGATGACCGTGCATATCTACAGGCTAGTGAAGCCACTGCATATCTACAGGCAAGTGAAGCCATAGCAATGACAGTGCATATCTACAGGCTAGCGATGACAGTGCATATCTACAGGCTAGCGATGACGGTGCATATCTACAGGCTAGTGAAGCCAATGCATATCTACAGGCTAGTGAAGCCAATGCATATCTACAGGCTAGCGATGACAGTGCATATCTACAGGCTAGTGAAACCAATGCATATCTACAGGCTAGTGAAGCCAATGCATATCTACAGGCTAGCGATGACAGTGCATATCTACAGGCTAGCGATGACAGTGCATATCTACAGGCTAGCGATGATAATGCATATCTACAGGCTAGCGACAACAGTGCATATCTACAGGATAGCAATGACAGCGCATATCTACAGGCTAGCGATGACAGAGCATATCTACAGGCTAGCGATGACAGTGCATATCTACAGGCTAGTGAAGCCAATGCACATCTACAGGCTAGCGATGACAGAGCATATCTACAGGCTAGCGATGACAGTGCATATCTACAGGCTAGCGATGACAGTGCATATCTACAGGCTAGCGATGATAATGCATATCTACAGGTTAGCGACAACAGCGCATATCTACAGGATAGCAATGACAGAGCATATCTACAGGCTAGCGATGACAGAGCATATCTACAGGCTAGTGATGACAGTGCATATCTACAGGCTAGTGAAGCCAATGCATATCTACAGGCTAGCGATGACAGTGCATATCTACAGACTAGTAAAGCCAATACATATCTACAGGCTTGCGATGACAGTGCATATCTACAGGCTAGTGATGACAGAGCATATCTACAGGCTAGCGATGACAGCGCATATCTACAGGCTAGCAATGACAGTGCATATCTACAGGCTAGCGATGACAGTGCATATCTACAGGCTAGAGATAATAATGCATATCTACAGGCTAGCGATGACAGCGCATATCTACAGGATAGCAATGACAGCGGATATCTACAGGCTAGTGAAGCCAATGCATATCTACAGGCTAGCGATGACAGTGCATATCTACAGGCTAGTGAAGCCAATGCATATCTACAGGCTTGTGATGACAGTGCATATCTACAGGCTAGCGATGACAGAGCATATCTACAGGCTAGTGATGACAGTGCATATCTACAGGCTAGCGATGACAGTGCATATCTACAGGCTAGCGATGATAATGCATATCTACAGGCTAGCGATGACAGCGCATATCTACAGGATAGCAATGACAGCGCATATCTACAGGCTAGTGAAGCCAATGCATATCTACAGGCTAGCGATGACAGTGCATATCTACAGGCTAGTGAAGCCAATGCATATCTACAGGCTTGCGATGACAGTGCATATCTACAGGCTAGCGATGACAGTGCATATCTACAGGCTAGCGATGACAGTGCATATCTACAAGCTAGCGATGACAATGCATATCTACAGGCTAGCGATGACAGCACATATCTACAGGATAGCAATGACAGCGCATATCTACAGGCTAGCGATGACAGAGCATATCTACAGGCTAGCGATGACAGTGCATATCTACAGGCTAGTGAAGCCAATGCATATCTACAGGCTAGCGATGACAGTGCATATCTACAGGCTAGCGATGACAGAGCATATCTACAGGCTAGCGATGACCGTGCATATCTACAGGCTAGTGAAGCCACTGCATATCTACAGGCGAGTGAAGCCATAGCAATGACAGTGCATATCTACAGGCTAGCGATGACAGTGCATATCTACAGGCTAGCGATGACGGTGCATATCTACAGGCTAGTGAAGCCAATGCATATCTACAGGCTAGTGAAGCCAATGCATATCTACAGGCTAGCGATGACAGTGCATATCTACAGGCTAGTGAAACCAATGCATATCTACAGGCTAGTGAAGCCAATGCATATCTACAGGCTAGCGATGACAGTGCATATCTACAGGCTAGCGATGACAGTGCATATCTACAGGCTAGCGATGATAATGCATATCTACAGGCTAGCGACAACAGTGCATATCTACAGGATAGCAATGACAGCGCATATCTACAGGCTAGCGATGACAGAGCATTTCTACAGGCTAGCGATGACAGTGCATATCTACAGGCTAGTGAAGCCAATGCACATCTACAGGCTAGCGATGACAGAGCATATCTACAGGCTAGCGATGACAGTGCATATCTACAGGCTAGCGATGACAGTGCATATCTACAGGCTAGCGATGATAATGCATATCTACAGGTTAGCGACAACAGCGCATATCTACAGGATAGCAATGACAGAGCATATCTACAGGCTAGCGATGACAGAGCATATCTACAGGCTAGTGATGACAGTGCATATCTACAGGCTAGTGAAGCCAATGCATATCTACAGGCTAGCGATGACAGTGCATATCTACAGACTAGTAAAGCCAATACATATCTACAGGCTTGCGATGACAGTGCATATCTACAGGCTAGTGATGACAGAGCATATCTACAGGCTAGCGATGACAGCGCATATCTACAGGCTAGCAATGACAGTGCATATCTACAGGCTAGCGATGACAGTGCATATCTACAGGCTAGAGATAATAATGCATATCTACAGGCTAGCGATGACAGCGCATATCAACAGGATAGCAATGACAGCGGATATCTACAGGCTAGTGAAGCCAATGCATATCTACAGGCTAGCGATGACAGTGCATATCTACAGGCTAGTGAAGCCAATGCATATCTACAGGCTTGTGATGACAGTGCATATCTACAGGCTAGCGATGACAGAGCATATCTACAGGCTAGCGATGACAGTGCATATCTACAGGCTAGCGATGACAGTGCATATCTACAGGCTAGCGATGATAATGCATATCTACAGGCTAGCGACGACAGCGCATATCTACAGGCTAGCTGCCCTGATCCTGCCCTGGCTCTTCTCAACTCTTCGCTGACATCAGGGGTTGTTCCTGAGGCTTTTAAGCAGGCTATTGTGTTACCTATCCTGAAGAAGCCTAGTGCAGACCCTCTTGTGATGAGTAACTACCGACCTATCTCTCTCCTCCCCTTTTTGGGAAAGATCTTGGAGACATATGTAACCAAGTGCCTCAGCTCCTTTATGGAAACTTCCTCCTTCTTGGACCCTCATCAGGCTGGCTTTCGCCCACTACATTCTACAGAGATGGTGATTGCTGCAGTGATGGACACTCTTAGAACTGGCGCCGACAATAACATCCCCCAGGCTCTTGTCTTGTTAGATCTGTCGGCGGCTTTTGACACGGTCGATCATACCATCTTGATCGACCGTGTCAACAACGCCGGCATCCGTGGGACCGCCCTTGAGTGGGTTCGCTCTTTCTTACACGGCCGCTCCCAGGCTGTTCACCTCTCTACTTTCTCCGCCCCTTTCTCTCCCCTCACCTGTGGTGTCCCCCAAGGTTCAGCCCTCTCCCCGCTTCTTTTTAATTTATATATGCAACCACTTCTGGCGTCCCTTCGTCACTCCCCCGCCACCATTTACAATTATGCAGATGATCTGCAATTGATCTTTCCCCTGGACACTTCCCCTACCTCCGGTCTTAACATCCAAACCACAATGTTACATATTTCTGATTGGATGGCTCATAGCCAACTTAAGTTGAATCCGTCCAAAACGGAACTCGTTCTGGTGGGCGGCTCCACTAACCCCTGGAATGACAACTTTTGGCCATCTTCCCTTGGCGTCCCCCCTCGTCCAGTCAGTACCGTGAAAAGTCTCGGAGTGATAATCTCGGAGGATCTATCTATGAAATCTCAGATCTCGGCAGTCACATCATCCTGCTTCTTCCAGCTGCGCAGGATCCGCAAGATCTGCAGATTCTTAACCAGAGAGGCACTCATCCTTACCATCTTGGCCCTGGTTATTTCCAGGGTGGACTTTTCTAACATCTTGTATGCGGGTATCCCCGCCTACCAGCTTCAAAAACTTCAGCTAATCCAGAACCAGGCGGCCCGCCTGGTGTTTCGTCAACCTAAACACCAGCATGTCTCCCCACTCCTGAAGAACCTTCACTGGCTCCCTGTGGCCAAACGGTGCTCCTTCAAACTTGGCTGCACCGTATTCAAGTCCCTTCACAATCACGCCCCCGAGTTCATTTCCTCTAAACTCAGGCGATACCTCCCATCCCGTAACCTTCGATCCTCTGCCGACAATCTTCTTTGTATTCCACCGATTCGCCGAAAAAAACACGGCGGCCTCCGGTTCTCTTTTCTTGGCCCCACTTTTTGGAATTCCCTTCCTGCGCCCTTTCGTCACTGCCCTACTTATGATTTGTTTCGTAAAACCCTGAAAACTCACCTTTTTAAGCTGGCCTTTGAGTAATGCTCCCTGCCTCAGTTTGTTATGTCTGTTTTGAGCGCCAAGAAACCGTCTCGGTGTACGTGCGCGGTATAAATTGTTTTACATAACATAACATAACATAGCAATGACAGCGCATATCTACAGGCTAGCAATGACAGAGCATATCTACAGGCTAGCGATGACAGTGCATATCTACAGGCTAGTGAAGCCAATGCATATCTACAGGCTAGCGATGACAGTGCATATCTACAGGTTAGCGATGACAGAGCATATCTACAGGCTAGCGATGACAGTGCATATCTACAGGATAGCAATGACAGCGCATATCTACAGGCTAGTGAAGCCAATGCATATCTACAGGCTAGCGATGACAGTGTATATCTACAGGCTAGTGAAGCCAATGCATATCTACAGGCTTGCGATGACAGTGCATATCTACAGGCTAGCGATGACAGAGCATATCTACAGGCTAGCGATGACAGTGCATATCTACAGGCTAGCGATGACAGTGCATATCTACAGGCTAGCGATAATAATGCATATCTACAGGCTAGCGATGACAGCGCATATCTACAGGATAGCAATGACAGCGCATATCTACAGGCTAGCGATGACAGAGCATATCTACAGGCTAGCGATGACAGTGCATATCTACAGGCTAGTGAAGCCAATGCATATCTACAGGCTAGCGATGACAGTGCATATCTACAGGCTAGCGATGACAGAGCATATCTACAGGCTAGCGATGACAGTGCATATCTACAGGCTAGTGAAGCCAATGCATATCTACAGGCTAGTGAAGCCATAGCAATGACAGTGCATATCTACAGGCTAGCGATGACAGTGCATATCTACAGGCTAGCGATGACGGTGCATATCTACAGGCTAGTGAAGCCAATGCATATCTACAGGCTAGTGAAGCCAATGCATATCTACAGGCTAGCGATGACATTGCATATCTACAGGCTAGCGATGACAGTGCATATCTACAGGCTAGCGATGATAATGCATATCTACATGCTAGCGACGACAGCGCATATCTACAGGATAGCAATGACAGCGCATATCTACAGGCTAGCGATGACAGAGCATATCTACAGGCTAGCGATGACAGTGCATATCTACAGGCTAGTGAAGCCAATGCATATCTACAGGCTTGCGATGACAGTGCATATCTATAAGCTAGCGATGACAGTGCATATCTACAGGCTAGCGATGACAGAGCATATCTACAGGCTAGCGATGACAGTGCATATCTACAGGCTAGTGATGACAGTGCATATCTACAGGCTAGCGATGATAATGCATATCTACAGGTTAGCAATGACAGCACATATCTACAGGATAGCAATGACAGCGCATATCTACAGGCTAGCGATGACAGAGCATATCTACAGGCTCGCGATGACAGTGCATATCTACAGGCTAGTGAAGCCAATGCATATCTACAGGCTAGCGATGACAGTGCATATCTACAGGCTAGTGAAGCCAATGCATATCTACAGGCTTGCGATGACAGTGCATATCTACAGGCTAGCGATGACAGAGCATATCTACAGGCTAGCGATGACAGTGCATATCTACAGGCTAGCGATGATAATGCATATCTACAGGCTAGCGACGACAGCGCATATCTACAGGCTATCAATGACAGCGCATATCTACAGGCTAGCGATGACAGAGCATATCTACAGGCTAGCGATGACAGTGCATATCTACAGGCTAGTGAAGCCAATGCATATCTACAGGCTAGCGATGACAGTGCATATCTACAGGTTAGCGATGACAGAGCATATCTACAGGCTAGCGATGACAGTGCATATCTACAGGATAGCAATGACAGCGCATATCTACAGGCTAGTGAAGCCAATGCATATCTACAGGCTAGCGATGACAGTGTATATCTACAGGGTAGTGAAGCCAATGCATATCTACAGGCTTGCGATGACAGTGCATATCTACAGGCTAGCGATGACAGAGCATATCTACAGGCTAGCGATGACAGTGCATATCTACAGGCTAGCGATGACAGTGCATATCTACAGGCTAGCGATAATAATGCATATCTACAGGCTAGCGATGACAGCGCATATCTACAGGATAGCAATGACAGCGCATATCTACAGGCTAGCGATGACAGAGCATATCTACAGGCTAGCGATGACAGTGCATATCTACAGGCTAGTGAAGCCAATGCATATCTACAGGCTAGCGATGACAGTGCATATCTACAGGCTAGCGATGACAGAGCATATCTACAGGCTAGCGATGACAGTGCATATCTACAGGCTAGTGAAGCCAATGCATATCTACAGGCTAGTGAAGCCATAGCAATGACAGTGCATATCTACAGGCTAGCGATGACAGTGCATATCTACAGGCTAGCGATGACGGTGCATATCTACAGGCTAGTGAAGCCAATGCATATCTACAGGCTAGTGAAGCCAATGCATATCTACAGGCTAGCGATGACATTGCATATCTACAGGCTAGCGATGACAGTGCATATCTACAGGCTAGCGATGATAATGCATATCTACAGGCTAGCGACGACAGCGCATATCTACAGGATAGCAATGACAGCGCATATCTACAGGCTAGAGATGACAGAGCATATCTACAGGCTAGCGATGACAGTGCATATCTACAGGCTAGTGAAGCCAATGCATATCTACAGGCTTGCGATGACAGTGCATATCTATAAGCTAGCGATGACAGTGCATATCTACAGGCTAGCGATGACAGAGCATATCTACAGGCTAGCGATGACAGTGCATATCTACAGGCTAGTGATGACAGTGCATATCTACAGGCTAGCGATGATAATGCATATCTACAGGTTAGCAATGACAGCGCATATCTACAGGATAGCAATGACAGCGCATATCTACAGGCTAGCGATGACAGAGCATATCTACAGGCTAGCGATGACAGTGCATATCTACAGGCTAGTGAAGCCAATGCATATCTACAGGCTAGCGATGACAGTGCATATCTACAGGCTAGTGAAGCCAATGCATATCTACAGGCTTGCGATGACAGTGCATATCTACAGGCTAGCGATGACAGAGCATATCTACAGGATAGCAATGACAGCGCATATCTACAGGCTAGCAATGACAGTGCATATCTACAGGCTAGCGATGATAATGCATATCTACAGGCTAGCGATGACAGCGCATATCTACAGGATAGCAATGACAGCGCATATCTACAGGCTAGTGAAGCCAATGCATATCTACAGGCTAGCGATGACAGTGCATATCTACAGGCTAGTGAAGCCAATGCATATCTACAGGCTTGTGATGACAGTGCATATCTACAGGCTAGCGATGACAGAGCATATCTACAGGCTAGCGATGACAGTGCATATCTACAGGCTAGTGATGATAATGCATATCTACAGGCTAGCGACGACAGCGCATATCTACAGGCTAGTGAAGCCAATGCATATCTACAGGCTTGCGATGACAGTGCATATCTACAGGCTAGCGATGACAGAGCATATCTACAGGCTAGCGATGACAGTGCATATCTACAGGCTAGCGATGACAGTGCATATCTACAGGCTAGCGATAATAATGCATATCTACAGGCTAGCGATGACAGCGCATATCTACAGGATAGCAATGACAGCGCATATCTACAGGCTAGCGATGACAGAGCATATCTACAGGCTAGCGATGACAGTGCATATCTACAGGCTAGTGAAGCCAATGCATATCTACAGGCTAGCGATGACAGTGCATATCTACAGGCTAGCGATGACAGAGCATATCTACAGGCTAGCGATGACAGTGCATATCTACAGGCTAGTGAAGCCAATGCATATCTACAGGCTAGTGAAGCCATAGCAATGACAGTGCATATCTACAGGCTAGCGATGACAGTGCATATCTACAGGCTAGCGATGACGGTGCATATCTACAGGCTAGTGAAGCCAATGCATATCTACAGGCTAGTGAAGCCAATGCATATCTACAGGCTAGCGATGACATTGCATATCTACAGGCTAGCGATGACAGTGCATATCTACAGGCTAGCGATGATAATGCATATCTACATGCTAGCGACGACAGCGCATATCTACAGGATAGCAATGACAGCGCATATCTACAGGCTAGCGATGACAGAGCATATCTACAGGCTAGCGATGACAGTGCATATCTACAGGCTAGTGAAGCCAATGCATATCTACAGGCTTGCGATGACAGTGCATATCTATAAGCTAGCGATGACAGTGCATATCTACAGGCTAGCGATGACAGAGCATATCTACAGGCTAGCGATGACAGTGCATATCTACAGGCTAGTGATGACAGTGCATATCTACAGGCTAGCGATGATAATGCATATCTACAGGTTAGCAATGACAGCACATATCTACAGGATAGCAATGACAGCGCATATCTACAGGCTAGCGATGACAGAGCATATCTACAGGCTCGCGATGACAGTGCATATCTACAGGCTAGTGAAGCCAATGCATATCTACAGGCTAGCGATGACAGTGCATATCTACAGGCTAGTGAAGCCAATGCATATCTACAGGCTTGCGATGACAGTGCATATCTACAGGCTAGCGATGACAGAGCATATCTACAGGCTAGCGATGACAGTGCATATCTACAGGCTAGCGATGATAATGCATATCTACAGGCTAGCGACGACAGCGCATATCTACAGGCTATCAATGACAGCGCATATCTACAGGCTAGCGATGACAGAGCATATCTACAGGCTAGCGATGACAGTGCATATCTACAGGCTAGTGAAGCCAATGCATATCTACAGGCTAGCGATGACAGTGCATATCTACAGGTTAGCGATGACAGAGCATATCTACAGGCTAGCGATGACAGTGCATATCTACAGGATAGCAATGACAGCGCATATCTACAGGCTAGTGAAGCCAATGCATATCTACAGGCTAGCGATGACAGTGTATATCTACAGGGTAGTGAAGCCAATGCATATCTACAGGCTTGCGATGACAGTGCATATCTACAGGCTAGCGATGACAGAGCATATCTACAGGCTAGCGATGACAGTGCATATCTACAGGCTAGCGATGACAGTGCATATCTACAGGCTAGCGATAATAATGCATATCTACAGGCTAGCGATGACAGCGCATATCTACAGGATAGCAATGACAGCGCATATCTACAGGCTAGCGATGACAGAGCATATCTACAGGCTAGCGATGACAGTGCATATCTACAGGCTAGTGAAGCCAATGCATATCTACAGGCTAGCGATGACAGTGCATATCTACAGGCTAGCGATGACAGAGCATATCTACAGGCTAGCGATGACAGTGCATATCTACAGGCTAGTGAAGCCAATGCATATCTACAGGCTAGTGAAGCCATAGCAATGACAGTGCATATCTACAGGCTAGCGATGACAGTGCATATCTACAGGCTAGCGATGACGGTGCATATCTACAGGCTAGTGAAGCCAATGCATATCTACAGGCTAGTGAAGCCAATGCATATCTACAGGCTAGCGATGACATTGCATATCTACAGGCTAGCGATGACAGTGCATATCTACAGGCTAGCGATGATAATGCATATCTACAGGCTAGCGACGACAGCGCATATCTACAGGATAGCAATGACAGCGCATATCTACAGGCTAGAGATGACAGAGCATATCTACAGGCTAGCGATGACAGTGCATATCTACAGGCTAGTGAAGCCAATGCATATCTACAGGCTTGCGATGACAGTGCATATCTATAAGCTAGCGATGACAGTGCATATCTACAGGCTAGCGATGACAGAGCATATCTACAGGCTAGCGATGACAGTGCATATCTACAGGCTAGTGATGACAGTGCATATCTACAGGCTAGCGATGATAATGCATATCTACAGGTTAGCAATGACAGCGCATATCTACAGGATAGCAATGACAGCGCATATCTACAGGCTAGCGATGACAGAGCATATCTACAGGCTAGCGATGACAGTGCATATCTACAGGCTAGTGAAGCCAATGCATATCTACAGGCTAGCGATGACAGTGCATATCTACAGGCTAGTGAAGCCAATGCATATCTACAGGCTTGCGATGACAGTGCATATCTACAGGCTAGCGATGACAGAGCATATCTACAGGATAGCAATGACAGCGCATATCTACAGGCTAGCAATGACAGTGCATATCTACAGGCTAGCGATGATAATGCATATCTACAGGCTAGCGATGACAGCGCATATCTACAGGATAGCAATGACAGCGCATATCTACAGGCTAGTGAAGCCAATGCATATCTACAGGCTAGCGATGACAGTGCATATCTACAGGCTAGTGAAGCCAATGCATATCTACAGGCTTGTGATGACAGTGCATATCTACAGGCTAGCGATGACAGAGCATATCTACAGGCTAGCGATGACAGTGCATATCTACAGGCTAGTGATGATAATGCATATCTACAGGCTAGCGACGACAGCGCATATCTACAGGCTAGCAATGACAGCGCATATCTACAGGCTAGCGATGACAGAGCATATCTACAGGCTAGCGATGACAGTGCATATCTACAGGCTAGTGAAGTTAATGCATATCTACAGGCTAGCGATGACAGTGCATATCTACAGGTTAGCGATGACAGAGCATATTTACAGGCTAGCGATGACAGTGCATATCTACAGGATAGCAATGACAGCGCATATCTACAGGCTAGTGAAGCCAATGCATATCTACAGGCTAGCGATGACAGTGCATATCTACAGGCTAGTGAAGCCAATGCATATCTACAGGCTAGCGATGACAGTGCATATCTACAGGCTAGCGATGATAATGCATATCTACAGGCTAGCGATGACAGCGCATATCTACAGGATAGCAATAACAGCGCATATCTACAGGCTAGCGATGACAGAGCATATCTACAGGCTAGCAATGACAGTGCATATCTACAGGCAAGTGAAGCCAATGCATATCTACAGGCTAGGGATGACAGTGCATATCTACAGGTTAGCGATGACAGAGCATATCTACAGGCTAGCGATGACAGTGCATATCTACAGGAGTCGTGTTTGTCAGTCTTTCCAAGCCGACATAGGGGTAAGCATAAGTGCCCTGTTTGTCTTTGGCACCCTGTCCGCGTCCTCCTTTCCCCTGATCCTGTTAAGGAGAGTGGCTTCAAACATCACTGCCTACTCCTTAATACGAGGTCGTTGCATCGTCACACTCAAGAGATCTTTGATCTCTTATCAACAACTAGTCCCACCTGTTTGATGCTCACGGAGACTTGGACTAATGATTCCTCCCATCCGGACATTGTGGCTGCCATTCCCACTGATTATACCATCTATCGGCAGGATAGGGACAAGGGCAGAGGAGGAGGAGTTGCCTTAGTTGTTAAGAACACCTTCCCTTGCACGGTCATGCATACTCACACCATCGAAGGGGCTGACTCTTTAGCTTTTACCATTTCTTTTTCGCCGCAACAAGCACTGAAGGGCCTGATTGTCTACAGAGCTCCTGGCCCTGTGGGCTCTTTTCTCGACGATCTTCAACAGGTCATGTCGGTCCTTGTCCTGAGATCGGAGCAATGCATACTTGTGGGAGATTTTAACTTCCATATGGACGACCACAATGACCAAAATGCCATCAAACTGTTGGATACTGCATCCACCCTTGGTCTTTCCCCTTATCTTTTTGGCCCGACCCACGATAAAGGCCATACACTTGATCAGGTTTTTTCCACCATACCTGTCATGAATGTAACACTTTCGCCAATCGTCTGGTCTGACCATTTCCTGGCCCATTTTGAAGTACCTTCTACCTTGGCTTCTCCTGCTAGCGCCACAAGACAGCAGGGCAGCAGTTATAGGGCACTTCATCGGGTGACCACGGATATGCTCACACATGCTCTGATTGACCACCCTGTGGCCTGTACTGGGGACCTGGAGAAAGATCTGGAGAACTTGCAATCCTGGCTTCTTGCCAGACTAAATGAGTTCGCTCCTTTACAGTCACCCAGGCCCGCTGCCCGCCGGGTTTCTGCCCCCTGGTTCACGGAGGAATTAGCCAATGCCCGTAGGCAATGTAAAGTGGCGGAGCGGGCTTGGAGAGTCCAGTATGAACCTGAGGCTAAACAACAGTATAAAACCACGCTAAAGTCATACCACGAACTTGTCCTTCAGAGCAAGAAACGTTATCTTGCCAAAAGGATTGATGATGCCGCTAACTCCTGTAAGGAGATTTTCTCTATCGTGCGCGAATTCACTAGTCCTCGGTCCATCTCTACTCAGGGTGCTCCAGCAGAGACCTGGGCTAACACTATTGCCAATTTCTTTACCACCAAAATCAGGCAAATCCAGGTTTCTTTTCCACTGAGTGCCCCAGATGATGTGTCTGCATTGCCGATTGAGACAGCGTCTCTGTCTCCCTCAGGCCCAGTTCTGCTTGACTTTCCTCCTCTCACGGTTGCTACATCTTTAGCCTTGATGAGGAACCTCAAGTCGGGCTCACCTCTAGATCCGTGCCCGGCAAAATTTCTGGCAAAAATGGCAGATGCCATAAACCCTATAGCCAATCCCATTCTCAATCTTTCCCTGAGCGAGGGCTTTCTGCCTCAGACCTGGAAGCAAGCTATGGTCATCCCTCTGATTAAGAAGCCCAATCTTGACCCAGAGGCGCCTTCCAACTACAGGCCAATCTCGCTCCTTCCAGCACTAACCAAGATCTTGGAGAAACACGTGCACAGCGTGCTTTCCAACTTTCTGGAGTCTAATGATCTACTCCATGAATCCCAATCGGGATTCCGCTCCAACTTAAGCACCGAGACGGCGCTTTTGGAAGTCTCGGAGATCGTAAAAGAGGTGCTGGATATGGGAGGCAGGGTGTTGTTAGTAATGCTGGATCTGTCGGCGGCGTTCGACACCGTCCCCCATGAGGATCTCCTCACCAGGCTCCGTGACATCGGGCTAGGGGGGACGGTGCTCAACTGGTTTTCTTCCTTTCTGGCCAACCGCCGCCAGACGGTCTGGGTCCCACCCGGATCCGCCGAGATGTCGCCACTGGGAGTCGGAGTGCCTCAGGGCTCTATTTTGAGCCCCACTCTCTTTAACATCCTGATGACCCCTTTGGCAACATTGGCGGAGTCCTATGGGGCCCGGATCGTCTCTTATGCTGACGACACTCAGCTCCTCTTCACCTGTCGCAAGGGTGAAGAGTTCGATGGTGAAGGGATCCGTGAGTGCCTTGGGGCTGTTTTTAGCTGGTTCTCACAAAACAGTCTGAAGTGCAACTCGGACAAGTCCGAAATACTATTCTTCGGATGCCCATCAGAACCAGATTGGCGAGGATGGTGGCCTGCTGACATGTTCCCTCCCACACAGTCCTCTAAGTGGGCTAAAAACCTGGGAATTAAAATCGACAACGAGCTCTCGCTCAAATCCCAGGTCTCCACTCTCACGGGAACATGTTTTGGGATACTTAGAATGTTGCGCAAGTTTTTTCCCCTTCTATCGGAGCAACATCGGAGGATTACTGTTCAGGCCCTTATAGGGTCTAGATTGGACTACGCCAATGTTCTATATCTTGGCTTGCCTGAATATCTCCTCCAGCGCCTGCAGATTACCCAGAACGCCGCTGCGCGTGCCATCTTTGGCCTCCATCGTCGCACTAGCGCCTCTAACCTCCTTGCATCCCTCCACTGGCTTCCGGTGCGGAAGAGGATACTGTTTAAGGCCATGACTCTTGCCCATAAGGCCTTACATGGCAATGGTGCCAAGTATCTTCAGAGGAGGCTGGACTTCTATCGACCTGCACGATCCCTCAGGTCAGAAGCCTTGGCTTTGGCGCGGGTACCACGTATTAAAAAGGCTCGGCTAGGCGGCCGGTCTTTTAGCTTCCTCGCTCCTCAGCTATGGAACTCGCTACCGTTGTTCCTGCGCAACACCTCAAATCTGCTTGTTTTCAGGAAAGACCTGAAGACCTGGTTGTTTGCTGGATAATCTTCTCCTTTTTTAGGCCCCTTTCTGTTACTGTTATGTTTCATGCTCTCCTCTATGTTTTGGAGCTCAAAGCGCCGGGACACTCCCTTGGAGTAGCCGTTGCGCTATAAAAGTCCCATTTTAACATAACATAACATAACATAACAGGATAGCAATGACAGCGCATATCTACAGGCTAGTGAAGCCAATGCATATCTACAGGCTAGCGATGACAGTGCATATCTACAGGCTAGTGAAGCCAATGCATATCTACAGGCTAGCGATGACAGTGCATATCTACAGGCTAGCGATGACAGAGCATATCTACAGGCTAGCGATGACAGTGCATATCTACTGGCTAGTGAAGCCAATGCATATCTACAGGCTAGTGAAGCCATAGCAATGACAGTGCATATCTACAGGCTAGCGATGACAGTGCATATCTACAGGCTAGCGATGACGGTGCATATCTACAGGCTAGTGAAGCCAATGCATATCTACAGGCTTGTGAAGCCAATGCATATCTGCAGGCTAGCGATGACAGTGCATATCTACAGGCTAGCGATGACAGTGCATATCTACAGGCTAGCGACGATAATGCATATCTACAGGCTAGCGATGACAGTGCATATCTACAGGCTAGCGATGACGGTGCATATCTACAGGCTAGTGAAGCCAATGCATATCTACAGGCTAGCGATGACAGTGCATATCTACAGGCTAGCGATGACAGTGCATACACTCACAAGGAGACCACAGCCAGCTGAGGTGCAATCTTCTTCCACTCACAAGAACGACATCACAGGCAGCAGCAGTGCAAGCTTCTTACACTCACAAGGAGACCACAGGCAGCAGAGGTGCAAGCTTCTCACACTCACAAGAAGGACATCACAGGCAAGTGGTGCAATATTCGCACACTCACAAGGAGATCACTGGCAGTACACACCACATGAACACACTCCATAACACATAGCAACAATACATTGGCATTTACAATGCCATTAGCTCAAACTCAAATAAATCCGAGCCCGATTGCATTTCTAATGCTTGTTTATACATATATATGTATATATTTATTCACTGAAAAAAACAAGGGTTAAGGTAACATTATAGTTAGGTGAAGTGTTCAGTAACAACTTAACATTTTAATCTCTAAAAACCACTGAAATTCACTAGGTAACTATAACTTGTGCTGCTTCCATTCGCAGTGATATTATCAATGATGTCATAGAAGATGTTAAGAGTGATGTAATTTGTGGGGTATTTAGCAGTGCACAGTGAGGGAGAGAACTAGGGCGATGGAGTCTCCTGGTGCTAATCATGATCACACAGTACCTTGCATTGTGGACAAAGAAAAGGAATCTCACTGCAGTGGGAATAAACTGATATGTAAGAAACCTGACTATTTAAAAGACTAAATGCCTGATTACAAGTATAGGTGCTGTTTATCGCACCTAGTAAATAACAATACCACAGGGTTTGTTATTTACCAGGTGCGATAAATAGCACCTGTTAAGAGATTCTTGGGAATAATATGCCGATTTTGGTGTTTAACGTACAAACATCTGGATGGTATGGTAAATACTGTATGCTTTTCCTCTTTAAATTTAGGCAGATTTAACCTGCCAAATTAAAATGAATGTTGCGATATTTAACACATTCAGTAATTTAACTCATATTTGCAACCCATGCGTAAACATGTGCTCTTTTGAGCTGCAAAGGAAGACGTGGGGTGTTCTATCTTCAGAGCACTTCTCTTATTCCAATTTAATTTAGAACTCTAAGATGTTATCTAGACTGGGGGAATTCTAAGAGTGGCAGTTGGTGGAAGTCAGTTGATAGATAAGGCCCTATAAAGTTACCTCTTACCTTGACTTGGTGGGCAACCTTCTTTCCATGCAACACACTTTGTATATGGCCGGGATGCCTGTCACCCCCTCCCAACACAATCCCCAAGGATGGGAAGACGGACGCAGTTCTGAACTTTTTGAAAGGCGGGAGGGAGTTACCCTCCCGGCCGTATTTATTAAAATATGAAACAAAATTAAAACATTAAAATAAAAGTTTCATATCATGTACAATTTTCATTTATTACATTTCGATGAAGACATGTTCATTGGCTAACCTTAACAAATCTCTAGTACAAAGGTTTTCCTAGCCGAGTCTAACATCCTGCAAATGCATACTTTCTAAATTAAAATTGTACATCCTAGCATTACGGGCCAACGGCAAGGTCACAACCGGTGTCAGATCCCTACTACCAAAACTCTCGCCCTCACGGTGTGAGTGGCGGCCGCGCAGAGGACTGTACCCTCTGTGCCAACTCCAATTTCCCTTGTCTTGTGGGGGCCCCCATTTTACTCTACGCCATTTTAAAGGCCGTCCGAGGACCCGTGTGAGGTGTCTGTAAGAAGGCAGCGTGGACTCCCCCTCCCACCCCACACTGTCTATCACATCCACCGTTGCGGATATCCGGGCCAGGGGAAATTCGTAGGAGGCGCATATAGCCGCCTCCTCCCCTGGAAGGGGCCTATGGCCGTCTTCCCCTAGGCGGCCCATACTTAGTGGGTGCCGCCTCCCCATGGGAGGGGCCAATGGCCGCCTCCCCCCGGGCGCTCCCATCCATAGTGGGTGGCGCCCCCCTCTAGGGACCTTGAAATTACTGCTCACCGATCATGACCTTACTGCCCGACCAAAAAATAAATACGACATTTGATTACCTACTAAGGGAGAAAATTATCCTGTTTATTTGCAATATTTGTCTATACTACAAGAAAACAGTACCTTCAGACATTCATCATATCACTAAACTAGACCTTTATATACCGCTAAACAAAGGGAAGAAGATGTTATCAAAGAAAATTACTTTATTGCAGTACTAGCATTGCCATAAGGGGCTGGTGGGTGGGTCAAAATTGCTCCTTGTTCCGTCGAGGGCTCACGTGCAATGAGTGGGTGCAGCTTCCAAGCACAGGAACAAGAGGATGCTTCTTCGGATTCCCGCTCTCTTTATTCTTCTTCGGGAGGGCGTGAACCCTCCGTTGGTACGCCTACTGGGCGTGGCCATCGGCGTAGGTGTCTAGGACAACCCCTCTTGGGCGGGAAAAAGGCGCGCCTCGGCTACGCCGCTTCGGGCATACCAGCCGTGACACGCCCACCGCCCAAAATGGTTTCCCGGGAGGATCCGGGCCCCCAACCATACGTTCGGGGGGACCGAATGGTCGCCCCTTTCCATATGGCCGGGATGCCTGTCACCCCCTCCCAACACAATCCCCAAGGATGGGAAGACAGACGCAGTTCTGAACTTTTTGGAAGGCGGGAGGGAGTTACCCTCCCGGCCGTATTTATTAAAATATGAAACAAAATTAAAACATTAAAATAAAAGTTTCATATCATGTACAATTTTCATTTATTACATTTCGATGAAGACAGGTTCATTGGCTAACCTTAACAAATCTCTAGTACAAAGGTTTTCCTAGCTGAGTCTAACATCCTGCAAATGCATACTTTCTAAATTAAAATTGTACATCCTAGCATTACGGGCCAACGGCAAGGTCACAACCGGTGTCAGATCCCTACTACCAAAACTCTCGCCCTCACGGTGTGAGTGGCGGCCGCGCAGAGGACTGTACCCTCTGTGCCAACTCCAATTTCCCTTGTCTTGTGGGTGCCCCCCATTTTACTCGACGCCATCTTAAAGGCCGTCCGAGGACCCGTGTGAGGTGTCTGTAAGAAGGCAGTGTGGACTCCCCCTCCCACCCCACACTGTCTATCACATCCGCCGTCGCGGATATCCGGGCCCCGGGAAATTCGTAGGAGGCGCATATAGCCGCCTCCTCCCCTGGAAGGGACCTATGGCCGTCTTCCCCTAGGCGACCCATACTTAGTGGGTGCCGCCTCCCCGTGGGAGGGGCCAATGGCCGCCTCCCCCTGGGCGCTCCCATCCATAGTGGGTGGCGCCCCCCTCTAGGGACCTTGAAATTACTGCTCACCGATCATGACCTTACCGCCACAGGCCGGATAGTTGACCGGCTATCTGGCCCCCCCACAACTCCTCCTAAAGGTCATGCTTTCACAAACCCCTTAGCCATGCTAGGAAGTCTCCTATGAGTAAGACGTTCCCCTCCCGTGACAAGTGGACCCCATCATCGAGATACATGTGATCCCCCCGAATACATCCATGCGGAATACTGTGCAACTGCGCCGAGCAAAACAACCTACCAAGTTTGTTGTTGACCTTTTTCACTGAATGGTTCAGTGCTGACACCGAGAGGCCCCCCGCCACACCTTCCTGGGAATCATGTGGGACCATGCTATCGTGCACCCCGGGATCCTTCTCGCCAGCCAGCTAACAGTAGACAAAACTCGCTCGAGTAGTACTCGCCTACCGAGTGTCACCATGTCATTGCCCCCCAGGTGTACTATGATTACAGATGGCGGTGACCTCTGCCGCCCTAAGAGTTCCTCGACAAAAGATTCAAACTGCTCAATACAGAGCCCGCCCCTTCCGTGGAAGGTCACTCTGTACCCGTATTCCCCAGCTGCGTGAGTCGCGTCACCTGCTTTGAATACGTCCCCGGCCCGCCTCACGTATGAGTGGCCCACGACCCACACCACTCTCTCCTCAGCCGGTGATCTCTGACCGCTGGTCCCCTGGTGCCGGGTCCACTGCAAATTCCGCCCCGTATAACATGCTTGCGAAACTGTAAATCAAACAGAAGACAAGAAGCGTGAGTGCATGTAACTTGACTTCACAACATGTGCAATCGCACATACCTTTAAAAACAATTTGAGGACCATCGTCCCAACTGTTTCACCTCTTCAACACTCTGCCCCCTGGCTGTAGGCTCAGTAGCAGCCCCTATCCTGAAGGAGTGGGTCCCAACATCGCACGGGTCCATGCCCGCCGCTGTGATTGCCAGTGCTAGCACCATCTGAAACTGAAACCTCGTCAGTGGGGTGGCATCGATGTGTCTCAGCAAACTCCCACCCCATGTATCCGCCCTCAGCGTCAAATATTCCTCGATGCACATTATCGGGCACATGGGGGACCCTCGCATGCGCTGGACAACAACACTGTCTCCCATAGCTCTCTGATCAGTCTTGGACTTTGCTATTGTGACTACCATGGAATCACCCCTGATCACGATGTGATCCCGACACAGCCCTCCCTCCACAACTTTCTTATTCTTTGCGACCAGTTCGCTCACCCGCATAGCCCCATGGAACGCTAATGCGAAAGCGGCCCGGAACAGAACTGCTTCGAAATGGGAGGAACATGTCGTGGGCAGTATCGACATAAGCAGGGACAACCTTTCTAACCCAATCGGGCGCCTCTCGTCTATTGTACGACCTTCCAGGCGTTGCCAGCCATGAAGGGGTTTCTTTACCAAAAAGGACGATGTCAGGTCCTTGATGCCATGTGCCTGCGCCATGAATGAAATGGCGGCCCGGTGCCTATTGGCCGTTGCTACTGATCGGCCTTCCCTGTGTAATGCTACCAGAAACTTTAGGGAGCAATCCTCCTGACCCCATTTGTCCTCCCCTGCCGGACCCAAAAATGCACAATAGGAATGAAACGCTCCTTCGTATGCCTTCCTCGTCCTGGGGGCTAGGCTTGCTGCCATGAGGTCTTGTAATCCGGGGCACCGAGTAGCCAGAGTGCTTCGGGAAATGGTGCCGCCGCTAGGTCCGCGGAAGGTAGATAACCCCTGAAAGCCTGCATGTGTGAACGAGAGAGTGCATCAGCAGCCTGATTCAGTACACCCGGCACATGCTTCGCCCTGAATTGCACATTCAGTCTCATGCAAAGTAGTACAATTTCCTTCAATAATCGCAATATCCACTTGCAGCGTGCTGCCTGATTATTTATACATTCAACAACAGTCATATTGTCGGACCAAAACACCACAGAGCGATCTCTGAACTCATCCGGCCATGCCATCAGAGCCACAAAAATGGGGAATAACTCGAGGAACCCAATGTTACCTGTGAGACCGCTGGTGTGCCACCACGTCGGCCATGTTTGCGACGACCATCGATTACCAAAGATTGCGCCAAATCCCACGCTCCCCGCCGAGTCGGTCCACAAACCCAGCTCGTACGAAGACGCTGGCGGCTTGTTCCACACCACTCGACCGTTGAAATCCGCCAGAAATGCCAACCATATGCGCATGTCCTGGCGAACCTCTGCAGACAGTCTCGTGCGGCGGTGTCCTTCCTTGAGACCAACCATAGCTTATGCGATAGAGCGGGAAAAAGGGCTGGCCATTGGTATCACTCTCAGGGCAAAGTTAAGCTGACCCACTGCTTGTTGTAACTGATGGAGGGTAACTTTCTCCTTGCTAAGGCACAGTTCCAGGGAATCCCTGAATTTCGCTACTTTCCCTACTGGCAAACGGAAACATCCCTCCACAGAATCGAGCTCAATTCCCAGAAACTCGAGTGAAGTAGATGGTCCAACCGTCTTACCTGGTGCCAATGGCACTCCGAATCCCTTCATGAGGGTGCAAAATTCCCGTAGCGCCTGCGCACATTTTATGTCGCCGGCTGCCCCCAAGAACAAAAAATCATCTAAGTAATGCATAACATGGGTATGGCCAGTGGCTTTGGTGAATGCCCATTCCAAAAAACAGCTGAATTTCTCAAAATAAGCACAAGAGATGGAGCAACCCATTGGCATACATCTATCCATGTAGTAACGTCCCTGGAACACAAAGCCTAACAGACGCTGATCCCGTGGGTGTACCGGGAGCAACCGGAACGCCGACTCGATATCTGACTTCGCCATCAGCGCTCCGGGCCCCAGGCGATTCAACATGGTGACGGCATCATCGAAGGATGTGTACCGCACCGAACAAACTCCCGGGTCAATCGCATCGTTCACCGAGAGACCCCTCGGAGCTGACAAGTTATGGATCAGCCTAAATTCCCCCGGGTCCTTCTTGGGAACCACTCCTAACGGGGAACAGATGAAATGAGTTACTGGCGGGTGCCTATATGGGCCAGCAACCCGGCCAAGGGCAACCTCTTTTGCAATCTTCCTCTCCACCACCGCCGGATTATGCTGAGCCGACAGTTGGTTTCTACAAAGTGGCTCCCCACGAAAATCCCCCGCCGGGATGTGGAAACCATATAAGAAGCCATTCCTCAACACCCCAGCGGAGACGTGATCGGGGTATTCGTTTAGCCAGGGGATCATTGCCATGATATCAACGGGGGTAGGTAGCGGTACACAGTGGTTCCCCTCAGTCTTGTTTGGACCCTCCTCTACCCACCGTCCCACTATTCCTGGATCTGCACGAACTCTCGGGGTGCGAGGAATTCCCGCAACCTGCACACGCATGTCTGAACTTACATGTTCCTTGTGGCCTGGTGCAATTGCCCCTGTTAAAATTCCAACAGACCCCTCTCTTACCCCCATTCCCACCAGTCCTTGCTTGGTGGTCGCCACCTGGGCCCGCTCGAAAGGGCACCGCGGGCTGTTGGCGGGAAGGCCCCGACCCATTTCCGCCTAGCGAGGACGACTTCGTCGCGCCCGGCAGGAGCTGCTTCTGCCAAGAAATCGAGTCGAGACAATCCCACGTCAGAGATGAATCGTACTCCTTGGCCTTACGGAACTTCATATCGTAACCCATCCACTCATTGCCCTCATACGTTTCATAAAAATCCATTATTCGTGCCTGTTAGCAAGACAATTCGGGCAAAACCTCGGGCTTACGTTCCCCAATAATTGCAGTAAACATCGCAAAGGCCTTGGCCCAATTTGTGATTGTCTCATCAACCCTGAATCCCGCCATTTTTGCTCGCCATAGACTCGGGTGCCACAAATCTTTCTGCGTCTTAGCATACTCCATCTCGCGATGGTCAGTCAGCAGAGAAAACATATTTACATACTTATCAGCCCATATCAATTCTTTCATGGCCAACGGTATATGTTGGACCACCTTCTCCCTTCTTGAGGGCAAAGACCCCTCCCTTGCCATTGGCAATGCCTGCTTACCCGGCTCCATTGTCGTTCCCGCTGTTTTTTCGACGCCAGCTGCCGGTCCTTCCAAGGTCGCCTGTGGGGGGACAAGAGGGAGATTCGCCTTTGCGGCATCTCGCGACTGCCGCAACTGCTGCATTAGTAACTTGGCCTCTTTGGCCGTGTCTTCAGGCGCCGTAGCGCCCCCTGTGTTTCTGCCGAGCCATGCGGCCAACTGGGCGGCTAATTCTGGAGGCATGTCCTCCTCGTTGGCGGGCGTAACAACAACCGGAATCGGTTGACCCGCGTCCGGGATTGGTACCGGGGCCTCGACTGGACTGGCCGGGCTCGCCGGGGGTACCTGGGGGACCGGGACCTCCCCCCCCCTGCCGCCCTATTCCTGACCCGTTTCCCCCTACCCTCGGGGGCAACTCCCGGCAATGCCGGGCCTATTACCTTCTTTGGTTTACCCGGATTGTTCATCGCAGCCATCTGCTTCTTCATGTTCGCCATATCTCTTACCAGCATGCGAAGCATCTGGTCAGTTCCGGACTTCTTTCCTGCCTTCTTGCCAGGCATTGTTATCGAATATTCGATCCAAGTTGATCAACACGATCCTGGATCCTTAGCCTCGAAGTCGCTGAAAGAGAAACACAAGAATTAAAAGTTCTCAAAATTGCTCCTTGTTCCGTCGAGGGCTCACGTGCAACGAGTGGGTGCAGCTTCCAAGCACAGGAACAAGAGGATGCTCCTTCGGATTCCCGCTCTCTTTATTCTTCTTCGGGAGGGCGTGAACCCTCCGTTGGTACGCCTATTGGGCGTGGCCATCGGCGTAGGTGTCTAGGACAACCCCTCTTGGGCGGGAAAAAGGCGCGCCTCGGCTACGCCGCTTCGGGCATACCAGCCGTGCCACGCCCCCCGCCCAAAATGGTTTCCCGGGAGGATCCGGGCCCCCAACCATACGTTCGGGGGGACCGAATGGTCGCCCTTTTCCACTATGGGTTGGGACTTGGGTTGCCTACAGGCATCCAGGGTTGTTTCATGACAGGTGACCTGAAACCTTAAAACACTCAAGTACCAATAACTGAAAAACAAATATGTGCAATAGACACATCCCCTATTTGGAGTGTAGCAACCAAAATAAGAGCTATTTAAACCTATTGCATGGAGATACCGAGTTCTGCACTATTGTGTGAATTTCAATGATTCTTTATGAATGATCATTCTTTGTATTTTGAAGTCCCAAACTCACAAGCATGCTAGTGAAATAAGGGGCCGAATATGAGTTTGGCAGAGAGTTACTCCATCAGAAACATGACAGCTATCCCATCCTCCAATTTACAATTCCAATTTATTTTATGGAATTTGTAATATGGTGGATCATGGAATATCTGTCATGTTTGTCACGGAGTATCCCACCCGTCAAAATAAAAATCAGGCCCTAAGTTTCCTTGAATAGGTTTGGCTACAGGCCTCTGTCTTAAAATATTTATAGCTCAAAGCACATAGACAATAGTATTTGGGTTCGTATCTCTGGACAGGAAGGTGTTAGAAGGGTCTTTTTAGGGTCGAGCCTGTGAGAGTATGTGCTAGCACATGTCTCACTTGTGAGACACTATTGTTCACAAAAAGCTCACCCATTGCTTACCTTTTGTCAGCTTCAGCATCACACTTCTTTGCAGTCATCTCAATTAGCCAGTGCAGCCAAAACGTATTTTCCGATGCCTGCTGTGGAGCAAGGAGCAAGTACAGATTGATTCAACTTAATCAGTGTCCGTCCGCTGATCTCAAAGTGACTTAGATATAATTTCATCCCCCCTCATTCTCCCCCTGCTTGCTTGTGTTATCTTTCCTGCTGGGATAAATAGTGCATCTTTTTTTTTTGCCCTTGTTGGTATGCTTACACATCCCTTGCAGCACGAGCTAATTCAGATTAATTTATTTGTCTAAATGCACAGGAAGTCTTCTGATAAAACTGTCAATTGCCTTTTTGTTTTACTGGCCATATTTGTCTAAAGTTGCATTATAGTTTTAAAGAATTGTGTTGTATTGGATTACTGAGCACTGTTACACAAACCATACAAAGCTCAAGACGAACGGTAGTGGAGCACTGTATGGAAAGACTGAGCATGCTACAGGTATCAGTAGAAAAACTATGCATTTATTATTTATTTTATTCAAAATGCCTGAAAAAATATTTTAAAATCGCTCTGACGCCCGAAAGGGTCCATTTAAACTGTCTGAAATAAATACATATATAAATAAATACATTCAAAATCAGGATTTATCTCCTCCATATTTGTGCATACACGAGCATGGCATGGTTCAGTTGTTCTAGGGTGGTGCTCTGTTGGGCAGTGTTGCTTTGTCTCATATCAAAAACATGGTTACAAGCTCCCTCATGCATTTTTTATTTTTTATTTTTCATCTTTACATGTTATTATTGCACAGCAACGTTCTTGAAATATTTTTCCTTTATGCAAAGTTGCATTGAATTGCCAAAAACCGTTGGCAAAGTCAATAAGTCCCAAAGGCGCGACCTATTGGCTTTGCCAATGATTGTTTTGTTTGTGAACCATTTTCTCATGTGTAATATAATTTTCTTAAGTGTATTGCAGTATTTTATTTTTATAAAGTAAAGCTGTAACAGGACACTTAGTTATTAAGATGTGTTAAAGTACCTTGCGGTACTATGAAAGAACCATCATGACTGGGTGAGTATTTCAGCTGCTACTGCCCCCCACCCCCTCCACCTCCACCACCCTCCCCAAGAATTACTATTACTGGCTATCCTGGTAATTCCAATGTGGTATTGATGAAATTTCTGAGATTTTATGGAATAACATGCAGAGATTTGACTTACTATGCACGTCCTCAGTTTTTTTCACCAGATGTCTTTGTTGTTCATAGCAGGTGAAATCTGCTGGTGAAATACCACAGGGCTGCAGTGTTCTTGCTATAGTTTGATGCAGTTGGTAACTCCTGTTCCTGGCCCCAACAAAATGATCGGGCTTCTCATACTGAGGGCCTGGGTGTTTGAACCTGCATCAACTACTTGACTAAGCCTTGGACTGTCCTGCCAGGCTGCACCAGTGAGTCAAGTGGCGAACTTGAGCTGAGTACCCTCAGACCAATCTTGAGTCAAAGGATCCAGGGATCAGTTATGGCCAATGCCTAATTTGAGCTAATGGTTGCAGATGGATCCCACCAGCACTCATGTTTGGGTACCACAACTTGTTTTTCCTCAACAACCCAGATCAAGTGAGGGAAAAACATAAAATGGGAAAAGGAAGTAAGAGAATGATGGAAAAAACAGTTACAAAGTGAGCAAGCAAGGATGAGAAAGAACATGCAAGTGTGAGAAAAGGAAGCAGGGAGCATCTGGTGATGGGTTAAAGAGGCATGCGGTGGAATCAGAACTATGCAGCCTAGGTAGTCAGCCCCCCGACCTTCGATAGCACCGACCGGGGGCTTCTTAACAGCCTTATGGACCCCTCCACTTATTCTTTTACCAATGAAGCAATGCAGGCGGCAAGAAAAAAAGGAAAGCTTTAACAAGAGCAACTTCAGACTGAGGGCCTTAATTTAGATCTTGGCTCAGGGGAATAATAATCGGGGAATAATCGTCACAAATGTGACGAAGATCCCCTCCACCAAATGACATCCCATTATATCCTACGGAGATAGTGATACGGGGGATGGACTATCTGTCGCTGAGTTTCACCCCACCCGCCAAGAACTAAATCAGGCCCTGAGACACTCACCGTCAGAACTTTGAACCAGTGGCATAGCGAGCCCTTTGGCCGCTCGGGGTGGACACGTGTTTTTGACGCCCACTGCAGCCGCATTAACAGCAGTGGGTGCTGGCAAGATTTTTTTCCATTTGCCATCCCCTGGCAACTGATTGAAGAGTGGGGAGGGCGCCCCAAGACGGAAGGTAAGACGGGGGGCTGCTGCCCCCATAACTCATGCCGCCCAGGGCGGACCGCCCCCTCCTCCCTTGCTAAACCTCTGCTTTGAACCCTCTGTTTTGCTCATGTATGAACATCACTGCTGCGCCAGCTGGGGGTTACACTATCCACAAAATCAAGCGGGAGTCTTCTTTTTAGCCTCCATTGTTTTGCCCGAATGGACTTCATTGAAGAGATGGCAGTGGGAGTTATTTACTGTGTCATTAAAGACAATAAATGTGAAAGCCATCTGCCCACCTGTGTTTGTCCATGCACTGCAGAATTTTATCTGCACTTTTTTTCAGAGGGTGCCATTGCAGCCCACACAAATATGCAGAAGTGTTTTACTTTCACGGATCCGGGCCAATTAAAACAGCACACAGTACAAACAGGTGATACCCAATAGGAGCACTTATGGGCCTTTCATGCATTAGAGACTTTGATTTCCCTGGTGCAGGCCACCTCTGAGGTCACCTATCAGATGTGCCTAAATGCCAACACATGTCTCAGCAGTGAAGCTGCGAAAACACCAAGGCTCTGTTCAGCAAAGGCAAACCGCAAGGAATTTTTATTTTCTGCAATCCCAAGTGCATGAGAGAACCGGCTGCCAAATTAGTGTTTATGGCAGAAACTCCTACACAATGAACCGGGTAGAGATGTAAACTGAACTTCCCTCGCTCCTAACTGGAAATCCAGATGTGTTCCCCCTTTCTCCTCTAATATGACCTTTCACTTGAAACACAATTTGTCAGACTGGTTACTGTATCTGAGAAAAGAATCGAGGCAGAGTGCAATAGAAAGCTTCTAAAACCATAATACAGAAGCAAGTGCAGGGTCCCCCCCACCACACTTGCTTGTCAGGGAGGTGACAGGCCCCACATTTAGCAGACACAATCCAATTATTCTCATTTTTCACTAATCATTTTATTAGGTTATTAGCAGAGTCTAATGGCCCCGTGGGAAGACAACCCCAGAAACTAAGGTACCACATTGGAAAGATCAACTCATCTGGCTAGTGTAAATTGATTCAATATGTTTACATTTGAAATAATGTTGGGCCTGATTTTAAATTTGACGGGCAGCCTGTCATCCATCAGGTGACAGGGGATATGATGTCGACAACCATGATGTACTACTGCCCGCCATATTTTGAGAACACCAGAGGGTCCATCATCACAGCGGTTCCTCTGAAGGCATTGCAGACTTGGCGCTCAGTTGGCGTCTTACAGGCAGAAATGCATCAAACTTTTTTATTTTTCTAAAACAAACTTCCAAACAGAGATATAGTTTTTGTAAGTAAAACTAACAGCCGTCACACTCTGAGAGTTTTTTCCCAGGGTGTGGCGGTTATTATTTATTTTCTGTTCAGTCAGAAAAAAAATTCAGTCCGTCTGCTCTTAATAAGGCAAACAGTCTGATATCCTTACTCTGACTGGCCCTACTCCATTGGCCTCTTTGATTAATGGTTCTTATGGTGGAGCCAGCGGGGCAGCACCATCAGAAAGACAACGGTTCACCTGACTCGTGCCAGAGTGGACGGCTGAATGTATCCACAAACCATTTTGCGATTTCCTAATTGCGAAACCCTGCGATTCGCAATTAGAAATTTGCAAAATGGAATGCATGAAAGTGTGTTTAACACTTTCTGCAATTCCTAGGGGGCCACTAATGACCTACCGCATCAATATTAATGAGGTAGGTCGCAATTTGCGATCCCCTAGGAATTGCAAAAATCACAGGTATGTTTGCCTGCTGGGGACAGCAAACCACTATGCCAGTGAATGCTTTTAAATAAAGCAAACTTTTTTTTGTAAAGCAGCCCATTTTCCTTAAAGGAAAACGGGATGCTTTACAAAAAGAAAAATGAAAAGTTTTCCTTTCATTTTCTAAGAGCAGCCAGTGGTCCATGGGACCACTGCCTGCTCATAGAAAATGCATTTAAAGACATTCACAAAGGAGAAGGGGTTCCTGGGGGACCCCTTCCAATTTGTGAATTGGTTACCACCTACTTGATGGTAAAATTAGAATGTTTTGTGACCGCATTTTGGTCGCTAAACATTCATGCATAGCGATACGAATGGGTATTAGGAAGGGACACCCTAACACAGCCCTTCCTAATAGTGAATAGCAAACCCATTTTGTGATTCGGTAACCGAATTGTAAAATAGAGTTTGCTGCATCGGAAGAACATTTTTATGCGCTCGCAAATGGCCGATTCTGCGAATCGGCTGTTTACGAAAGCAAAAAAAATGATTGAAGCATCTGGCCCAAAGAGTTTGCCAGATACGATACTCCACCAAGTTTGTAATGGAGTATCCTGCCTGCCAAATTCTAAATCGGGCCATAAATGTTTTGTTGTTTTCTAAATCTTAATACATTCAAACCTTTCCTTTCATCAACTCGGATGGAAATCATAGCATTGCTCCTTAAGTTTTTTATGTTCTGAAACACCATATATCTTTGACCCAAATTCTCAGAGGTCAGTAAGGAAGGATCAAAGTATATAAAGCACCAATTTCGGAAAGCGTTCTGCGCCTTTTATGGGTCTGAAATGGGATGCGGTAAGTGTGGGTACTTTGGGGACAAGCTGGTGTCAAGTATTCCAGTTTTAGGGACTGAAGTACAAACAGCTCAGGGGCAAGTCTCTTTTTGGATCAAGTAGGCAGTTGATTCCATTATACCCCTGAAACCAGGTAAAAGTACAGCAGAAAAATCCACCAAGCACTCAAAAGTACAATCAAAGTCCACAATGGTTAAGTAGATTCCTTCAGAAATTCTTCTTTTTTATTCTTTCATCCAATGTAACTGAAATTCTCAACACAGCCAACACGTGTTTCGTCTTAGTAAGTCTTTGACATTCAGACTTCTTCAGGGCTGTAAACAATTACAATAACCTATGTTTAGGTCACAATTCAATTGATCATATACATCAACAAAAAGTCCACAAAATACAATATCCATTATTGTATTATCTTATAAACAATTTTACAAAAGTCACCGAATATCAAGTGAAGATGAAACAGTAAAACTAGAGAAAGTACCTAATACCAAGAGAAAACCTAAATCACCCAAGTGTGACAGAACAACATTGCCCAGTTGGCAGTACCAAAGTTTGAAACCCTTAGTAAAGCAAATAAGTCCATATAATGCGGAGTAAAAACATACCCCTAGAGCTTCAGTATTTCATAACAGTCACCGTATATGGTTCTTCAAATCTGTCTAAATGAAATTTAAACACCCCGATCACAAGCCATTCTCATGGGTTCAATAATTAGCGAAAAGAGCCATACAAAATTAGGACTCACCAACAAAAGGTAATATGTATCGTGTAGCACGAATTAAGAGTATCTTCCTCATAAATGTAACATATAAAGGGTAAGTTCAGAATGACTTATAGTTCAGCAAGTAACTGCAAATAAAAAGTAATAATGAGTGCCTATAGTTCACTCCGGTAGCAGAGATATCTCGACATACCACAATATTACAGCCACGACCACTGTCTTACCTGTCAATATATTAAGTGCAGTACTCCCGTGTTCAGGATATCAATATAAAAGTATCAATCCATTGACTGTAAAAAATAATGAAATATCTGTGTCTCAATATTTGTATGCAATCCTAAACCGTAACTACAAGCACCACTAAATATCAATATTGCCAATTAGTATTCTAACTAACTCTGCAGATTAACCGCGAAGCTTACCGTGTGTCATCAGTAACCAGCCATCAGTAATTCCGCGTGCTACGCGGACGCCATCTTGTAGTGGCTTGAAATAGTATCCATAACGCGCGCCATCTTGGAGTGGTAAAATCGTCCCTAATAACTAATTCTCAAACTAAAGTTGCTGCCACTAAAGAGAAAACCGATAACACCACAAAATAAGTAACAAAAAGTAATATGTAAAGGATATAGCCATACTTCGGCGAATAAGCCACCCGCAAGCTGAATTCTTATCTCATCGCACACGCAGGTAGGCATGTAATAATATTATAAATCGTGTCTTGTCAACAACGGCGAATACGCAACCAGCAAGCAGATATAGCGAAGTCATATCTCTTAACACACATAAATAGGTAAATATTATTATAATTATTCCTAACCCGCTTATAAGTACCAGTACGCCTAGCCATTAAAGGTTATCAAAACACAGTGTATATCAGATATTTGTCTAATAGGCGTCGTGCCCCAATAAGAGTAAGGCTAATTACGGGGTGAGAGTCATTAAAAGTTATGTTAGCTAGTATGTCTAACTCATATAGAAACCAAAAGTAAGGGAAGAGATAGGCAAAGGACAAAGTATAAGGGAGAAAGTAAATTAATCAGGCAAGGGTTACAAATAATACTGTACAACTTATTATTATATCCAATTGACATTCTGTTAGGATGGGTAACCAAAGACCAGACACAATAACAGTGAATATTATCTATCATGTCCTAAGTAATATTCAAATTTGTGGTCAATATTTAAGCCTAGTTCCACAGCTTTCAATTTCATTAACCACATAACCTCTCTGCGTCGCAATTGTAGTTGTCTATTTCCACCTCTGGGATCACGTTTAACATGATCAATCCCGTGGTAAGTAAACACATGTTTGTCTTTTTCATGGTAGTTCCTGACCATGTGAGAAGCTATGGGATAGCGGGTATCTCCTGTTTTTAGAGCTCTAAAGTGCTCCACCATCCTTTCTCTCAGTTTCCTGATAGTGCTACCAACATATATCTGCCTGCAAGAGCACACTATGATATAGACTACAAAAGTAGTATCACAATTGATAAACGTATCAATACAGTAATCCCCAGTCTCATTGTAATTAAAAGTTTTTACTTTTGTTTTAGCCCATCTGCACGAACTGCACTTTCCACATTTATAGAAACCTTTGGATGTTTCAGTTAACCAATTAGGCTCAATTTTTTTCACAGGGTAATTAGGACTAATACAATTTGACAAAGTACGCCCCTTCCTATAGGTCAATCCAGGTCTGTTTCCAACAAACGGCAGTAAGTCATTATCCATACTCAATAAGTGCCAGTGTCTTTTCACAATACTGTACAGTTTTGCACTATCAGTACTGTAGTTAGTAATAAAACGAATTTTCATGTCCCTAGTAATATTCTCACATGTTCTTTTGTCTGAAGTCTTAGATCTCTTGAGTTTTTTTGCCCTTACTGTGGCATTCTCGACTACTCTGCTCTGGTAACCACGCTTAATAAACCTCCGTGATAAATCTGTACGGTTCAGTTCAAAGTCTCTGTCATTAGAGCAGTAACATCTTGCCCTCACCATTTCGCCATATGGTATGGCATTGATTTGACTCATAGGATGGCAGCTTTTGGCATGTAGAACTGCATTACAACTGGTAGGCTTTCGGTACATAAGACTACACAGTTTACCATCCTCAATATACAGCTCAATGTCTAGTAACGTGATGCTGTGGGTATCATAGTGAGTTGTAAATTCCAAATTGAGCCTGTTATCATTCAAGTAATCAAAAAAACCCTTGAGTTCATCAATTGAACCAGTCCAAATTAACAGGCAATCATCTATATAACGCCCCCAAAAATGAATTTGTTGCATCCATTTAGTACCTGCCGGGCCCCGGATCCTCTCCGCCTCGAAACACCCCATGAAGAGGTTCGCAAAGGACGGAGCAAATCTGGAACCCATCGCAGTCCCAAGGCGTTGCCTAACCCATTTGCCATCAAAAAGAAACACATTGTTTTCAAGAACCATTCTCGTCATCGTTAGAATCATCTGATTGTGATCATAAAATTCTGCTGATCTTTTACTCAGAAAGAAGTCTAATGCATGGATTCCTAACTCATGGTCAATATTGGTATACAATGATACGATGTCTAGCGTCACTAATATCATCCTATCATCCCATGTCAGGTCACACATCAAGTTCAATACATGTTTAGTATCTTCAATGAATGAAGGTAAGTTTTTTACATACACCTGTAAAAAAGTATCCACATATTGGGACAGACGCTCAGTAGGCCCTTCAATACCTGAAATGATACACATGAGAGTCTTGGTAACAGACTCTGGCCCACCTTGAGCACCAACAAGATTTGTATTTGGACTTGCTTACACACGCTGTGCGCTCCTGTTAAACTGTTACCTTTGCTTAAAAGTACCGCAAAACTCCTTCCGCTAAATGTTTTTCTGTGGAACTAGCTCTCCTTAAAACTGATTGTAAGCTCCTCGAACACCGATGGAAGGGGAACTATCTTAATTAGAATAGGGTGCTACACTAAGCCGCTCTCAAGTTGTATCACCATCACATCAGGAGAGTACAGAGGCAGTTTTATATTGAGCACATTAAAGTAGCTAAAAATTTGGCTAAGAATATCTTCAATGTAGTGAAAGAACTGTCTTCTTTAAATCGTGTGACAGCTACAATGCCAGCCTCTACTGATTATTGTAATAAGATTGCAGACTTTTTTATGAACACAATTGATAACATTTACACTTTTTTCCCTGAAAGTAGCAGGATTTACATCCCGGCTCCTGTAATAGAGGATGTAGGAAGTGAGAATAGTTTTGTTTTTCTCCCACCTGGAGTAAGTGAGGTTCTTAAACTCATGGAGGCAGTTAAATCTGGGTCGCCCTTGGACCTGATCCCCCTCAAAATATGTGAGGCTAGAGAAAGAAGTAATTGCCCCAGTTGTCACCAAGCTCCTGAACTTGTCTTTTAGTTCAAGTGAGGTTTCTAGCAATTGGAAGCATGTCATGGTGATAAGAAACCCTCCCTTGATCCTGCTCTCCCAGAAAATCTTAGACCTATATCTTTACTACCCTATGTGGCTAAAATTGCGGAGAAGCATCTTAACAGTCAATTGTCCTTATTCCTGGAAGAGAGAAAAGTACACCATGAAACTCAGTCAGGGTTTAGACCTCAACATAGTACTGAGTCGGCCCTTCTTCTTGCTTCTGAGGCTTTAAAAACTGCGGCCGATGAGGGAAGAACCACTGCCTTGATCCTTCTTGTCCTGAGTGCCGCTTTTGACACGGTCTCCCAAGGCCTTCCTTAGGAACAGCTGGGGGAGGTCGGGGTTGGTGGAGTTATATGGAGATGTATCAAACAGTTTCTGGAAAATAGATCCTTCCAGGTTCTAATGCTTCCTTTTGAATCCAGAGTCTGTCTGCTGGCGCAAGGGGTACCGCAGGGTTGGGCTCTCAGCCCTACCCTATTTAATATCTATATGCGCTCCTTGGCAGATATTGTGTTGAGACATGCGGTAAAACTGGTGTCATATGCTGATGATACCCAGTTGATTGTCAGCCTGGAACAAAAGGAGGCAGGAATGGCTGCCCAGTTTAAGGGTTGCCTGGGGGAGCTTGCTAATTGGATGAAGCTCACCTGTTTGCAGCTGAATGCGGGTAAAACGGAGGTGATGATAGTCAGTAAACAGCCCTCTCTTTGGTCACACTGGTGGTTGCCCGAGGAGCTTGGACCGTCTCCGACCCCTAAGATTGTGGAAAGTGAGCCCAGATTACTATCGATGCCCGGGCGACTGGCGCAAGACGCCTCTTAGTTCCCATTCTGAATAGTTACCAAATAAAGAGACGGGCGCTGGAAACAGGAATCACAAGAACAGGATTTATTACTCATGAGGAGAGCCTGTCATTTCGGACACGAAACACAGTGTCTTTCGGGAGGTGCTCTAACAAGTGCTCTGAGACATCGCCTTTTATACCTTACAAAACACTCCTTATTACAATAATGACATTGTGAAACAAGGAAAAGACATCCCCGTAATCCTCGTGTCAATCCCACCCCACATGTATCCACAATAGAGGCCCTTGAACTGCCGATAAGAGGAGGGGGCAATCACGCAGCTGAGTGTTCCGCTGATTCTTAGGATGTGTGCGCCTGATCGTATCCCAGGGGGTGGGGAGGCCAGGATCAATAGTGGGTCCTTTGAAGAGGAGTGACTCCATACAATAAGGGGCAGTAAACAGTATCTCCCGGCTTAGGCGATGGCTTCGGACATGTGTGGATAGTCAATCGCGGAGGGAGGGTTTACTAACAGAGGGGTTATTCATGAAAGGAAAGGAGGTGTTGGTCAGGCGGGGCCGTGACTCCCAAGGACAGGGTCATGCGGACCTGTGCATGTGAGGGAAGGGCAGCCAGAGTGCGCGGAGGGAGAGGGTCATTTGAGAGTGGGGGGGTGTTCAAATGCGCGCAGGAGGGAAGCCGGGGATTTCAATGAGCGGGCAGAGAGGCCATGGTGCCTAAAATGGCTGTCAGGTACGTGTGGACATGGGCCTTCACTGGCGGAGTGATGTGGTCAACGTCTCACGACATTCGTGGTGCGTACAGGGAGGGGAATGGGAAAAGACAAATGAACGCCGCTTATGTACATCAATTTTGTGGATTTCCACAAGACCAAAGTCAAGAACCTGTGAGTATGGTTCGACGACTCACTTTCATTTTCTGAACAGATATCAGGGGTGGCTGGTGAATATTTTGGCATTCTTAGGATGCTGTGTAAAATCTTGGATCTTCTCCTATTAGACGCCAGACGTACCATTATACAGGCCCTTGTTACATCCCGTCTAGACTACTGCAATATCCTGTACCTAGGGGTGACCCCAAAAAATCTGAACATCCTGCCGAAGGTTCAGAATGCTGCAGCACGCCTAATTCTGAACATTCCTAAACGAGCTTCAGTGGGGGAGGCCCTGAGGAAATTACATTGGCTTCCCATACAGGCCAGAGTCATCTTTAAGGCCTTGTTTTTCAGCCATAGGCTCTTCAATAAGAAAGGTCCTAGCTTTCTGCATCCCCTTCTCATCGCCTATAGACCTGCACGTTGCCTAAGGTTCTTGGGCAAGGCAAAGTTGATTGTGCCCATGGTTCGGAAGGTACGGGCTGGTGGGAGTTCCTTTGGCTTCCTTGCGGCGAAGGCCTGGAATAACTTCCCTGTTGACTTAAGATTTTGCCCGTCGGAGACCTTGTTTCGTAAAAAACATAAGACGTGGCTATTCCAATATCCCCCTGATGGCCGGCAATAGGCCTTCCGTGGCTATTCCTTGGGGGGCTCTGGCTGTAGGGTGGATGGGTGGTTCTGGTCCATCTGTCGGGTACTTTTTAGTGTTCTAGCGCGAGGACACTCCGTTGGAGTAGCCAGGTGCTCTTTAAGCTGTATAATAATAATAATAATAAAGGCTTCAGACAGATCCAAAAGGATCAGCGCAGCCTTCCCACAGTTGTCCATGATCGATCTTACCTCCTTCGTAGCCACTACTGATACTGTGCTATGCTTAGTTCTTAAACCGTGTTGAGCACTGTCAATAATCTCATTTTTGCTTAAATATTCTGATAGGGCAGCGTTAAGATGCTTTTCAAGAATTTTCTATGACATTGGCAGGCGAGAAATCGGGCAGTAATTGTTTTCCCTTGTTGGGAATGAGGGATGGTTTCTTTAACAAAGTATAGAAGCCCTTTTCCATTCAATAGAAAACTGTCCTGCAGTAATAATGCTGTTCAATGAGGTAGTAAGAGAAGCTGTTACCGTCCCAGCTATCTCATGAAAAATTTTTTGGGGGCAGGAGGTCAGAAGGAGTCCCTGATTTGGTGTGTGCAATTAGCTTGAACACTCTTTCTGAGGTGAGATAGTGGAACTCGCCAAACTCCATATTACTAAGGCCTAGTGATTCATCTCATAGAGCACATAAGTTGGTATTGCAACTTGAGTCCCACTCTTCATACACTGCCTCAACTTTATTCTCAAATAACCTGGTAAACTATTTCATAGAGACTGTCTGGTACACACTGTGCTGCTAGAGTTCAGGCTAGATTGCATTTTTACTGTTTTAAAAAGTTATCTTGCAGAGCTTTTTTGCTTGATTCATTTTTTTCTGTGAAATACCAAGTTTTCTTGATGATGACTACATTGATGTATTCCTGAATACATTGTTTGTATTTACTTCTTTGAATTTAATCATAGTTTTTTCTTCAAATCTTCTCAGGCTTGTGACATTTCTGTTTAAGCACCCTAAGATTTGAAGAGAACCAAGGAGCTGTGAACTTTGTTCTATGACTTTTTATAAATTTGTGGGCAGTCAGCAGTGAGACTGCAGCATTAATCAATTCGACATAATTAGCCGTATCCACCTCTGGATCACTCAATGAGGGGGATGAGTAGCTGTTATAATGTCTGCAAGTCCCCTTTTGTTGTTTCTATTCCATGCCCAGGTTTTTAGATTCTGCAATGATCTGTTGGGTAGTGAGTGTGAAGCCAAGATTTTTTGTTTGAAATGTACTGCTTTATTGTCCAACCAGGTTATCATAGTACATCTTCCAGCTGAAAAACAGGACAGCTTGAAATATACCATCTAAGAAATGGCCTGCCGTATGTGTAGCAACTTTCACCACTTGTTTAATATTGAAACAGTTCCAATTGTGGATAAGTTGTTCGGTCTCTTTGTTTTTAGGGTCTTCCAGATGGTAATTAACATCACCTGAAATGGTAACGTGAATATTGCATACAAGATTCAGAGAACTTACACAAGGACACTAAAAAATTGGTCTTATGACTGGGGTCTGTAACTCAAAAGACTATTAAAAGCTAGATTATTTATTAATTTACATCTAAAAATGAGTGCCTCACTGTAATTTATGTTTGTTGGCCTGCAAAGAATCTTGAGATAATTGCAGTAGACAAACGCCAAGCCCCCTCCACATTTAGAGATGTGGTCTAGTCAGGAGATGGCATAACCCACATGAATTGCAGCAGCTAAGTCAGGGTCAGATGTCTCATCTGCCCAAGTTTTCATCACAAAAACTACATCTGGGGTGTGTGTATCTAGATGGTTGAAAAATGTACATTTGTGCTTGATAACTAATCGTGTATTAATCAATACACAATTCAGCGTTGGTGAACCAATGGTTAAAAGAGGGACTGAAAGATTTTGGTTAATAGAGTTAACTAACGGTAAGGGCTTGATATGACACACAAAATAACTGAGTGCAATTAACATTCTCCAATTCCTTATTAAAATCAAAATTATTGCATAGAATGCTCTACTTGAGGTATTGAACTAGAGGAGCTGTTCTCTGGAGTACTTCTGGGGGGGACATTGAGCGAGGGTTCTAGCGCAAGGTGCAGTCCAGGCGCGGACAAGAGCAGATGGGCTTGCCTCTGCCTTGGCTATGGCACGCCGGTGCTGCAGGCGCTGCGTGCATCTGCGGTGTGTCTGCGATTCGGTCTGAGTTTTAGAATCAGTTGGGCACATAGCAGAGTCAGCACTAGAATGCTGACCTGCCCTTCTCCGCGGCCTAACCAATAATGACCTTTGGGAGAAGGTAAAAATGAAATCCTCATACCCTGGGGCTTTACATGGGATCAAAAAACTGGAGGGTCTCTTAAAGGGGCGTGGCCAATGTAATTATGGGCGTGGTTGAAAACACATAAGCTAAAAATATGTGCTTAGCATAGTGTGCCGCCTGACTTATATTTTGCTATTTCTGTCATTGCATCTAGATATATGATACAACAAGCAACATCATACCTACTACAAGTACAGGACTATTGGCTTTGCCAATGGTTGTTAGTTGCATAAGATAAATAAGCAGCAACTATGGCTATAAATAATATTGAAAAAGCTTCCACTTATAGCCCTTGTGACACCACGACAATGTTGCTGCTCCTGAGTTAAGAAGGGAAATCCAGAGAGAAAATTACTCTGTTTAAAGGATTTCCTATCCCCTACAACACTCACCTGACATGACGTCATGCCGTAGCTTTTCCACTAGTGAGAAGAGAGAAGTGTGAACTTGTGCACATCGATGTGCCTGCTATCACTGCAGTCCGGGATTAGACGGGCCGCTGTGCCAGGGCAAAAAACAGAGCCGATAGAGACTCGTTTTGAGGCCCCCTTTAAAAAACTGTTGGTGCTTAGACCCATTGAGACCCGGAACACTTAAAGCCCTGTTCCTACCTCCTGTGAGGTACAATTAAAAATAAAATGTATCAGAAAAAACGTGAGCTCTAACAGACTCCAAGTAAATGCCCCAAAAATGTGCAAGATAAGCTTTGACAATGATAATCTCAGGAATTCAAACACAGTTCATAACAATCTGTTTTCCTATAAAATCGCTAAACAATAAAAAAGTGCCCTTAGTTGAAACGAATGCAATGCAAAAGAATAGTGCAATAATCAGTGAGCATGACATTCGCTCTAAGAATAGCGGGTGCTTCTAACCGCGTAGCATATGTAATCATCCACTACCACTCTGTGCTATTGGTATGTGCCTATTCTTGAAAGTTGATCTAGGTGATAGAAATGTGCTTCTGATGTATTTTAAAAAGAATGAGGAAGAATAGTTGAACAGTGGGGTTTCTAAATGGATACTTGTGTTAAACAGCAGGTGTAACCTGCAATGGTCTGATTAAAATAGTTAGGAGGTTATGCATGGTTCGAATATGAAATGAACTCTTGTTGAGGGTCACCACTAGGGTTGGGCATAACTGGCATAATTTTCTTGGTGTAATTAGTCATATTTACCACAAATATAATGGTAATTGGGCGTAATTGTGTGAGAAGCACAATCCAGCATTTAGTGCTATATCTTTAGTGCAAAATGCACCCTATCATCCAAAATGAGCCTGAGAATACATTTTGCTTGCATGAGGGAAGAGGTTGAGAGCAAAGGAACAATATAGCACACATCTGTCTGTCACACACATCAAATAACAGTATGGAGACCTCTATGCATATACTTGAAACAGCAACAGTAGTAGTAAGGAGGAGAGGAGGAGGAAGAGGGTGTTTGTAAGACAGTACATGGTTTAGAGCTGTAATTGTCGACCAGTGATCTGTAAGCCATTGATCACATGTGTTTCAGTTCCCTCATGTAGCAGGGCATTTCAACCTGCATGGTCATGGAGAGGGAGGATGTGATACTAGTAGTGATCCCCAACATTGTATTGCATGTGTCATTTTGCTGTGTGGAACCACTGGACAGAGAACGGGATCCAGCTAAATCACAAATTCTCACGGGTTCCTCAGTTATCACCTTTATTCGTGAGGACCCTAGGTATAATAAAACCGATCAAGTGATGGAAATCAGTGACAAAAATGACTCAAGTCCTACCTAAACGTGCTAAACTTTCCAACATGTTTCTGCCCACGAAATTTAGCCTAAAAGGTCAAGGGCATTCATCAGGGCTAGTGGATCCCTATTGTTATGGTCTAGGTGTCAAAAGTACCCTAGATATTCATGTAAGTGATATTCCTACTTAATAGCCCAAGGGAATCCAACCTGGGCTCCTAACTTCCCAAATTACACAAAATGACCAGTATGATGCCAATTATGCTGGAGTAATTAAATATTTAGCCCAGATCTTATGAAGACAAGGCAACCCACATTAGGAATTACTATATACTGCTGTGCTCATCAAGGCTGAAATCCAATGATGTTCTATTGTTGATAGGAAGCACAGTGACATTTACTCCTAGTCAATCATCCATGATTGAGGAGTTTAGTCTATACTTGGGCTTCTCAATAAATTTAGATAAATAGGCTTTTTACCTGATTTAACATTGGCAAAGGACACCACTTCTGAATAATCATAAGCGGATCCAGGAACATGCCTTCCATTGCTTGGAGACTGAGATCATTAGTGGTCAAGGGGCTTATTTACATTTGCAACCTCTACAACTGGTACTGAAGCGTAAAGGCCATGCAACAGACTGGGACACTCTACTTCCCCCCTTGTTGGTAAGAGCTGTCCTGTTCAAGGTAAAATCGATAACCAAATGTGTCTATTGTTCCACAGAGCCCTCCGTTCTGGATCCCTGATGCATTTTTAAAAGGCAGATATTCCACTGCGGACTTTGTTATGGGGTACAGGGACTCTGCATCTGTCACTGCCAGAGTTGTAATGCACTTTCTTTGAAAAAGGGTTTGTATGCTACACTTGAGTTGCCCAGTTGGTGGCTGTAAATGACTGGAGGCCTGATTCACAAAGTTCAGTTCAGTAAGTTCAGTAAATCTTTATTTCGACGATTAAAAACCATCATAAAAATACATTACACAATAAAAATGTCATTAAATTACATTTCTGAACTTTTGACAAATTAAAACTACAAGAGAGAGAGATAATTATTATGTACAAAAGTTGGTTCACAAAGTTAAATTTACACTATTGTGTAAGTTTACGCTTGTTTGCTATTCACAACTATCTTTACTGGTAATATCTTTATGACTGCGGAGTCTCCGCACATAAAAAGATGGTGCTGCCCTGTCTTTTTATCTGAGGAGACCCCCTCAGTCATAACGAAACTACTAGTAAATACCTTTGTGCATAGCAAACAATCATAAATGCACATAAAAGTGTAAGTGTACCTTTGTGAATCAGGCCAACAGTGTTTTTTTACCTCACAAAAAATTGTTTATTGGGATCAACAGACTTACTTGCTCTGTCTCCTCACACTTATTTCACTAATGCAATGTAAGATGAGCTTCAAGTACTCTTTCCAAGGCAACAACCATTGCTACTAACTCTAGAGGGACAACTTGAAGGACATAGGGTGTGTAGGGAAGGTCACTAGGGAGACACTGTGGAGTAGGGAGGCACTAGAGGGTTTTGGGAGGTTGATCTGATATGTATCTCCAAACTTGGAAACATGTGTGACACTATGGAGGGAAATCCTTTAAGGGACTGCAAGAAAAGTTAGCTACATCTGAACATTATTGATGGCTCCACCATGAACACTGCCTCGAGGGGAGGAAATAGATTGGGGACAGCTGCAGGAGCACTCCCCAATGGATGCAAGTGTATTGTCGATAAACTTGGGTAGGGGAGTGGTATCCAGCATATATTGAATGATTACTTGCAGAATGCCAGATGTCAATTTATTCATCAGAGGGCATTAGGTGGAATACTTGGATGTCTTCAATGACACCAACAGGGGTGAAGCCATTGTATATGCAAGAAGGGTGGTGAATCAATCTTCTTTCTGACTAATTCAGCTTAAAGTCCTACATAGGATCTACCATCACATGGCGAGCTTACATCATATGGGGCTTGTGATTGCCAAACTTACTGATTTGCTCTACATTCCGTCTATCAATTTTGTGTCTTTTGTTTCCTCGCCCTAAGTGCACCGGGTATGCCCAAACGTGAGTCCTGGGCTCAATGTGCCACTGGATTCAAACTATCCTGGCTGAAGAGGGGTGAAACCCCAAAAATGGTCTTAGGATTCTTGTTTGCTTTCCAGGTAGGACCTGGCTTGGCAGTTCTGGCTGCATTGTTCCCATAAGGCACAGGGTAAAGACTGATTTGCCTATGGCCAGGTCTAAACTGGGGTGGCATGGTGAGCAAAAGAATGATGGATTTAACCCAGATTTCTTGACTGGGGGTGAATGTTTTGATTTGTTTTGCATTCCGTCCATCAATTGTGTGTCTTTTGCAGATGTCGGGTGGCACCAGAAACTTTCCTCACACAGTTTAGAAGTTCTCTGCTATTCGGCACTTCAGACAAATGGACATGTAGAAGTGCTGGAGGATATGAAGGGTATATTTGAGCTATGTTAAAAAAAAAAAGGTGTGACTTGCTATATAGAGGGAACTAAAACTGACCCTGCGAAGAATTATTTTATTCAATATGGGTCTAATGGTGGCCCAAGAGGCATTCCCAGGCAATAGGCACATAACATAGTCTCCAACATCCTCTCCTGGTGAAGCAGAATAAAAATATGTATGGCTACAGAGTAGTCATAAACATGGCAGGGTGCCCATCGAAACTATAAGAAGGTATTGGTTAGAAGAGTAATTTGGCATGTTTTTCCCCGCCTCCGGGCTAGACCCCCAGCAGAATGTACCACAACCCTGAATCCATTTGTAAGCGCACCTGCATCGCTGTTTTGCAAAGCTTAGGTGGGATCTCCCACGGGAGGGACATTTCAGAGGGTTCTGCAAGGATGATGCAGCATTTTTTTGTTTGTATTATAAATGGTGTTTCTTCTTTGTGTGTTGTTTGATTTCCTTTCTTCTCCGCATCTTGTTTGTACTAAAAAAAGAAAACCACATAAAAAAAGATTAAAGGATAAACACAAAAAGAGTAAACGAAAGGAAACATACATTGTTTTTATGACAAAACAGCAGTGGCACTGCAAAATACAAAGAATTGTAATACCACATAAGGTACTCATATTAAATAGCGGCTTAATTAGTACCTCGGGGCACATTTCACAGGGTAATAATAAAGCCACCACTTTGGGGTGCTTGGATAGACCTGAATTTTAGATGCATATTACCCAAATTGAGAAGTGGGGCGCATCCTGTAACAACCGTCTAAAAATCTGGACATTTTAGAAGGTTCCCTACTGTTCCATCGAAGCCTCATAGTTCCTCTCTTTCTAATGCAGATAAAAATTACATTGTGAGCTGCACGTCTAACAGCACATTGCTTCTCTTTCAGCAATGCCTGCGCATTCCACGGTTCTTGCTCACGGCTCTTCCTTCCCAGCGGACCTTGCGGCCTGACTTTCCCAAAGAAGATATTAATACCGCCGACCATTATAACCCAGTTATTTTCATGGAAGCCTGGGAGGAAGTTACTTGGCATTAATTGGTCTCTGGTGATCTGCAGGTCTCCGTTTAGTTTGTTGTTCTTACTCACATAACCAGCAATGGAGTGGAAAAGCTGAGGAAGTAGCGGTGATTGTCTCGAGCGCGCACTTTTTCGGTGTCTGTTTTTGCAATGAGCCCCGCTTCCTCTTTTAATTACTTCAACACGTGGAGGGGCTGCGGCGGGGGCGCACGCACACGCACTCTGTCAACTAAGCTACATCAGCTCTGTTTCAGCACCTGCGCTCGTGCCAGGTGATTAAAAGTCCTCTTCCGTGAACCCTTCACGAGCAAAGAAACACCCTCGCAACGCTAATACTCGAGGCTCTTATATATATGCGCCCCATCCCTACTGACTACCGTTCAACGCACTAGTACTCTGTAAAAATTATACGCATTTTAAGTTTTTCTTCCTTTACCATACCGAGGATGCCCACTTTGGGAATTTTATTATGCGCATCTTTGGAAAAGTTTTTTCTGGAAAGGATTTGTGTTTCTGTATTTATTTCTTTTTCTTAATCATTGAAATTTGGTGCGCACTGCTTCACCCCGAGGCTTGTCAAGGTGCCCCACATGCAGGGTGCCCACACAGCCCAGGCGTCCTGAATTACATTTGAATTATTTCCTTACTGCCTCTTCTGTATTCCTATCTTGATGAGAGCTGTCATTCTACGCCTCTCCGTGGATGTACATTTGTAGTGCTTGTTCTATTTTTACAAAATGTCCCGGTTTTTGTTTCTCAAGATCTGGTCACCCTGCCCACATGTGTTAAGAGTACAGACTGATTATTTGAGCTCCGTAATCGATAGTGCACTGTCTAAAAGAATCGTACATTTCTTGATTGGCATTGGAGCCACTATACAACTCATGTATTTGCCAGATTTACAAATACTAAAGGGTTTCAGTTGACTGAACAGAGCCAGTGAAGTAGTGTGGCTCACTGGTTAGAGGCGGCAGACCCGAGAGCAGAGGACGGCCTGGGACCAGGGTTCGAATCCCGGCGCGGCAGGTTTCTGGACCAGGGTCAGCGGACTCGATAATTCTCTCTCCTCGGTGCCCACCCTCATCTTCACTAACGGCCCCACCAGACCGCCGGGGATGCCTGGTCTCACCCTGGAGATACCCATTAAGGGACCATCTCTCATACCCATTAAGGGACCATCTCTCAGGGAAAGCCAGGAAGGGATTTGCAGCGGTCGAAGCGCCTTGTGACCCTCCGGGTAAGTAGTGCGCTATATAAATGCCTATACATTTACATTACATTTACACCAAAGCGCAGCACGAGCGATGAACCTCAAACACCACCGCCCTCATTACAGGACGTCGAGAGTTGATACAAATAGAGCAAACAAGGCGGCAAATAGTTTCCCTACATTCAACAATATTTTTTTTCGTAGATAAAAGTGGTATTATTATCGAACATGCAGTAATATCACTTTTTCGAGGTAAGTATATAGGTGCCTATTAGCACTAAGCCTGATGCCAAATTCGCAGTTTCCACACATTGTTCCTCATTTATCTCCATCTTGCAGGAATGACATGATTACCAAAGTACGTGAAAGCACTTGCCAGAACGATTGAATTACTGTAAATTGGTTGATTGCTTCCATAAGTAGCCCCAATACTTTGTTTCAGTAAGCATCCAATGAGGCTTGTCCTACATCTTTCAGGGTTTTTTGCCCTTTCGCAAGCATTGAACCGGTAAAATTGATTCGAACAATATATTTTGCTTTACGTTTCAATTCCTTTCTTAAAAAGATTACAAGATTAGTTCCCGAGAACTAAATGTGTTTGCTCATTCTGTATACAATCCATCATGATTCCCACAACACCTATGCATCCGTGTGTCTTTCTCTGTCCCAGCAGTGTCAGTTGTTAAGGTAAACATAGTTCGTACCTCACTTCTTCCTACTCTCCATCACATTCTCAATATTAGCATAATATTACATTGCAGAGAGCTCAATCTCCAGTGCATCCTCCCAATTGCTACATTAATCAACAAAACAAGGTTGAAGGGCTCTCTGTTATAAGGGAGTTGGTAGGAATACTTCCAATTCCTAACCATGTCTTAACCTATGTGATAGGTTTTTTAGGTAGATGTTTTTATTCACCTTTCTCTCAGATTTCCTAAAAAAAAGTATCTCCTCATCTAGCTGTCATGCTTCATCATTGTGCCTTCTCACCAGCACCGCGGTGGGGCAAGGTGGGTTCATCGTAAGCACTTCTTGGAAAAGGATGGTTTTCGGTGATGAAGTATGGATGGATGAGTGTTGAAAGGTTACAATTATATTAAGGCAGGACATTTTCAGTCACTGTATTTGATCACGCTTGTCCATACAAAGTTAAAAAAAGAATAAGGTAGTGGAGTGAAAGCTAACTATTAAGGTCCCTCCCTTCCTACCTGTTACAATAACGTGTTTTCCTATTTTGTTGATTGTCATCTTTGACTGTGAGTAAAGTGAAAGTCTCACTTTTTGGGTACCAATGACACAGGTGAGGCAATGAGTTCCTACAATTGTGAATGGTCAAATGACCTTTCCAAATTTCATTCCCGCATTTCTGTCAAGAACTTAATTGCTAGCCATTCTGGCCCTTTCCTTACGAACCAGAAATGTTGCAGACATCTCCCTTTCAGGGACCTCTAGCCATATCCCTGAAATAGACACCTCGTATGGAAAGCAAAGAGCACTTTGATGATTTCCCCCTGTATATATATCCTTGAATGTTCTACAGTGGAAAGCCATTGGCTGTTTAAGTTTGCAAACACAGATGTCAAGGGATTCCATATGACTGATGGGAGGCCTGGTGCACAAAAGTGAAGAACAATTGGTAATGCATATATGAGCAGGTACTGTTCCAGCTCAACAGTAGATAACTATAATAGTAGTCATGGGGAGGCTCTTAAAGTTAAGTTGCTTTGTATGTTGTTTATAGATGGAGTACTTTAATACTAAAGCCTTGAATCACTAAACAACTCAGAGATAGATTCACACTAAAAAGTGTGGTGTACATGTTACACAAGCTGTGGGCTGAAATGAGGCATCAAATGAGGAGGAACAATTATCCTGTATGCTGGAACCGACTACTGTAGCCCAAACCTGCAGATAGAACCTCATCTAAGGATACTCTCCAAGCTCGCTTGAGTGAACCAATTGGACTCTCAGAGGAGCAACTGTACCTGCTTATCTGATACCCCCTACACTTCATTAACAGTCTTGGTGTGCACCATTTCCCATTTTAGTTTTCGTATTGAACTGTCTATTTTGATATGTGGAAGCCAGAACTTCCTTTGCAATACATCAGAAAGATATGTATCCTAGTAGGATGGTGAAAAGTATCTCTTGCTTTCGCTCATCTTTGCCACTGACTGATATGCAGGGTCCTATTGTGTCAGAAAGCTAAGGCAGGGATGCATGATTTCAGAGGTAATACTCAGCAAGGTGAGAGGACAAGGAATATAGTTCTGTCTACTCAAAGTATAACTGTGGTCACAGAACTACAGAGGAATGGAGACAGCTGTAAGCGGGGACAAGGACGACAAGAGACAAGAAAGAGAAAGGTTTGATCATATTAAGTGATGCCCTGGTATATGACAAAAAGTCTCTTGTTAGCTTAGGGAAACCCTTTTTGACTGGCACAAGAAGATTGTCATACAGTGATACTGCGAAGTCATAGTTGAGCCTGCTGCTGTAGAGACTGTAGTACTCAGTGCAAGGTGGACTGAGACTGACAACAACACTGAGCCAGTTAAGACTCCAAAGGTCTTGGGCACAACATCGGGCATCTTTCCTTTAGCTGATCAGAATAGAGATTAAGCCAGAGGCCACGCAGTAAACTTTATATGGAATTCAATAGGCAGAGGACCGAATTTGGAATGGGGCAGAAAACCAGAATGGAAATATTAACCAGAATACAGGACGTTGCAAAACAGCTAGGAGACAGGGAGAAAACCAAGACAGGGGATTATAAACATGGTTTTAAAAATCAAGGAGAGGAATACTGGGATCAACAGCAGGCTGTACCCGACAGGCACCGGGGCAATTAATGCCCTGTTGGTACAGGACACCGGAGCAAGGATTCAGAACAAGGAACTCGAGGATGCACCCAACAGGCACTGACCAAGTAAAGTCCTGGTGGTACATGGAATAACACAGGCATTCAGAAACATGTCAGAACAGTAAAGTAGAATAAGGAAATAAAGGGAACCAGAGCAAGTTCAGTGCATACATAGTCAGAAGCCCAAGTGTGAAAACAGAAATCCGGAGAATCAGAGTGGAAACGGAAAGCCAGGAATAAGTTGAGAATGAATCAAGGAAAAACAGAAAAAGCACAATGTTGCACAGGTCAGCCAGAGGAACGCAGAACACTGGAAAAATCAGTAGCATGACACAGGACAATTCAGCAGTACAGACAACTGAATAAGAAGGCTCACAGAAGGTCTTCAAGTAGTGCCACCGGATGGCAGGATCGAAGGATCCTGACATCTTGTATCTAATAAAGAACATTAGAAAGTATTGGCTTACCCAAGGACTGCAGGCATCTCGGACTTCAGAGGGGAATGACAAGAGCATCTTCATGCCACTGGAACCTTTTTGCCAGTTCTTGACAAGGACCTTAGCCAAACATTCCATCCTTATGTATTGTTGGACTCACTAAAGTGAAATATATTGTTTTTTTCAAGCCATCAATGATGCAAATGTTGGTGCCAGTTCAAGCACAAGGCTATACTTCAGAAAAAAATTAATACAACTAAAAGAGAAAGAAGTTCAAAGCTAAAGTATACTTAATGTAAAAATAAGGTGTGAGAAAGTTTAACTGATGAGGTACAACTTTCATTAGAACCGAACATGTGAACAGGACAAAAGAGTACCTTAATCATGTCTGCATGATGGCTTCCCTTTCTCTGAGGCATTATTGTTGGCTGCTTTGTGGGGAACTTCCTTACTACACAGGAACCATTTATTCTTAATCCAGAATTGAAGAAAAATAGAGTATAAAAGGGATTGATTGGCATAGAAGCTGAATTTAGATCCACTTACAATCGATCCAAGCCAGGAGTAGTTTCAGTAATATTTCCCCGCTGAATAAATCTTGGCTGACAACTAGACTAAGCTCTGCTTTAAACCCATGCTACATGAGCTTTAGATACCACCCATAATTCTCCCCTTGATTTTCACATTGGACGTGGAAAACAAGTTTGAGGAGTTGTAATGGGAAAGGAGTGAGTATTTGTTAGCAGTATTGTCAATAGTGCAGATAAGGAACCTGTGAAAGGCGTGGTAACTTTGGGGAAGACAAGACCAGATGGAAACCTGGAGGTGACTAAAGCAAATTTATTCGAAAGTACCACATATAAATATGTCTTTATAAGATGCCTTTTGAATATGATTTTTTATGTCTCATCCAACTGACCTGAACCAACATAGAAAAAGCAGCATAAGATGGACTGATGTCTTCTCTAACCCTAATTCATTATACTGTTTAGACTAAAGTTGTGGTTCTTAACCTTTTGTTTTCTTTGGACTAACACTTAGGGCCTACCTATGAGTCTGGCGGTCCGAGGACAGCCAGGTTCGCGGGGGCACAGAGATGGCTGTCCAGCAACCAGTGCACCGGCGATCCAACCGCCTCATTACGAGTTGGGCAGTCCGACCACCATTGCGCTGCTGCAACCACCATGGAACCACCGTTCCCTGGCAGTGGTGTAGTGGTCAGGGCCTCAGTATTATGCTGGTCGTGCTGCTGCGGCACGCCATGCATATTATGAGTTTCAGGATCGACAGCGGTGTCATGGAGGTCTTTCCTCCATGAAAAGACTGGTGGTCCTGAAACAAAGGGGACCCTACAGGCCCCCCTGTTGCCCATGTGCAATGGTATGCATGCAGGGAGGCACACCATGTCACCCACTCTGTGCATGCACCCCAGCGCCTGTACTGCATGTTTACAGTCAATGCAGTGCAGGAACTGTTTCTGGCTTTCCCATTGCTGTGCCCATTTTCAGAGGCACCATCGTGGGCTGCCCAAAACAGCCAACCAGACATTAGGAAACTCAGAAAGTAGTGGGCGGTGTAACCACAGGTTTGGTAGTGCAGTCGGTCTGCTCCCTCATCACCAAACTCCTAATTAGACCCTTAATCATTGCTGAAATCTTGAGTGGAATCTGGGTCCCTTCACTGAGTCATTTGGGATCCAGGACCCCGGCCTAAGTAATATTTTATTTAGTTCACAAGCAAATAATTAAAAAATCTAATTTTTATTTTTAATGGGAAGGTTGGGACCGTTCTAAATTTGATTGAGGCCATCCGTTGGTAATAAGATATAACATTTTATTTAATATACTTGCACTACTCCCACCAATGAATTTGAGGATGCCAACTTAAAGTTTAGCTTCCAATTTCAAATTCCTTTAAATTTACAAAACATATTAACATATTCAATTTTAGATTTTCTTTATTTAGATACACTTATTGATCTGTTAATATCATGCCATTTTCTAAGTAGTCGCAGACCCACTGAGAATGCGTTGAATAGCCTGGGGGTCCCCAAACCACAGATTAAAAACTGCTGGTCTAGGGCAATGAGGATTATTAAGGTGTTCAGACAAAAAATTGGAAATAAAATATCATCTGACAGAAATATCGAGTCTGAAATAACGTCACACAGAAATATCATGTGCAAGAATATCGTTGTCAAGAATATTGATTTTATGGTAATTAATCTCGATTTTAAAGATATAGAAATCATCAACATATTAACAAAAATATAGTTGTTGAGAATATCATTTTAAAAATATTTGTATGGTTTTTTTTTTCGTTTTTTGTTTGAAAGACCTTTATTTAAAATCAATGCAAAATCAAGAACACAGTATAGGGCCTACAACCTCTAGGGCCGGCCGCATCAATAGTACGTTTCCTTCAGCATTATTCGTTAGTACACAGCCATAAGGCTGACAACCCTGAGGTCCGGCAGCGTATCCTAGCACTTTAACATCCGTTGTAATCTGTGTCGTGTCAAACAATTGTAAGGTCTATCGTTTTTAGATTTTTGTTGCATGAACCAGAACTTTAACTGCGGTCAAGATGAACAATCACACAAATCGAGAAGCACTATGCCTGCGTCTACCCACTGATTAGATCCATATTTATACAGTGATGTAGCTATGGGGTATACCCTAGTTCTGTTGTTTCCCCGCTTCTCCCAATTAGCCTACACTCCTATCCCATCTCTCCCTAGTCTCCTTCATCTTCCTCGTCTGAGCCCACCCTGTCATCTTCTGGCAGGGGATCACATAAATCTCCCCTGTAAACATTCCATGCTGACCATACTTTATTCCATTTAGGGAGGAAGGCCCTAAGCACATAGACTGCCCTCTCTGTGATCATTAATAAGTCCATATTCTTACTCCACATCGACACCGTGGGCAATTTTGACGCGTCCCACCTCTGTGCGATGTTTCTTTTGGCCACCAAGAATGCCAAAGTGGCCCATATGCGGCCATATCTAGATAAGTCATTCGGTTCCCAGATATTTAGTAGACACTTACGCGGTTCTGGGAGTAGGGAGACCTGAAGTGTTTGTGAGATAGTGTGCGTCACTTGTCGCCAATACTCTATTATGTGCGCGCAGTCCCAAAGCATGTGGAATAGTGTACCTTCTTCCCCGCAGCCATGAAGACAGAATGGGTGTGGCGCTCTGTGTAACTTATGGAGCAGGTGTCTGGTGTAGTAAACACGGTGTAGGATTTTCAGTTGTACAAATCTAAATTTCACTTAGATGCCCACTTCCTTCGGGATGCCAATGCCTCATTCCACTCTGTCATCGACCTCGCCAATGTCTCCCACCCATTTCTCCCGCAGTGCCAGTGTGGGGTCCGTTAGATTGTTAATTAATTTCCTATATGTGAGGGAGGTTGCACCCTGCTGTATATAATCAGTAAGTAGCCTGTCTTCTAGTGGTGAGGAATCTGGGACATCGGTGTCAGCTGGTATCGCTTGCAGCAAAGCGTGCCTGATCTGTACGTATCTATAAGTTTCGTTCAGGACCAAACCATATTATTGTTGGAGCTGGGCGAACGGAATCACAGTGTCCTTTTCCCACAAATCTCCCACTGTGCTATCCCATTGTGCAAACCCTTTACTGTGTCGCAGGTGCCCTAGTGCTCTCGTGTCCCAGAGAGGGGTGAGTTTAGTGATCTTTCCCTTCCATCCCAACTTCGCCTGAGCCGTGTGCCATAAGGTATTTTTATGTATTTTAGCATGTATTTTAATTGTACATATTATAAAATGTTTGTTTGATTATTGCTAATGTTTATTTAATTGATAATATTTATGTTAATTGTGTAATTTGTTTTTTTATAATGACATTTCAGGTGTGGGTTGTATGTTTTGTAGGGGTATAGGTTAGGAAGTAAGTTAATTATAGTTAATTATTAGTTAATTAATAATAATAATTTAATTGATAATTATGTAAAATGTGGAATACAATAATTTTATTTTTTTGGTGTGTGTTGTTGTTTTTGTATGGGTAAAGGGTGTGTAGTTAATTCATTGTGATAATTTAAATTTATAATGTATAATATGTATTGACGTTATGAATAATTATTTAAAACATGTAATTAAGATATTATTTACGTTATAGATTAGTTGTGAGTTGTGGAATTGGTAGGAGTAAAGGGCGAGAAGGTAATTAAATATAATAACAATTTGTATAGTTAATTATTAATAAAATTGTTTCATTGACAAGTAATCATTAAAATGATGCACATAATATCTTTTTTCAATTTATATATTAGCTATGGGTTGTTTGTTTTGTATGGATAAAGGGTGAGGAGGTATTTAAATATAATTAATTAATTTAGTAATAGTTATTTATTATTAAACGTTTATTAAATATTTAAATATGGAACATATGTAAATATTATCATTTAAAGAATGCATTTTAGATATGTGTTGTGTCCTTTGTAGAAATAAAGGGCAGACAGTTATTTAAGTAATAATTCTTTTAAAAATAGTTAATTAGAGTTTTATAATTATGGTATTTATTATTGAATGTGTTAATTGTGTTGTGCTTTTTAAATGTAAATACCATTGTATTTATTGGTTAATATTATTTTAAGAATATTGTTTTGCATTTTAACTATAATATATGCAGTAATTTAAAACATGCATTAAACATTCTCCAAAAACACTGAGTCACGATGCACACTCAGAGGTTGTTTGATTGCCACCAAAATGTATTACTGTAAACTGCTATGCGTTTCGACACTAAGAGTGTCTTGATCCTGTGATCAAGACACTCTTAGTGTCGAAACGCGAAGCGGTTTACAGTAACACATTTTGGTGGCAATCAAACAACCTCTGAGTGTGCATCGTGACTCAGTGTATTTGGATAATTTGATTAACCCGCTTGGGGTTCCTGCCGGGGGATGCACCACCCAACTACGGGACTGATCCTGGAAGGACCCGTACTTGGTGAAGTTATGTATTAAACATTGTAATACATATTTAATTTATTCAATTTTATTAAAAAAAGATTTTTTTATATTTACATATTTATATTTTTTTATATTTATTATGTTTTTGAAATGATTTTTTTTAATTTAACGTAATAGTCTATTTCTAATGTTGCACTAATTGGATTGGGAATAGTACATTTTACCCCTCCACAATCTAACACTTCCCCTACTCTTGCACTGACTGGAGTAGGAATAGGAAATTTTACCATCCTGCAATCCAACACTTTCTATAATCTTGCACTGGCTGGAGCGGGAATGGAACATTTTAATCCCTTTGTAATACAACACTTTCCATACTGTGGCCCTAACTGGAGAGGGTGTACTACATTTTGACCCTCTGTAAACCAACACTTTCCACACTGTTGTACTGACTGGAGTGGGAATAATAACTCCCCCCCCCCCCCCCCCCCCCACACACAATCCAACTTTTTCCCTTATCTTGCACTGGCTGGAGTGGAAATAGGAAATTTTAACCCCTCCACAATCCAACACTTTCTCTACTGTTGCACTGACTGGAGTACGAATAGTACATTTTACCTCTGTGCAATCAAACACTTTCCCTATTGTTGAACAGACTGAAGTGCGAATAGTAAATATGACCCCCAGCAATTCAATATTTTCCCTACTGTTGCACTGTGCAAACAGGGAAAAAGTAAATGTTACCCCTCCTGAGTCCAAGACTTTGCTGACTCATGTTTAAATTTTAGAGGGAATAGTATATGTATTATTGTAAAATGTTATAGTTTACTTTATATTGTTTAAATATATATTAATATGTTTTTTAATGTATATTTATAATTATTAATGTTCTTAATGTTATTTGTTTTTAGTAAATTGCAAATTTTTATTTTGCTTAGTGTTTAATTTATAAATAAAATGGTTTGTTTGTTGACTTTTTTATGCCATTGAATATATGTGTATATGTATGTATATGTAACACCGTGAATGCCAATGACCTTGAGATGCATGAAGTATTTCCAGTAGCGACTCCAGGTCGGAGTGCTCAGGGTCAGTGACCTGGGGTGGGGAGGGGCAGGGTAGTAAACACCGGAGTATTGATAAATGCAGGTAAGCTGACAATTAGATCAATAAAACAAATTAAGCTGCTCGTGCAGTATTGTATTCCGGTGTTAACTACCCCCCACCCAGCCCCTCCCCTGCCCCATGTCACCGCCCGGTAGAACTCCCACCAGGAGCCACTACTGAGTATTTCTCTGCATTTGTAGCAGCTGATGGAGTAAAATGGCATACAGCCTACAATTTAAATCACGGAGGAGAAATACTTAGGTTGCCATTCGAAACATGAGGAATGAACATTGTGCCAACATGGCAGATATCAAAACAGACATTCACAATAATAGCTTGCAGTCCTCTGTCACTGTTCACTGTCTTAGGCAGCCAACAGAAATAGGATTGGTATTTTAAAATTATATGAATGTTGCACACTAGAAGTTGCATTTAATTGAGAAACATTGAAAAGGGCATCTCAGCAATCAACATGAATTTGAGCAGTACATATATATAGTATAACTATAATAATAATAAAAAGTATTAATTTAATAATAATTGTAATTAGCAATATATAAATACACAGACACATATGTGTATATATATATATATATGTATGTATATATATATATATATATATATATATATACATACATATATATATTTATAAATATATCTATATATATGTTAATACATATCCAACAAAGCAAAATACCCTATCTGAAACCCGCGGAAAGGTAGTGCGCTGTGCCGGCGGGCCTGCCGGATGTGCAAATAAAGTCAACAAGTCAAATGAGCACATACTCGTTAAGAGTGTGAACAAGACTGTCTTCAGTCGAAACGCGTTACAAGAACTATTAAAATAATTTCTGGATTTGCGATCTTTCCAAGTGTGCTCTCATTTGACTTGGTTGGTTGGATGTTAATATATATGTGTGTTTTACTTTTGGAAAATAATTATAATTTTTATGTTTTTTAAAAACCATTAAATATATTTTATTTAATCATTTGTGTTATTATATAATATATTCAGGGGCTTATTACGATGCTTGGCCGAGTTGCCTCCGACCGACACCATCGCATTCTCGGGATCGACCGACTTCCGGTCGGCGGTTCCGACTGCCTGATTACGATGTGACCAAACACTGTACGGTGGCATACTCCCATTTTTCTATGAGAGCTTGTGTTACGGCCGTAAACTGCACCTAATACAGGCTCCAATAATGGAATGGGGTTGTTTGTACGACTCTGCAGCCTGTGACAGACACCCCCTCGGCCATCATTCATAGACGACGGAGGCAAGGGGACCCTGCTCCGGGCCCTCAATGTCGCTTTCTGAAAGCTTTTCCATGTCAGAAAGGCCGGTATGGAAAGGCTGTCAGAAACCGACAATGTAATCCCGACAACAGAAATGCTGTCCATAGGGGATTATGGTGCGGGTCCAATGAGCCAGTCAGAACCGCGTCAAAATGACCAGACCATTTACACTCTGACCGCTAACATCGTAATTCAGTAGTCGGACCGCAAACCGACCGTGTCGTCAACATCGTAATCGGCCCATAAAGTTCACTTTTTAAATGTATATATTTATTTAAAAAAACAATATATTAGACAACTATAATAATGATAAAGATATTTTAAAAATATTTTTGTAATTTTAATAATAAGTATAGGATAACAACATTTTTGACATTGACATTTATGTCAAGCTATTTTTGTGTCGGGATATTTTGAGAGTTGATATTTTGTCATGTGAATTATTAATAAGCATACCCCCTTCTGTATAGCTATTCAAAATATAGTTCAAAGCTTCTGCTTGAAGGTGGTGGTGAAGTGACACCTTGCCTGAAATACATTGTCACTTAACACTGTTATTTCTAAACGTAGGGCCCGATTATGACTTTGGCAGTGCAATGCCGGGTCCACCCTGCCGCTGCACCGCCAATGCCATGGTCAGACCATCTGCCAGATTAGAAGTTTTCTCCTGTCTGGCAGACTTTATTTTTGACTTTCCCATGGTGGTGCCATGAAAATGGGCATCGCAATGGAAATGCTTAAAACAGTTCCTGCACAGCATGGACTGCAAAGTCCTTGCAGTGCAGGAACTGGTATGCATTCACGCCTGAGGGAAAATGTTGTACCCCCATGTGCATCCACAGGATGTGAGGCACCAGGGGTCCTAGGCCCCCCTTTGCTTCCTCACTGCCAGCTTTTTCATGACGGTGGAACTGCCATGAAAACCGTGGCAGGGAGGAAACTTGTAATATGCTTGGGGGGACCGCAGTGGTCCCGCCAAGCATATTACTGCCTCCTGACCACCACAACACTGCCAGGGAATGGCGTTTCCCTGGTGGTTGCGGTGGGGTTGTGGCAGTCCCACCACCCAACTCATGATAGGGCAGTCGGGAGACAGCCACCGCTGTTCCCCTATGCGTCTGGCAGTCAGTGGACCACAAGACTCTTAATCGGGGCCTTAATCTCTAGATTTACTGTCCAAAATCAGGCTATTAACGCCCACAAATGCACCTTGCAGCTACACGGATATAAACCGTCATGTTTGGAACTATATGAAGAAACAAACAAACTATGGGCCTGATTACCATGCTGGCCGGACGAGCGTCCGACCGGCATCGTTGCGGTAAAGGGACCGGCTGACAGGTAGTCGGCGGTTCCGACCACCACATTAGGATCCATCCCCTTGGAGGCAGTCAGAAACATGCCTCTTTGCATTGATCTTGTCATGCGGCCCGGAAAGGGTTGCAGCCCAAGTACAAATGCCAAAAGGAATGCTTTTAAACATCGCTGCATCCTGTGTGCCACACGATGTAGAGACATTTAGGGGGGCATCACAGGTGCAGACGGCCACAGGGCCGTGGGCCCTGCTAGGGGCCCCAATACAGCCTTTAAACCAGCCTTTTTATTACAGAAGAATCAACATGAAACGGCTAGCAAAAAGGTGGATCCTGATCCCCAAGGCGGTGCCTGATAAGGCACTGCCTCCATTGTGTGGAAGGCATTCTGACCCCCGCCTAAGGCAGATATAGATGTTAATGGGACCAACAGCATGTCGGTCCTACTGATATTATGATCGGCCCCTTTGTGTTTGAGTGTCAAGGATGATAACAGAGATTTCTTACAGAGTGCTTGCACAAGAACAGAAGAAGCTAGTTCCCTATTCCCTCTCAGGAATTTCCCAGAGACCAATATAAAAGCTTGTCTCTAAAAGACCCCGAAAGGGGGAAGAGGGAGTGGACAAAATAATAAACAAGGGAAGAGACTGGCTCTGGACCTCTGATTTCTCAACTGCTGCCTTTGTGCCCGTCTGTTCGGCTGACTGTGGTACTGAGGAGACCCGAGGAAACTAAATATAACACAATTACTGTAAAACCCTATTCTACTCTATTCTTTTTGTTTACTTTCTCCCATGTGTTACTACATACCACAACCTCCTAAGATCTAAGCCTCTCTTCTTTATGATTTTTTACTTTAGTGATTTCTGTCTCACTCTTCTTTAGAGGTGCTGCATTCAGTAATGTCAACCTGCGAATTACATAACTAGTTGCTAAGTTTGTTCTACCTATCACTATTCCAAACTATGTGACGAATTTACTAATTACACCTACCAGTATTTTCTGTTTGTATTACCAAATCGCGATTCAGAAAAATTCGAAATCCCAGAGCTGGAAGAAAAGACAGTAACATTGTTATTTAGCTAGTTATTTATGCAACACATTCAGTGACACACAAACCCTTACGAAAAAGTGCTGATATTCCTAATTTATTCACACAAGCGTTAGTAGCACTTATGAGCCACACCTCGAACCAAAGATTCAATATTGTAGTTTATAGTAAAAAAAAAACTATTCGAGATGTATTGTACTTAATACATCACTACAGAATACTTTCCTTTTTCTTGTAATGTGTCTGTTTAAAGTTCGATTTAATGTAATCAATTTCCTTTGATGTAAAACTAGTTGCTACTGGTTGCTGTTGCTTTGCCTGAAAGAACAAACATATTTTCCATTGTCTAAGCTGCCTGCAGGACTCAGTTGCCTTTCTTGGACTAACTACATTTTACTTACCAAAAATGGTAGTTGTGAGGAGTCGAAGGTAATGCACAGTACAGAATATATTTTAAATTGTTGTAAGTCAGCTCACGATAAGGTATAACCTGCCTGCCTAGGATAATGTGTTTTAGCTTTCTTGAAATGAAGCAACACTGCATGCAGATTCGAAACGTTTTCTTGTGGATGAAATCATTTGTCATTTTAAAGTTGTGAAACTAATATACACAAGGCACTTTTAATCTCACTCTTAAGTCAAAAAGATAATAATGAAAGTCAAAGTCACTAAAAATCCCTTTCCAGTCTTTCCTGAACTTGAAATAAGAGAGCCATCAAGTAGCCAAGCACAACAGATATCCCACGGTTTACATTTTCTAGGGTTTGAAGCCTATGACGGGAAATGGAAGCATAGTCATTCTTCGGCATATAATATTGTTACAGATCCGAAGTAGAATCCTAAACTCAGTGTTCAGAAGAAAAATGTGTTGAAAGCCTTTTCTCGGGAAGTGCTGACACACTTTAAACATCTGTTCATTTTGCTTCAGTTTGTGCAAGGAACTGCTAATTGCTAAAACATCCTTTCAAGAGTGCAACAAGGTCTTTGCCTGTGTCATCCCTTCCAATGACCCTCAGCAACAGCCAGGACCACAGTGAGGCAAGGGCATGAGTCCAATCACAACATTGCAAGTGTGCATGTTTGCACTGCACATTACAGGGGAGGGAGCAGATCATCTGGGGCCCTTTTAACTTTTTCAGCAGACAATATAATCTAAATTCTTTTTCACAGAAATATATGCATATTTGGTACCTAAATAAGGTTGATGTAAGTGCGCAAAATAGATGTGACAATCTTGGTAAATGCTTCGCATTTCACGCCGGGGGTGGGCGACTGAAGGGGTTGATTATGCTCAACTAGAAACACTTGCTTTTATTTTCCAGAAAAGGGGGGTGGCAAGGTTTGATTTCCTTGTGCACTTTTCTGCCTCTAATTCTGCTGCAGATTGCACACCCTGTAAGCTCAGGCCAGCAGAAGTTCATTTGGCAATATATCGCTTGCTCATATGTCCATGAGTATCGCTGGGGATTAGTGTGAATCCACAAGGTGTCTTCAATAATTAAGACAGACCTGCAATGAGTATGTCTCTGACTTTTAAACCAGTGTACAAATTGGAAATGTGTTTCATCCTCAAGCAGGATCTTCGAATTTCGCGTTGAGTAGAAAATCCGAATATGACACAGCTACTATCCCTGTATTGATGTCTAAAAAGGACACATGCCCAGTGCCATGAACTGCTTTAAAACCCATAGAGGTAATCCTGGAATCAGCGAACCCAGGTGAGCACCGGGGGGCATATTATCAAGGGGGTTTATCTCCCTATTACCTAGCTGTCGCTAACACCATTAGCGACAGCTAGTAGGAGATAGCGACCATCTTGGGACCCACTTTGCATGTCAGTGATATTTATCACTAATGACATGCAAAGTGGGCGTGCTAAGATGTTAGCGACTGGAAACAGTCGCTAACATCGCTATCTCCTATTCCCAACTTTTGGAGATATTCGCGCTAAGAGCGAATATCTCAAAAAGCTAACACCTGCCCTGAGCAGTTCTTAGCCATGTTATCCAATGGGAGGTGGATAACATGGCTAAGAGCATTAGCTCGCTAATGCATAAATATCGCTGACTTTTCAGCGATATTCATGCATTGCGGCAATTTTTATCGCATTTGCGATAAACCTTGGTAATACCAAGGTTTATCTGCAATAAAAATCGCCGCAGCTCAGCAGTAAATTTTTGTCTAACCAAGCGATAGCGATAATTATCGCTATTATCGCTATTGCTTGGTAATATGCCCTCGGGTTTTTACTTGTAACCACTAGATGCAGGTGAAAGCTGACCGTGGCCTTAGATATGGGCTGATATTGAGGTTGGGCCTACAAATCCAGACAGATCCTTACTTTGAGCTAGCCTCTGAAGATCTGAACTCATTCACATGTAGTTGCACGAATCCATTTTTTACAAGATCAAGTGCGTGTTTTTTGTTTGTTTTTTATACTCCGGCCCTATGTCTAAGGAGTGTGAGGTTTCCACATTTTATTTTTTTGCTAAGTCTTCTAATTCTCAGAAATCTTACAATTACTATTTGGAGTTTGCTCGGTTTTCTGTGAGGTGGTTCCATATCAAAACTGTTTGCACCCGTTTTCAGTTATTTCGAGAAAAAAAAGATGGGCAACATTCATCCAGTTTTAGAATTCCAAAGAAATGGGTTACAACTGAGAGAAAGTCACATCCATTTTTATGGCCAAATAGCACTTGTTAGGAAATTTTTCTAGATCTCAGGAAAAACAATTCCTGGACATGAGAAAAGCAGGAAACACCCCACAGCAACAGTTAAATCAAAACACGGGTTCTGTGCAAGCATTTGCTTGCATAATAAACACTTTGTACACCCCTACTTCAACGATTAGACCAAAAACAACTGGCACTTCATGTCTCGAGTCAAATTCAGTTTAGTAGTAAGATGGTATGAACATGAACCTCATGTTTTGGTGCCCTTTAAATATACTGTTCTTCATCACGTGACCAAAGAAATATTTCTGCAGGATCATCAAACACGAATTTCTTTATCACAAGCGATGCAAGGAAATCAAAGGCAGGTGAGAAATGTTAGAGAATACAAATGTTTTTTAAACTCCAAACAGATTTTCACCCCTATTCACCTATTCACAAAAAGAGACAGGCCATTCACTCTCTGTGGTACCCTTGACCTTCCCTTTGCATCTAGGCTAAATTTCAGTACTAACCTTGTAAGCATGGTTGTAGATTCAGCAAGCAAGCATATATCAAACAAGTCTTGAGTTAAGCAGGTTAAAATCAGAGCAAATGTAAATATACTGATATTTATTTAAAAACAAGAATGTAGTCAGTGCCTAGATTGAGAAAACCAGTTACTCGTTTCCATTTAGGTGCACAAATGAAATAGATTAGGATTCTGGAATTCACAAATATTCATGTACACTGGTAAACAGATTTCTATACCATGTACAATGATGTTTTTAGGGTGTTTTTAATTAGGTAAATATGCCTCCAGCATATGGATGGAATCAAACGTTAATGAGAGAATGGTCTTGGTGCCCGCAAGATGGCGGCTCCTGTGAAAAGCTCAGGGAAGCCCATGGTCATACAAGGAGTTGTGGGTGTCCTACTAGGCTTCACATTCACATTGCTCAAATGGAGTTTGTTGCGCAACCTGAACGAAACAGATAGTGGAATTCCAAATGGAGCTGTGGAGTGCATGAACTGACTTGGTGAGAAAAAACTGCATTGCAAATGTGTCACATCTCAAAACCATGTGGGCATGCTCTTGTGCTGCCCCGAGAGGTGGAGTAAGTGATGCAGCGATCTCTTACTGAGAAAGAGATGTGAGATCTCAGCAATACATCTGAGCAGAATTTTTGTCCTGAAGGGACTGTGTAAATCTCTTATGGGTGCTGTTTGATTTCTGGGATATAAGCGGTACATGGGACTCAGTGCACCCACCTGCTGCTTCAGGAGAGGCACCTTTTCTCTTCTGCTTGCAGCTGTTTCAGTACCGTGGTGGATTGAGACAGCATGGTCTTCATATTTGCTGCTGAGCACAAACGTTTCAAATGGTGAACAAAGAATACAAAAACTAAAACAAAAAGTAAGTGTCTGTATTTGCAACAGGTATCCCTACCCAATTTAGGCTTCAGGCGTATCGATATACTGTGAGATGGGGTTCCTGCTCATCCAACAAACCAGGCCTTGCTATCAAAATGTGAGCTATACCCACCACTGGCCGAATATCAGAACTTAATTGTACTCAAGCGTCATATTCTATCTAGCAGTGCTCTCTGTCTTTTTACTCTGCATGAGAACCCATTTCACTATTGACAGCAATTTATGGTAACCTAACCACAATGTGAAAAGCTCAAGAGTGGTGAAAATTTAAAAACGTGTAATATTTGCATCAACGGGGTGCCGCGTAGTATGGTTTTACAGGGTTAGCTTACCCTTCATATCTTACATACAACAATGGACCGCTCCCTGCATACGTCGGGCTGGGAAGAGATGATGGATGTGATGGTGAAAAGCACACTACATGTGACTTACTAGGAGCTGAATCAACAAGGCTCAAAGACTCCTGGATCTGAAAAAGATGGTAGAAGTTTGTATGTTATTAACCCAGTTTAAAATATATTAACCACATGGCTGCTGGGCGTTTCCCCCCCCCCTGTGCTGGAAAATGCCATTTTAGTGGCACCATGACGAGCTCAGCTCGTCATCAGCACACGACACCCGTGGGTGATGACGAGCTGAGCTCGTCATCAGCATCGAAAGGGTTAAACAACTATAAGTGGAGCTGCAAAGACTCATCTTACTTAGTTGAGCACAAAGGTGTCTGATTTTATGCGGATTTGTAGGGTGCACTATCACCCAGGAGGGTATCCTGGTTCTGAGGTGTGAGTCTAAGCACACCTAGGGCCTAATGGGACTACTCGAAAAGCCAGGTCTTCGGTTTCTTACACAATTCAAGAAGGAAGGAGAAGTCTCCTATGTGAAGCAGCAGCTCGTTCCAATGTTTAGGAGCAATGTAGGAGAAGGCTCTACTGCTGGATCTGGTTTCCGTATGTGTGGCATTTATGCAAGTAGGAGTCCAGTGGAGTGGAGGTGACTATAAGGTTTGTGAAAGCAAATGTAGTTGTTGAGGTAGACTTGATCAGTGTTATGTAGTGTCTTGAAAGTGTGGGCGAGGAGTTTGAATGTGCTTGTTTGTGAATGGGGAGCCAGTGGAGCTCCTTGAGGTGTGCTGTGATGTGAGTGCAGCATGAAACGTCAAGGGAGATTCTGGACAATGAGTTCTAAATCATCTGAATCCTTCTGGTGAGCTTTTGTGTATCCCAGCATAGAGGGTGTTCCTGTAGTCTAGTTTGCTTTTGACCAGGGGGGTAGTGATGGTGTTCCAGGTGCTGATTGGAAGCCATGTGAAAATCTTCCTCAGCATCTTCTGGCTATAAAACAATGAGGCAGTGACAGCATTGACTTAGGCAGTCATTTTGAGTTTGCTGTTGATGATGATCCCAAGGTTCTTGGCATGGGTGGTGGGGATTGGTATCCGTCTTAGCTCTTTTTGCCACCAGGTAGCGCCCCATGATGATGTGTTCTTCCTGAAGATCATGATTTCAGTCCTGTCTGTCTTCAGCTTAGGCAGTTGGTCTTCATCCAGTCGGTGATTTCAGTCACACAGGTATAGAACTTGATCCGGGTACTGGGCGTCTTGTCTGTGAGGGGGAAAAAAGGAGAGATCCAGACCCAGAACCTAATCTACAGACTTCTGCAAGAATCCCCCCTGAGCCTGACCCTCTTCAATGCATATGTTATCTCTCTAGCTTGCATCATCCATTAAATAAATAAAACACATTTAGTTGCACACACTGCATTGCCAAATGGGATACAGAGCACTCAACGAAACTCATTTTATTTATGTTTATGTTTACTTACCTGTAATAGGTCGTAATCCAAAGTTTACTACCCCCCACCTGCCGCTCCTCCTCCCCTCGTCACGCCCGGCAGCACTCCCACGACCGCTGCTACTGGTTTTCATCCCTCCTTGTTTTTTCCCTCTTTCTATGGATAGAGGAGAGCACCTCTCAGGATTGTTTTTGTGCAGGAAGGTGCTCCTTCCTGCACAAAATCAAACCTGTCAACAACACAGGCACCCTTGCACCATGCAAGGGTCTCTGCGCTGGCGATAGACTGCCGAAACGGCACCAGCATAGGGGAAAAGGACAGGAATGCCGTATTGGATAAATACGATGCATTCCTGCCCTTTCACTTTGGTTTACGGCAGTGCAGCAAGGTGACTTGCTGTTGTACCCAAATCCCCATAAATGAGGGCCCTGGTTTATATACCATGCTCTTTACTGAACCATATCCAAGTGGGTTGTGGTTGTTCTCTGATGCCACCTGTTGGAGGTGTGGCACCTGAGAGTAAGATGTAATCAATATTTGTTGGGCATGTCCCATGTTGACTCTGCACTGGTTGGAAATTTGGGAAAATCTGAACTGGGATACCCAAAACTACCATCAAACTCTATGTGTCTGCAAACACAACCAACAACACAACCAAGGCTAGGTACACATCTGCCCTGCTGCGAATAGTACATGCAAGACCTGCTGACGTTACTCAGATTTTTTCAATTCTCGGATTTCTACAAAATGTATCTCGCGTTATGATATAGGCAAATGAAAAAACGCGCCTGCTAAGGTATTTCCCTCGTGATTTTGAAATACATAAACCTGTCTTTTTTGTTAAACACCAATTGCTAAGTAGTTGTGTCAATGCAGTTTTTTCCAGGGCACTGGCAGCTTGCAGCGCCGCGTCTATTCCACGCATGGTATGGACTGATTTACTAGCTTTCTGATTTGGAATAGATGAACTCATAAAGTGCATTAGGCCAACACCTGCAAGAACCCTCCGAGGGCTCGAATTCCACCTAGAACAATAAAAATGGCTTATCTTTAATTTTGGATTTGGTAAACCTATTTCTTATAATGACAACTAGTACATCTTGGGTGAGCAATTGGGTTCGACCGCTGCGGCATGCAATGCACGTCAGGTGTCACTGGAGCGTGGGAACCCTGACCTCATAAACAAAGCCTCGTGACGTCTCCCGCTAGAGTCTGCGCCTCATAAATCTGCCTCGAGCCCCCTGCACCACAGAGAAACCTTCTTACAGCTCCGATAGGGTGGAAATGAGGCCAGAAATATCCAAGTGAATGACAAATAAACCATTTTCTTCAATTCTACCAGTAATAAACCATTGCAAGCTAGATGGCAGGGTTACATTCGGTTTTGCATCGATGTTAACACTGTTTACTCCCACATTTTTGCAAACTTTATTGAATTACTTTTCTTACATGTTCTCTGTAAAGATGATATGCATGCGTTTTGTTGAAACTTTAGCCTTGGATATGTATTTTAAAGGTCAATTTGACACTTGATTGTTTTCATGAAAAAGGTGTTTTTATTTCCTCTGATCTGTTTGAAACTTTTGGTTAAGAAAAGAAGAAGAAAAAAATCACTACCTGGCTCCCTGAGAGATTTATTAAGCTGTCATAGGAAATGGATAGCTTCCACCTTCGTGACTCTGATGCCTATATATTCGATTTTCAACAGGAAAAGCCAAGCTATTCATTACTGATTGACTAGCAGCCCCATACCGAGGATAGTTTGTTTCCAACCTGCGACTTCTCAACTGTGCTGGCCGGCATCCACCTATGGATGTGTGTGTTGATAACTTGACAAGGCTTCTACTGAAGTGCTTTGACACCATGACATTATTAGCGGGGTTAGTTGACACACAACTCAGGATCCTACTAGCCAGAACCTGAAACAACGTGATGTAAGAATGGTGAGCACAACCACATGTTCAACTATTTCTCACGCTCATTGTTGCACTCCACATATGATTTTGGCTCGACTGTCACAGCAACACAATATGAAGAGCTTTTTCAATGCATACATGACCCCGAAATACTTCCTGTAGAGGTCATGCTGCATTCATGTACTTTTTCTCCATCTATGCACTAGCATCTTATTAACTTACGTGTCCTATCTTCAATCAGGGTTCTTATAAAGCGTGGTTAATCACCCATTAGGGCATGGGTAATCGCAAACATTTTCCAAGGGCCGCAAAGTTTGGTCTTTGGTGTGACCGCACTAATGCCAGTGGAGAAGGGGGAGTTGTAAAGTGGGTGTAGGGTAAGTGAAGCATGTTTATCTAGTGGCTGAACTCAATTGGCAATGTGAAGCTAGAAAACATGGGATGGATCCAAGCTTCTCCACTTGCCTAAATTGTGTGACCCTGGGCAATTGTTAATTTCAATACCTCTACTTCTTCTTCAAAACATATATGTGGACCTCGAAATACATGACTTCAGGATGCGTGCTGTACAAAACCATCTCCTGTGCTTGGATGTAATCACTAATGGCAATGTTGGGCGGGTCGAGGGGGGGCATGAACGTTTCTAAATGCATGTTTGAAAATCATCACTTTAGAATATTACTTCTGAATGCACTGCTCTTACTTGATTTACTAATGTGAAATTGTTCTATTGCCATTGAAATACACTTTTTTTTAATTTTGAAAAGACTATTGTATTTTTACATGTTTGTTGTCTTTAAAAATGAAGGTGTTCCTAAAGTTGAGGGCATAGTTACTTCATTTTGTTTAACTGCAATTAGCCCAGGATTAAGTGTTTGCTGGATTGATTTTTTATTTTTTTTTAGTGCTGAGTCGAATAAACAACACCCCAGTGTTGCTACGGCTCAGGGGGCCGCATGTAAAGTTCAGGAGGGCCGCATACGGCCCCTGGGCCGTACTTTGATTTTCATGGCGTTAGGGTATCAAGGAGCTTCCACTCCATTCTCTTCATGGCAATGCAAATTTATAAAACACAATTCAAACACAGTTCTTGTCCTCACCCAGGATATCAAACCTCTATGCACATAGACCAAATGAAATACGCCCACTCTTCCACTCAATCACTCTCACAGTGTCGCGTATGACACATCCGCAAATGGACTTTGATGCCAAATCAGGCTTATGAAGAGGTATACAGTTCAATCATGATTAGTAGAAGCTGGTCTGGGTAGTATGGCCTATTTGGATGTGGATTACTGCCTCCACCAGAACTGGGAGTAGGGCAGACTGGGCAGACCAGGCAGGAAGCAAAGGTAATTATCTCAAGGTTTAGATTTGAGAAGCCCTGGAAACATTTTCTTTTGTATTCTATGGGAGCTACATTTCCCTCACTTCCAATGCAGGCACTCTGAGAGGTTATCTGTTTGCTGGCCCAACCCATCCCCAGATAGTCGACTCAGACTGCACACTCATACAATAGCCCAGAACATCAATGCAATTTACTTTCATAAACTTAACTTCTCAAATGTTGGTAGTTGAGTTAATATGTTTGAGTATAATTCTGTCATCCAACGTGGAAAAGGAGGCGATGTGGCCTAACGACCAGAGCTACCTACTTTAGAACTGAAGAACCAGTTTTGAGTCCCCTCTTGGCTCAGTGTTGGACTTGGCCCTTTTTGAATGGCTATCCCCAGACTTTTTGCCCTCCTCCTGACTTCGTTATTGCTGGTCTGAGGACTCTAGACACTGCTGGCCATTGATAAAGTGCAAGTGTTCCCTGTGTAAATTGTATTGCTGATTGGTTTATCCATCATTGGCATATTTGATTTACTAATATGTCCTTATTAAAGTGCACCAGATGTTCCCAGGGCCTGTAAATCAAAGGTTACTGGTGGTCCTGCAGCACTGATTGTGCCACACACATGAGTAGCCTTGCAAATATGTCTCAGACTTGCCAGTGCAGTGTCTGTTTGCGCAGTTTTAAACTACCATTTCGACCTAGCAAGTGCCCCCACTTGCCAGACCCAAACCGTCCCTTCTAGTACATGTAAGTCACCCCTAAGGTAGGCCCAAGACAGCCCTATGGGCAGGGTGCAGTGTACTGAAAAGCTAGTACATGTACTGGTGTGTTTTACATGTCCTAACAGTGAAATACTGCTAATTTTTCACTATTGAAAGGATTATCTCTCCCATAGGGTAACACCGGGATTGCCTTAAAATATCTTTTTGATGTAAATAACAATTGGGAGCTGATAGAAATTTGTAGTTTGTGGTCTCTGAACTCGCAATTTAAAAGTACATCTTTTGGAGAAGTTAGTTTTAAAATCTCATGTTTGAAAATGCCACTTTTAGAAAGTGGTCATTTTCTTGCTTAACCATTCTGTGCCTCTGCCTGTCTGTAGAATCTGCGTTTGGGTTAAGATGACAGTTGGGTTGTACATTTACTCTAAACAATCACACAAAGGGAGTTGAGTAAGCATGTGCGGAAAATCCGTTACGCTCGCGGATTTTGCGGATTTTCGGTAAATTCGCAATCCGCAAACCCTCGCGAATTTACCGAAAATCCGCAAATTTGCACGCAGCGGATTTTTTTCTCTTGGTGATACAATTTTGCGGCACGCGGCGTTCACTTACCGTCATTCAGCGTTTGCCGAGTTGTTTTTCTCAATATTTTGCGAGTGCTGCGCCATTTTGGATCTTGCTGCGAGATCCCGCGGGAGTTTAGCGACCGCGGTTACGTCATCGCGCTCGCCACCTTCCACAGCGAGAGTTTGTCAACGCGAGTACGCCGTGATCACGTATCGCGGGAGTTCGCAATCGCGAACTCGTACATGCGGCGAGCAGCAACAATCTCGCACTCGCGAAAATACAAAATTTGCAATTCTGCACAAGTAATCCACCAGTAAGCAGCATAAACCTTCTGAAAATGATGATTTTTATCTGAATAACTCCTCTGGTTGACATTTGCCTGCACTTTTTTTGCAAGGAGTCCATTTTGGGGTGGGAGGAAGGAAGTTCCCCACAGTCTCCAACTTCCTGTTCCTGTCCAGCAGGCTCCTCCCAGTGCTTTGTCCATCTCCTGGTCACTTTTCATTTGGATCTGGAGCTGGAAGGATTACTTTTTGTGGATGCTGCTGGATATTTGGATTTGAGGCCTTTTTGACTTTCTTTGGATCACTTTTGGATTAGAAATTTCACAAGTAAGTTTCTTTGGGGCATTACAGTTGCTGCAACTACAATTTTGTAATTTTCGATTTTTGGGCTGTTGTTGGGGCCTTTTGCCCAGGGGTACTCAGTGGTGGGTGGACTGAGTCTTTCTGTGGGGTCTCTTTAATAAAAACATCATGGAGGGCCTGGATGGCTTGGGATTGTGCTGATTTTTCTGTGATTTTCGTTTTTTTGGGCTGTTGTTGTGGCCTTTTCACCAGAGGTAGTGAGTGGTGCATGTGCCTAGTCTTTCTGTGGGGTGTCTTGAATTTAAACATCATGGAGGGCCTGGATGGCATGGGATTGTGCTGATTTTTCTGTGCTTTTCGATTTTTTGGGGTGTTCATGGGGACAGGCCATGTGGCTGGGGGCCATTTTGAGTGCTGCTACAGGCCCTGGCCATGTGCTGGGAGGGGGGCATTTTGAATGCAGGCAGTGTTGTTAGGTCTGCAACCATTTTGCCTAGCTTTCAACCTTTATGCCCAGGGGTACTGAGTGTGCATAGGCCTAGTCTTTCTGTGGGTTGTCTTGAATTTAAACATCATGGAGGGCTTGGGATTGTGCTGATTTTTCTGTGATTTTCATTTTTTTGGGCTGTTGTTGTGGCTTTTTCACCAGGGATAGTAAATGTATGTAAATGTATAGGCATTTATATAGTGCACTACTTACCCGGAGGGTCCCAAGGCGCTTCGACCGCTGCGAAACCCTTCCTGGCTTCCCTGAGAGATGGTCCCTTAATGGGTATCTCCAGGGTGAGACCAGGCATCCCCGACGGTCTGGTGGGGCCGTTAGTGAAAATGAGGCAAGCTAATGCCCAGAGTTGCCGAGTGTGATCGCTGATCAGAGTGGGCACCGAGGCGAGAGAATTATCGAGTCCGCTGACCCTGGTCCAGAAACCTGCCGCGCCGGGAATCGAACCCTGGTCCCGGGCCGTCCTCTGCTCTCGGGTCTGCCGCCTCTAACCAGTGAGCCACACTACCTCAATAGTGAGTTGTGCATGTGCCTAGTCTTTCTGTGGGGTGTCTTGAATTTAAACATCATGGAGGGCCTGGATGGCATGGGATTGTGCTGATTTTTCTGTGTTTTTCGATTTTTTGGGGTGTTCATGGGGACAGGCCATGTGGCTGGGGGCCATTTTGAGTGCTGCTACAGGCCCTGGCCATGTGCTGGGAGGGAGGGGGCCATTTTGAATGCAGGCAGTGTTGTTAGGTCTGCAACCATTTTGCCTAGCTTTCAACCTTTATGTCCAGGGGTACTGAGTGGTGCATAGGCCTAGTCTTTCTGTGGGGTGTCTTGAATTTAAACATCATGGAGGGCTTGGGATTGTGCTGATTTTTCTGTGATTTTCATTTTTTTGGGCTGTTGTTGTGGCCTTTTCACCAGGGATAGTGAGTGGTGCATGTGCCTAGTCTTTCTGTGGGGTGTCTTGAATTTAAACATCATGGAGGGCCTGGATGGCATGGGATTGTGCTGATTTTTCTGTGTTTTTCGATTTTTTGGGGTGTTCATGGGGACAGGCCATGTGGCTGGGGGCCATTTTGAATGCTGCTACAGGCCCTGGCAATGTGCTGGGAAGGAGGGGCCATTTTGAATGCAGGCAGTGTTCTTAGGTCTGCAAAAATTTTGCCTAGCTTTCAACCTTTATGCCCAGGGGTACTGAGTGGTGCATAGGCCTAGTCTTTCTGTGGGCTGTCTTGAATTTAAACATCATGGAGGGCTTGGGATTGTGCTGATTTTTCTGTGATTTTCGTTTTTTTGGGCTGTTGTTGTGGCCTTTTCACCAGGGATAGTGAGTGGTGCATGTTCCTAGTCTTTCTGTGGGATGTCTTGAATTTAAACATCATGGAGGGCCTGGATGGCATGGGATTGTGCTGATTTTTCTGTGTTTTTCGATTTTTTGGGGTGTTCATCGGGACAGGCCATGTGGCTGGGGGCCATTTTGAAATGAAATGAAAATTGCACTTATATAGCGCGTAACTACCCGGAGGCCTTGCAGCGCTTTAGACTGAATACTGGTGGCGGGCTCAGGGTAAATCAGCACGTCTTTGCAAACAAGTGTGTTTTTAAAGCCTTTCTGAAGGACAAGTGATTATTGATTTCTTGAAGGGAGAGGGGAAGGGAGTTCCAAAGCCTGGCCGCGGTATGGGAAAAGGAACGACCGCCCCAACGGGCTTTGTTAATTTTGGTGGCGGTTACAAGTTTCAGAGAACTAGAGCGTAAGGCTCTGGACGGAGCATAGGGTGTAGCTATAGGGTGCAGAATTGCTGGGCCAGTACGGTGAAAAGATTTGTGCACAATGCACATGGCATTGAACTGCACTCTGGCCACTACTGGGAGCCAATGAAGCTCTTTCAGAGCTTTCTTAGCTGACTGCCAGCGTGGAATGTTGTACAATACACGGGCAGCACAGTTTTGTGTGACCTGAAGCCTATGGGTCACTGCAGCTGGGGCTCCCATATAGAGGGCATTCCCATAATCCAGGCGAGAGAGGATCAGGGCCTGGACCATGATCCTCCAGGCCTGGAATGGGAGCAGGGGAAGCACCTTACGGAGCATTTTCATCATCCCGATGCAAGTGGAGGCGGTTTTAGTGGCTTGGGCTGAAAAATCAAGCGCTTTGTTCAGCCAGATTCCCAGGCTCTTAATCTGGGGTTTGGGAGAAGGAGACGGGCCAAGAGATGGAGGCCAGATGGATGCTAAGGTAGATGGAGAGGGGTTGCCCAACAGCATAATGTCTGTTTTCTCCCCATTAAGTTTGAGGTATGAGGATTGCATCCATCTGGCAACAGCCTCTAGACAGGGACCTAAGGTGGAAGATGATCCCGCTGAGTGGTCAAGGGAGACCACCAGTTGGGTGTCATCTGCATAGGTAACAATACACACACCGAAGGGATGGACTATCCTCTCTAGGGGCTCCATATAGGCGTTAAAAAGAGTGGGGCTCAGGGAGGAGCCCTGGGGTACCCCACAACTGAGAGGATGTTTAGGGGAGAGCGCCTCGCCCTCAAACACCTGGAAGAATCTATTATCCAGGAAGGAGGCAAGCCATTCCAGGGCCGCGCCTGACACGCCCAGACCACTCAACCGATGAAATAGTGTAGAGTGGTTGACCGTGTCGAACATGGCACTGAGGTCAAGTAGTATGATGGCAGCCTTACCTCCCTGGTCCAGCACAGCTCTAGCTTCTTCCGTCACCGCCACAAGAGCGGTTTCGGTTCCGTGCTGAGGGCCGAACCTTGTCGGAGAGGCACGGAGCAGGCTATTGGACTCGAAATAGTCCACTAAGATGTTATTAACATGCCTCTCAAGCAGCTTACTCATCCATGGAAGTAAGGAGATGGGGCAATAGTTGGCCAAGTTGTTCTGGTCCAAAGTCGGCTTTTTCAACAAAGCTTTAACCATCGCGCACTTCCATGGAGGCGGAACGGTTTTGGAAGCAATGGAGGCATAAGGACATCTAAGATGACCGGACGAATAACGTCTATGACCTTAATGAGGATCTGGGGGGGTGCCTGGTCATTATGGGATCCCGAGGTGATCTTAGGGATCAACCTATCTAACGAGGAGGGGTCAAGAAGAGGGAATTTTTTGAGCATACATGTGGTGGGGGGATCAGAAATAGGAGGGGAGGTGGGTTCTATGTTGTCATCACCTGTGGTAAATGAAGAATAGATAGCCTGGATTTTCTGGGAGAAAAAAGTAGCAAGATCGTTGCACTGGGTTTGTGGGGAGATTAAAGATTTAGCTATTTTAAAAATTTCCTTGGGCGCATTAGCAGCCATATTAATTTTCACATCGTAGAAGCAAGATTGTGTGGCATAGATTTCCTTTTTATAGAGTTTTATGGCGGCTCTATAATCGGCCTTTCTCTGTTGAGAATGGTCCTGCCTCCAAGCTCTCTCAAGTTTTCTGCATGTTTGCTTCATAGTTTTAAGGGCGGGTGTGTACCACGGGGCAACCCTAGATCTTGTTATTGATTTTAGGGAGGTAGAAGGGAGAACTTGGTCGAGGGTACTGGAGATCCAGTTATCGAAGTTGGTCGTGGCGATATTGGGGTTAGTGGACCTCTGAGGTGGATGTTCAGTGAGGGCCAGTTCCCACTCAGGGAACGGAAGTGAGGACCATTTCCTTCCCCGGTGCTTATTTGGATTATGAGAAATAGGGGGGGAACTTATGGACCAAGTGAAAGGTATTAAGAAATGGTCCGTCCACGGAAGTGGAATGGGGGTTTCAACTTTTAGATTATCTAAGTTGTTGTAGATATGATCTAAAAGGTGGCCCTTATTGTGGGTTGCAAGAAAACCCTTTTGGCAAAGATCAATAGCCTGAAGGTTGGACCTGAGGTTGTTGGCTGAAGTGTCACACGGGTCGTCCAGGTGCAGATTGAGATCACCCAGCAAAGTAAAGTTCACTGAGGAAATCAGGGCGCTAACGACAATATCTGTCAAGTTAGAAACAAAGTTGCTAAGGGTGCCAGGAGGGCGATAGGCCAACATGCCGGACATTGAAGTGGTAGGAGAGAACTCTAGGGTAAAATGTAAGCTCTCACACGTTGGTATAGTGGAAGAGGTGATGCGGCATTTATAAGTGTCTCTATAAATGATGGCAAGTCCGCCACCTCTGCCAGTCTGGCGGTCGAGGCGTTTCATGGTGTAGCCTTGAGGGGTCGCCCACACAGTAGATGGATCGCTTTCCATCTAAAGCCATGTTTTTGTCAAGAAGAGTAGTTATGGAGAACAAGGGTACCCCATTATTAGTGAGTGGTGCATGTGCCTAGTCTTTCTGTGGGGTGTTTTGAATTTAAACATCATGGAGGGCCTGGATGGCATGGGATTGTGCTGATTTTTCTGTGTTTTTTGGGGTGTTCATGGGGACAGGCCATGTGGCTGGGGGCCATTTTGAGTGCTGCTACAGGCCCTGGCCATGTGCTGGGAGGGAGAGGCCATTTTGAATGCAGGCAGTGTTCTTAGGTCTGCAACCATTTTGCCTAGCTTTCAACCTTTATGCCCAGGGGTACTGAGTGGTGCATAGGCCTAGTCTTTCTGTGGGTTGTCTTGAATTTAAACATCATGGAGGGCTTGGGATGGTGCTGATTTTTCCGTGATTTTCGTTTTTTTGGGCTGTTATTGTGGCCTTTTCACCAGGGATAGTGAGTGGTGCATGTGCCTAGTCTTTCTGTGGGGTGTCTTGAATTTAAACATCATGGAGGGCATGGGATTGTGCTGATTTTTCTGTGTTTTTTCGATTTTTTTGGGGTGTATAACTGAACTGATGTTCCTCTGTCTTCCATTGCTTTTAGGTGCACAAGACTCACGAGAACCACCAGTGCCAGGAAGAAGTCCTGCAGCGGTGTGTGTGTGCAGCATAACGTCACGCGACGTCACGTCTGGCCACAGACAACTCTGCAACTCGTGCAACTGCGGCCTGCTGTTCTGACCCGCGACGTCACGTCTGGCCACAGACAACTCTGCAACTCTTGCAACTGCGGCCTGCTGTTCTGACCTGCTCTGAAGAAGATGGCCCCAAAAAAAGTTCCCTGTAGCTCCTCTAGCAAGAAAGTTGCCAGTAAGGAGCAAAAGAAGCAAGTTACCAAGGAGGCTGGTGTGCCGCCCGCCTTGTTTTTTGGGAGTAAATAAAAGTACGCCTGCAGCAGCAGCGGGATCTGCTGGGGACCAAGCTGGGAGCAGCACCCCACTCCATTGGGCTCAGTGCCGCCACCACCACCACCACGCCAACTTAAGTCCAAGCCCTTGAGTGCTGCAGAGGCAGTCAGTGTACTTCAATCACCATCAACCAATGATGTTGGCTCATCGCAAGAAAGTAGCAGCAATGTCGCTGAATCAACACAGGTTGTTGTAACTCATCTGACAATTGTTGAACAACCACAGCCGCAACAACAACCACATGTGCAAGTACAAGCCCAAGTACATGTGGAAGGAGAGGCAGCGCAAAGAGATGCGCAAGCAGAGGTGCATGGAGGGTCACAAGTGCCCACAATAGTTGTTCCTCCCGAAGTAGGGGCACATCAGGAAATCGACAATCAAGCCAAGGTATCATTTGAGGAAGCCACTCCTCCTGATGATCATTCATTGTCTTCCACATCCCTAGCAAGGAAAAGATCAAGGGGGTGTCTACATCTTCTTCAAGCCCACCTCCTTCTGATGATATGGATGAAAATTGGGAACCACCACGGCCGTCTGAGAGTGAGGCACACCATGATCTGACAAAGGTACTTAAGCGTAAAAGGAAGGTCATCGAAAAACTCATAGTTATGGAGTGTGATGAGGCTCAACAAGAAGTGGCGGACACTGCTGCTGATGAAGGCTCTCACGACGATGACCCAGTCATCATAAAGGTCACTGCAGCCCCAGCGGGCATGCAGCAAAGAGACATTTTGACCCTAGCCCGAGAAGCTGCTGAGCGTGATGATGATGTCGTCGAGGAGGCAATGGAAACACAACAATCATTGGAGTTAACTAGTACACCAACACGTACCGCTTCCATATTTCTTCCTCGCCAGAAGGGACCTCCATCCACCTCGACCTCAATTAGTGGTGGTGAAAGTGCACAACGTACTAAAGTTCAGCAATCCACATCCTCCACTTCATCTGGCATTAGCAGCATGACCACCGCCACCAGTATCGCCGCCTCCTCCGGCCCCCACAGACAATTCAAATCCCCAGCTTGGGACTTCTTTAGTGTTTGCCCAAAAAGGGAAAACTTTGCCATTTGTAGCATTTATAAGGTTGCAAGTTAGTTGTGGTAAGTTTGGTACCAACTATGGTACCGGAGCCCAGAGAGGTCATCTTAAGAGACAGCACACTGTCCAATGGTTTGCGCACCTACAAGCGATCTAGGAAACCCGAATTGCACGTAATGAAAAAGTTGATTTTTCATCTGATGATGACGAGGAGGAAGAAGACGTGTCAAACACTTCACTTACATCCAGTACCCCTATCAGCAGCACACCCCATGTGAGCCACACTAAGAGTGTGGGAGAGAGTGAGACACCAATGCGAAAAAGTTCATCAGCGAGCGTAACTGGGTCGAAGATATCATCATCATCATCCCGTAAATGCTTGGTCCAGGGCAACATTAGAAAGATGTTTTATTTGCTGGTTTTTATAGCGCTATGAATAAACTCCCGGAGGAGTATCTCCGCGCTTATGACAGCCGGCCTGAGAAGCTATAAAATAGCAAGGATATTTAAAATATGGTTATACAGGACAAAATGTAAGAAAAAGAAGAGAGTAGCTAAAATAAGCTAAACAAGAATGTTTTCAGGTTCTTTCTGAAACAGAGATGGTTAGAACATTGTCTCAATGACAGAGGAAGCATGTTCCAATAGGTGGGACCCACCACCGACAAGGCCCTCCCGCCAAGCCTGGTTTTGCTGATCTTAGGTACATTTAATAGCAGCTGTTCACTGGATCTAAGGGTACGAGCAGGTATATACGGAACAAATTTATTAGACAAGTATTCAGGACCTAATTCATGAAGACTTTTATGAATGGTGCAGCAGGTCTTGAACATTACTCATAAGCGTATAGGCAGCCAGTGAAGTTTATATAGTAGAGGTTTAGATGGGGATCTAGGGGGTGCATTAAGGACCAACCTGGCTGCTGTGTTCTGCACTACCTGCAAACGATCTAAAACCTCTTCATTAGCTCCTGCTAAAAGACCATTGCAGTAATCTAGACGGCTGATCACCAGAGGCTGAACTAGAGTTCTTCTATGAGAATCAGGAAGAAACGGAAATATTCTGCGGAGGAGACCTATCACGTGGAAACAAGATCCCACAGTACCATTAACATGCTGTTTCATGGTCAGCTCCGGTTCCAGACGTACCCCCAAATTCTTAATGATTGATTTGGGTTCAGGGACTGGGCCTAGGTCTAAAGGCCACCAATCAGGAGACCATTGGATCCTAGCTTTACCAAAGAGCATCACTTCTGTCTTCCCAACATTACATTGGAGAAAGTTGGAAGACATCCATCGCGCTACTGCCTTCATCCCATCAGAGAAAGATTGTATAATCTCAGGGGTAAGATGTTTAAAAGGGAAAAGTAGCTGTGTATCATCAGCGTAGGACACTGGACAGAAGCCAAAGGCTCTGGTTATTTCTGCCAAGGGGGCCACATAGGTATTAAATAGGGTCGGGCTTAAACACGATCCTTGCGGGACCCCTTTGGTGATCTTAACCTCTTCAGATCTAAAATCACCCATGGTGACACGTTGGGTGCGGTTAGAGAGGGAGCTTTTAATCCAGTACAGTGCCCTACCACCGATTCCACTCACAGACAGTCATTTGATCAGGATGTTATGAGAAATGGTATCGAACGCTGCCGATAAGTCAAGTAGCACCAGGACAACTGAATAGCCATTGTCCTGGTACATACGTAGGTCGTCCGTTATCGACAGCAGGGCCGTTTTGGTGCTATATTTTGGCCTGAAACCTGACTTTGATGGATCAAGGCTGTTTGAATGCTCGAGGTAGTCAGAGAGGTGTTTGTTGGTGTGTTTCTCAATAATTTTCCCTAAGAAAGGTAGCAAGGAAATTGGTCTCAGGTTGGACATATTAGTCCAAGGAACAGATGTATTTTTACAGAATTTGAATTTAATTGAATTTAAAACATTTGTAAAGCGCACCTGCGGTTTCTTGGCGCTGTGTAGACAAGGTTTAGCAAAGCGGGGCCGTGGATGGCTGGCTCATAGAAATAAAATAAAATAAGGCACATTTACAGAGGAAAGGCTTGTTTGAACAAAAAAGTTTTAAGGTCTTTGCGGAAGGAGGAATAATGTGAGGCAAATCGTAAATGGTCGGGGAGGGATTTCCAAAAGGTAGGAGCCAGAGTTGAGAAGTTGGCCCCTCCCCACTTTTTACGTTTGTAGCGTGGAATTTGCAGGAGAGATTTTGACGATGAATAAAGCTCTCTGGCAGGAACATATTCATTAATCAAGGAGGAAATGAAAGCGGGAGCAGACCCCTGGCGAGCCTGAAAAATCATACAACCGGTTTTGAAAAGGGAACGTTCCTTGACAGGAAGCCAATGGAGCTCCTTGAGGAGGGGTGTTGAGTGATGGAAGCGCGAGAGACCATACACCAATCGTGCCGCTTGGTTCTGAACCATCTGGAGCTTCCGCAGGCTGTACGCTAGGATGCCGTTGTATAGGGCATTGGCGTACTCCAGCCGCGAAATCACCAGAGCGGACATGATCAGTTTGAGTGCCAGGGGGGGAAAAAAAACGGGAAACAGTGCAAATGGTACGAAGAATGAGGAAACAGGAAGAAACGACAGAACTGATTTGTGAGTGTAAAGTGAGTTGGTTATTCATTTTGACACCCAGGGTTTTGACTGAGGGGGAAGGAGTGGGGGAAGGACCAAAAGAGGGGGGCCAAAAAAGAGAGTTCCAGGGACTGGAAGAACCACCTGTGAGAACCAACTCGGTTTTGTCCGGGTTCAGTTTGAGATGGTTGTGGTTCATCCAGTCCCTGATGAAAATCATAGTAGACTGGAAATTGGAAACAGAGTGGGGAGAAGGGGAGAGGCTGAAGATGAGCTTGAGGTCATCCGCATAGTTATATACGGTGACCTCCAGCTGCTGGAGTGCAAAAATAAAAGGAAAGATGTATAGATTGAAAAGTAAAGTAGACGGATTGGTCTAACTAAGGCCATTTTCCATTGTTGAGGGACCACAGCTGTATTAAGTGAAAGATTCACCAGTTTCTGAATATCAGGACCAAGTGTTGCCCCCAAAGGACCCATAAGCCTGGCTGGGAGTAGATCTACCAGACTCCCACTTTTGATATCCATGGACAGCTTCTGAACCTCTTGTAGAGTAATTTCAGGGAAATCATTAAATGAGTGTAGATTGGTAGGCGCAGTAGGTACCGAAGTTAGATTGTCTAGGCCAGTCATGACAGGAATAAGTGCCTCTATTTTATCATAAATGGCATCAATTTTTTCAGTGAAAAAGTGCGATATATTATCACAAAGATGTTGTGACGCCATGTCTGCACTTTCACATGCTGTTGGTTTTAAAAAAGTGTTAACGATCTGATATAGAACTTTGGAATCGTTACCAGCTGCCTCCAGCTGGGTGGTAACATGGTTTTTGCATGCAGATCGTATCGCTTTATGATATACACTCAAGGCCTTATGATAGTTAGTTTTATCATCGTCCAAATGAGATTTCCTCCATGTTTTTTCTGTCTTTCGAGCCCTCTGTTTGAGGCTACGTAGTTCTTCCGAGAACCAAACCTCTTGTTTCCTTGCTAAATGCTTTTTAAAAAATGTTATCGGAGCGATTTGTTGTACCGCAGTATTAATGGCTAAATTCCATTTTGAAAGAGCAGAGTTTATATTATCTGTGGGACGAATGAGAGGGGTAAGGTATTTCTGTTCAAAATTAGTATTAGAAATTTTGTGCCATTGCCTACATTTGGATGGGATTTGTACCGGGGGGATGGAACAGACACCCTTCTCAGGCATAGAAAATTCGAGCACAAAGTGATGTGTCCAGAGGCACTGCTTGGGGGTATAACATTCAATACCGGGAAAATTAGATATTATCATATCCAAAGTATGCCCTGCTTGATGGGTGGGGCCGGAGTTACATTGTTTCAGTCCCATTAGGGATAAGTCGGCCAAAAAGGATTGTACCTCACTATTATTTGTTTCTTCACTGTGGATGTTAAAGTTCCCAAGCAGCAAAAATTCTTTGTCTGGGCGTACATGAGGGGCTAGTGCTTCCAATAGCTGTTTAGAGATGTTTTTTATAGGGCCTGGGGGGCGATAGACCAAAGCACCTTTCCTACAGTATTTGGCTGATGAACTGATCCTAAAGATTATCATTTCAAAAGCCGTATTACACCATTGATCAAGGACCGAGACATGGATATTATCCTTATGTACAATAGCTATACCTCCACCGACTTTTAGGGGTCTATCCATTCTGATTATCTTATAGCCCTCTGGTATGCCAAGGGTGATGGCTGGAGTGGAGTGGGATTTAAGCCATGTCTCTGTTAAGAAGCATAAATCCGCTTTATGAGTAGAGATAAGGTCCCAAACTTCAATATAGTGTTTTGCCAAAGATCTTATATTACATAATAGATTCTTTCCTCCTTGAGCTGTAACAGCATAAGTATTAGCGGAATGTTGTTGTGGGGAAAGAACTTTTTCTATCGTAAATTGAAAGTGGCAGTATCTACATGAGAATGGTCCTTCAGGATTACAATGGTGGTATTGCTGACAGTTAATTATACACGAATTATCACGCAAACCCTTTAGAGCCCGTGAGGTGTATATTAGTCTAGATACCATATGTACTCGAGCAGGGTCCGATATGGCCCCTGGCCCCGTCCTGTCGCGGACGGGCGCAGACGGGCTTCTCTCTGGCGCGACTCAGGCGCTTCGCTGCGCGCGACCGCTGCGCGCTTGCTGTGACGAGGGGGCTAAATACTCCTCAGCGTGCATCAACTAGAGCGCTGACCGCTCGCTCGCTGTAGGCGGAAGTGACCTGGCTCTGCCTGACCCGCCCTCCGCTCAACGGCACTGGTTGCCGAGTCGGACCGGGGCGGGCAGGACGGATGATCGAGCCCAGGCCAAGCTACTGTTAAGTTTTGCCCTGAGGCGCGTTACCCCTTCTAATAGCGCTATGACACACAGTAAGTATCTGCAATAGCAATTAAAAATCGGCGCTTTTAAAATTCAATACACAGATTCAAGTTTTAAAATCATGTGCTATATCAGAGACTTGCTCACAGCTTGAGGCGTCAGCGGGTCGGGGAGACACTGCCACCGCCCTGCCTACCGCGATTCACCGCCTGCTCCTCGATGCCTAAATACTCCTCAGCGTGCATCAACTAGAGCGCTGACCGCTCGCTCGCTGTAGGCGGAAGTGACCTGGCTCTGCCTGACCCGCCCTCCGCTCAACGGCACTGGTTGCCGAGTCGAACCGGGGCAGGCAGGACGGATGATCGAGCCCAGGCTAAGCTACTGTTAAGTTTTGCCCTGAGGCGCGTTACCCCTTCTAATAGCGCTATGACACACAGTAAGTATCTGCAATAGCAATTAAAAATCGGCGCTTTTAAAATTCAATACACAGATTCAAGTTTTAAAATCATGTGCTATATCAGAGACTTGCTCACAGCTTGAGGCGTCAGCGGGTCGGGGAGACACTGCCACCGTCCTCCCTACCTGTTGCTTACAGAAGCGCAATATGAACGCAACCACCCACTGACGCGTCTGTATAACACTAAGCTGGCTAAAATGCTAGCTCTGGACCTTCTCCCTTTTTCTTTTGTAGAAGGGGTTGGTTTTCTAGAATTAGTGGCAGCGCTCTGCCCTAAATGGAAGGTTCCTAGCCGGTTCTATTTTGCCAGAGTTGCGGTTCCAGCACTACATGAAGATGTGCTGGAGGTGATTGGGGCAGCATTGCAGAAGAGTGCTGGTCACACTATACATCTGACAACAGACATGTGGGCCAGTGGCGCAGGCGCTGATTACATGTGCATCATTGCACACTGGGTCTCTTTTTCAGGGGTTAAAGCAAAGCTAAATGCAGGTGTTGACCCGGACCAAGTTTTTAAAGCTGCTCGGAAACATGCAACATTAGCCATGTTTGGTTTGGAGAAACGTCACACAGCACAAAACATTTTGGATGAGTTTAACACAAAGGTCCTTCACTGGCTGTCCCCAAAAAAATGCCAGATTGGTTATGTTTCCACGGATAATGGCGCCAATGTAGTTAAGGCCATGGAGCTGGGTCGCTATTTCAGAGAGCCGTGTTTGGCGCACTGTATAATCCTGGTTGTTAAAAAATTCTTGAGTGATAAAGACAGTCCAGCGTACGAGGTAGTGGACACCTGCCGAAAAATGTGCAACCATTTCAGCCATTCTTTTAAGGCCCATAAGCATCTGAGGAGCCTGCTACATGAACGTCGAATGCCAGTGAAAGAACTCATTCAGGAGGTGGCAACAAGTTGGAACTCAACCTTCTACATGCTTGAGCGTCTGTATGAGCAGTATACAGTACTCAATCACTATTTCTTAAAACAGGGTACAGCTCACAAGGACCTGAGGATGGATGCGGTGCATTGGGAAATAGTTAAAAGCCTGACAGACATGCTTCGTCCTTTTGAGTTCTTCACGCGTGCAGTCAGCAAGGAGGACTGTAATTTGGGAAAAGCTATCCCATTGTTGTACATGCTGGAGCACCAACTGAAGGCGGTGTCTTCTGTGTTTCAAAAAAATTAAAAAACTAAGACCCTTTTGTTTTGGTGGAGAAATTACTAGAGCGCCTACAAGGAGATGAACGTCTTAAAATGATCCACTCAGAACAGCATTACATTTGTGCAACGATTCTGGATCCACGCTACAAAAAGGCGCTGGCAGGCCAAGCATTCTTTCCTTTTCATGACGAACATGTTACACAGTACAAACGTTGGCTAGTCTTGTCAGCCACGAGGTTTGAAAGAGAACGGCAGCTCATTGAAGGAAAAGGCAGTACATCAGCATCAGCAGGCCATCCCAAGTCAAAACAATCCACTTCTGCACCTGTGGCTGTGGCACAAGTGACCTCTCAGCCGTTAAAGACACCGGAAACCGGATCATTTGCACCAGACACAACAGTAACATTGGAGGCTGAAGAGGATTGGCTAGCTCTGCTTGGGTTTGGTTCTCAAAAGGTCACAGCAACAGCTAAGCAAAGCGGAGGAACCTTGGAGGAGGACCTTGAGTCGATGGTGCAGGACTATCTGAATGACTCAACAGAGGTCTATGTTAATGCTGACCCATTGGCGTATTGGCATGGGAAAAAAGAATTGTGGCCACAGCTCTCCAACCTGGCTTTCAACTACTTGTCTTGCCCACTCACAAGCGTGTCTTCTTAACGTGTTTTCAGTGCTGCTGGTGGCATTGTAACTCCCAAACGGAGCCGCCTCTCGCCCAAAAATGTAGAGAGGTTAACAATGATCAAGATGAATCAGCACCTCATACCACCAGATTACAAAGTACGAGAAAGCACGCCGGATAAAGACGAGGTGGACAGCAACGTCGATGAGGGAATTTCTTCTCTGTTAGGTGACTATGAGCTCACCCTGCCTGAATTCGCAGAGTAGGATGATGAAGCCTTATTCTTATTCCTGGACCCTGACACCGAGCCCTGAAAATGAGACAATGAATCAATAACTTTCTTTTTCGTCCTTATTCACTTTTATTCCTGTGTGTCTGTCTTTCTTTGTTGTGCACAGTTAATATAATTCAAACTTTAATCACCTAATCACAAAAACAAGCCCATCAGCAGAACTGTCTTCACTTGTTTGCTTATTGATTTGAAGCTGCCGCAGTCTGCATTCCTTAGGTTCACAAGTTCAGAAGAACAGGCTCCTCTATCCTCCTCCTCCAGACTCCTATTTCCATCAAAGCAGAGGGCTGGATTACGCCCAATGAAGAAAGACTCAGCACTTGTGGGGGTGTTCTACTACGTTGCGGGTGAGTTGACGGCTCTTGGGCCATTGCTGGGAAGCTCTAATACTGGATAAAAGTGGTTTAGACCAAATCGGAGGCGGAATCTTGATTGCATTTGCTTTTCAGGAAATCCGTGGTGGAAAACTGGAGTTATGGCCTAGCTGCACAGCGCGTTTGGACCGAAGGCCGAGAAATATTGTAAGTATGAGATTTTCCTTTTAGGCTGTTTGGGGGTGTTGTGCTTTTTGGCGGGTGGGTTGGCGGGTCTTGGGGCATTCCTGGGAAGGTATAATACCGGATAGAAGTGGTTGGGACAAAATCCATATGGAAAAGCCTTTTGACACTTTTTGTAACTTAGGGTTTGTTAGGGTTAGCCCTAGCAGCAGGATTGCATGTGTTTCGGGGTGTTCTAGATTTTTGCAACTGAGTTCTGGGGTCTTAGAGCACTCGTGAGAATGTGTAATTTTGGTTGCAAGTCATTTGAAGAAAATCCATGGGGGGAAAGGGGGATTTGGCATAGTTAAAGAAAGCCTTTGCCACTATTCTTAACTTAGGGCTCGTTAGGGTTAGCAGTATTTCTATTGCATGTGTTTGGGTGGGGGGGTTTTCGAGTCTTGGAGCGATGCTGGCTATGGATACTTTTGCTTGCTTGCAAGTTGTTTGAATACAATCCACTGTGGGTAAGGGAGTATTTGGGCCTACTTTTACTTTCAAAGTACGTTTTGTCACCAGTTTTCTGCTAGGCCTCATTTTTTGAGATCTGATTGGGGGTCTTCTTCATTTTTGCGACTGGCTTTAGTAAGGGTCTGGGTGGGAGCATTGCTGGGAAGGTCTAATTTTGTTCTAAAACACAGTTTACAGTACACCTAGCTTGAGGGGAAAGATCCGCTAAATTAATTTGCCCATACTTATTTATCCTTCAAAACGTGACTCAGACAGAGTACGCACTTTCAAACATATTGTACCGTCTATTAGGAAAATCAAAGTGTGACTTTTTGCACTACACAGCTTACATACCTTATATTTATTTATCAGTGGTGTTGTAATATTATATCACTTCCTGTTTTTCGTTCAATAATTACAGGCCGGCTTTCAGTCTGTGCAATGGGGAAAAAAGGATGGAGTCAGGCTTCACATTAGCGAGCCGCAATTCAGCATCCGCCAGGCAGGCAGTGGACAGGGTGTCTTCTGGTCACCAACATTGATGGACGAAGCGTCAGCTGGAATGGAGGAGTGCCGCTAATAAGAGGAATTGTTTGCTGCATGCAACTTACTTACCAAATTCAACAGGACAACTACAACAATACAGATACAGTATCCATTGTTTTCTTCTATGAGTGTGTGTGACTGCATTTCTTGGATCTCTCTCTGCTTCTAAATTGATCCCTACAGCCATTCTATAGGTTTTACTTCGGCTATTTTTTAAACCTAATTTAATGTAGCCCTGTACTGTCGCATTCTGTCATTCACGGTTGTCGAAAGTACTACTTACTTTTCAGTAACAATGCATTCAGTAGTGCATGCACTTCCTTTATGTCACGTAAAAGATTTATGGTTAGCTTTGTACCCAAAAATTTCTTTATGTTCAATTATTGTTTGTCCATGCTGTGCTTTTTTTTTTCTCTCAACAAAACCTACCCAAAAAGAAACCCCCATTCCCATCCATTTCACAAACCCTAACCCTCTTCCCCCGGGCTGTGTGGTTTTGCTTGATGTGTGACTAAATGACATCAATAATTCCACACACTTGCTGGGGAGGATAAGGTCATAGCAACAGGCTGGTGAAGGAATCCGAGGATATATTCTAGACTTACTCAGCTTCAGTACTATTTCTTGTAGTAGTAGCCAATGTCAAAGAAATCCTACACAAGTACAAGTTATACTATCAATACTTTACCATTTGTTAGGCTACATTATGGCACTGTTCTAGTGTACTGTCACCTGCTATATTCTCTATTGTACCGTTGTAATGCTACAGTAAGGACAAACCAGGTTTCATTTTCTTTTTTTCCATAGCCATGCAACTGCCACTGTGTCACACCACTAGTACCACCGCAATGAGGAGGAAATTTCATCCGCCCTAGATTGCCAACCTTAATCGCCATTTCCCGTGTAGCCAGCCCTGGGCCTAGCCCTACTTTCAAACACAAATTACAGGTAAGATAAGCGTTTGGTTGGAGGAAGTATAATGGAGTATTAGGAGAGACGAGAGATTGACGGTAGTACTACTAAAGTCCTAGGACTATTCAGGAAAACAAACTTACTGTTAAACCCCCACCCACCAGACTCAAAAGCAGTAAAAAACAGGTATGGTCAGATAAAGTTTCAAAAAGTATATTTTTATAGCCCTAACAAAATAATCTCCCGCAAGACCCTCCCTAACCCCAACGATTGTCCTTCAAAAGTCCCCAAAAAACCCAACTCCCAATTCCCACCCCCCAAAAGTCTCTAAAAAAGGGGCAAGGAACACTACGGCAGGGTGCTGTTGACTTTAGCGGCCAGGGCATCATGCTCCTTGCGGAGGGTGGCATGATCGAAGCGGAGGCCCTCCACCTGAAGGACTGGGTTCTGCTAAGACCCAGCGGTGCCAGGGATAACACCTAAAACCTTCGTGGGTAACCTGTTCCGGTGTACAAATGACAGAGACACGGGACACTTCCTTCGGCGTCAAAGATTCGAGGTTTATTACTGCAGGGAACACAGAAGTCACAAGAAGTGCAACATGTGTAGGTTCGAGGAGTCTGATTCGAATTGTATCTGTGGATCGCTCTTCTTATACAGTTTTCCAGCATAGGATAACATGGTGCACAAAGGTTTACAACTTGGTTCCCATCGTAAAAGGCAAAAGGGGTCGCTTTCATGTATTCAGTGCCCGGAACATAATCACAGTAACATTTGGCAGTTCCCAACTGAAAAAGCGCATCTTCCCACCATAAGTACATTCCAATCAGTAGTAAACGAATCGAGGAAGAGACAGAAACAGGTGCAGAGGAAGATGAGAACAGTGAGCAGATCGAAAAGGGTGTAAAAGGGGTGGAACCAGGAAACACGAGTTGCAGGCATCAAAGGGGACGTGCTTAATGAATGCACAACTAAGACAATAGAGCGGCACGGCAAGATGAGCCTCGAGCGGGGTCATCTGCCTTACAGTGCCATCCCCCTCATCATAAAGACACCTCCAAAGGAAACGTGTCTTCCGCAGGAGCTTGGGAATCCCAGGGTCGCGAAGCGGACAGCGTCCGTTCGCTGGCTACTTGAGGGCAAGAAACAAAATGGATGCCGTATCTAAGATGGAACCCGTGGGTTCAGATGAAGAAACCCACGAAACAAACGAACGGTTCAGGTTAGCACAGCGTAAACGCGTACATCCAATAAACTCGTCATTTGCGGTTCATAGATACCAGACTCGACCATATTCGTGCGAGTCAAAAACACCACTTACAATTGTCACGGAACCTCACACCAAGTTCTTATAGCTTAGGACCTCCTGCTCCAGGTAGGACACTCTGAGGCATAAGCGGCGCCGGCGTGCCTTGCAAATCCTGTGGGGGGCAGCTGCTGTCTTTGCTGCTCGACGGTGGCGTTTGGCTTTGGTAGCCCGGCTCCCTACCGCTGGAGCACTGCGCTGGCTGGCAGCCCGTGGGGGCACGGAGGAGGATGCAGCTGTCCCAGTGGATGTTGTTGTAGTACCGGTAGACTGCGTCTCCTCCTCCTCCAGGGCCACCAGCCGCCGATATTCAGCGACAGTGGCATCCAGCCTCCGTTGCCGGGTCATTCGAGCCAGCTCCCTCCTCCTTGATGGTCTGTTGGATTTGGAAGGAGCAACTATATGAAGAGAGAAAGACATAGTCTGTAACCAATGCTCCTTAAGAGTAACACAAAATGATTGAGCAGAAAGTTGTGTCACAGTACAAGTAGCAAATTGAAAGCACAGTACATAACTATTGAGGACAGTATCTATGTAACCTCCGACTTCTTCATCCTTGCTCAAACATTAGTGGGAGTTTAAGGAACAAATTCTACAAGCACTATGGACTTCCATTACAGTCGACTATGACAGTACACCAGTCTTATTCTTCTTCTTCTTCTCTCTTGTTTAGGAAAATTGGTACGTTATCTTATGCAAGCCGGCATAATGCCAGCGCAGTGAACTTGCACCCGAGAAAAACAGACGCACGCCATGAGGAGTGAGACAGACTTGCGTTACTGTACCGGTCCATTACATGCAGGTGGTGAAGCTCTTACTTTTCTATTACAGGTGGCACTGAGAATACTCTGTTAAAAGGGCTACTGCTTAATTAATTTAGCTTTCACCCTATAGTGCAAATGAGTATTAGAAAAGGAAAATGAAGAAGCTAAATAATCTGATTATCTATCACTTCACATGGGATGTATTTGATGACATATGGACTTTAGGTGCTTTGCTTAATATTGAGTGATACACCCACACATGAATGACGTACTACTACTAAACTAAAGTTATTAAGAGAGGTAGGGAGTGTCCACAGTAATAACCGGATATATGCTGTGCTTGCAGTTGCAATACAAACTACTGCTACTATTCATGGTAGTATTTGGACAAAATTACAACTTCTTTTCCCTATTTATTTATTTGCGTGTTTATATAGCGCTGTGAATAAACTCCCGAAGGGGTATCTCCGCGCTGATGACAACCGGTAGGACACTGATAAAGGAAGCAATGAAGTTAAAAACGTGCTGTAAAGCTCCTATAAACCAACAGGTGCTAGTTAAAATGAACTAAACTTGCCTTTCCTACACTAGAACGGACGTGCGGGTGCGGTGTTACATGCTCTTCAAAGTAACACTTAGTTCATCCAGTGACCGTCTACTCTCTCAAGATACACATATGCTATCTAAGAGTCAGGCATCCATCCATTCAAAGTATATGCACACATACAGTTTCTGTTTCACCCACCCAGGCTGTTCTCCTTCCACCCATCCTTGCTTCATCATTCACCCAGCCATGCAGCACCATACCATATTCTTTCCTTCCCAGCCACCTCGGGGACGAAGCAAACACATATCATTCTTCTTTGCCAGTCATCATTACATTTCTCGTCCTTCCACACTTACTTACACCCTTCTTTCGCTTTTCGTTCATCCCATCCATCAAGTTCATCTCAGATCTGATTGGGATTCTTCTCGCCCAAAACTTCACAGCTAAGTCGAAGTACATTTAAATGAAGCTACTACCTGGTTGATTTATAATACACCCGCGCAGAAAGCACACTTTGCAGTCTTCAATCTCAATAAGTAAGGAATATATAGCTTACCTCTGCCCGCCACCACCGTGTTATCCCTCACAGGCATGTCCGGCACTTGCACCTCCTCCTCGAGTTGTTCCCCTCATCCAATGCCACCACCTCCGCGCTGGCCCCGCCTCCAGATGTTCCCCCTACAAAGTACATTTAATAATGTTAGAATACACCACTCACTACTATATAATATTTGGTCTAGGAGGAAGAAAGAAATGTGAAAAAAACAGAAAAAAACAGAATACAATGTAATAATTTGTGACTGTCTACTCTAAAGTAAAAATGTCCCTTTTTCCAGGGAAGGCTGTTGTCCTGCTGCACTTTTTGGCACAACTGATGAATGCTTGCTTTTTATTTTTAACACGCACCACTTTTTCTCCTAACAGACAGAAGCTTGACTTCTGAGAACACAAGCAGGATCAAGTTCAAACCAGGTGAGAGCTCGGCTCGACCACAAGAAATGTGTCCAATTAATCGTCAGCACTAAGCACTTTTCCATTTTCAGTTCAACGTTTACTTTTATGACAAACTTGATTTTAATAAATGTGTTTACTTTTAATAAAGCTTTTAAACTTAAATAGACTCTGTGGTTTTTGGTCCTCCAGACTAGACTGGATGAGCTAAAGGTTTTGGAATTTTAGCAAGCATGAGTCCGTGCCTCTGACATCATTGGGGATCAATCATCGGTGACTTTGGGAGCTAAATGACTCTGCCACACTATCTAGTCAGTAAGGAGATTGGGGGTTCAACTACAAAGTCTGTTATCACTGAGGTATGTGGAAACTCTAACAGCACCTATTATAATTGATAAGCTAAGCAATGCATTATTTAGTGTCCATAGTTCTGTTTGTGCAGATTTGTCCCTGCAACAGTAGTAGAATGGATTGTCCTACTATCCAAACCAAAAGTAAAGTAGTATCTTATTCTTTCTTGGTGGTCATTCACATTTTTATTGTTGGCAATTGTCAAAGCATAAACATTTAGAAGACTTGAAAAGACATTATGGACAATCCCAGAGGACTGCACTCAGTGCATAGAGCTATTGCTGACTAGAATGGGAGTCAAATGGAATTGCCAAATGTGCAATCTTAGTTAGCTACACAGACAGACTAATAAGAATAATCTAGTAATACCACAGGGAGTCATAGTCGAGGCAGGATAAGACTTTCGATCCAGTGTACAAGAAGATCAAAGACGATTTAGAAAAAATCGAATGAGGAACGCTAGGAAAAAAGTAAGTACTCTATATTAAAATTAAAACTTACTGGGGCCAGCAAAGGAGCCCTCGCCTGCCCGATCCTGGCCTGCATCCTAAACAGCACCCTCCTCCTCCTCCTGTGTCCTCTTGCCCCTGGGGGGAGCTGATGTACAACATGAAAGAAAGAAAGACCAGAAAACATGGATGATATTTGTCAACCAAATCAAACATTTCAAAAGAACAAAAACAAAATATTATGGCGAAATAGCAAATAGACAACTATTCCACGGGCTATATTGACCGATCTCATGTGGTCTACTACGTTATTAGTATTGTTTGATTTGCGGACCGTCGAATTGGAAACTTCTTATGTAACTCACTAAACAAAGTACTAAAAAGGTTTGCCTAGGATTGGCAGGCAGCAGTCCGCAGCGCGCGAAGTGACAGACAAAGTCCATCGTGATTGCAGATCAGCGACAACACTAAAGTTTCCTACTACATTAACCAGTCATTAAAATACTCAAACTATCAATCCACCACCACTATTTCTTCTTATCGCCATGTGTACAAAGGAAGGACTGGACTTGAGTCTGTAGGGGCTGATTTAGAAGCCCCTTGCGGCTCTTTTGCTCCATTGTTGCGTGACTTTTGTGGCGCAGCGGCAGAACAAAAGAGGCGCAATGGTGCAGCGTATATTAACAACGTGACGCATATGGGAGATGCATCACGTTGTAAAGCCCTGCGCCATCAGGGGGCGTTCCGGCGAAAGGGAGGGCGTTCCTGCGCAGGAACGCATCCTAAAAGTGGCTGAAGGAAATCTACAAGATTTCAATCAGTCACTTTCAGGACAATGATACGTGACTCAAACCCTGCGCCTGTTTGAAGCAGATGTACGGCTTGACGCAGCATTGGGGAGATAGGGCACCCCAGAGCATTGATGGAGCTGCACCATCGTTGCGACGCAACTCCAGCAATGCGCCGCCTTTACGGCACAGATGCATAACGCTTTGGTGACGTTTTGGGCCCATGGTGCACCGCATTGTAAATACGGCGCACCATGGGTGATGGTGGCGTGGCACACAATTACTGGTGCATCCCTGCTACTTTGCAGGGATGCGCCGGTAATTAAAAATCTGAACCTTAGTGTCTAGCATTACGCAGTTCTTTAAACTACACTCATACATAATTTCACAGGCCAATGAAATGAACACAAAATCGAAAACAAATAAGCATAGTAGCAACACTACTGAGAAGGAGAGCAGTGCACCTGAAATGCACAGAAGATTTTGAAATATAATTTACCTACAATGTAATGAGCAGCATTATTGCTCTTGGTAAAAAACAAAAAAATGCAATATAATAACACACAGAGCAGGAAAAAACAGAGTAGAAAAGAAATAGCTACTACTACTCACCAAGCCCGGGGATCTCAAGGCCAAGCAGGTCGAGCAGATCGTGTTCACGGTCCAGGACATCCGTCCAGCGGTGGGTGGACTGGTTGTAGGTGCGCCGGACCCGAGAGTGGTGGTACATGGCCTGGCACACCTTCTCCCACCGCTTCCGGCGCTCCCGGATCCCGTACCCGCTACCGATCCTGCCGCCTGCCATGATGGTCCTGGGGAGGCGGAGCTGAACATAAAAAATTAGTGCGCCCACCTCCTCCGGGCTGAAGATCTCTCGGGGGACGACCTGCTCCCCCCTCAAACGCCCACACGGGAGCCGGGCATTGGCTGCGGGACCCTTGCCCTTCTCGGGATGCTTCCCAGCTCCCTTCACCATGGTCTGGGCAGAAAGGAAGCTAAATAATAAAGAAAATAGAATAGGGAAGAGAAGAGAAGAAAAGTAAAGAGTTAAAAAAAGTAGTTTAAAATTAACCAAAAGTAGCAGAAAACACAAAAATATAGAGGAAGAAAAATAGAGAGATAGAAAATAAGTAAAATAGATCAAAAAAACTTCAAACAAGCAAAGGATGGCAGAGATACAGAGAGCATACCAAAAGCATGCCCAGAACCATAGCAATGAATGAGAAACAAGATGGCCGCGCCCGTTCACGACCACGCGGGTAGGTTCGCGCGAGATTTTCCTCGCGAACACCCCCCAAATTGTACTAGCGAGCCGCACACTTTGCGAGATTACACTTTGCGCCCGGAAACGGAAATACATCTGCAAACAAGATGGCCGTGCCCTTGAACGACCGCGAGGGTAACTTCGCGCCTTGCGCTACAAGCGGCTCGCTAAAACGCACAAAACCTTGCGAACTAACACGCCGCAAAAAAACAAATCGCATATTCGCACGAATTCGCGGCTTCCGAATCCGATCTCGCGCAAGTTCGCGCCCCGCGAATCCCGCAAAATTGCAGAAAGATGAGTTTTGCAAAACTGAAAGCACTCAGCAGGTGCAAGAGTTCAAACTCATCATTAGTAACCATTCCCTGTAGTGCTTCCTGACTGGGGCCCCTCCAGAGTTCAGTTGCTAGTTGCAACAATTGTATGACCCTGCTCTGACCCTCACAGCAGGCTCATAGAATGTCTACAAGTAGGCCACAAAGGTCCTGGAAAAAAAATTGCACTGCAACTGAAAGCAAATTACTGATAAGGAAGCAGGTGCCAGACCTCGAATTCTAAAACAGTGACACATTAATAAACTAACCCCAAATTAATTCATGTCAGTTGAAGCAGGGCAGGTGTGCTTGCTTCCCCCCCCATAATCTACAGTGATGATGAACCAGAGGGTGGCATTGATGTAACAGAGGGTGGCATGGGTGAAACAGAGGGTGGCAGTGGTGAAACAGAGGGTGCTGGGAACCTGTGTTGATGAACCAGATGTAGAAACAACATAGTCGCGACCGTTGTGAGCCGACAAGTAAGTTTGCAATTGCGAACTGGTACCAAACCCTCGCGAACTGGCGGAAACCCTTGCAAACACACAAACAAAAAACCCCGCAAATTCGCGAGAATTCGCGGATTTTGCGGATTGCGAGTTCGCAAATTCGCAAAATTCGCGAATGCCAGATTCGCAAAATTCGCCCATGCTTAATTATAATACATGGTCACACGATCACTCATCCCACAAACCTCTCTCATGTATTATAGGTATATTTACTAATAGTATGCATGTGAAATTTTAGTGTGATATTGGTAATGCACAAAGGAATGGTCATAACACTGGTTTTGAGTGGAACATTAGGGGCCTAATTACCAGTCCGGAGTCCAAGAACTGCCAGACTTGTGGAGCAGTCCAGCCACTGCCACACCGGTGGTCCAACCGCCCATTACAGTGGGGCAGTCAGACCACAATTGCAATGCTGCAGGTGTCAGGGAACTACTGCTTCCTGGCAGTACCGTGGTGGTGAGGGCCTCAGTAATATGCTGGTAGTGCCGTTGCTACACCACCATGCATATTACTAGTTTCAGTGCTGTGTAGTGTCTATAAAACTTATACAAGATCTGTGCATTCGGATGACATACACTGTAGGATTGGTGTCAGGCTGATTCTAAACTCCCCCACCGGGTACGTTGGCCTTCTGTATCAGCTAGCTCACAGTGCCACTAGAATCTCCTCTTACCAAGGAGAGAATAGGTCTTGGCAACCTTCGAACATGACAACCCTGATCCCTCAGGACCGTGGAAACAGTGTACTACTTTTCGCTCAGTCACTCGTGCTAACCTATTCTCAGAGAGATACACAGAATAAACGGTCTGGACGTTTTTCAATAAGTGTTTATTGAACAGTCGTTATTCTAGTGTAAAATAGATGAGCTGCAATAACCACGAGACAGTAACAGATATAAATTATTAGAAGCACTATGAAAGTAAAAGGATGCTAGAGTTCTACCATCTTGCAATAATCATGAATACATATGAGTATATAAAATACATGATAATAAAAGTGCCTCCCTACCTAGATGTACATAAGTGTACCTAGCATGTTAGTAGGTGTTAAGCCAAAAACCCCTCTAGGAAAAAGTCAACACCATTACCTGGATTTTGAGGCTCTGGGACCCCGTCCTGGTCTCGGATTGGACACCCCGCAAGGGATGTTAGACCACTGCGAGCTGGAGTATCTTCATGTAGGAACTTCAGCGTCTTTGGACAGTGTCTCGGCCAGGAAGCCCTGGTCTCCTCTGCCTGTCTAAGAAAGATGTGATGTATATATACCCATAGGTCTCCCTGGGGGTTCTACCTCACTGTATTAGGCCAGCTTAGAGCTTTAGCATCCAATACATAAGCAAATTACATTCAAATTGAAAGAAAAAGATAAAAAGGAAGAAGATAATGGTTTATACATTTATGCTGACTGCTGTTTTTTAAACCAGTTTTATTATTTGTTTTGGATGTATGTCATTATGACGCAGTGTTTACACCGCGCTACCATTACAATGCAGTTATAACAATGCAAGTCTTTACAACGACTTGCGCTGTAGGCGCTGGATTTAGGAATAGTATAATTTACTATTCCAACTCCAGCCTACTTAACAGTAGGGTAGGTGTTGGAATAGTAAATTATACTATTCCTTAGTATAAAGTGCCATCCAGCGCAAGTCGTTGTAACGACTTGCGTTTATGATGGCTGCGTCGTGATGGTAGCGCGGTGTAAAGCCCGCGTTGTAATGGCTGTCTCCCCAGGAATTTCCATCAGATAACCATAGTTCAAAAACTACAGTTAGAATTTCAATAGCCCTTTTAAGCTATCAAGGATGACAATTTTACAGATTTTCCCATAGTGGTCCCCATTTCTTAGTGTGCTTTGTGGTGCACCTCTTGCCCTGTTACCAGCTTCCTCTATGCATGAAGCATTCACCCAAAAGAGGCACTGTTCGGATCTCAAAGCTAGAAGCTAGAAGGAAGCGCAAAACCACTATTGTGAATGAGCTCTAGGGACCAGAGCCCTCCATAATCTTTGATAAGGGATCACTAGGTTTTGGGGTAGGTCGAGTAGCAATCCCACTATTGCCATCAGATTACATCAGACAATTCCCCAGTGTTCCTGGAGAAGTGCATTTTCCCATGTTATAGTTAGAAGGTTTCCATCACTGTGTGGAATTGAGGACACTTATGGCTAGTGCTTTTGCTCATCTTACAGAATTTCTCTGGAGTTAAGTATGTTTGATCGAAAAATGTAAATTGTGTGTGGTGCAATCAGGCGATTATTGCCAGTTCACTGGGAACCATCTTTGATTCCCTCTATTTTGTCTGGGGGCCCTACATCCTGCTCCTGATGGATATGGAGGTCTTGAACAGGAACTGTGGTTTTTATCACCAGGGCTATGTAAATTTGAGACACACCTTTCTAACCTAGAGCCTCGATATGTCAGGTTGGGGCTTCAATGGGTTGAATTCAGGGAGGAGCTGCTAGTCGATTTGCCCCAAGACACATCTAAGTTGTAGATATTAATAGCATTTGTATCTATGAAGTGTGAAATCCTCCATCAGGGTTTGAATGATTTCATGTAGTCTCCGTCCAAAAAGTCTGAAAATCCCTATCACGTTTTAGAGCTCTCAGTCCGTCATTTGAGTTGGATATGCAAAGCAAGTACCCTGCCATAGATGAGTACTGTGTGAGGGTCTACCTTTCAAATGTATCCGCCGCAAGTGTTTGCACCAGAAATCCAGGGCAACCTTAATAATAGGGGAAGATACGTAGTTGGGTGAAAGTGAAGAAATAGAGAGGCCTTTAGAGAGATCAAGTTCCAATTTATGAGTCTGACAATTTGTGCCCCCCAAAATCTAATCATTTATAATAAAGAGATGTGCTGTCAAATAGTATATTTAAGTATCTACTGTGTCTAGACTTTAATCAAAAATAGTTTGAATAAATTTATCGAACAACCCCTTAAGTTATTTACCTGTCCAGAGGAAGTTATGTATGTGGATGCTTGTTGCTTAAAAGAAGTGTGGGCGAATGTCAAAAGTGTCATTTGGACACTCTAATGCAGACACTCTCATGCCTACTCTGACGCCTACATACACTCTCACACCCAATGTGATACTTAAACAGGCATTCTCAACTCAGCCACACACCAAGACAAACACTTTTATTCCTACTATGACACCCTGATGGACACTCATACATCCACTCTGACACCCACATAGACACTCTCACACCCACTCCCACGCCCAGATAGACACTCTCACATCTACTCTGATGCCCATACAAACACTCTCACACCCAATGGCATACCCAGACAGACACTTTCAGACCCACTCTGATGCCTATACAGACACTCTGACACCCACTTACACACACAAACACTGTCACACCTACTGATATGCTTATACAGACACTCTAACACCCACTCACAAACACAGACACTCTTGCACCTATTTTATCTCCCATACAGTCTTACACCCACTCACACACTGACACTCATACTCTGATGCCCATACATATACTAACACCCAGTGACACACCCAGACACTCAGTACCAAAAAAGGCACAGGGGTTATGAGTAGTCAACCTGCCAGGGGTAAATCCATATAGTTTTGGAAGAAGCAAATCTTACATAAATGGAGTGATATAATTCACGAGAATGTTGGGCAAAATCTGGTTGTCGGTGTTAAGTAGCAAGAGCAACGTATATGCACGGTAAAGATATGCAGGCTTGGCTGATTTTAAGAACGTCACCACAAGGGCCTCTATCTTGTACATCTCTCTAACTAATTCCATAATGTCTGGGCAGAATGTTTCTGCATTTAGACTGTTCATGTGTGGAGAACGCTCACGAGGCATATGTTTAGTTAAAATTTTACGTTTCTCCAGTATTGGAGGCAATAGCAACCCCAATGAATGTCCTCACGCCAGTGTATATTCTGTTCCTCCAAGTATGTTCTTATTTCGCCCTATGAGATCACTTCCAGATAGTATTGTTTGAACCTGGGCACTATCACCAGTGAACCGTGTAGTGGGCGGTCAAGAGTAGATTAAATGATAGCAATCTATTTTGCTGCCCATTTAGGTCTCAAAAGGTGTGCTAAGGTTCCAAAGGGATGCTCACCTTCACCATACTTCCTAGCTGTAGTATGTTTTCCTAAGAATTGAACTTCTCTATCTGCTATATCATAGAGCTCCTCTAGCTTGTAGTGAATTTTATTCAAGAGGCCCTCATCACATGTAAAGATATGTGACCTTTGATCCTCAAGATCCTTATAGCTGACTTAATCTCTGCTTCCTAAACTGAATCTAGCAATGCCATCAAGGTCTATCCATGTGTAGCCAGGCAGATGGTGATTCATCACATCAAATTTTATATACACTGGAGAGTGGTCCAGGAGCATGTGTGCGAGGTGTGAATTGGATTTCAACCATGAACAGCATCATCAGAAAGCTATTCATAGTCAAGAAGGGAATATCTGTCATGGACAGTCGAGCAAAATGTGCATGGAATTTATCTTTCACATATAGTTTGACCTCTTGTTACTGTGGGCCATTTTAGAGCATGCTGTACAAGGGGATCCTTAATGAAACCTGCAGTCATAAGTATATATGTACTATCATCTAGATCCCTACCACTCTAATGTATGACGAAGTGCATATATCCAAACACAAGACGGCCCATTTAAGCTAATAATAGGACAAGACAACACAAGGGGAAAACTAGAAATCAAAATACATAAAGGAAATCAAGCTTCCCCATTTAATTTTCTAAAGGTATCACTCAATAAATAATCAATATCACGAAAGAGACCAATTCAAAACATATGTTATTACTTATTACATACTTATTTTTATTAACCAGCTCCTTAGATTTTGTTTATTTCAGCCTCCCTATCAAATTTAACCAAACTAGAAACCTACACTCATCTATAAAAGCAATCACACACAATCATACTACAAAAAAAGCATCAAATACATACATTAAAAGCACGGCTCGGAATCCCATATTGACATTACTATGAATTCTTTAGTCAATTGTATGCTAGCCTAGACATCTGTTGACATATCGCACAATGAATACAGTGTATGTCTATATTAATATCCTTTAATACATATCCTATACATGTATCAATGTAGTTAATACTTTATTGCTAACAATTTTGTAAAGGCGGTTACACCGACGCGCGTTTCAGTGAGAAACGCGCATGCGCGTGCGAGCGCGCATGCGCCATTTTCTCAGAAACAACCATGGAGAGGAGGAGGGAAGCTCAGGGATGCCACAGGCAAGGTAAGTGGTTTACATTTACTTTAAAGTAATTTTATTTCATTGTTTATCAACTGTTAATGGGGGGTGGGAGGTGGAAGGCGGGTGGCGTAGTGGAGCTATGCTGAGTGCCACAAAGTTTGTTTCCGACTCCATGGCACTACGCGTAGCCCCACTACATCCCCTACACCCAGGGTTACTAAAATCCAGAAGCTTTGCGTCGATTCCACAGTAATGAAGCAGGTGCTTTGTGGGAGTTGGAACAGTGTGTCAAGGACTAAGGTGATGCCGTGCTCAAAACTGACGCTGTGGAAGTTCTTCAGACGTGCTGCAACATAAAGTTGGGGACTGCAGTAAAAGCTGTGGCCGATGCACCCAGCAGGAACCAATTTCCGGTGCTGGCAACAGCAATGTGTCGAAGTTTGTAGTGATGCGTCAGTAAAAACATGTGCTGAAGTTCAATGCATGGATTTTCTCCTTCAGTCACTAGATTCTACTTCCAAGGGCAGAGGAACTGAATTTGTCACCACTTAGGAAGTCAGGGCTCTTAGCAAAAAACCCAGGCACTGGTAGATGAAGTCTTTGATGGCCCTGAGACCTCTTTACAGCAGGCAAGCACACACACGTCCTTGGAGAATGTTGGAAGCAGTGTACAGTAAGCGAAGTCCAGCCCTTTCACTCCCAGAACAGAATCAGAAAGCAGCAAGCCAGCACAACAAAGCAACTGACTGAATGGCGGTCCCTCCTACAGCATTCAGCTCTTCTTCCTGGCAGAATGTCCTTGAGTCCAGAAGTGTTCTGAAGTTAAGGTTTCACAGCTCCAGTACTTATACCAGTTTCCTCCTTTGAAGCAGGCAAACATCCAGGGAAAGTCTTTGTAGTGCACAAGACCCTGCCTTTCCCTGGCCTGGCTCCAGACAGACTACAGTGGGAATGGAGACAGCTTTGTGTGAGGACAGGCAGAGCCCTATTCAGGTATAAGTGACAACTTCTCCCACCACTCTAGCTCAGGAAGGCCCATCAGTCGGGTGATGGCCTCAGCTCTAAGCATGGGCGAATTTTGCGAATCTGGCGTTTTTTTTGTGTTCGCAAGGGTTTCTGCCAGTTCGCGAGGGTTTGGTACCCTTTCGCAATCGCGAACCTACTTGTCGGCTCGCAACGGTCGCGACTATGTTGTTTCTACGTCTGGTTCATCATCACAGGTTCCCAGCACCCTCTGTTTCACCACTGCCACCCTCTGTTTCACCCATGCCACCCTCTTTTACACCAATGCCACCCTCTGGTTCATCATCACTGTAGATTATGGGGGGCAAAAGCAAGCACACCTGCCCTGCTTCAACTGACATGAATTAATTTGGGGTTAGTTTATTAATGTGTCACTGTTTTAAAATTCCAGGTCTGGCACCTGCTTCCTTATCAGTAATTTGTTTTCTGTTGCAGTGCAATTTTTTTTCCAGGACCTTTGTGGCCTACTTGCAGCTATTCTATGAGCCTGCTGTGAGGGTCAGAGCAGGGTCATACAATTGTTGCAACTAGCAACTGAACTCTGGAGGGGCCCCAGTCAGGAAGCACTACAGGGAATGGTTACTAATGATGAGTTTGAACTCTTGCACCTGCTGAGTGCTTTCAGTTTTGCAAAACTCGTCTTTCTGCAATTTCGCGGGATTCGCGGGGCGCGAATACGCGCGAGATCGGATTCGTAAGCCGCGAATTCGTGCGAATATGCGATTTGTTTTTTTGTGGCGTGTTAGTTCGCAAGGTTTTGTGAGTTTTCGTAAGCCGCTTTGTAGCGCAAGGCGCAAAGTTACCCTCGCGGTCATTCAAGGGCGCGGCCATCTTGTTTGCATGACGTATTTCCGTTTCCGGGCGCAAAGTGTAATCTCGCAGAGTGTGCGGCTCGCCAGTACAAGTTTGCGAGGAAAATCTTGCGCGAACTTACCCGCGCGGTCGTGAACGGGCCCGGCCATCTTGTTTCTCATTCATTGCTATGGTTCTGGGCATGCTTTTGGTATCCTCTCTGTATCTCTGCCATCCTATGCTTGTTTGAAGTTGTTTTTGATCTATTTTACTTATTATCTATCTCTCTATTTTTCTTGCTCTATATTTTTGTGTTTTCTGCTACTTTTGGTTAACTTTAAACTACTTTTTTCAACTCTTTACTTTTCTTCTCTTCCCTATTCTATTTTCTTTATTATTTAGCTTCCTTTCTGCCCAGACCATGGTGAAGGGAGCCGGGAAGCATCCCGAGAAGGGGAAGGGTCCCGCACCCCGTGCGGGCGTTTGAGGGGGGAGCAGGTCGTACCTCGGGAGATCCTTAGAACGGAGGAGGTGGCCGCACTCATTTTTTATGTTCAGCGCCACCTCCCAAGGACCATCATGGCAGGCGGCAGGATCGGTGTCGGGTACGGGATCCGGGATCCGGGAGCGCCGGAAGCGGTGGGAGAAGGTGTGCCGGGCCATGTACCACCACTCTCGGGTCCGGCGCACCTACAACCAGGCCACCCACCGCTGGACGGATGTCCTGGACTGTGAACGAGATCTGCTCGACCTGCTTGGCCTTCAGATCCCCGGGCTTGGTGAGTAGTAGTAGCTATTTCTTTATTACTCTGTTTTCTCCTGCTGTGTGTTATTATATTGCATTTTTTAGTTTTTTACCAAGAGCAATAATGCTGCTCATTACATTGTAGGTAAATTATATTGCAAAATATTCTGTGCATTTCAGGTGCACTGCTCTCCTTCTCAGTAGTGTTCGTTGCTTATTTGTTTTTCAATTTTATGTTCATTTCATTGGCCTGTGAAATTATGTATGAGTGTAGTTTAAAGAACTGCGTAATGCTACACACTAAGGTTCAGATTTTTAATTACCGGGGCATCCCTGCAAAGTAGCAGGGATGCGCCAGTAATTGTGCGACAGGCCACCATCACCCATGGTGCGCCGTATTTACAATGCGGCGCACCATGGGCCCAAAACGTCACCAAAGCGTTACGCATCTGTGCCGTAAAGGCGGCGCATTGCTGGAGTTGCGTCGCAATGATGGCGCAGCTCCATCAATGCTCTGGGGTGCCCTATCTCCCCAATGCTGCGTCAAGCCGTACGTCTGCTTCAAGCAGGCGCAGGGTTTGAGTCACGCATCATTATCGTTAAAGTGAGTGATTGAAATCTTGTAGATTTCCCTCAGCCACTTTTAGGATGCGTACCTGCGCAGGAACGCCCTCCCTTGCGCCGGAACGCCCCTTGATGGCGCAGGGCTTTACAACGTGATGCATCTCCCATATGCGTCACGTTGTTAATATACGCTGCACCATTGCGCCTCTTTTGTGCTGCCGCTGCGTCACAAAAGTCACGCAACAATGGAGAAAAAGAGCCGCAAGGGGCCTCTAAATCAGCCCATACAGACTCAAGTCCAGTCCTTCCTTTGTACACATGGCGATAAGAAGAAATAGTGGTGGTGGATTGATAGTTTGAGTATTTTAATGACTGGTTAATGTAGTAGGAAACTTTAGTGTTGTCGCTGATCTGCAATCACGATGGACTTTGTCTGTCACTTCGCGTGCTGCGGACTGCTGCCTGCCAATCCTAGGCAAACCTTTTTAGTACTTTGTTTAGTGAGTTACATAAGAAGTTTCCAATTCGACGGTCCGCAAATCAAGCAATACTAATAACGTAGTAGACCACATGAGATTGGTCAATAATATATCCCGTGTAATAGTTGTCTATTTGCTATTTCGCCAAAATATTTTGTTAGTTCTTTTGAAATGTTTGATTTGGTTGACAAATATCATCCATGTTTTCTGGTCTTTCTTTCTTTCATGTTGTACATCAGCTCCCCCCAGGGGCAAGAGGAGGACACAGGAGGAGGAGGAGGGTGCTGTTCAGGATGCAGGCCAGGATCGGGCAGGCGAAGGCTCCTTTGCTGGCCCCAGTAAGTTTTAATTTTAATAAAGAGTACTTATTTTTTCCTAGCGTTCCTCATTCGATTTTTTCTAAATCGTCTTTGATCTTCTTGTAGACTCGATCTAAATTCTAATCCTACCTCGACTATGACTCCGTGTGGTATTACTAGATTATTCTTATTAGTCTGTCTGTGTAGCTAACTAAGATTGCACATTTGGCAATTCCATTGGACTCCCATTCTAGTCAGCAATAGCTCTATGCACTGAGTGCAGTCCTCTGGGATTGTCCATAATGTCTTTTCAAGTCTTCTAAATGTTTATGCTTTGACAATTGCCAACAATAAAAAGGTGAATGACCACCAAGAAAGAATAAGATACTACTTTACTTTTGGTTTGGATAGTAGGACAATCCATTCTACTACTGTTACAGGGACAAATCTGCACAAACAGAACTATGGACACTAAATAATGCATTGCTTAGCTTATCAATTATAATAGGTGCTGTTAGACTTTCCACATACCTCAGTGATAACAGACTTTGTAATTGAACCCCCAATCTCCTTACTGACTAGATAGTGTGGCAGTGTCATTTAGCTCCCAAAGTCACCGATGATTGATCCCCAATGATGTCAGAGGCACGGACTCATGCTTGCAAAAATTCCAAAACCTTCAGCTCATCAACTCTAGTCTGGAGGACCAAAAACCACAGAGTCTATTTAAGTTTAAAAGCTTTATTAAAAGTAAACACATTTATTAAAATCAAGTTTGTGATAAAAGTAAACGTTTAACTGAAAATGGAAAAGTGCTCAGTGCGGACGATTAATTGGACACGTTTCTTGTGGTCGAGCCGAGCTCTCACCTGGTTTGAACTTGATCCTGCTCGTGTTCTTAGAAGTCAAGCTTCTGTCTGGTAGGAGAAAAAGTGGTGCGTGTTAAAAATAAAAAGCAAGCATTCATCAGATGTGCCAAAAAGTGCAGCAAGACAACAGTCTTCCCTGGAAAAAGGGACATTTTTACTTTAGAGTAGACAGACACAAATTATTAAATTGTATTCTGTTTTTTTCACATTTCTTTCTTCCTCCTAGACCAAATATTATATAGTAGTGAGTGGTGTATTCTAACATTATTAAATGTACTTTGTAGGTGGAACATCTGGAGGCGGGGCCAGCGCGGAGGTGGTGGTGGCATTGGACGAGGACAACTCTGGGGAGGAGGCGGTGGAAGTGCCGGACAATTCTGTGAGGGATAACACGGTGGTGGCGGGCAGAGGTAAGCTATATTTTCCTTACTTATTGAGATTGAAGACTGCAGAGTGTGCTTTCTGCACGGGTGCATTATAAATCAACCAGGTAGTAGCCTCCTCTAAATGTACTTCGACTTAGCTGTGAAGTTTTTGGCGAGAAGAATCCCAATCAGATCTGAGATAAACTTGATGGATGGGATGAACGAAAAGCGAAAGAAGGGTATAAGTAAGTGTGGAAGGACGAGAAATGTAATGATGACTGACAAAGAAGAATGATATGTGTTTGCTTGGTCCCCGAGGTGGCTGGGAAGGAAAGAATATGGTATGGTGCATGGCTGGGTGAATGATGAAGCAAGGATGGATGGAAGGAGAACAGTCTGGGTGGGTGAAACAGAAACTGTATGTGTGCATATACTTTGAATGGATGGATGCCTGACTCTTAGATAGCATATGTGTATCTAGAGAGAGTAGACGGTCACTGGATGAACTAAGTGTTACTTTGAAGAGCATGTAACACCGCACCCGCACGTCCGTTCCAGTGTAGGAAAGGCAAGGAAAAGAAGTTGTAATTTTGTCCAAATACTACCATAAATAGTAGCAGTAGTTTGTATTGCAACTGCAAGCACAGCATATATCCAGTTATTACGGTGGACACTCCCTACCTCTCTTAATAACTTTAGTTTAGTAGTAGTACATCATTCATGTGTGGGTGTATCACTGTTCACTCAATAATAAGCAAAGCACCTAAAGTCATCCCATATGTCATCAACTACATCCCATGTGAAGTGATAGATAATCAGAATATTTAGCTTCTTCATTTTCCTTTTCTAATACTCATTTGCACTATAGGGTGAAAGCTAAATTAATTAAGCAGTAGCCCTTTTAACAGAGTATTCTCAGTGCCACCCGTAATAGAAAAGTAAGAGCTTCACCACCTGCATGTAATGGACCGGTACAGTAACGCAAGTCTGTCTCACTCATCATGGTGTGCGTCTGTTTTTCTCGGGTGCAAGTTCACTGCGCTGGCATTATGCCGGCTTTCATAAGATAACGTGCCAATTTTCCTAAACAAGAGAGAAGAAGAAGAATAAGACTGGTGTACTGTCATAGTCGACTGTAATGGAAGTCCATAGTGCTCGTAGAATTTGTTCCTTAAACTCCCACTAATGTTAGAGCAAGGATGAAGAAGTCGGAGGTTACATAGATACTGTCCTCAATAGTTATGTACTGTGCTTTCAATTTGCTACTTGTACTGTGACACAAATTTCTGCTCAATCATTTTGTGTTAATCTTAAGGAGCATTGGTTACAGACTATGTCTTTCTTTCTCCATATAGTTGCTCCTTCCAAATCAAACAAACCATCAAGGAGGAGGGAGCTGGCTCGAATTGCCCTGCAACGGAGGCTGGATGCCACTGTCGCCGAATATCGGCGGCTGGTGGCCCTGGAGGAGGAGGAGACGCAGTCTACCGGTACAACAACAACATCCACTGGGACAGCTGCATCCTCCTCCGTGCCCCCACGGGCTGCAGGCCAGCGCAGTGCTCTAGCGGTACGGAGCCGGGCTACCAAAGCCAACCGCCACCGCCGAGCAGCAAAGACAGCAGCTGCCCCCCACAGGATTTGCAAGGCACGCCAGCGCCGCTTATGCCTCAGAGTGTCCTACCTGGAGCAGGAGGTCCTAACCTATAAGAACTTGGTGGAGGGCCTCCGCTTCGACCATGCCACCCTCCGCAAGGAGCATGATGCCCTGGCCGCTAAAGTCAACAGCACCCTGCCGTAGTGTCCCTTGCCCCTTTTTTAGAGACTTTTGGGGGGTGGGAATTGGGCGTTGGTTTTTTTTGGGACTTTTGAAGGACAATCGTTGGGGTTAGGGAGGGTCTTGCGGGAGATTACTTTATCTGACCATACCTGTTTTTTACTGCTTTTGAGTCTGGTGGGTGGGGGTTTAACAGTAAGTTTGTTTTCCTGAATAGTCCTAGGACTTTAGTAGTACTACTACTACCGTCAATCTCTCGTCTCTCCTAATACTCCATTATACTACCTCCAACCAAACGCTTATCTTACCTGTAATTTGTGTTTGAAAGTAGGGCTAGGCCCAGGGCTGGCTCCACGGGTGTATGACGATTAAGGTTGGCAATCCTGGGTGGATGAAATGTCCTCCTTATTGCGGTGGTACTAGTGGTGTGACACAGTGGCAGTTGCATGCCTATGGAAAAAAAGAAAATAAAACCTGGTTTGTCCTTACTGTAGCATTACAAGGATACAATAGAGAATATAGCAGGTGACAGTACACTAGAACAGTGCCACAATGTAGCCTAACAAATGGTAAAGTATAATGTGTACTTGTGTTGGATTTCTTTGACATTGGCTACTACAACAAGAAATAGTACTGAAGCTGAGTAAGTCTAGAATATATCCTCGGATTCCTTCACCAGCCTGTTGCTATGACCTTATCCTCCCCAGCAAGTGTGTGGAATTATTGATGTCATTTAGTCACACATCAAGCAAAACCACACAGCCCGGGGGAAGAGGGTTAGGGTTTGGAAAATGGATGGGAATGGGGGTTTCTTTTTGGGTAGGTTTTGTTGAGAGAAGAAAAAAAAAGCACAGCATGGACAAACAATAATTGAAGATAAAGAAATCTTTGGGTACAAAGCTAACCATAAATCTTTTAAGTGACATAAAGGAAGTCCATGCACTACTGCACGCATTGTTACTGAAAAGTAAGTAGTACTAGAATGCGACAGTACAGGGCTGCAGCGTTTTCACTTGCCTATCTCTGCACTCAGAGAAACACTTCTTACATTGAATTAGGTTTAAAAAATAGCCGAAGTAAAACCTATAGAATGGCTGTAGGGATCAATTTAGAAGCAGAGAGAGATCCAAGAAATGCAGTCACACTCATAGAAGAAAACAATGGATACTGTATCTGTATGTTGTTGTAGTTGTCCTGTTGAATTTGGTAAGTAAGTTGCATGCAGCAAACAATTCCTCTTATTAGCGGCACTCCTCCATTCCAGCTGACGCTTCGTCCATCAATGTTGGTGACCAGAAGACACCCTGTCCACTGCCTGCCTGGCGGATGCTGAATTGCGGCTCGCTAATGTGAAGCCTGACTCCATCCTTTTTTCCCCATTGCACAGACTGAAACCCGGCCTGTAATTATTGAACGAAAAACAGGAAGTGATATATTACAACACCACTGATAAATAAATATAAGGTATGTACGCTGTGTAGTGCAAAAAGTCACACTTTGATTTTCCTAATAGACAGTACAATATTTTTGAAAGTGCGTACTCTGTCTGAGTCACCTTTTGAAGGATAAATAAGTATGGGCAAATTAATTTAGCGGATCTTTCCCCTCAAGCTAGGTGTACTGTAAACTGTGTTTTAGAACAAAATTAGACCTTTCCAGCAGTGCTCCCACCCAGACCCTTACTAAAGCCAGTCGCAAAAATGTAGAAGATCTCAAAAAACGAGGCCTAGCAGAAAACTGGTGACAAAACGTACTTTGAAAGTAAAAGTAAGCCCAAATACCCCCTTACCCACCGTGGATTGTATTCAAATCACTTGCAAGCAAGCAAAAGTATCCACAATGCAATAGAATTACTGCTAACCCTAACGAGCCCTAAGTTAAGAATAGTGGCAAAGGCTTTCTTTAAATATGCCAAATCCCCCCTTTCCCACCATGGATTTTCTTCAAATGACTTGCAAACAAAATTACATATTCTCACGAGTGCTCTAAGACCCCAGAACTCAGTTGCAAAAATCTAGAACACCCTGAAACACATGCAATCCTGCTGCTAGGGCTAACCCTAACGAACCCTAAGTTACAAAAAGTGCCAAAAGGCTTTTCCTCATGGATTTTGTCCAAACCACTTCTATCCGGTATTAGACCTTCCCAGGAATGCCCCAAGACCCGCCAACCCACCCGCCAAAAAGCACAACACCCCCAAAAAGCCAAAAAGGAAAATCTCATACTTACAATATTTCTCGGCCTTCGGTCCAAACGCGCTGTGCAGCTAGGTAATAACTCCCGTTTTCCACCACGGATTTCCTGAAAAGCAAATGCAATCAAGATTAGACTGTCCCAGCAGTGCTCCCAGACCCCAAAACTCACCCACAAACACCCGGAACCCCCCCAAAGAGCACCTGAAAGGCAAGCAAGTCAGCAAATAAGCAAATAAATTTCCGCCTCCGATTTGGTCCAAACCACTTTTATCCGGTATTAGAGCTTCCCAGCAATGGCCCCAGAGCCGTCAACCCAGGAGAAAAGTAGTAGAAGACCCCCAAACAGCCAAAAAGCAAAAGTACAAAAATGTGGACTTAGTCATTTTCTTGCCAATTTCCAAAATCACTCAGCGCGCGCTCTGCAGCTAGGTCCTAACTCCCCTCTGCCACCATGACTTTGCTTCAAACCTCTTGCAAACTAAAGTATCCATAGCCAGCAGTGCTCCCAGACCCCGAAACCCACCCACAAACACCAGGAAGCCCCCCAAACAGGCCCCCGTGAACGCTGCATTGAGCAATAAGTCAGAAATAGCAACAAAAAAAATTCTGCATGAATTTTGTCCAAACCTCTTCTATCCGGTATTAGACCTTCCCAGGAATGCCCCAAGACCCGCCAACCGACCCGCCAAAAAGCACAACACCCCCAAACAGCCAAAAAGGAAAATCTCATACTTACAATATTTCTCGGCCTTCGGTCCAAACGCGCTGTGCAGCTAGGTCATAACTCCCGTTTTCCACCACGGATTTCCTGAAAAGCAAATGCAATCAAGATTAGACTGTCCCAGCAGTGCTCCCAGACCCCAAAACTTACTCACAAACACTCTGAACCCCCCCAAAGAGCACCTGAAAGGCAAGCAAGTCAGCAAATACGCAAAAAATATTCCGCCTCTGATTTGGTCCAAACCACTTTTATCCGGTATTAGAGCTTACCAGCAATGGCCCCAGAGCCGTCAGCCCAGGAGAAAAGTAGTAGAAGACCCCCCAACAGCCAAAAAGCAAAAGTACAAAAATGTGGACTTAGTCATTTTCTTGTCAATTTCCAAAATCACTCCGCGCGCGCTCTGCAGCTAGGCCCTAACTCCCCTCTGCCACCATGGATTTGCTTCAAACCTCTTGCAAACTAAAGTATCCATAGCCAGCAGTGCTCCCAGACCCCGAAACCCACCCACAAACACCAAGAAGCTCCTCAAACAGGCCCCCGAAAACGCTACATTGAGCAAAATGTCAGAAATAGCAAAAAAATATTCTGCATGGATTTTGTCCAGACCACTTCTATCCGGTATTAGACCTTCCCAGGAATGCCCCAAGACCCGGCAACCCACCCGCCAAAAAGCACAACACCCCCAAACAGCCAAAAAGGAAAATCTCATACTTACAATATTTCTCGGCCTTCGGTCCAAACGCGCTGTGCAGCTAGGTCATAACTCCCGTTTTCCACCACGGATTTCCTGAAAAGCAAATGTAATCAAGATCAGACTGTCCCAGCAGTGCTCCCAGACCCCAAAACTCACACACAAACACCCGGAACCCCCCCAAAGAGCACCTGAAAGGCAGGCAAGTCAGCAAATACGCAAAAAAATTCCGCCTCCGATTTGGTCCAAAACACTTTTATCCGGTATAAGAGCTTCCCAGCAATGGCCCCAGAGCCGTCAACCCAGGAGAAAAGTAGTAGAAGACCCCCAAACAGCCAAAAAGCAAAAGTACACAAATGTGGACTTAGTAATTTTCTTGCCAATTTCCAAAATCACTCCACGCGCGCTCTGCAGCTAGGCCCTAACTCCCCTCTGCCACTATAGATTTGCTTCAAACCTCTTGCAAACAAAAGTATCCATAGCCAGCAGTGCTCCCAGACCCCGAAACCCACCCACAAACACCAGGAAGCCCCCCAAACAGGCCACCAAAAACGCTATATTGAGCAAAATGTCAGAAATAGCAAAAAAAAATTCTGCATGGATTTTGTCCAAACCACTTCTATCCGGTATTAGACCTTCCCAGGAATGCCCCAAGACCCGCCAACCCACCCACCAAAAAGCACAACACCCCCAAACAGCCAAAAAGGAAAATCTCATACTTACAATATTTCTCGGCCTTCGGTCCAAACGCGCTGTGCAGCTAGGTCATAACTCCCGTTTTCCACCACGGATTTCCTGAAAAGCAAATGCAATCAAGATTAGACTGTCCCAGCAGTGCTCCCAGACCCCAAAACTCACCCACAAACACCCGGAACCCCCCCAAAGAGCACCTGAAAGGCAAGCAAGTCAGCAAATACGCAAAAACATTTCCGCCTCCGATTTGGTCCAAACCACTTTTATCCGGTATTAGAGCTTCCCAGCAATGGCCCCAGAGCCGTCAACTCACCCGCAAAGAAGTAGAACACCCCCACAAGTGCTGAGTCTTTCTTCATTGGGCGTAATCCAGCCCTCTGCTTTGAGGGAAATAGGAGTCTGGAGGAGGAGGATAGAGGAGCATGTTCTTCTGAACTTGTGAACCTGAGGAATGCAGACTGCGGCACCTTCAAATCAATAAGCAAACAAGTGAAGACAGTTCTGCTGATAGGCTTGTTTTTGTGATTAGGTGATTAAAGTTTGAATTATATTAACTGTGCACAACAAAGAAAGACAGACACACAGGAATAAAAGTGAATAAGGATGAAAAAGAAAGTTATTGATTCATTGTCTCATTTTCAGGGCTCAGTGTCAGGGAATAAGAATAAGGTTTCGTCATCATACTCTGCGAATTCAGGCAGGGTGAGCTCAGTGTCACCTAACAGAGAAGAAATTCCCTCATCTACGTTGCTGTCCACCTCGTCTTCATCCGGCGTGCTTTCTCGTACTTTGTAATCTGGTGCTATGGGGTGCTGATTCATCTTGATCATTGTTAACCTCTCCACATTTTTGGGCAAGAGGTGGCTCCGTTTGGGAGTTACAATGCCACCAGCAGCACTGAAAACACGTTCAGAAGACACGCTTGCGAGTGGGCAAGACAAGTAGTTTAAAGCCAGGTTGGAGAGCTGTGGCCACAATTCTTTTTTCCCATGCCAATACGCCAATGGGTCAGCATGAACATAGACCTCTGTTGAGTCATTCAGATAGTCTTGCACCATCGACTCAAGGTCCTCCAAGGTTCCTCCACTTTGCTTAGCTGTTGCTGTGACCTTTTGAGAACCAAACCCAAGCAGAGTTAGCCAATCATCTTCAGCATCCAATGTTCCTGTTGTGTCTGGTGCAGATGATCCGGGTGCCGGTGTCTTTAACGGCTGAGAGGTCACTTGTGCCACAGCCACAGGTGCAGAAGTGGATTGTTTTGACTGGGGATGGCCTGCTGATGCTGATGTACTGCCTTTTCCTTCAATGAGCTGCCGTTCTCTTTCAAACCTCTTGGCTGACAAGGCTAGCCAACGTTTGTACTTTGTAACATCTTCATCAGCAAAAGGAAAGAATGCTCGGCCTGCCAGCGCCTTTTTGTAGCGTGGATCCAGAATAGTAGCACAAATGTAATGCTGTTCTGAGTGGATCATTTTAAGACGTTCATCACCTTGTAGGCGCTCTAATAATTTCTCCGCCAAAACAAAAGGGTCTTGGTTTTTTTCATCTTTTTGAAACACAGAAGACACCGCCTTCAGTTGGTGCTCCAGCATGTACAACAATGGGATAGCTTTTCCCAAATTACAGTCCTCCTTGCTGACTGCGCGCGTGAAGACCTCAAAAGGACGAAGCATGTCTGTCAGGCTTTTAACTATTTCCCATTGTGCCGCATCCATCCTCAGGTCCTTCTGAGCTGTACCCTGTTTTTAGAAATAGTGATCGAGTACCGTATACTGCTCATACAGACGCTCAAGCATGTAGAAGGTTGAGTTCCAATGTGTTGCCACCTCCTGGAAGAGTGCTGGCATTTGACGTTCATGTAGCAGGCTCCTCAGATGCTTCCGGGCCTTAAAAGAATGGCTGAAATGGTTGCACATTTTTCGGCAGGTGTCCACTACCTCGCACGCTGGACTGTCTTTATCACTCAAGAATTTTTCAACAACCAGGTTTATACAGTGCGCCAAACACGGCACTCTGAAATAGTCACCCAGCTCCATGGCCTTAACTACATTGGCGCCATTATCCATGGAAACATAACCAATCTGGCGTTTTTTGGGGGACAGCCAATGAAGGACCTTTGTGTTAAACTCATCCAAAATGTTTTGTGCAGTGTGATGTTTCTCCAAACCAAACATGGCTAGTGTTGCATGTTTCTGAGCAGCTTTAAAAACTTGGTCCGGGTCAACACCTGCGTTTAGCTTTGCTTTAACCCCTGAAAAAGAGACCCAGTGTGCAGTGATCAGTGATGCACATGTAATCAGCGCCTGCGCCACTGGTCCACATGTCTGTTGTCAGATGTATAGTGTGAACAGCACTCTTCTGCAAAGCTGCCCCATCACCTCCAGCACATCTTTATGTAGTGCTGGAACCGCAACTCTGGCAAAATAGAACCGGCTAGGAACCTTCCATTTAGGGCAGAGCGCTACCACTAATTCTAGAAAACCAACCCCTTCTACAAAAGAAAAAGGGAGAAGGTCCAGAGCTAGCATTTTAGCCAGCTTAGTGTTACACAGACGCGTCAGTTGGTGGTTGCGTTCATATGGCGCTTCTGTAAACAACATGTTTCTAATGTTGCCCTGGACCAAGCATTTACGGGATGATGATGATTTCTTCGACCCAGTTACGATCGCTGATGAACTTTTTCGCATTGGTGTCTCACTGTCTCCCACACTCTTAGTGTGGCTCACATGGGGTGTGCTGCTGACAGGGGTACTAGGTGTAAGTGAAGTGTTTGACACGTCTTCTTCCTCCTCGTCATCATCAGATGAAACATCAACGTTTTCTTGACTTGCACTTCGGGCTTCCTTGATCTCCTTTAGGTGAGCAAACCATTGGACAGCGTGCTGTCTCTCAAGATGACCTCTCTGGCCTCCGGTACCATAGTTGGTACCAAACTTACCACGACTAACTGCATGCTTACAAATGCTACAAATGGCGAGGTTTTCCTTTTTTGGGCAAACACTAAAGAAGTCCCAAACTGCTGACTTGAAATGTCTTTGGGGGCCGGAGGAGGCGGCGATACTGGCAGTGGTGGTCCTGCTGCTAATGCCAGATGAAGTGGAGGATGTGGATTGCCGAACTTTAGTATGTTTTGCACTTTCACCACCACTAATTGAGGTCGAGGTGGATGGAGGTCCCTTCTGGCGAGGAAGAAATATGGAAGCGGTACGTGTTGGTGTACTAGTTAACTCCAATGATTGTGGTGTTTCTTCCATTGCCTCCTCGTTGACAACATCATCACGCTCAGCAGATTCTTGGGCTAGGGTCAAAATATCTGTTTGCTGCATGCCCGCTGGGGCTGCAGTGACCTTTAGGATGACTGGGTCGTCGTCGTGAGAGCCTTCATCAGCAGCAGTATCCGCCACTTCTTGTTGAGCCTCATCACACTCCATAACTATAAGACTTTGGACGACCTTCCTTTTACGCTGAAGTACCTTTGTCAGATCATGGTGTGCCTCACTCTCAGACGGCAGTGATGGTTCCCAATTTAGATCTGTATCATCAGAAGGAGGTGGGCTTGAAGAAGATGTAGACACCAGCCTTGATCTCTTCCTTGCTAGGGGTGTGGAAGACAATGAATGATCATCAGGAGGAGTGGCTTCCTCAAATGATACCTCGCCTTGATTGTCGATATCCTGATGTGCCCCTACTTCGGGAGGAACAACTATTGTGGGAACTTGTGACTCTCCATGCACCTCTGCTTGCGCATGTCCTTGCGCTGCCTCTCCTTCCACTTGTACTTGGGCTTCTACTTGCACATGTGGTTGTTGTTGCGGCTGTGGTTGTTCAACACTCGTCAGATGAGTTACAACAACCTGTGTTGATTGAGGGACATTGCTGCTACTTTCTTGCGATGAGCCAACATCACTGGTCAATAGTGATTGAACAAGTACACTGGCTGTCTCTGCAGCACTCAAGGGCTTGGACTTAACTTGGCGAACTTGGCGTGGTGGTGGTGGTGGCACTGAGCCCAATGGAGCGGGGGTGCTGCTCCCAGCTTGGTCCCCAGCAGATCCCACTGCTGCTGCAGAAGTACTTTTTTTTTTACTCCCTAAAAATGTGGCGGGCGGCACACCAGTCTCCTTGGTAACTTCCTTCTTCTGCTCCTTACTGGCAACTTTCTTGCTATAGGAGCTAAGGGGGAACTTTTTTTGGGGCCATCTTCTTCAGAGCAGGTCAGAACAGCAGGCCGCAGTTGCACGACTTGCAGAGTTGTCTGTGGCCAGACGTGACGTCGCGTGACGTTATGCTGCACACACACACCGCTGCAGGACTTCTTCCTGGCACTGGTGTTCTCTTGAGTCTTGTGCACCTAAAAGCAATGGAAGACCTAGGAACATCAGTTCAGTTATACACCCCAAAAAAATCGAAAAACACAGAAAAATCAGCACATTCCCATGCCATCCATGATGTTTAAATTCAAGACACCCCACAAAAAGACTAGGCACATGCACCACTCACTACCCCTGGTGAAAAGGCCACAACAACAGCCCAAAAAAACGAAAATCACAGAAAAATCAGCACAATCCCAAGCCCTCCATGATGTTTAAATTCAAGACACCCCGCAGAAAGACTAGGCACATGCACCACTCACTACCCCTGGTGAAAAGGCCACAACAACAGCCCAAAAAAACGAAAATCACAGAAAAATCAGTCAAATCCCAAGCCCTTCATTGAGGTTTAAATTCAAGACACCCCACAGAAAGACTAAGCACATGCACCACTCACTACCCCTGATGAAAAGGCCACACCAACAGCCCAAAAAAACGAAAATCACAGAAAACTCAGCACAATCCCATGCCATCCAGGCCCTCCATCATGTTTAAATTCAAGACACCCCACAGAAAGACTAGGCACATGCACCACTCACTACCCCTGGGCATAAAGGTTGAAAGCTAGGCAAAATGGTTGCAGACCTAAGAACACTGCCTGCATTCAAAATGGCCCCTTCCCTCCCAGCACATGGCCAGGGCCTGTAGCAGCACTCAAAATGGCCCCCACCCACATGGCCTGTCCCCATGAACACCCCAAAAAATCGAAAAACACAGAACAATCTGCACAATCCCATGCCATCCAGGCCCTCCATGATGTTTAAATTCAAGACACCCCACAGAAAGACTAGGCACATGCACCACTCACTACCCCTGGTGAAAAGGCCACAACAACAGCCCAAAAAAATGAAAATCACAGAAAAATCAGCACAATCCCAAGCCCTCCATGATGTTTAAATTCAAGACACCCCACAGAAAGACTAGGCCTATGCACCACTCACTACCCCTGGGCATAAAGGTTGAAAGCTAGGCAAAATGGTTGCAGACCTAAGAACACTGCCTGCATTCAAAATGGCCCCCTCCCTCCCAGCTTATGGCCAGGGCCTGTAGCAGCACTCAAAATGCCCCCCACCCACATGGCCTGTCCCCATGAACACCCCAAAAGATCAAAAAACACAGAAAATCAGCACAATCTCATGCCATCCAGGCCCTCCATGATGTTTAAATTCAAGACACCCCACAGAAAGACTAGGCACATGCACCACTCACTACCCCTGGTGAAAAGGCCACAACAACAGCCCAAAACAACGAAAATCACAGAAAAATCAGTCAAATCCCAAGCCCTTCGTTGAGGTTTAAATTCAAGACACCCCACAGAAAGACTAAGCACATGCACCACTCACTACCCCTGATGAAAAGGCCACACCAACAGCCCAAAAAAACGAAAATCACAGAAAACTCAGCACAATCCCATGCCATCCAGGCCCTCCATGATGTTTAAATTCAAGACACCCCACAGAAAGACTAGGCACATGCACCACTCACTACCCCTGGGCATAAAGGTTGAAAGCTAGGCAAAATGGTTGCAGACCTAAGAACACTGCCTGCATTAAAAATGGCCCCTTCCCTCCCAGCACATGGCCAGGGCCTGTAGCAGCACTCAAAATGGCCCCCACCCACATGGCCTGTCCCCATGAACACCCCAAAAAATCGAAAAACACTGAACAATCTGCACAATCCCATGCCATCCAGGCCCTCCATGATGTTTAAATTCAAGACACCCCACAGAAAGACTAGGCACATGCACCACTCACTACCCCTGGTGAAAAGGCCACAACAACAGCCCAAACAAATGAAAATCACAGAAAAATCAGCACACTCCCAAGCCATCCAGGCCCTCCATGATGTTTAAATTCAAGACACCCCACAGAAAGACTAGGCCTATGCACCACTCACTACCCCTGGGCATAAAGGTTGAAAGCTAGGCAAAATGGTTGCAGACCTAAGAACACTGCCTGCATTCAAAATGGCCCCCTCCCTCCCAGCTTATGGCCAGGGCCTGTAGCAGCACTCAAAATGGCCCCCACCCACACGGCCTGTCCCCATGAACACCCCAAAAGATCAAAAAACACAGAAAAATCAGCACAATCTCATGCCATCCAGGCCCTCCATGATGTTTAAATTTAAGACACCCCACAGAAAGACTAGGCACATGCACCACTCACTACCCCTGGTGAAAAGGCCACAACAACAGCCCAAAACAACGAAAATCACAGAAAAATCAGCACAATCCCAAGCCCTCCATGATGTTTAAATTCAAGACACCCCACAGAAAGACTAGGCACATGCACCACTCACTACCCCTGGGCATAAAGGTTGAAAGCTAGGCAAAATGGTTGCAGACCTAAGAACACTGCCTGCATTTGAAATGGCCCCCTCCCTCCCAGCACATGGCCAGGGCCTGCAGCAGCACTCAAAATGGCCCCCACCCACATGGCCTGTCCCCCTGAACACCCCAAAAGATCAAAAAACACAGAAAATCTGCACAATCTCATGCCATCCAGGCCCTCCATGATGTTTAAATTTCAGACACCCCACAGAAAGACTAGGCACATGCACCACTCACTACCACTGGTGAAAAGGCCACAACAACAGCCCAAAACAACGAAAATCACAGAAAAATCAGCACAATCCCAAGCCCTCCATGATGTTTAAATTCAAGACACCCCACAGAAAGACTAGGCACATGCACCACTCACTACCCCTGGGCATAAAGGTTGAAAGCTAGGCAAAATGGTTGCAGACCTAAGAACTCTGCCTGCATTCGAAATGGCCCCCTCCCTCCCAGCACATGGCCAGGGCCTGCAGCAGCACTCAAAATGGCCCCCACCCACATGACCTGTCCCCATGAACACCCCAAAAAATCGAAAAACACAGAAAAATCAGCACAATCCCATGCCATCCATGCCCTCCATGATGTATAAATTCAAGACACCCCACAGAAAGACTAGGCACATGCACCACTCACTACCACTGGTGAAAAGGCCACAACAACAGCCCAAAACAACGAAAATCACAGAAAAATCAGCACAATCCCAAGCCCTCCATGATGTTTAAATTCAAGACACCCCACAGAAAGACTAGGCACATGCACCACTCACTACCCCTGGGCATAAAGGTTGAAAGCTAGGCAAAATGGTTGCAGACCTAAGAACACTGCCTGCATTCAAAATGGCCCCCTCCCTCCCAGCTTATGGCCAGGGCCTGTAGCAGCACTCAAAATGGCCCCCACCCACACGGCCTGTCCCCATGAACACCCCAAAAGATCAAAAAACACAGAAAAATCAGCACAATCTCATGCCATCCAGGCCCTCCATGATGTTTAAATTTAAGACACCCCACAGAAAGACTAGGCACATGCACCACTCACTACCCCTGGTGAAAAGGCCACAACAACAGCCCAAAACAACGAAAATCACAGAAAAATCAGCACAATCCCAAGCCCTCCATGATGTTTAAATTCAAGACACCCCACAGAAAGACTAGGCACATGCACCACTCACTACCCCTGGGCATAAAGGTTGAAAGCTAGGCAAAATGGTTGCAGACCTAAGAACACTGCCTGCATTTGAAATGGCTCCCTCCCTCCCAGCACATGGCCAGGGCCTGCAGCAGCACTCAAAATGGCCCCCACCCACATGGCCTGTCCCCCTGAACACCCCAAAAGATCAAAAAACACAGAAAATCAGCACAATCTCATGCCATCCAGGCCCTCCATGATGTTTAAATTTCAGACACCCCACAGAAAGACTAGGCACATGCACCACTCACTACCACTGGTGAAAAGGCCACAACAACAGCCCAAAACAACGAAAATCACAGAAAAATCAGCACAATCCCAAGCCCTCCATGATGTTTAAATTCAAGACACCCCACAGAAAGACTAGGCACATGCACCACTCACTACCCCTGGGCATAAAGGTTGAAAGCTAGGCAAAATGGTTGCAGACCTAAGAACACTGCCTGCATTCGAAATGGCCCCCTCCCTCCCAGCACATGGCCAGGGCCTGCAGCAGCACTCAAAATGGCCCCCACCCACATGGCCTGTCCCCATGAACACCCCAAAAAATCGAAAAACACAGAAAAATCAGCACAATCCCATGCCATCCATGCCCTCCATGATGTATAAATTCAAGACACCCCACAGAAAGACTAGGCTCATGCACCACTCACTACCCCTGGTGAAAAGGCCACAACAACAGCCCAAAAAAACGAAAATCACAGAAAAATCAGCACACTCCCAAGCCATCCAGGCCCTCCATGATGTTTAAATTCAAGACACCCCACAGAAAGACTCAGTCCACCCACCACTGAGTACCCCTGGGCAAAAGGCCCCAAAACAGCCCAAAAGTCAAAAATTCCAAAATTGTAGTTGCAGCAACTGCAATGCCCCAAACAAACTTACTTGTGAAATTTCGAATCCAAAAGTGATCCAAAGAAAGTCTAAAAGGCCTCAAATCCAAATATCCAGCAGCATCCACAAAAAGTAATCCTTCCAGGTGAAGAATCCCAATGAAAGTGACCAGCACATGAAGAAAGTACTGGGAGGAGCCTGCTGGACAGGAACAGGAAGTTGGAGACTGTGGGGCACTTCCTTCCTCCCCCCCCCCCCAAAAATGGACTCCTTGCAAAAAAAAGTGCAGGCAAATGTCAACCTGAGAAGTTATTCTGATAAAAATCATCATTTCCAGAAGGTTTATGCTGCTTGCTGGTGGATTTCTTGTGCAGAATTGCAAATTTTGTATTTGTCATCTTGGAGTTCTACGACCTTTTAAAGAAACTTATCCTTAAGCTATCCTTTCTCCATATGGCACAGAATTTACAATATCCTTCTAAAATAGGGCAGCGTGTACTCAGTGATTAATTTGGAAAATAATGAGTGTTGGTGCCCAAAGAGTAACTCAGAAGTATACGGTCAGCTTTATTAAATGTCAGCACAATGAGCAAGGCTGCATAGTACTGAACCCACCTAAGGCCAACACTGCCTGCCCCACATCTCACTCCAGCTGGTCCCTGCCTTCTACCTTTGTAGCAGTTTTTCTGTATTATTCTTCCTCCTCTTCTCCTGTTAGTGTGGTTTTTCACTCTCTTGCATCTGGGAAATATGGGATGCCAAAGAAAGTGCCCGTCCCCAAAAATGAGTGCCAATGGGCCCCACCGCCTCATATTAAGCACTGGGGTACTTTATCCAATATATATTTAAGTAGATAGCTTCTACGGAGCTTCTATTAAAGAAAGGAATAATTGTTTTATGCAGAAGAACATTCTCAGAAAGTCACTGGAACATCAGGGTAACGCGAATGTTTGACAACAGTCAGTTTTGTGGATTGCTTAAATACTGAAACATTCTGGCACAAGTTTGGGAGTAAAAACAAAAAGTAAGTAAATAGTCATTATAAGGAAATACAACCTGTTTCACATTGAGCAGCATGAAAGAAGATCTCCCATTCATGCCAGGGATAAAGGAAACAGGCGTATTACATTAACGGAGAAATAGCTGTGGCCAGGCCCACATAGGAGCGGAAATGTACACATTGTTGAAAAGGATACATTTCTTGGGGGTTAAGGGAAAAGAGAAAACAAGAAAGCCTAAAAGAATGTGAGAAATATGGAGAAAACATTTGTGTAGTGAGCGCCTTGAGACCCTAACGGTTGAGTAGTGCGCTTTACAAACCCCTGATTGATTGATTGATTGATTGATTAGTGTTGGAACAATGGTTAGTCTCTTAGTTGTTAACACACACTATTTGTTTGCATTAAAATATGTTATTGTTTTATGAAACGAAAAATCATTTACTGCAAACCTATTCCACTAATTCTCAACACATAGCCAGAGCCACTGGAATTATGCAATTCTGCAGCCACAGCTTTTTTAGCATATTTATCAATTTGACGCATTTGCCACAAAATCTATCATCTGCTGCATAATGTGCAGATTTTAACAAAAATAAATGTTGGGCCTTATTTATGAAGGCTTGCAACACTTTTATTCTGCCATTGCGTCACATTTTGTGACACAGCGGCGGCATAAATAAAGCGCCACATTGTGCCATATTTACGGTCACGTAAATAATGTGTTACTTTGTAACACGGCTGCACTACATCATACCTGCATCAGGTATAATGGATGCAGGGTGGGCTTTCTCATGTGAAAAAGCTGTGTATCAGATTTTACTTTCCCACTTCTAGGACGATACTGTGTCACAACCTTACGCTTGCCTCACAGCAGACGTAAGGGTGACACAGTGCAATGAGAATAGGCCTCCCCCATGCATTGCTGGAGTCGCATCATGCTTACGACACAACTCCAGCAATGCGTGGGTTTTGCGCTGACAGTTACGTCAGGATTCCTGATGTATCTGTCATTCCTTGCGACATGGTACGCCGTACAATAAATATGGTGCATCAATCGTGTTGCAAGGAAGGGCGCAGTATAAAGTGCTGCATCGCTGCTTTCACGCAGTGATGCAACACTTTTCATAAATGAGGCCCTTTGTTTCTAGGTTGAACAGATCAAAAGTTACTAAAATGCAGCAACATGTGCATGTGTGCAGTGGAAGGCCACTTGCAATGTCTAACTGGCCATCTTTCATTTGCTTATTACAATATGTAGATGTTAAACTGAGACTACTGAGGTGAAATCTTTTCCCGGGTAGTGGTGCTATCTGTAAAAATGATAAAATAATGAATTAATAATATACAAAAAATGACTCATTATGCTGCATAATATGCCCTTTCTTGCCACAATATTTTGTCAACCCTGCAGCATAACTTGGTGCTCCCCCTGCTGCATAATTCCAGTGGCTCTGCACATAGATTTATTAAATGGTGTGCCAATACGTCGGGAGTAGGACCTCGCTGCCTCAAGTTTTTTTAGTTTTTCCCAAGGGGATGGTCTTTCTGAAGGAAGAATGGCAGCAATACATGCTGTTAAAGATGCAGCAAACCACCATCTTTCCATTACGATAGAGGTAAGCAATACAATGAGGAAGAAAAGACACTGTCTAGGGAGTTTAAATATAAAAATGAAACCCACAGATTAGAGCCCTCCCTACGAGTTCCCCAGATGTAGGTGCAGAGTTACCAGAAGGTAGGAATCTTCATTTTCGGCATGAGTATCCACACCTATATCCTGGAATTATAAGTGATGCTCACAGAGAAAGCGAATGATATCTGGACATAGGCAAATCCAATGTTTTTCACCCTTCCAGAGAAAATAACTGGTCCACATCTGCACACATTTACCATATACATGGAGCAGGTGGTAAATATATATTTTAACATATATATGGGTCTTTATTAAGGGCCATAGTATGATGGAGTGGGTGGCGGGAAGGAAAATGAACCAGATGTGCCTCTTCCGCTAAGGCGGAGGAGCGTTGCCCCACTGCTCTGCGAGAGTAATTAACCCCTTAAGAGCTGCGGTCGGCCAATGGCCGATGGCAACGCTACCTCCCCAGTGCAGCCGTCAGCCTGGCCGACGGCATTCCACTCGCGCACGGAAACGCCCGCACCGCGACGAAATTACCCCCACGGTTAACGGGTTAAAGTAAAAGTAAAATGGTAATAACCAGCATTATTATCATGTTATTATCATTTTCATTTTCCATTTGTGGTGTGGGTGGGGTTGTACTGTCAGGTCAGGGGCCAGGAGGAGGGATTGCCCACTCTAAATTGCGCATAACTGTTTGACCGGCCCTTTCGGGCCGACCATATTAGTCATGCACACTTGGCACATTCCGCACCCAGGCTGCATTACACCCATAGTGCAGAACATGCTCAGGCCCCCACATCTGATCTGAGCGCCAAACCACGGTGCTCAGACCAATCATGTGATTAGCTGGGGGAGTCAGGAGCCCGGTGCTTCCTGGTTCCTGCTTCCCAGGAGCAAAAGGCGGCCTCGGCGAACGGACAGAGAGGCGGCGGCCGGCCTGAAGATGAGTGCTTTATTCTTCATTATATTCATTTACACCCCCCCACCTCACCCACCCCCGGTAAATTTAGGCCGCCACTGCTAGCAGCAGGCAGCTGCCTGCAGCCTGTGCAGCTCTGCTGTGAAGTCTGGGTCTGAGCCCGGAGTTTGCAGACCCGATAACTCGTGGCCACTCTAGAAGAGACCCCTCCAGGCTGTTCGTAATCAGGACCTACATGTTGATGTTCACAGGTTTGGATCTTCTCCAACAGACGATTCACAAGGACATGCCAGCAACGGAGAATATAATAAACCCTATCAAGCCATTCCCAATGCAAAAGGAAACATCAATGCTGATTAATAGTGTGTTTCTCCTTAAAATAACAATTCAGTCAAATCTGAGTTCTAATTCTAGAAGTTCATAACGCCTGGTTTCAACATTTCGAACTTAAAAGCTAAATACAAAATCCAGACATTTGCACTGGACTGCAATATGTAAATTCAATAAAGTTAACACCTCAAGCTAAATAGACTTCCAAATCCTAGATTCCACGCCAGAAAAAATATCACAGCTCTGTCATCGCCAGAAACAAGGGCCATACTTAGACCTATCCTAGAATTAATAACAATGCAAACAGTCCAATAATAAATATGGTGAGAGCCGAAGCATCCACAAATCATTTGAGTTGATGGATTACTTTCGGGTGTTTTCGATGAAAGAGAAAATAGATTTACGAAAAATGGAGAGGTTTATTTATGAGGCCCATGCAACACTTTTGCTCCACCGTTGCGTCACCTTTCGCGTCATAAAAACGCGCCACGTTGTGCCATCTAGGCAGATGAGTCACTTTGTAAACCCCTGCACCACATTATACCTGCGTCAAGTATAATGTAAGCAGGGTGGGCATTCCCCCCGCAAGAAAGCCTTGTAGAAGTGTCACAGTGAAATCTATCAGAGTTCACTGCACCACTGCTAGGATGCCACTGCTCAAAACCTTACGCCTGCCTCATAGCAGGTGTAAGGGTGACACAGTGCAATGTGTATAGGCCTCCCCATGCACTGCTGGAGTTGCTATGACACAACTCCAGCAATGCGTGAGTTTTGCGCCAACAGACACATCAGGATTCCTGACGCATCTGTCAATCCTTGCAACATGAAGTGGCGTACAGTAATTACGGTGCATCCATGGAGTCACCAGGAGGGAGCAGTGAAAAGTGTTCCATTGCTGTTTTCACGCAGCGATGCAACACTTTTCATAAATGAGGCTCCAATGGGCTTATTTACAAGCCCATTGCGCCACCAGTGCCTCATTTCTTTTGATGCACCGGCAGCTCAAAGATCTTGTCTATATTTCCAAGTCAAGATGTTGTAAATCTGGGAATGCGTCAAGTGCCATGGATGTTGCGTATGAACACCCACAGCAACACCCATGGAATGCCTCTTTCACGCAGAGTAATACGTGAAAAGAGCCCATATTTACAAGGCCATGAAAAGTCACGCATGGTGCCCCGGCAGAACAATGGGCTTGTAAATAGGTCCCACAGTGTGCCTCAATGGTGGGATACCAGACTACTTTCAAATAAATGTTAGAAAGCTCCTTCATAGATACTGACAGCACTGTGAGATCACACTGCTTGGAATCTGTGCCTGGTGACAGAATACCATGGCTCTTAACCCTTTCGATGCTCATGACGAGCTTAGCTCGTCATGAGGCACAGTTGAGCTGTGCTTATGACGAGCTGAGCTCGTCATGAAACCATAGAATTCAAGGAATTTTAGCACAGGAGGGGAAAATGCACAGCAGCCATGTAGGGGGCCCTGAAAGCACAGGAGAAGTATTTGGCTGCTACATTGTGCAGCAGGCAATGTGTGTGTGTTTATCAGGTCACACTCAAAATTTGGGAGCAAATTGGCAGGCGAAAACGAAATGCAGGTGAAGTACATTTGGTTGGATGTGTGGGTTCTGTATAAAGTCAAAATAGGTCACCCCTAATGCAACATAGTCTATCCCTCTTCTATCAGAATGTCAGTTGAGCAAGTTAAAGAAAATATACCACTTCTACTTCCAACATTCACTGTAATGTCTAATACATGGTTCTTCTCGAATTGGTTGACCAACGTACTACTTTTTTGTTTACTTACCAAGAACATTCTACATCCCACACCATATGTGATAATGAACAAAAAGGCTCTTGTGCACCTATAATAATGTTATTAAAGATGGGCACATGAATGCAGTCTGGGGCAGATTTTGCCCAATAAACACGAATAGATGGAGTTACACTGCAGCCTGTGTGTGTAGTTTCAAACTGTCATTTCGACCTGCCAAAATAAAGAATTTGACAGGCTTAAACCACCATTTCTAATAAGTATAAGTCACCCCTAGGGTAAGCTCTAAACAGCCTATATGGCAGGGTGCTTTGTATTTAAAACATTAGGGGCCAGATGTAGGCAAATGGCATTTACCGATTCGTAAATACCGAATTTTACCGATTCGGTATTTACAAATCGGTAAATGCTATGTAGGTATTTTTACAGAATAATTTGACGAATCGGTAATATTCGGTAATTACCGAATTGGTATTTACCAATTCGGTAATTGCCATTGATTCCTATGGGCCTTGAGGCCCATAGGAACCAAAGGCAATTACCGAATCGGTAAATACCGATTCGGTAAAATTACCGAATTGACAAGGGGGACAGGGTGTCACTTTGACACCCTGTTGCACCCCTGATTCAGGCTTGTGTGGCATGTGACACACATACATGCCCTTAGGGCATGTATGTGTGCCACATGGCACAGGCGTACATGCACAGATGTGCATGTACACAGGAATTCGTTATTTACCATCAAATAGTATTTGATGGTAAATAACGAATTCTAAAGGGCCTGTGGCACTGTTTTCAGTGCCACCTACATACAGCTTTACCGATTTGGTAAATTTACAGATTCGGTATTTTACCGAATCGGTAAATTTACAGAATCATTAAAAATAGGCCCCCCTACATCTCAAGAACCAAATACCAGTCGGTAACGGCCAAAATCGGCCGTTACCGACCAGTATTTGGCCATCTACATCTGGCCCTAGACATGTACTTTTAACTTTTACATGTCCTGGTCTTGAAAAACACTTGAATTCATTTTTTACCACTGCAAGGCCTATCTCTCCCATAGGAAAATATTGGGTCACCTTATTACATTTAATAAGTGATAACTTTCAATTGGGAGCTGGCCGAGATATTGAGTTTGGTCTTTAAAGAATTGTAATTAAAATTATCTTTAATAGTAAAGTTGAAGTTGGATTTTAGGCCCCAATTCTGAAAACTACACTTTTAGAAAGTTGGTCTTTTCTTTTCCTAACCTAAACCCCAACGCCAGACCTCACAGCTCCTTGGACCCGTGCATGTGTGATGCATTGTCAACAAAGGACCTCCCATTGCGGCCCAACCACTCCTCAGAATCGCCACTGTGCAATGCAGACTCGATGCAGGACCTTGCATCACAGCTCAGCAGCTCCTCATAACTGCCGCTGCATGATGCATCCTCGATGCAGGACCTCCCATCGCAGCCCCGCAGCTCCTAGTGTTGCCACCTATTCCTGGACTCTTGGAAGTGAGCCTGAAAGTGCTCTGCCAGCCCTGCTGTGGTTCAAGCAGAACTGCCACAGTGCAATGCATTGCCGCACAGGCTCGCATTGGAGCCATTGCTGCGTAACATATCCCCAATTCAGGACCTCCCATCTCCTCTGAACAGCCAATGGGCAATGCAACCTTGCATTGTAGCCCACCTGCATCTCAGAACCATCGCTGGGCAATGCATCCTTGACTCAGGAACTCATATCGCAGCCCTGCAGCTTCTCAGAACTACAGCTGCACTATGCCTCCTCAGTGCAGGACCTCGCATCGTAGCCCAAACTCACCACTGTATGACTCCTTCTGAATATTGGACCATGCAACCCTTTGCAACCAGAATTTAAGGTGCCTTGTTCAGGTGGCCTAATTTGTTACCTCTACCCACGCTCCATTGCAGTCGGCCTGAACTAGTGGTTCAGTCCAAGTTTGGTGTAACCAGATAACCAGTTAGCACTTTGTACTTCTAGGTACTATTTTCACTTAAATCTTTAAAATTGCAAATCTTCTGTTCAACTGATTGGATTTATATTGTTTTGGAGTCAAATAATTTATTCAATTTTACTATACTTTTCTAAGTTGGTTAGGGATGTTTCTTGTGATGTTTTTTCACTTTATACTGTTTGAAGTGCTGCAAACCTACTTTACACAATGCCTCTAAGTTAAGCCTGAGTGCTTTGTGCCTAGCTGCCAGAGTGTTAAGCACAGGTTAATTTGGGGTTTGCTTGTGCTTTACCCTGACAAGAATTGTGGTTGTCTTTTCACCCAACCAGTAACCCAATCTCAAAGCAAGTAAGGGGTGAAGTCATATATGCAGCAATTATTAAAGAAACATTTAGAACATTACCTTTTCCATGCCTGAAGTTTCTGGATGTTTAATTTCATTAGCCTCTAACTATCACCCAGCTGGTGAATAGCCTTGAAGCAGTGTAGGCAGGTGGTTTGGTTCTCTGGCAGGAAGACCAGTTGGGAAGTGCCCATAAACTAAATTTCCTTCAAAGGGGCATCCATAATGGAAGAATTACTCTGCAGTATCCTGACAGAGAATGTGAATTGGAAATAGCACATGAGAACGCTTGTAATACTTAAAGGCTATCTTAAGGATGTAAACAGAAGATTCTCTCTTTAGGGGAGAAAAGTAATTGAAAAAGCAACCAAAACTGTCACAGATTCACAACTGATTGACTTATTGGTTAAACTGATGCTCTTCCTGATATGCAGGGTGACTTGAAAATTATTAGAGTACATAGGTTTCCTCTGGTATCTACTGTAAATGTTAAAGCTAATACTTTAAGAATAAAGAAGCCTTCTCCAGCAGGCAATCAGATTACGTTCTTTCAAAAATTGGGAAAGATTTTGCCTTCCAGGTTTTCTCCAACATTGGAAACCCCTAGAATGTTAAGAATTTTTGCTCTTCATTCAAAAATGTTGGAATATGTAAACACATGCATACATATTTTAGCAACCAAACTAAAGATTTGCTTTAAAAAAAAAAAGGTCTTTATTGTCAGAAATCTCTATAAAGTAGGTAAAATACCTTTCAAATTGATCTACTAGTTTATGGCTTCAAATAGTAAATACATTATATGAGGAAATGGCACAATAGGTGTATTTATGATTTAATGTGCATGACACTGGCTCTGTCTGTCTTAGAGAGCATAACAAAGTGCTAAGCAAAACATTTTTGAGGAAGGGGCCCCTAATTTGAGGGGCCGTTGAGCTCGGATGAGCTTTTGCATGGGAAAGATGGGGTTAGTATAAAAATTAAGGGAGGGCACATGCATGTAGGTTTTGTAAAACGGGGAGTTATTGCACTGTCGCATATAGCACTTTACTGAACTGCATACGTACTTTTGATAATTGGTAGATACGTACTGTAGCATTTGTTACTGTAGTGAATGGATGGCATGAGTTTCTCAAAAATGGGTAGGAAGAGTACTTTAGCACTTGTCACTAAAGCATTACTTTGAGATAATTTTGCGTAAAATATTTTGTCTTGCAGCATATGCTTTTTGAACTACGTAGGATGCGCATTATTCTGCTTGATGGTTTAATGAAAGATTATGTTAATTTTTGTAAGCTTTGGCAAATTTGAATATCTTTTCATTTAATGCTAATGGGCTAAAAAATAAACAATAGTGAATGGTAATTGAATCATGGATCTTTTCATATAGTTCTCCAGTATTATTATTACAAGAAAGATATATACCAATTGAAACATTAAGAGATTTTAACATGTTTAAATCATGATCACAATATAGGACTCTGCATCAGCCAGTGCAGCACGGAGAGGGCTTGCTAACTTTTTGTCTAAAGAATTACATAAAAATATTCTCAATCATAATTCAGATTCAAGAGGGTGTTGGCCTCAGGTTAAATGATTATTACCAAAATGTATTCCCCTACATACTTCTAAACTAAACCATAAACAAAATAAAAATTGTACATCAAACAATCTTTAGGTATAAAGCAGTTTGGAGTTCCACTGTTAATCTTCATGGCATAATTTAGATGCCTGACTGAATATTTTTCCTGGCCTCAATTTTCTTTGACTACACCGACAAAGTATTCACCAGTAGTTTTTCAATATATTCCACAAAATAAATTCAAAACTATACTACCCCTGAAAACTAATGAAAGTAAGAGGTGGATTGTTGATAAGTAAGATTTATTTTAAACTGAAATAAGGACTGGCTGATTTATCTTTTTTTCTGGGATACTTTCAAAGATTTGCATCCAAAAAATCACATAGAAAAGAAGAAAGAAACAGAAAGTAGAGAAGTTACAAGTAATGGTGTCTCATAGGTTCCATGACAGAATATCATGGAAAACAATATTGATTCACCAGAATATTGTCAAGATATTATTGATTGCAAAAATATCGCAATTCTATACCTAAATAAAAAAGCCAAATATTGTTGACAAAAATATTGCTGCAAAAAATAAATGTAACAATAAATGTAACAATATCGAACATACAATATTGTCTAAAATAATTGTCTTGATATGAAGTATGAGAAAATACTAATATTTTAAATCTTAAACTCCTTTTTTAAATAAAACAATATAAGAATCAACATTAGATAATGAAACTACACAACGTGAATAATACATTACTGAAACAAACATGTTATTAACATATATAACCATATTTATTAACAATACATATACTATTAAAAATATACACATTTTAAAAAGTAAACAAAATTACAATACAACAAATATTAAAACACACATACTGCCACTCACACACCCACTCATATACCCATACAGCCACTCAGACACCCACTCACAGACTGATACTGACAGTCACAAAGCCACTATGATGACAGATTGTAGCATTGTTTAGTAGTACAGAAAGACTAGTATTTAACTTATGCAGTAGCTTAGTATATATCCTTAAGTCTTAGAAACGTTTACAAAACACATTCACTGGATGGTGTCATCAGTGCTGTCACCAGTGATGTCACTGACCATGTCATGAGTGATATAATATGTGAGTTTATAAGCAGTGCATTGCAGGAGCATAAGTTAAAGTTAGCTCAGGTAACTATATTTGCTGAATTTCTATGGTTTTGTGTGTGTGAAATCTGAACCTAGCTGTGCTGTCCCTGTTACCATTGTTTTTTCAGTGAGTTTCTAAGTTTTAACATTTTTATTTCCTAACTATAGCACCCCTGTTTTTTTAGTGAATTTCAAAGGTTTTTTAAATTCTATTTTCTAACTGTAACCTGTAACCTTTAAAAGTGGGTGTATGAGTGGCTGAATAGATCAGTGAGTGGGTGTGTGAGTGACTGTATGGGTCTGTGAGTGGGTGTATGAGCGGCTGTATGAGTGTGTGAGTGAGTGTCTAAGTAGTTTTGTGGGTGTGTGATTGGCTGCATGGGTCTGTGAGTAGGTGTGTGAGTATCTTTATTAATCCTGGGCGAAGCACTATGCTACGCTCGCATAGTTTGCAAATTTTGCACTACTTCGCACTATGCGAATTGCACGTAGCACAGTGCAGTGGTCATTTTTTGCTTGCTCACAGTCCTCAATGGCAAGTTGGCGACCGTGAGCGAGCAAAATGACATCCCGGCGAGACTTTTAACTCATTAGCGATCAGCAACATCAAGTTGCCGATCGCAAGCGTGGAAAAAAAACCTCCCGGTGAGATTCTCAACGCGGGGAGGTCAGGATTCTCATTGCAAGTGGTCGCGTACTCGAGCAGCAGAAAACGACTGCTTGCACTGTGCAAGATGCAGTTTGCACTGATTGCACAGTGCGGACAAGCACCCGGCACTGTGCAATCAGAGCGATCTTCATTTTGCACAGTGCACTACGCAGTTCATGTAGCTATGCGTAGCTCGCGAAGTTTACTTTGCGTAGCTACGTGGAGTGCTACTGCGCGAACTATGCCCAGGGTTAATCTGTGTGGGTGTATGAGAGGGTATGTGAGTAGTTTTGAGGGTGTGTGAGTAGATTTGTGAGCCAGTGAGGTGGTGTGTGAGTGGCTGTATAGGTCTGTGACTGGGTGTGTGAGTAGCTGTGTGGGTGTGAAATGGGTTTGTGAGTGGCTGCATGGGTCTGAGTGGATATGTGGGTGGCTGTATGGGTCTGTAAACAAGTGTGCACTGTTGGGGACCACTAGTGGTGCCTCAATACTCCCCAGTCCTAGCATGAGCCGGCTTTGTTTCTGCATGCAGGGAGCAGCAAAAATGTTGCTCCCTCCATGTGGGAGCAATCCTATCATCTGTTTTGAAACAGAGACAGGAAAACAGAGGAAAAGTCTGCAGCCAGTGAGTTGGAGTAGTGAACAGTTTAACTTACAGGTTGCTCTTGCTTGGTGGGAGCTGTCAAAGCTCCAGCCAAGTGAAAGCAAACAGCTGTGTCACGGGGTGGGCACCCTTGGACATAGGGGCCCGGCCCTTGGGTGGGGCCATTAATGGATCCAGGAGGGAAGCTGCACACTCCCTAGCCTTTGTTCATCTAGGGCCTGTCCTGGGGAGGTGGCGGTCCCCGCGGTCACAAATGGCACAGGAGGGGTACCACGTGCCCCCTCCTCCTTTCTCTGCAATCAGACTGGCCCTGGAGAGGTGGTGGTCCCCACCACCTCCCCAGGGCCATGAAGTGGGGCCCATGTGGCCTCCTTCATTTTGAAAGGTGGCCCTCAGGGCCTTAAAAGTCATACTAAGGGTCCAGCAAGACCCCCCCTTATATTTGCATATTCACCTAGCCCAGGGGAGGTGGTGTCCCGGGGGCCCAAACCAGCCATAAGAAGGGGGGGTCACATGCAGTCCCCTTCCCAGAGCATACATTTAAATATGCCATGGGACGTGGCTCACCCGGGGGCTTAAATAAAAAGAAGTGAGGGAGACCACACTTCTTTTTTTGTTATTTCATGGGAATTCACTAGGTCTAGGCGGTGAACTCCGCTCCGTTGGTGGAGTTTGCAGAGTTTTCTGCACTCTGCTTTATGAGGAACTCGTAGACTGAAAGACTCCGCTCCGCTACCCTTGTTGGCATTCGTCAACATCAAGTTGGCGAGCGCAAGTGAGGAAAATCCACCTACCGGTTAGAGTTTTCCTCTTTCACGATCGTCAACATCAAGTTGGCGAGCACAAGCGTGGAAAATCAACCTCCCGCCGAGAACGCGTTCAGTCAGATTTCTCAATGCAAGTGGTCGTTTTGAGAAAGCTACTGCTCGAGTGACTAAAAGGAAGCAGCGCCCACTTGCGCAGTGCATGGTGCCATTCACTATGATTGCATAGTGCGGACAAGCACCTGGCACTGAAAATCATCGCGAACTGCATTTATCTAATGCACTCCGCAGCTTCCAGAGCTCTGGAAAGCGGCAGAGTTTTTTTTGCACTTCGCGAAGCTACACAGCACTCCGCAAACTCTGCCCAGGATTAGAATTCACAATTCTGCTGTGATTTTCACAGCAAAAAATAAGCTTTTTGCCCCAGGTTGGGTCCTTGGGGGACCAAAGTACCAGAGCTGGGGGATCAGGTTATTCCTACCCTGCCCTCTTTTCTCTATTTTTAACTTTTAGTTTGGGACTCACTTGAAACCAAGTCCCAAAAGGGCTGCCAACACTTCCTGGTTCTGCACGAGATCAGCTGGATTCGCAAAGGCACTCTAGCTATACAAATTTGTTTTTCTTTAAATCTCTTGAAAACTACTGGCTAGATTTACACCAAATCACACAAAAGGTCTTTCTGAACCAAGATCTGGCTGTTTGCTATATTTAGTGTAACTCTGTTCAGCGGTTCGGGCTGTAGTCGTGTCTAAAATCCTTATGGGAAATTGCACGGGATAAACTCATTATTGACCCCCCATTATCTCTGACACTGCTTGCTGGAAGTGATTGGCAAACGTGTGTTGAAAATTTCGTGAAGATTATTCAAGCAGCACCAAAGTTATTGGCAAAATAAAAACGCTTTTCCTATGGAAACTTTGGTCCTAACTGTAATTACCTAATGACGACTGCCAGTAGGGGGCCAATTGGAAACAAAGTTCAGGAGCCCGCGATTCATTTAAAAAAAATTTCAGCGGGATCTACGGATCCAGCCTAAACTTTTTTTTAAATGCTGTTTTGCTCCACACCCAAGAGGCCTAGGGGCTCAGGGTATTTCTAAATTTTACATGTTTTGTGGGACTCAGTTTCAAGCCAAGCCCCCAGACAGCTGCTAACACTTCCTGGTTGAAGTGTTGGGAGCCAATCAGATTTCAGTAGGATCTGTGAGTCCATTGCAAGGACTCGTGTCCCCAGATATCTATATTTTTCAAGCTTAAATATTTCTGAAGCTACTGAACGGATTTGCACCAAGTTCTAAAAACAAAATCTGAATAGACATAACATGTGAAAATGTGTTTTGGGACTCCCTTTTTTCTCAGCCACTGGTTGCGGATCACTCCTAAACTTTCAACACAGCAGCTGAACCAAAAATCTATATATAGCTGCCAAAAATCGTTTGCCTTTGAACACAAGCCTGAGCCACTGATGAAGTAGAGATACGAAACGCGTCAGGCTGGACTTCTATGCTGTTGCTGAAATTTGCATCCATTTCACTGCTGCTTCCAACAAGGTTATTAAAAGGCTGAATGTTACCTTGCTTGTGGGCTCCTCCTTTCCTGCAGGCAATTTTCGATGGATATATATATATATATATATATATATATATATATATATATATATATATATATATATATATATATATATATATATATATATATATATATATATATATATATATATATATATATATATGAAGCAATACCTCAGACCTCCACGGAGCGTGGCGAAAGAAGAGACGGACCCCACGGCTTCAGGCAAGATGTTTTTTATTTTTTACCTTCCAAGCGACGCGTTTTGAGTATCAAGTACTCTTGTTCACACCATATATATATATATATATATATATATATATGTATATATATATATATATATATATATATATATATATATATATATATATATATATATATATATATCCAAGATATCGAGTCCTTACAACTCCATGTTGCAGAGCCAGAAAACGGAACAGACACCAGTTTTTCCTCATGCAATATATTTATTCAGTGCATTCCGCCATGATGAGTTTCAGCCCATAGAAGCCTTGATCACATGACGCAAAGTCTTTTGCAATTTATGCTTAAAGACTTTGCTGTATAAATTGCAAAATACTTTGTCATTTTCTATCTCGGCGTGGATAGCACTGTGCTAATCCTATGCTTAAAAACTTTGATAGAAAAACAGACATTTTAGGTGAGCAAATCTAGAGTGTCGCTGGTGTTGAGAGTGCTCTAACAGGGGCTGCTTTCCACCTAAACTTGAGAACTACCCAGAGTTCTCTCCTTCTTTTTTGCATAATTTATGCGTCTCTCTATGCCTGAAAGGGTTTTGTTTTGACTTAATACTGGGTGCTCCCTTGTGTCTGGACAAAGCTATACCTCTCTGAAGAGCTCTAATTAGAGCGAAACACTGTGTCAGGTGTTGCTTTTACTCATTTCAGGTTAGCTTGAGTTGGTATTTCACTAATTCAAAGCTGTAATATTGTGCCTGGAGTGATGAATGGCTTTTGTAATTTTACAGCTCGGCAAGGACAGCACTGTACTAGTCCTATGCTTAAAGACTTTGCTGTATAAATTGCAAAAGACTTTGTCATTTTCTATCTCGGCGTGGATAGCACTGTGCTAATCCTATGCTTAAAAACTTTGATAGAAAAACAGACATTTTAGGTGAGCAAATCTAGAGTGTCGCTGGTGTTGAGAGTGCTCTTACAGGGGCTGCTTTCCACCTAAACTTGAGAACTACCCAGAGTTATCTCCTTCTTTTTTGCATAATGTATGCGTCACTCTATGCCTGAAAAGGTTTTGTTTTGACTTAATACTGGGTACTCCCTTGTGTCTGGACAAAGCTATACCTCTCTGAAGAGCTCTAATTAGAGGAAAACACTGTGTCAGGGGTTGCTTTTACTCATTTCAGTTTGGCTTGAGTTGGTATTTCACTAATTCAAAGCTGTAATATTGTGCCTGGAGTGATAAATGGCTTTTGTAATTTTACAGCTCGGGAAGGACAGCACTGTGCTAATCCTATGCTTAAAAACTTTGATAGAAAAACAGACATTTTAGGTGAGCAAATCTAGAGTGTCGCTGGTGTTGAGAGTGCTCTAACAGGGGCTGCTTTCCACTTAAACTTGAGAACTACCTAGAGTTATCTCCTTCTTTTTTGCATAATTTATGCATCACTCTATGCCTGAAAGGGTTTTGTTTTGATATATATATATAAACTTCAACACGAATAAACTTCATCACGTGAAACTATTCCAAGTCTGGCTGTGGCGTATTTTGGTGTCCCGTTTTTCTTGTCTGCACGGAAAGTGCTTTGGAGACAGATTGGAGTTCATATATATGCCCAGAGTTGCAGAGTTGGACTCTATGATTAGAATAGGCACCGAGGCGAGAATTATCAGGTCTGTGGAATTTTTTAGCCCAAGACCCGCCGAGGCGGGGAATTGAACCCTGGTCCCGGGCTAGACCTCTGCATCAGGGTTTGCCGCTCTAACCATTGAGCCACACTTCTCCACTATGCGCTCAACATTCTATTGGGAATAACTTTGACGCAGATTGAGGAATCTGTCTGTAATTTTCCCGAATTTTGTCCAGCTCCGCTCCGCTCCTTCCCTGAAAGTTTCGGGGGGATTCGTCAAGCGGGGGCCGAAAGGGGGGTCCCAAAACGTGTTTTCCCCATGTTAATTTCCATGGGGACCTTTAGACACGGCTACAGCCCGAACGGCTGAATGGAATTACACCAAACTTGGCAAAATGGTAGGGCCTGGTATGCAGATGTGCCTTTGCTGTGTTTGGTGAAAATCCCTCCAGTAGTTCTTGTGAAAATTGAATTTGAATTTTTTCAAATGGCATTTTCTATGGGACCTTTAGACACAGCTTCAGCCCGAACGGCTAAACGGAATTACACCAAACTTGGCAAAATGGCAGGGACAGGTATGCAGTAGTGCCTTTTCTATATTTGGTGAAAATCCCTCCAGTAGTTGTTGAGAAAATTGAATTTGATCAAAATATATATATATATATATGCGCTCAGCGTACACACACCGTAAGCGTACGGTACGCGTACCGTACGCGTACGTGCGCGTACCGTACGCGTACGTGCGAGTACCCATACGTGCGCGAGCGAGTTTCTGATTGGCTGGCAGTCGACTGTCAACATTCCAAACTGTCCAAACCAGGAAGTGTTGGCCACCATCTTGTTTTTCAGGAGAACTGAGGCACTAGAGAGCCCAAAACAAGAGTGGAAAACACGAAAAGGGGGCAGGGTAGAGACCCCCCAACCCTCTAGCCCTTCTCAGGGGGTCCCAAAAGGACCCCCAAGGGCAAAAAAAAAAATTGTGGGGTACGCGCACCGTACGCGTAGGGTACGCGTACTGTGCGCGTACCCTGATTTAAAAAAATACTTTTTTTTGCCCTTTGTGGTCCTTCTGGGACCCCCTGAGAAGGACTAGGGGGTCAGGGGGTCTCAACCCTGCCCCCTTTTTGTGTTTTCCACTCTTGTTTTTGTGCTCTCTTGTGCCTCACTTCTCCTGAGAAACAAGATGGCTGCTCAGGTGGTTCCAGAAGGATAATAACATATAAACGTTATCCGCTAATAGAATTAGCATTTACAAAACCTTTGAAATTTATTGAAAAAAAATATAGGTTTCACGCCTGATATAGTTAGGAATTAGCATTTAAAAAACCTTGCAAATTCACTTAAAAGCCATAGGTTTCAGGACTTATATAGTTAGGAATTAGCATTTAAAAAACCTTGAAAATTCACTTAAAAAACCATAGGTTTCAGGCCTTATATAGTTAGGAATTAGCATTTTAAAAACCTTGCAAATTCACTTAAAAAACCATAGGTTTCAGGCCTTATATAGTTAGGAATTAGCATTTAAAAAACCATTGAAATTGCTCCTATATAGTTAGTTGTACTAACTATATTTCGCGCACCCGCAATCCACTGCTGATGTCACATATTACATTATTCATGACATGGTCAGTGACATCACTGATGACATCACTGATGACATCTCAAATGGCATCACTGATGACATCACTGATGACATCTCATTTGACATCACTGATCACATCACTGATGATACAATTTATGTGATAATACGATGCACCTCCTCACACTCTAATATAACCTTTGATACACCCAGTGTTAAATACAGACTACCATTCTTGAAACCATTGACACACCAATACCAGTTACTACATACACACTCACTGATTCCTAAGTCTACACACACATTCACTCATCATTCACCCATAGAATCACTCATACATACAGTCACTCATCAATACAACACTATCATATGCACTCATACACCTATACAGACACTCACACACTGCCACTCATCCATGGAGTTACTCACACACCTAGTCAGTCATGCAAAGAATCAATCACACTTCCATTTCCTCAACTAAACAGTTATACACACAACACCTTACTTATTCAAACATATACTAACACATACTTACTCTCTTATACAATCACTGATACAAGTACACAATGATCCATATAGCCACTCGCACATTCACTGGCTCTCATGTATAGTCATTTAAATATGCCAACTCTCACATGCACTGTGTTTTACATATGTACTTACTTGCACATGTAGCACTGAGATATCCGTTCACTCACCAACACACCCATGCACACAGTCAACCGCCCATATAGCTGTTTCCACATGCACTCTTGAACTCATACACCTAGTGAATCAACTGCTCACACATCTCTGCACAGAGTCACACACCTCCCAGCCACCCACACACACAGTCTCTCATTCAAATACTTGGGCAACCAATCAATAACCCATATAGCCACTCATATAGCTACTGATCAACACATGCAACAGCTTACACAACAACAGACATACTGATGCACACATTCAGACGGTTTAGTCACTAACCCATGCATTTAGTAAGACACATTTAATCACTCACTCATACAGTCAGTGACGCACCTACTAAATTCTTCATCCAGACACTTATACATCCACTCATTCTTCAATATGTAAAACATATTTAAACTTTACAGAAACACACAGTCACTGGATGATGTCATCAGTGATGTCAAATGAGATGACATCAGTGATGTCATCAGTGATGTCATTTGAGATGTCATCAGTGATGTCATCAGTGATGTCACTGACCATGTCATGAATGATGTAATATGTGACATCATCAGCAGTGGATTGCGGGTGCGCAAACTATAGTTAGTACAATCAATCAATCAATTAAAGCATTTGTATAGTGCGCTACTCACCCGGAGGGTCTCAAGGCGCTTGCGGGAGGGGGGTCCTCTACTGTTCGAACAGCCAGGTCTTGAGTTGCTTCCTGAAGGAGAGGTGGTCTTGGGTCAGGCGGAGGAGGATGGGGAGGGAGTTTAACGTCTTGGCAGCCAGGTAGGAGAAGGATCTTCCTCCCGTTGTGGCTCTTCGGATGTGGGGGAAAGCAGCGAGGGTGTGGTTGGTCGATCGTAGCTGGTGGGTGGGAGTGTAGAAGGTCAGGCGGTCGTTGAGGTATCTGAGGCCTTGGTTGTGGAGAGCTTTGTGTGCGTGGGTGAGGAGTCGGAACGTGATTCTCTTGCTGACGGGTAGCCACTGCAGGTCTCTCAGGTGTCCGGCGATGTGGCTGTGTCGGGGGATGTCCAGTATGAGTCGTGCTGAGGCGTTCTGGATGCGCTGGAGTTTTTTCTGAACTTTGGCTGTGGTTCCGACGTAGAGGGAGTTGCCGTAGTCCAGTCGGCTGGTGGCGAGGGCATGGGTGACCGTCTTCCTGGTTTCGGTGGGGAACCACCGGAAGATCTTGCACAGCATGCGTAGGATGTTGAAGCATGACGAGGAGACGGCGTTGACATGTCTGGTCATCGAGAGGGAGGAGTCCAGGATGAAGCCCAGGTTGCGTGTGTGGTCCGTTGGTTTGGGTGCGTTGCCCAGGGCAGGGGGCCACCAGGAGCTGTCCCAGGCGGAGGGTGATGAGCCCAGGATGAGGACTTCCCTCTTATCTGAATTCAGTTTCAGGCGGCTGTTCCTCATCCACTCGGCTACGTCTTTCATCTCTTCGTGTAGGTTGGTTCTGGCGGTTGTGGGGTCGTTGGTGAGGGAGAGGATCAGCTGGGTGTCGTCGGCGTAGGAGATGATGTTGAGGTTGTGTTGACGTGAGATGGCTGCGAGGGGGCTCATGTAGATATTGAAGAGGGTGGGGCTGAGTGGTGATCCTTGTGGTACGCCGCAGACGACTTCGGTGGCCTCGGATCTGAATGGACGGAGGCGGACTCTCTGGGTTCTTCCGGCGAGGAAGGAGATGATCCACTCCAGTGCCTTCTCCTGGATTCCAACGTTGTTCAGGCACTGCACATTAACTCACTTTCATTCTGGCCATAACCAAAAATTTCTTTTTAACTAACTGCAATTTATGGGACTTCACGTCCCACAATGCACCAGTTCAGTCTTGCACATATAACAAACAGGAAATAGCGGCGGCCATCTTTATTGAGAGAAAGACGACCCCAGCAGTACTGAGCAGTGGCTAAAGCAGCAGGTAATCATCCATTCTGCACTAGTAAGCGTTCACTTAGCGCCTAACTAAATCACAACATACCGATAAGGTCGTTTCGTGCTTTCCTCTAGGATGGTGATAGTAACAACCCGTTTTACGTGAAAATAAGAAAACGTAATAAGGTAGGCTACCTCAATTGTTTCTATCTTTCCACCAAGTGTGACACATTGGTTGCACGCCGCTAAGCCATTGATGCTAATCTCCTCCGCATCACAGATTTGATCCCGATGGTCACGCCGCTACAAATTGATCCCGCCGTTATCCGGCATTACTTAAAGAATAAGGTACGCTTCCACCTTTCACTTTTAATTTGTTTTAGCCACTAGCGAAATGAATTGATCTACAATGCAACTTAAAAATACTCATAAAATCTCTCTAGGCATCCCTGTTTGGCCACGCTATTTATCAAAAAGAACCTCCACAAGACCCCTTCCGAAGTTTTATTCTGAACAAACTTGGTATTTTTATTATTATTATTATTATTTATTAATCTTATAGAGCGCGACAGCTACCCGTGAGGGTTTCCAGGCGCTAATTGACAGTAAGCAGCATGATTGATCCTGAAGAAAAGGGTTATTGGACATACAGCCAGGTCTTTAAGGCTTTTCGAAAACGGAGATGGCACTGCTCCATTCGTAGGTCCGAGGGAAGAGAGTTCCACAGCTTGGGCCCCAGTACAGCAAAGGAACGGCCTCCCACTCTGGAAAGCCTGAACCTAGGTACGCAGAACAGATGTTGGGAAGAAGAGCGAAGAGAGCGTGTGGGTAAGTAAGGCTTGACGAGTGTTTGAAGATAAGTGGGAGCGGCTTCAATTTTAATCTTATGCATAAAGCATAGTGCCTTCAATTTTACCCGGTTGTCAATATTAAGCCAATGTAGTTGCTTAATGCGTTCAGTAATTGGATCATATTTCCGGCAACCACACAGGAGCCGGGCAGCAGCATTCTGAACCAATTGGAGACGACGCAGGATCGCCTTGGTGACCCCCAGATAGAGCACATTGCTGTAGTCCAGTCTTGAGGTCACCAGGGCCGTCACAACAGATCTTTGGGTGTTGGATGGCAGAATCCAGAAGAGTTTTCTCAGCCATCTAAGAACAGTAAAACAAATGGCTGAAACTTTATTGACCTGGTCTTTCATCGACAGATCCCTGTCAATGAGAACCCCTAGATTTCTAGCACGTTCCGATGGAGTGGGTAAAACGCCCATGGTAGACGGCCAGTGTTTCGGACTCCAAAGATCAGGCTTGTTGCCAAAGACGAGCACCTCCGTCTTGTCGCTGTTAAGCTTGAGAAAATTACGGCTCATCCAGCGAGAAATGTTGCTGAGACCGGATTGCAGAGAGGAAGGTGAGGAAGGGTCGGCTTGAGATAAAGAAAACACAAGTATGTAGCGCAGAACGCTTTCTAGCTACTTAATGGTAATAGAAGCCCAGACGCTAGATCAAGTAAAACAATGTTTTTGTATCTTACAGATACAAGATATATACAGCCCTGATGACAGACCAGTGACTTTACGCCTGGTCTTGAAACGCGTCGGCGGTGTTGTTTGGGAGATATAAACCATTATTGTTTAAAAAAACACTAGGACCGGCTGGTCCAGTATTCAAACATATATAAGTCATTGAGCAACTTATACTTTTTCCTCCCAACTTTAGTTTCTCTCATTTATTGTTCGCAATATTTGTTGTTTGTGATAAAATTATTATCTTTTTTGTAATAATTGTTTTGTCAAATGTTTGATGTGAAAACGGTTTCTAACATGTAAATAATGTTTGCCTTCAATGTTTGTAGAAAGTTGATTTAGTCTTGTAAATATTAGAATTTATTGTCTCTTTTTTCTGCTATGAATTTTTTCAAAAATATGAAAAAAATATAAAATAATTGACACAAAGCAATGTTGTCTAGGGAAGCGACAATAAATTGGTTTCTTACCCTTTATAAAAAACGTATTGAGTAATTGTGGTGTGGGCTCTGTGTGTTATTTACTATTGATATAGGGTCAAGCCCCCACCACGTAAAGGACCTAACCCCTTTTGTTGCCACTAGGGTGCAGTGGCAGACCGTGTCGAACGCTGCAGAGAGGTCCAGGAGGATGAGGGCTGCTGTTTCCCCGTTGTCGAGCAGGACTCAGATGTCATCGGTGGCTGCGATGAGGGCGGTCTCGGTGCTGTGGTTGGCCCGGAAGCCGGACTGCGAGTGGTCAAGGGATCCATTCGTCTCGAGGAAGGCGGCCAGCTGTCTGTTGACGGTCTTCTCGATGACTTTGGCAGGAAAAGGAAGGAGCGAGATAGGGCGGTAGTTTTTGAGGTCGGTGGTGTCGGCTGATGGTTTCTTCAACTATATAGGAGCAATTTCAATGGTTTTTTAAATCCTAATTCCTAACTATATAAGGCCTGAAACCTATGTTTTTTTAAGTGAATTTGCAAGGTTTTTAAAATGCTAATTCCTAACTATATAAGGCCTGAAACCTATGTTTTTTAAGTGAATATATATATATATGTATATATATGACCATGGGCGTTAGCCAATAGGAAGTTATAGTTAGGCCCATGTTTGGCGTCATTTGACCAATCTTCACGAAATTTCCATAAAATTATACCAGTGATTCTAGTTGTGCATGTAGAGTTTCGGGGGATACATCAAGCGGGGCTGAGAAAAAAGGGGGTAAAAAAAAGTGTGTTTCCCATTATAATTCCCATAGACTCTTTAGACAGGCCTGCAGCCCAAACAGCTGAATGGAATTACACCTAATTTGGCAGAAAGTTAGATTTTGGTCTGCAGATTGTGTTTTTTGCTATTTGGTGTAAATCCATTCAGTAGTGTGCAGGATATTAAAGAACATCCAAATTTGTATATCTGTGCCCCTGACTACTTTGTGAATAATGACGAGCTCATGCAGAGAACTGCAGAGCTCTGAATGGCTGCCAAAACATCAACCAGAAAGTGTTGGCAACTATTTTAGGACGAAAAAACTTGAAAAAAAGAAAAAGTGTCAGGGTAGAAGTACCCTAACCCTCAAGCCTTGGTCTTGGGTTCCCAGAGGGACCACGGCAGGGCACAAAAAGCATCTTTTTAAAAAAATGTGCCACCAATTTGCTGCAAAAAAAACCAGGTGTGGGCTCCTGTGCTTGATTTAAAAAGGGCCCACGGGTTGGCTAGGTCCGGGGGCATTTTATAACAAAAAGAGGGGGGGCCCCGTGGACAATCACCTCCCCAGGGCTTATTAGTAATTTAGGAAGGGGGCCACTCGGATCCCCCTCTATGGGCTCCAAAGAGCCCCACTAACCACCACCTCCCTGAGTCTTTATCTAAATAATGGTGGGGACCATGTGGCCCCCCTCCTGTGCCTTTTTAAAACCCTAGGGACCACACTTTCCCGGGGCAAGCCCGTGCAAAATGTGAGGTCATAAGCTGTGCATTGCAGGGGCTTAAGTTATAGTTAGCTCTGGTAATGATAACTGCTGAATTTCACTGCCTTTGTACGAGTGAAGCCCAAGCCTAAATATAACTTCCTTGTAATCTTTTTTTTTTCTGTGAATTTCTAAAAAAGAAAATAATTCTATTTCTTCACTACATAGCCCCTGTAACCTTTGGCTTTCTCCGTAAATCTCAGTGTTTTTTATTCTATTTCCTAACTATATAATCCCTGTACCCTTTAGTTTATTAACTGAATTTCTAAAGTTTTTTAATGTTACTTTGTAAGTGTAATCTGTAACCTTTGAGAGTGAGTGTGTGACTAGGTGCATGAGTGTCTCATTGTGTATTTGAGTGTTTCAGTGGTGTGTGAGTGGGTGTGTGAGTGTCTGAGTGGGTCTGTGAGTTGGGGAATAAGTCTCTGAGTAAGTCTGTGAGAGGGTGTGTGGGTGTCTGAGTAGGTCTGTGACTTGTTGCATTAGTTTTTGAGTTGTTTTTTGAGTGGGTGCGTGAGTCTCTGAGTTGGTCGGTGAGTGGAAGAGTGAGTCTCTCTGTGGGTCTGTGAGTGGGTGCATGAGTCTCTGACTAGATCTGTGAGTGGCTGCGTAAGTCTCTGAGTAGATCTGTGAGTGGGCACGTAAGACGCAGGTGGATCTGTGGCTGGATGCATGAGTCTCTTAATGGGTGTGTGAGTGAGTGCATTTTGAGTATTTTACTGGGTCTGTGAGTGGGTGTGTGAATCTCTGACTGGGTCTGAGAGTGGATGCATAGGTCTCTGATTGGGTATGTGAAGGAGAGCATGAGTCTCTGACTCGGTCTGTGAGTGGTGCATGCTTCTCTGAATGGGTCTGTGAGTGGGTGCATAAGTCTCTGAGTAGATCTGTGAGTGGACGCACGAGTGCCTGAGTGGGTCTGTAACTGGTTGCTTTAGTCTCTAAGTAGGTGTGTGAGTGCATGAGTCTTTGAATGGGTGTGTGAGTGGGTGTGTGAGTCTCTGAATGGGTCTGTGAGTGAGTGCATGAGTCTCTGAGAGGATCTTGTGAATGGGTGCATGAGTCTCTGAGTGAGTCTGTGAGGGGGTGCATGACTCTCTTAGTATGTCTGAGGGTAAGTGGATGGGTCTTTGAGTGAGTGTGTGAGTTGGTGCATGAGTATCTGAGTGGGTCTATGAATGGGTACATAAGTCTCTGAATGGGTCTGTGATTGGGTGTATGAGTGTCTGAGTAGCTCTGTGAGTGGGTGCATGAGCATCTGATTGTGCAAAACTCCAAGAAGGTCTGAGAATGAGTATGTGAGTGGGTCTGTGAGTAGGTTCATGAACTTCTGAGTGGGTGAGTGTGTAGATGTATATGTGCCTCCATGGGTCCATGGGTGTATATTACTGTATAAGTTAACGTGTGAGGGTTTTAAAACTTTTTTTCAGGAAGGTTTGCAATCCTCGTCCCTATATCTACACATGTGGATTTCCTTTAATATCTCCAAAACTAGCAAACAGATTTACACCAAATACCAAAAAGCACTGTTTCTGAACAAACAGCTACCTTTCTGCCAAATTTGGTGTTATTCCGTTTAGTGGTTCTGGCTGTAGTCGTGTCTTTAAAAACCCTATGAAAATTAACATAGGAAAATCACCTTTTCAGTCCCCTTTTTCTCTGCCCCCACTTGACAGATCGCCCCAAAACTTTCCATTAACAACAAAATTCACCTTGGCACTTTTTTGGAAAGTATTGTGAAGTTCTTTAAACATCATCTAAGATATAGGTAAGTGAAAAAACGCTTTTCCAATGGAAACATGGGCCAAACTATAACTATCTACTGGAGGCCGCCAGTCGGTAATATATATATATATATATATATATATATATTACAGAGAGGTTGTAGCCACTCTGTTGTTATAGTTAGGGTTGCCAGCAATAGAAATGTCTCAGATTTTTGTCTCCTAATAACTTCTTGCCTGTTTGACAAATCTCTGCAAAACTTTTCAGACCTGTTGCAACCGTTACATTGTAATGGGAACTGAAAGTAGTGTGACGTTTGATCAAGGAGGTGCAGAAAAAATAAGGGGTCCCAAAACACACTTGCATTCCAATGCATTTTACATACACTTTTTTATATTTCACGTAGCGTGAAAATGGCTGAATGGATTTAGATGAAATTTGGCAGGATTACACATCATGGGGCACCAATGATTCTTTTGGGGACTACAAGTATGTAGTGTAAGTATTTTTTAAGTTATAAGGCATTTCAACTTAGTGATCTCTGTTGTAGTATGGTGTGCACCTTTGTTGCCCTTCAGAAACTTCTTCTTTTCGGGTACCTGCTCCCCTGGCAGCTTGAAGTGTCCCCCTGCAAGCTGTGGGGTGCCCATGGTAGTTCGCTAAACTGATGTCTTTCTTGCAGTGTCTCTTCCACTCTAAGTAAGAAGTTCTGTCATCTGGAGTCTTTTGCTCAATGACCCCCCCCCCCCTGATTACCTCCTGCCCACCCTTGTGCATCTGGTTTCGTAACTCCCACCTGGGGAACTGTCTTGTTTGTCACAACTGAAGGGTGGGAGAGTCCAGCTCCATGAGCGCCTGGGGTCCCACAGCACTCCTCCCCCACCTGGGGGAGGACCCAGAAGCCTAAACTGCTGCTACCTCCTTTATAGATGTTGCCCTCCCACCATGTCAAACTCTCCCTGCATGTTGCTGAAGAGTAGAGGCAACGTACTGCTTGCAACAGTGCGATTGTGCACTGAATTTCCACATCTGATGGGGCGCTCCAGGATATTGTTTGAGCGTGCTTTCTTCTCCTCATGAGGTGCGGGGTAAAGTAAATCTCCCTGTGCTTTGTGCAATGATGTCACAGCAGCAAAATGACTCCCACATCACTACATCTGCATTTCCCTTCCCCCATAGAGTGCGCTCATGTTTACCTTGCACCCTGTTTACCTGATTAGCATATTTTTTGCCCTATTTATCCTGGTCTGAAGACAAACTATAGGGGGTATCCTGTAATGACAACAAGAGGATGGAGTAACTAGTAGAACAGCAAATAAAAAGAAAATGCCAGTTTTACGATGGCTTTTTGTACTGTTTGGGTAATATATCAGGATCATCATGAGGACTGGGTGGACGTTACATATGATTTAAGTCAAGGGTAGTGGAAAAAGAATAAAGCATCAAAGGGGTTGATTTAGTGATATGAACTCCCCTTTTCATGTATCCATGTGAAAGGATTTTGAGGAACTTCCCTTGTATGCCCTCGATGAGATACCCCCTCAGTTGTCCTTTATAATGTTGTCATCAATGTCTACTCAATGTTTTGTTCTTTGTATCTAAGGGTTGATATTAAGGTGGGGTTTGGGTAGGGACACTGCACTGAATTATAAATCATAAATTCATCTCTGCATAATAAATAGATAATTTTTAAAATTTGGTACTATGCCCTTTCTATTATTTTGTTTTTCCTCAAATCCCAGCCATTCTTTATTTATATATTATAGGGGTGGGTGGTACTTGTGGAATATGACTCCATGGAGTTACATAAAAAGTCAGCGCTATTCTGCAGAGCTTCCGCCAACGAGCGGAAATAGGTAACCCTGAGCGGAGTTCACGGAGTTACACTACGCGAAGCTACGAGAAGTGCAAAAAAATCTCTGTTGCATTACAGGGAGCTCCGCAAGCGGCAGAGTACGCTAGAAAAATGACATTTGCGATGATTGCACAGTGCCGGATGTTTGTCCGCACTGTGCAATCATTGCGAACAGCACCATGCACAGCGCATGCTTACCTTTTCCGCCGCTCGAGTAGATTTTAACTCGAGCAGCAGCTTTCTCAATGCGAACGTGCAGTTTCTCAACGCGAGCCGTCACGAGCATAAGTGACCACTCGCAATGAGAAACCTGACCCCCCCGCATTGAGAAATCTCACCGGGAGGTTTATTTTCCACGCTCGCGCTCGCCAACTTGATGTCGGCGATCGCGAACGAGGAAAAATCTCGCCGGGAGGTGGATTTTGCGTGCTCGCCAACTTGATGTTGGTGAACACGGGCGAGGAAAAAAACTCAGCACTCCGCGAGCTCCACATGACGCGGAGTGTGGGGAAACTCTGCAAACTCCTCAAGCGGAGAGGAGTTCACCGGCCAGGGTTAGAAATAGGCATGTCACGCAGTGATTTAGCACCAGTTACACTGGGCAGATGATGATGAGGGAAGTCAAATGGTAGGGGTGTTGTTCATCCCCTACTGTCCTTGTTAGAGGAGTGCTGCTCTGCAGCGCTCCTCATTTAAACGGAGGGCTGTGAGAGCAGTGAAAGGAGAAAGTAAACCATTCTTCCACAACTAAGATGGTATGTGTTTCGAGACAGAATAGTTCATTTCAAGATGATGGTACATGGACACTGCAAGACATCAGCGGTCCTGTCTACTTGGGACAGTCATTCGTGGACAAGGGCAGAGAGTCATCCTGTGGGAAGGCCCATAAATACTACGGTTTTGTTTCTAAATATCCACCACAAAAATAATCCAACCACGTAAATATTAATGTCAGAAAATCTGCAGCCAAAATATTGACTTTCTAAATAGAATTAAAATGAAAAAAAAAACATCAACAGTAAAAACAGCAATGATAAAAGTAACGTTTGCTAATGGGTCATATTCAAATTGTGAGATTGTCACTTGGTAAATGAATGAGGTGCTTTGGTTCACACAAACTGAATTAAAGTGAGCGAACATTTATTAGGGCCTGGGAATCTGTCCGAACCACGGTCCTTTGGAAGAGCACAGAAAAAGATAAAAGGCACCACGCCTTGGGGTTTAGTCAGCAACGGTCAATAATTAAGTGCGCATGCGCATTTTCTGGGAGGTTCAGCTCCTGGTTTACAGTACTTTCATATCTTTCATTTAATTTATTGCAGAATTCCCCACCTGCTGGAGATTCTGCATGTGTCCATTTCGCGCATTGGAGATCTCGGGGTAATTCCTGCTCGCTTATAGCGTGGTGTTCGGCTAATGTCAGATCCATATGGAGGCGAAGAGGCTGAAGGCGCTCATCCCAACGGAGCCGGACCTCTCTGCACGTGCCAACAGGTGCACATTCTTTCCTGTTTTTCTTTCATGGCTCCGAAGGAAACCATAAAACAAGTACATTGCCGGAGGATAGTTTCTGGGGTGCTTTGTGGACAAACGTAGAAGGGAAATGGAGCCTCCGAGTGGGCCCCGGGGGCAGTAAATCAACGAACAAGAGGAGGAGTTGAATGAGCTGTCTGGGCCTTTGGAGCCCAGCTCGTGACCAAGGCATCGATCAGCCAGTGTCCAGCAGTAATGGCAAAGCCAGCTGCCGCTGCCGGGCACTGACTGAGCCATCCGCGCCACCGTCCAAGAGCTCAGCTCACTGGGGCACCTTTGACGCAATTACGTGTTCTTTCCTGTTGTTATTGTTCATGTGTTTCATTTTGGAATATCGTCGATAATCGATGATATATGATCATTTACAAATGGAAGAGTTAAATGTTTAAGCCTAGGTGGTGTAGTTTACTGGATAAATATCCTCCTTTACATGCCCTCTTAAATTAAGAACACCAGGCTGCACTTGACTGAAGAGCCCCAGCTAGGGCCAAACTGGTTTTGGGTTACTTGTGTTCTGGCCAAGAGAGGGCTTGTCATGGCAGTCGGAGCTGGACTGTTCCTACTTGAGCAGGGTCAAGGCTGATTTGTACATGGGTCAAATCTGAGGTGGAATTGTGGGTAAAAAACCCAATGGAATAAGATGCGTTCCTGGCTGAGATTAAGCATCAAGCATTCCACCCATCATTTTTTTGTTTACTTTTGCTTAAATTAAAAGTAGCGCCGTCTGAATGACAAATTATGATGAGATTTAAGTAAGGGGGAAATTACATACTGAACTGGGTATACATTATATCTATTTGGGTTACACAAGTACTTTCCTGATGCACATATTGTGTAATCATGCCTTTTGAGAAATAGGCATGCCTATATGATATTCACAAATAAACCACCTTTACGCCTTGTTAGACCTGGCATCATTGGTGTGAGACTCCCTTCCATTTTTGCCGGATTGCCTCCTCTGTTTTGAAATGTTTTTGCTGGATTTATGCTTTGGGCACTGTGCCACTGCTAATCAGTGCCACAGTGCAAGTGCTCCCTATGTTAAATTAAGGTACTAATTGGTTATTCCATGATTGGCTTATTTGATTTATCTGTCAGCCCCTAGTACGGTGCACCATGTGTGCCCAGGGCTTGTAAATCAAATGCTGCTGGTGGGCTTGCAGCGCTGGTTGTGCCACCCACAGAAGCAGCTTGTAAAGTGTGTCTCAGGCCTGCCATTGCAAGGCCTGTGTGTAGTCTGTGACTACCATGTCGACCTGGCCAAGTGCACCCACTTGCCAGTCCCTAAACCTTCCCTTTGCTTCATATTAGACACCCCTATGGCAGGCCCAAGGGCAGGGTGCATTGTAAGTATAAGGTGGGACATGCTCTGATGTGTGTAGCATGTTCTAATAGTGAATGACAGCCATTTTCGTTTTTTCACTATTGAAGGCTACCTGTTCTCATGGGCCAGAATGGGCAGTTAAGATTATTACATTCTTATAATCCTAACTGACTCAGGGAGCATGGTAGAAATTCGAATTTAGTATGCCTGAACTCAGAATAATAACGCTCATCTTTTAGTAAAGTTTATTTTAATAATCTGTGTTTGCAAATACCACCTTTAGAAAGCAGGTATTTGCTTGCCTAACCATTTGAGCCTGCCTCTGCTGAGTTGTGTATTCCTTGTCTGGGTGTGTGTGTGACAGGGCCGGGGAATTCCAGGAGGCAGGCTGGGGCAGCCCGGTGGTGAATAGAGAGATCTGCATCTAGATGGGAGGGCGGTGTTGCACCTGGGAACTGAATAGGGCTGGGCCTTCTCTCTACAATGCTGGCTCCACCCCCTGTGGCTTGTCTGATGTCTCTGCCCTGCAATGTGAAAGGAGAGGAGGAATCATGTCAACAGAGTGCTCCAGAGCTGTATCTTCCCTCCCCTGTGCTGGCTCCACCTCCTGTGGTGCGGCTGATGTCTCGGCCCTGCACTGTGAAAGGAAGAAGAGTGTCATGTCAACAAAGTGCTCAGGAACTGGTTTGGACTAGGCAGAGGCCTCTCTGCCTTCAGAGAACAGAGGAGTTTGGGGTATAAATATTGGGAACCTGCTCCCAAGAAATTAGATCCCTTCTGGAACAAGAAACCTTACTGCCAAGGAGAAGAACCAAGGAAGCTGCAGGAGTTTGGACTGCCCCTCTGCCAGTGTGCTGTTTGCTGGGTTGGCCTGCATTGGTTGTTTCATTGCCAAGGGAAAGTAGAAGGAACTTTGTAAGGACTTTCATCTACAGAATATTCTCCAAGGGCTTGAACTGTGCTTGCCTCCTGCTGAAGTCTCAGGGACAAAAGACTTCACCTCCAGCTCCCTCCTGAATTTCCTTGCTGGGAATTCTGACTCCAGTCACTTGCGTGCCGCTGGGAGCTGGAAGCGCTACGTATCGAGAAGAAGCGTGTCGCTGCCGCAGCTGAAATCATCGCAACGCCGGAGAAGCGAGCCTTCGCCGCATCTCCCTGGAAGCGTGTGTTCATCGAAGCTGTCTGCTGTCGCATCACCGGAGAAGCGTGACGCCATCGTGAGAGTTGCCATCGCATCACCGGAGAAGCTTGTCACAGGGCCTGTCGCGGCTCCAAAGTACAGAGTCGTCGCAAGGCTGCCAGGGCGTCATCGCATCGCCGCATCAAGGGCGCCATCTTCTTGCATCGCAACTGGATCATCGCATCAAGGCGCCATCTTGCGCACCGAAACGGGCCCGCAGGCTGAGAATCTACGCATCACCTCCGCACCGGTAAGGCTCATGACGAGTCCCCTACTTTGCGCAAGTGTTGAGCAAGGACCCAACCGTTCCCCCGGGTCACGGAACCGACACATCCCCCCTATTGCGAGCATTTTGTTCACTTTGCGTTACGCATCCAGGTACTTTGTTGAGAACTTTGTCGCATCTACCAACAACTTGAATTAAGAGACTTTAATCATCTTTTAAGCAAGTCATGTGTTAAGTCTATATAAAGAATACTTATTGTTATAAAACCTGTGTTGTGTCCATCTGTAGTGTTATCACGGTATTACAGTGTATATTCACAAATGCTTAACACACTGCCTCTGAGGTAAGCCTGTCTGTCTGCTCGTGCCAAGCTACCAAGGGGGTGAGCAGGGGTTATTAAAGAGTGTAATCCCCTTATCCTGACTTAGAAGTAAGGGTCCCTATTTGGACAAAGGTGATAACCATTGCCAACTAGAGAACCCCAGATCTAACACTCCTGTTTTCCCGATGCCATGCATCTGCATTGTTGGTTTTGTAAGTTTAGGGTTTAGTAATAAAACACATCCCTGATGATATGCCATGAAATATATGGCAAACAGTAGCCTAATCTGACCACACATGCTGAACTATTTTAGAGAGAACTAAATGTATATTCCAGTTACGTACACACATACAGGGTCTTAATGATGACACCCCCCTGGGAAACTAGTAGAGAGGAGACAGTGACTCTAGGTATCATCACCAACTGGGTGTGGCCTCTATTACGGTATCCACTTTGGATGAGATACAGAGAATTGCAGTTTTATTTTCAGAAAAGGCCAGAGAGAACGGGCCCTTATGGGATGGACAGCTGTGATGAGGTATGAACGACCATCACATAATACTCTGGTTCCAAACTATTTTACCAAATAGATTTGTGCTGTATATTTCGTGTACTGTATATTAATCAAAATATCTTAATCAATTTTCACTACATTTACTCCAGTACAATCCAGGGAACTACAACATCTTGGGGTCTAATATTATCATGATAGGCCAGATAGAATGGACCTCTAGGGAGAGGACCACTGCGATGAGATATGAACAACCATCACATAACACACATATTCCATGCTATATTTTTTAACCATCCAGTGTAACCACATTATACTTAGGGCTTCAATACCAGTGCCCCTGTAATCTCGTAGGATTTGGCAGCAGGAGTTCAAGGCCCCAATCGGCATTACCAGGTATGCAGTCCTTGCTCAGATACAGAGTTTTTCATCTGGATACTTTGGCTGCTCAAAGAAGACGAGGTGTCCCGGTAAAACATTGGGTTAAGTAAGCGTTAATCCGTGTGGAAGCACCGATTCCTGGGTGCTATTCCACAAAAATGCGTAATAGTGAGTAATTCTGCCCTTCCACCTACTCCGGAGGCCTATCCATGGCCATAGTATTGATAATTTTGTCAGCAATTCATAACTGGACCCTTTCCAACTCCACTTGTAACATACGCATTCAGTTTATGAATTGGCAATGTTGTATATTAAATGGAGAGACTGGAGCTAAAGGTTTCTTTATTTTATCATCAAAGGCAGAAATTCCGTAGCCGTTTTGCTGGTTAAGAGAGGACGGGTGGATTTCGAGCCTACTTTCATTTTAGTGAAGCACAACTCTTTTACTTAAGTCGGAGGAAACAATTATTGTTTTTTTTATGATTATGTCCTTAAAAAAAAAAACTTCAACTTTATAGAAAGTCCACTTTTGTAAAAAGAGAAAATGTTTTGATTGGAAAAGTGAAAACATTCGTAAACATAAATGACGTTCCGCACTTTTCCAAGTGGAAGGTAAAAATACATTTATGTGATGATGTGATGGGAATGTCCCTTGCATAAGATGTAGTTGTGTCTGATGTCCAGCTCCTGATTCTTGCAGTGGCGGCTGCAACATTGCTTTCAGAGTTGTAGGACTCCCACCAGACCAACTGTCCGGATACAACTACATTTTTAACCCCTTCATGTCCACTCTGAGCACCTCTTTAAATGCAAATTTCTAGAAAATGATAGTCTGGAATTACACCATATACCAACAATCATGCTTTCTGACTGCATTTCAAACTTTCTGCCAAATTTCGTGTAATTCCATTCAGCTGTATTTTTTCTGTATTGCTTTCCAAAACTTCCTATGAGAATTAACAATGGAAATTAATGTTTGTCAGTTAGACTTAACTTAGTGATAATATCGAAAGCCTTTATGCAGCACATAAACAGTAAGAAGAGGAGACACAACACAATAAAGATCCCAAACCAATGTAGAAGTATAGGGTACATTTTTATATATAAAACTAACTCAAATTTGAAGAACGGTCTAAGGGATATTTATAGACCAACCTCGGATTTACTCCCCAATAGAATACTTCACAACTACAGACACTAACCCGGGGGTCTCTTACAAGTTGGTCCTTCCTGTGATGGGAATGTCCCTTGCATAAGATGTAGTTGTGTCTGATGTCCAGCTCCTGATTCTTGCAGTGGCGGCTGCAACATTGCTTTCAGAGTTGTAGGACTCCCACCAGACCAACTGTCCAGATACAACTACATTTTTAACCCCTTCATGTCCACTCTGAGCACCTCTTTAAATGCAAATTTCTAGAAAATGATAGTCTGGAATTACACCATATACCAACAATCATGCTTTCTGACTGCATTTCAAACTTTCTGCCAAATTTCGTGTAATTCCATTCAGCTGTATTTTTTCTGTATTGCTTTCCAAAACTTCCTATGAGAATTAACAATGGAAATTAATGTTTGTCAGTTAGACTTAACTTAGTGATAATATCGAAAGCCTTTATGCAGCACATAAACAGTAAGAAGAGGAGACACAACACAATAAAGATCCCAAACCAATGTAGAACTATAGGGTACATTTTTATATATAAAACTAACTCAAATTTGAAGAAGGGTCTAAGGGATATTTATAGACCAACCTCGGATTTACTCCCCAATAGAATACTTCACAACTACAGACACTAACCCGGGGGTCTCTTACAAGTTGGTCCTTCCTGTGAAGGACCCTCTGAAAATGTGTGGATCCTAACGAACTACAGTGATCAGTTACACAAGAGAATAAAGAAAATAAAGACCCATATAACCAGTTGGATTCCCATCATTCACCGAAGTGATCAGTATCATCATCTGGGACTCCTTCCTACCATCCACTTAACCTCCTGATCATTGAGGGAATTTCCATGGATGAACTGAAATGTATCTTGTAGGAGGAGCAAAGAACCAAGCAGAGACAAAGTTCTCAATACACAGGTAGGTAGGAGGTAGGAGGTTTTCACTACCATGGCATGAAAAACCCATGTCCTTTCTTTTAAATGCCATGAAACCTGCTGTATACACCTTTAGGGCCTCCCATAGGGGTAACATACAAGTATTAACAAGTATTGGCATAGCCAATATGTCTTGCCTTTGGGACCTTGTAAGTGTTTGGCCATGCAGCACATTATTAGGGGTGCAACAACATCTACTAATGCTTCACATGCCACTAGTGAACGGGGGAGTGAGAGCCACCAATCAAGCCAGGATGGGCTTGTACAAGCCTCAAGAGAGTGAGGAAGCTGCAAGGGTCAGGTATCTATACTAATATACTAAAGAGAGAGCCCAAACCTTTGAGGCGGGTAATCTCAGGAACCACAGCACCAATCACAACACCCAATACAGCGTTGGAAAGGGCAGTTGCAGCAGAAGGACATAGGCTATGCAGACTCCCACCATATACATTTAAAAGGTAAAAAAACCGTGCCAGCAAAGTAGTCCCTTGTGGGCGTGTCTGGGTTGTGCTGTGGGCGTGTGCTGGGGCGTGACAAACACTGGGGGCGTGTGGTACGTTCCGCCCTTCATGCCATGTCTCATATCATGTGCTAATCCCACCCTGCTCCCTTTAAATACCCCTGCACCCCATAATCATAACCCACCCTTACTCCTTAAAATACCCCAACACCCTTAAACACTAACCCATCTTAACCCTATAAATATACCCTGTATCCCAAAACCCAAACCTATCCCTAAACCCTAAAAATACTCCTGTACCCCAAAACCCAAACCTAGCCCTGAACCCTAAAAAATACCCCTGTACCTCAAAACCCAAACCTACCCCTGAACCCTAAAAATACCCCTGTACCCCAAAACCCAAACCTAGCCCTGAACCCTAAAAATACCACTGTACTCCAAAACTCAAACTTATCTCTGAACCCTAAAATACCCCTGTACCCCAAAACCCAAACCTAGCCCTGAACCCTTAAAATACCCCTGTACCCCAAAACCCAAACCTACCCCTGAACCCTAAAAATACCCCTGTACCCCAACAACCAAACCTAGCCCTGAACCCTAAAAATAACCCTATACCCCAAAACCCAAACCTACCCCTGAACCCTAAAATACCCCTCTACCCCAAAACCCAAACCTAGCCCTGAACCCTAAAAATACCCCTATACCCCAAAACCCAAACCTAGCCCTGAACCCTAAAAATACCCCTGTACCCCAAAACCCATACCTATACCTAAACCCTAAAACTACCCCTGTACCCCATAACCCAAAACTATATCTGAACCCTTAAAATACCCCTGTACCCCAAAACCCAAACCTAGCCCTGAACCCTAAAAATACCACTGTACTCCAAAACTCAAACTTATCCCTGAACCCTAAAATACCCCTGTACCCCAAAACCCAAACCTAGCCCTGAACCCTTAAAATACCCCTGTACCCCAAAACCCAAACCTACCCCTGAACCCTAAAAATACCCCTGTACCCCAACAACCAAACCTAGCCCTGAACCCTAAAAATAACCCTGTACCCCAAAACCCAAACCTACCCCTGAACCCTAAAATACCCCTCTACCCCAAAACCCAAACCTAGCCCTGAACCCTAAAAATACCCCTATACCCCAAAACCCAAACCTAGCCCTGAACCCTAAAAATACCCCTGTACCCCAAAACCCATACCTATACCTAAACCCTAAAACTACCCCTGTACCCCATAACCCAAAACTATATCTGAACCCTTAAAATACCCAAACACCCCAAAACATATACCTCAGTACCCCAAAACATATACCCCTATACCCATACTTACCTTATCCAAACATTTAAAAAAAAACTCACATAAAATTCCTAATTTCTCTGTGTTTATATGTGAAATATTATTGTTGAACATGTCTGACTTGGGGGGGGGAGAGGGGTTTGTAAATTTGGGGAAAAAACCGAATTAAGATACTTTAAAAAAAAAATTAAAAAACATGCTTTTACCATTTATGCATTTACAACGAATTTCGTTGTAAATGTATGCATGGTAAAAGCTTATAAAATGTAATGCCATGCATTTTAATGGCATTGCGGAGTCATGGTACTTTCATAATGAAAGTATGCGGAGTGATGGTATGCGGAAAGAAAGTTGCGGAATAATGGGTGATTACCCTCCCCCGGTAAGTACATTGGTGGCACGGCGGCCCACATCTCCAGCAACATACTCATATTTTATCACCACCCATTTGAAAAATGCACAGGTCTCTTTCATTGATGGCCAGCACCGACATACACTTTTAGACACACCTCCCGCCACAAGTTCTAGAATTGCGAACTTTAGAGCTGGGGAGCTACGTTCGAATCTCGGCATCAGCTCAACATCCTGTGATTCCAGGCAAATCGCTTTGTCTCCCTGTGCCTACCACAAATGATTGCGTTCTTCTGTAATGTAAATTGTGCTCATGCCATGTTGTCGAGTTCGCGCTATATAATATTGCAAGGAAAAATAAAGTAGGGAAACTCGAGTTCACACACTACTGAAAGCGCACTCTTAAGTGCATCAGCAGTGCACTGTGAATCGGAGCGTTTCACAGGCCGGTCACAGATAAGAAATGCTATCAAAACGAAATCCTACAAAACAATATACTACCGGCCGGCAGCAATTCATACCTGGACAACGTCGGGACGGGCTGCTAGTTATACTATAGAAGGGAGGGTGGAACATGTAGTGCCCTTGTAATAGTAAGAGATATAATGGTGATGCGAGTGTGCCTGCCCACACGTTACAGGAAACTAAGAGACAAAGACAAACCCAGCATACAGCCCTAAAATGTTTGCCTAGAGACCTTTCAGCTTGTGGTGAGCGCTACGTAAGTGGTCAGAATTAGAAAACATGAGGGCCCCAAGCCTCCCCACTGCAGAGAATTCCTCAAAGCCTCCCCAGGCCGGAAGGGCCCACATAAGCAATTCTTTAAAAGCTCTGCCGAATTCCACCAGAAGTAAATAATTTGCTTTGTTTGCGCTGTAAATGGCATAGAGGGCATAATTTAATGAAAAAAACACATCAAGCAACCCATACAATTACTGAATGACAAGGCAAGCCTCCCCCACCCACCCTTCCACCAGGAGAAAGCACAATGAATTCCTCTTTATTGCTCTCCCTGCTGTGGTTTTCAGTCCCAACCGTGTACTTACCTGATTTGTCTGCAAATACTCGAGCGAAGGACGTTGGGCTCCATTGTCGGCCTCAAATAAGCCTCGTTTGTGACAGAAGTCACGTGGTGATGTTGTATAAATCATCCAAATCACGACCTTGGTTGGCGCTTTTTTATTGTAAACTTTGTGTGAATTGGCCCCCTGTAAAGTAACTACTCACCCGCTGACTGAGCAGAGAAAAGGGTAGTCGTTCACACACGTCATCCCCCTCCCCCCCACCCACAAGACATGAGTTACAATACCGCAGATTGATGCATATTATGGTGGATTTACACCTGACCATGTCTGGAGCTGGTAAGACAGCTCAGAAGGTTGACTGCTCTCTGCTGCAAGTCATTGATTTCATTCCTAGTAAAGCAAGATCAGCTTCTAATTCTGTTGAGGTATATATTGGACGTTGGAAGACAATACAATAATTAATATATCCAATGGAGATTTACCCATATGAATTGCACAATTACATTAGGTATATTTACAATTGCATTACAGTTGATGTATATTTAAAATATTATGCATACAATTTTTGCACAAGTGCTGATGCCGCCATTATTACAAAGGCCACTGGAGTTATGCGGTATGTGAGGAATACGCTTTGGAGCGGACTTAACTAAATAATACAGCAAGAAAAAGCAAATTATGCACCGTAATGTGGTATGTTGTGTGGCGCCATTACTTTATTATTTTATTTATTTATTTATTTACACAGTTTTAACACTGCCTGAGTAAAGGTAACTGCAGGGAAAGGACCTCTCACTGCGCGGCATCACAGGAACAGCGGTTTTAATCATTTTGGCTCTGTTTGAGCTCGAAATATTGATTGATTGTTAAAATTTGCTAATTATGCAGAAGACAATGGATTAGCCGGAAAGTGCTGCAAATCTATAACTATGCGAATAATCCTGTGACTGCACAATCGCATAATTCAAGGCACTGATTATAACCCATGTTCTCAGCACTTCAGCCCCTTGATCTGTGATCCATCCGTGACTACACGTATTTCCTGAGTAGTAACTGTGATGTCAGCCTCTCTAGCCTGCAATTTGAATCTGGATTCCAAGAGCACGTTAAGGTTTCCCATTAATTGCAATAAGTGGCAATCAAGGCAACACCGATAGTGCTCCAGCATGGGAGACTAATTGCACGACACTGGGAGAAATCTGAACAGCCACAATAGTGAAAGCACCAGGATGAGCCTGCAAGACAATTGCGAGCATGCTAATGTAAACAAGCGCGCGCGTGTCCCTAATTACAACAAGCGCTGAAAGACAAGCGTTTACCTTACGGGAGCAAGAAGCAGTGGGCGTGATAGGTGGTAACAGATGGGGCTACTGCTCGCTCCCGCAAGGTAAACGCCGTACTTGCACGAGGGCTGATTGGAAACAGTGCAGAACATGCATGAGTTTCCACAAAAGCCCGGAGTGATTCCAAGAGGTCACTCCAGTACAGCGTTTGCGCGCTGCGTAGGCGAGACCTAAAAAGGAAGACTTAGGCCTGGGGTAAGGTTTGTTTTGCTGGGCTCATACGGAAGTTTAAAACTGCACACATAGGCTGCAGGGGCAGGCCTGTAGGCATGTTTTACTGTGCTAATGTCACAATAAGTCCTGCAGCCCACAATTCACATTCAATTCACAGGCCCTCTGTACACGTAGTACCGTTTCCTGGGGACTTATATGTAAATTAAATGTACCAATCAGGTATATGCCAATTTTACCATGTTTTAGGGAGAATAAAAGCAATTTACCACTGATTAGCAGGGGAAATGTGCACAGAGTTGTAATGCCTACTAAAACCGGTTCTGGGATTTTACGACAAATTTATCCTCAAGGGGAGGGTGGCAGAAAGCCCACCAGACACCAGGGATATATATTTCTTTTTTGGGCTAGACTATGGGATGGGGTGTCCACCAAGGCGTTGGACCTATCCCCCACCCCTAAAGCCCCAACAGTCTTTCTGACCACCTGCAGCCTAGAGAATCCCTATCTCAATGGCAAGTGAGAGAAAATAGTTAAAGCAATTTTGGGGGCTATATTTCATATATAGGCCAGCAGAGGGTGGTAAATGTCAATTTCCTCTCACTTGCGATGCTGAACAGTTCTATTATTCAGGCTAGGGGTCCTCTGGCAAATTACACATTTTTCTCACATTTCTGTGAGGAAAACATTGGGGATTCAAATTGGAAAATTGGTCCACAAACTTCCTACTACCCAAAATTACCACACTTCTCCTAATTAAAATGATACTACACAGTTGGGCGGCAGCTGAGCCCAGGCTCAAATCTTGCAGCTACCCATCTCTTCAAAACAGGTAATTTAATTCAGGACATGCTTTTGTCTCATCATTGTACTTGGGGACTTCTGTTTCACAGGCACTAGGTCCCGCAACATATGTTGCATTTTATTTAGAGAAGTGTGGGAATGCTATGTGGTAGGAGTTTCCTCCACAGAAATGTGAGTAAATGTGTAATTTTGGCCAAAGTTTGCAGGGCATTGTGGGTAAGACAACTTCATGTGATCCATGCAGGTCAGACCTACCTGGTCAAAGTTTTAGAAATGCCAGGGTTCAGTAAGTTCCCTTTGAAGGAGGCCGAGCCCAGACCTAACTACCACAGCTACCGTTATCACCAAAATAGGTATTTTTCTACCAGAAATGTTGTGGTCTCTATGTTGCATTTCATGGACTTTTATGATGTGATGGGGAGTAGAAAACTACTATAAAGTAGGATATAGGTCATTTTACATACCAGCTACAAACTTAAATAAAGGTAGACCTTCTGGTGCTTTGATAATCTGGGCAAAAACTACATTGGGCATTTCTTTTAAACAGACTTTAATAGTCCTGACATTTTGGTTATAAAATCCCAAGATGCTAAAGGACAGGTAATCTGTATTATTAATATTTATAATAGACCCCTATCGCCAAATAAAGAATCGGAGACAATAGCCCAGTTAGATAACATTATCTCTAGCCTAGACCATAAAACCATGTTGATTATAGGAGGAGACTTCAATAGGAAGTTTGAACCAGTTATGGGGTTAGAAGATATTCATGGGGAAGAAGACAATGCTAACAATATTCCCTGTATCGATGCAAGCAATACTATAGCTTGCACAAAAGGTGCCCTACATCTGCTAAAAATGACAATGGAACATGGTCTACGCGCCTGTAACGGGCGTTTACCATCAGACTGCCCAAGTAAACCCACCTTCAAGAGAGGTTGCTGTGCCAGCCATTTAGATTATATATTGGTTTCTATGCGTTTATGGCCAATGCTTCTGGATCTGAAGGTGGATAATCGTATAGAAAGTGACCATTCCCCTCTTATTTTGACCATCCGCAGTTCATTATTTGTTCTCCCTACTGAGCTGGTTTCTTGTGATCACAACTTATTCGATGACCCCTTAGAGTCTAATAATCGCAGGTCCTTAAAATGGCCCGCTGTTATGGGCGATGTGGGCATTATCAAGAAAATTTATGAACTCTATGTAACACTATTGTCACCATTAGTTGATACCAACATTGAGGGTTCCACTCTAACAGAAGTGCATGGAAACCTGATGTTGCAGCTTAGTGAGATTCTTTCAAAAGAGACTAAAAGAGCACATTTTGGCCGAAACAACTGTTTGAAGGAAGGACTCTGGTATAATAGAGCCTGTCGCCTGGCCAAATCAGAGTTAATAAAAGCTGTAAAAGGGAACCAAAATAAATATTATTAGAGACAAAAGAATGCTTTATAAAAAACATTCTATCAGCAAAAAAGGGATGTGATGAAAAGGTTTGGTCGGATTTGCTTCTAGCATGTAAACTGAAAGACCAATCTTCGTTTTGGAACCTTATTGCTAGGGGCACCAAAGATGGAACCCCATCGAGGGATAGGTTTCTTGAAGAAAGTGTATGGGTCAAACATTTTTCAACATTATATTCGTGTGGCGGGGGTGACGAAGAGTGGATATATGAATACACAGAATTAGACTCATGTGTTACACCCTTAACATTTAGTTTGACTGACACTATATTAGCTATTAATGCAGTCAAACAGGGCAAAGCCCCAGGCCCAGATAGAATACCTGGTGATCTTTGGAAACATGAGAATCTCCTGTGGGCTCCGTACATCAATCTGCTCAGTAATGACATCCTAAGAGGAGCTCCAATTCCGGAGACTTGGCGGGGCGCAGAAATTGTGACTATTTTCAAGAAGGGAGATAGACTTAACCCATCGCATTACAGACCTATTAGTCTGATAGATGTCCTTCAAAAGATCTTTGCCCGCCAACTTCTAAGTAAGCTGAATATGTGGATCGAGGAAAATTCTATTTTAACAAAATACCAGGCAGGTTTTAGAGCTAGAATTAGTACGGTAGACCAAGTTTTTAGATTTTTATGCCTAATCTGGAAATATATTAATATAAGGAACTCTCACTTATATGCAGCTTTTGTGGACCTCAGGGCGGCCTTTGATCTGATCCTGAGGGGGAAACTATGGAAATCTTTACGGGACATGGGTGTCCCCGGGGACATTCTTCAACAATTGATTAGGTTGCATGAGGGAAGCTATGCAAGAGTGATGTGGGGACCCAATGGAGAGTTAACAGAAAGAATAGATATAAAGAGAGGTGTTAGGCAAGGCTGCGTTATGGCGCCAACCCTTTTCTCTTTTTATGTAAACGACATCCAAGACACCCTCTTGGGCTGCGAGCATGACTCTCCCAAGTTGTGTGGTCAAGCCGTTCCGGCATTATTATTTGCGGATGACACAATTTTAATCTCCCAGACCCCTAAAGGATTACATAATTTGCTGAACAAATGTAGGTCTTATTGTTTGGATAAAAGCCTTGAAATTATTTCATCTAAAACCAAGGTTATGTCGATCAGTCGTCATAAGGGTTTTAACAAAGTTTTTAGTGTAAATAAAGAAAAGATTGAACATGTCCAAAACTTCAAATATCTGGGTATTACCCTCAATACTAAAATGAATTGGAAGCCACAAATAGAAAAATCGAGGCTAATATTAACACAAAACCAAGCCCCTATAATTAGGAAGCACAAGAATAGCTTTGTTAGAGCAGTCTCACCAGCAGTTGAGCTATCTATACTAATATAATAAAGAGAGAACCCAAACCTTTGAGGCGGGTAATCTCAGGAACCACAGCACCAATCACAACACCCAATACAGCGTTGGAAACGGCAGTTGCAGCAAAAGGACATAGGCTATGCAGACTCCCACCATATACATTTAAAAGGTAAAAGAACCGTGGCAGCAAAGTAGTTCCTTGTGGGCGTGTCTGCGTTGTGCTGTGGGCGTGTGCTGGGGCGTGACAAACGCTGGGGGCGTGTGGTACGTTCCGCCCTTCATGCCATGTCTCATATCGTGTGCTAATCCCACCCTGCTCCCTTTAAATACCCCTGCACCCCATAATCATAACCTCATAATCATTACTCCTTAAAATACCCCAACACCCTTAAACACTAACCCATCTTAACCCTATAAATATACCCTGTACCCCAAAACCCAAACCTATCCCTAAACCCTAAAAATACTCCTGTACCCCAAAACCCAAACCTAGCCCTGAACCCTAAAAAATACCCCTGTACCTCAAAACCCAAACCTACCCTTGAACCCTAAAAATACCCCTGTACCCCAAAACCCAAACCTAGCCTTAAACCCTAAAAATACCACTGTACCCCAAAACTCAAACCTATCCCTGAACCCTAAAATACCCCTGTACCCCAAAACCCAAACCTAGCCCTGAACCCTTAAAATACCCCTGTACCCCAAAACCCAAACCTACCCCTGAACCCTAAAAATACCCCTGTACCCCAACAACCAAACCTAGCCCTGAACCCTAAAAATAACCCTGTACCCCAAAACCCAAACCTATCCCTGAACCCTAAAATACCCCTGTACCCCAAAACCCAAACCTAGCCCTGAACCCTAAAAATACCCCTGTGCCCCAAACCCCAAACCTAGCTCTGAACCCTTAAAAAACCCTGTACCCCAAAACCCAAACCTACCCCTGAACCCTAAAAATACCCCTATACCCCAAAACCCAAACCTAGCCCTGAACCCTAAAAATACCCCTGTACCCCAAAACCCATACCTATCCCTAAACCCTAAAACTACCCCTGTACCCCATAACCCAAAACTATATCTGAACCCTTAAAATACCCAAACACCCCAAAACATATACCTCAGTACCCCAAAACATATACCCCTATACCCATACTTACCTTATCCAAACATTAAAAAAAACATGCTTTTACCATTTATGCATTTACAACCAATTTCGTTGTAAATGTATGCGTGGTAAAAGCTTATAAAATGTAATGCCATGCATTATAATGGCATTGCGGAGTCATGGTACTTTCATAATGAAAGTATGCGGAGTGATGGTATGCGGAAAGAAAGTTGCGGAATAATGGGTGATTACCCTCCCCCGGTAAGTACATTGGTGGCACGGCGGCCCACATCTCCAGCAACATACTCATATTTTTTCACCACCCATTTGAAAAATGCACAGGTCTCTCTCATTGATGGCCAGCACCGACATACACTTTTAGACACACCTCCCGCCACAAGTTCTAGAATTGCGAACTTTAGAGCTGGGGAGCTATGTTCGAATCGCGGCATCAGCTCAACATCCTGTGATTCCAGGCAAACCGCTTTGTCTCCCTGTGCCTACCACAAAAGAATGCGTTCTTCTGTAATGTAAATTGTGCTCATGCCATGTTGTCGAGTTCGCGCTATATAATATTGCAAGGAAAAATAAAGTAGGGAAACTCGAGTTCACACACTACTGAACGCGCACTCTTAAGTGCATCAGCAGTGCACTGTGAATCGGAGCGTTTCACCGGCCTGTCACAGATAAGAAATGCTATCAAAACGAAATCCTACAAAACAATATACTACTGGCCGGCAGCAATTCATACCTGGACAACGTCGGGACGGGCTGCTAGTTTAAGTATAAAGCTCAATCGGCTACCCTATACGGGGCAGAACTGTGGGGCCACGCAGTAAGAGATGCCTTTTCAGTACAAGAAAACAGCTTTTTCAGACAACTTTTAGCTGTTCCAGGTTGTACCCCTTTAATTCCTTTACTTTGGGATCTAAACATACGCCGTTCTGATGATTATGCCTCCCTACGTCCAATATTATACTGGGTTCGCCTGTGGTCTACCGACGAGCTAGTGGACTATAGAGAAGCTTTAAAGGAAATAATGCAAATAATGAATATTACTCTGTTGGCATGGTTAGTGCATATTGAAAATTGGTTCTTAAAATTGGGCCTATACAGTTTTTGGTCAGATCCTGACTCCCTTACTCACCTCTCAAAAAAATTGCTGAAGGCAAGGTCCTGGGAATACACCCACAGCTGTTTATTACAAAAGTCTAAAGTTGGAAAATTGACCCTTAAATTCTTTGATGCTAAGATTGAAAGTAAATTTGAATGCTTCATGGACGAAATCTTGCCTTCGATGGCAAAATCATTATATTTAAAGTATCGCTATGGCATTCTACTAATAAAATCTAGAACATCAAAGTGGGCGTGTAATAAAGGACCCATGGGGAATACTAAACCTGATTTGTGTCAACTGTGTGACATGGGCGTCAAGGAGGATGAGGCCCATGTTCTATTCCTATGCCCTACATATCTGCAAGCAAGGAAAAAGTGGATTAAACCCATTTGCCTTCTTTTAGGCTTACGACTAACCCTGGGAAGGAGAACTACGCACCGCTCTCGGAGTTTGCAAATTTTTGGCAACTTCGCACTTCGCGGCGAGCGCGAAGCTGTCGACTACTTCGCAATCTACAGCGTAGCTTAGTAGTTTTTCTTCCTCACGCGCTTAATAGCATTCTCGCATGCGCGGTAATGACTTACCGTGGTTCTGCGTTCGCTTCCTCGCTTTTCTCTCCCAGTCGCATTCGCTACGATGTTTGGAATCCGGCCGCACAATGCCACGCGACTGTGAGAACGCGATAATGTCATTCGAACGCGTGAACACGTCATTAGGACACGCGATCTTCCTTGCAGCGCCATGTAGGTAAGATCGTGTTTCCGAACACGCAGAAACTGCAATCTGGCACAGAATATCTCTCGAGCATGTTAAAACCTTCTAAAAAATTATCATTTTGCTCAGGAAAACCCCTCAGATTGTGATTTGGCTGTATTTTTTTGGGCAAGGAGTCCTCTTTTTGTTTCTACTTTTTTTTTCAAGAGAAAGGAAGTGCCCCTGAGTCTCCAACTTCCTCTTCCTGTCCACCAGGCTCCTCCCAGTGCTTTGTCCATGTGGTGTTCACTTTCATTTGGATTTGGAGCTGGAAGGATCACTCTTTGTGTATGTCTGCTGCATCATAGCATTTGATTGGATTTATTGAGAAATTTTGGATTTGAACTTTTCTTTTACAAGTAAGTTTGAGAATTGGTGTACTGTAAATGTTTGTTTGGTTGGGTTTTTTTAACTACAGTTTTCTGTGCTTCTCAATCTTTCTTAAAAATTATTATTGAGGGAGGCCTGTACTTTCATGAGGGGCCAAGTTGTATGTCTTTGAAATTTCATCCAATAGGCCTAGAGGTACCCACGGGTCCAACCATGTTTCTGTGGTGTCTGTAAAACATCATGGATGGCATTGGATTCAATTGCAAACTCTGTTGTAGTGGAATTTCATTTTTTTTTTGTAAAATTAGGTAACCCTAGTAGTTCATGTAGTTAGTGTAGGCCGCTTGAGTTCATTTACTTTCTGTGGCTGGCTTGGCCAGGTGGTGGCGGCCATTTTGTGTTTTAAGCCACTGTGTTTTTGCCACAGGCCTCCAAGCTTGTGGCCTACTCTGCCAGTAGGCCCAAGGGTACTACTAGAGTCATCATCTTGGATGCATGAAAGTTGTTCAACTGTTATTGTGGTGTTTAAGTTGTAAGTGTAACATCATGTAGGTCATGGATGGCTTTGGATTGATTAGCAAAATGTGTGATTGGTGTTGAATTGCAGGTTTTGGGTGTGTGTCGAATAATATGGCTTTTTCTGCGCACTAGGTAACCCTAGAATTCAGCTTGCGTAGTTTTGGTAACTTTGCACAGTGTGACAACGCGACCTTACAGTTTTGCGCTCAATGTGCATGCTCGGGCACCCAATAACGACGTTTTGTACAATTTGCGCTGCCGAACACGCCGATTTTGCAATCTCGCGAGCAATATGTCTCGAGTTGCATAAAACCTTCTCGAAAATGTTGATGCTGTTCATTTTGCTAAAGAAACTCCTCAGGTTGTCATTTGGTTGTAGTTTTTGGAGCATGGACCACTTACAGTTTCTGTCCTCTATGTACTTTGTTGTTTGAGGGTGGCCTGACCATGTGGGTGGCGGGGCGGCCATTTTGTGAAGCCAAGCATTGTCCTTTTGCCGTAGGCATGTATTGTCTGTCTTCTCTTTCTTTTCATGTTGTTGGGGATGGCCAGGCCATGTGGGGCCGGCCATTTTGTGTGACCTTCCATCGTGCTTTAGTTTTGTCGCAGGCCTACAAACTTGTGATTTCTTCTGCCAGTAGGCCTAGAGTCCCAGAGGTAGTCAGCGCAGCGGGGGTGCTTGATGTAGCGGTTTCCATTTTGTCTGTTGAATTTAACATCATTTAGGGCGTGGATGGCAATACATTGAATTTCCAAATGTGGTGTTTGGGGTGTAGTTAACTGTTTGGGTATGTGTAAAAAACTGTAAATGCCTTTGTTGTTTGTGTTGTTGTTGTGTAACTTTCAAACCTGTTAGCCATGGGGATTTTCTTTTTTGTGCATTAAGCTGTGATGTGTAACAGGCATCCTCCTTTTTCTGGCCATATAGGTATATAGGCCTGCTTGAGTTTATTGTTTTCTGGCCTTTACCCATGTACCTGTGATATGTGCCCATGTGGCTGGGAGCTGTGGTGGTAGTGTGCTGTTTTGTTTTTGACAAATTGGCCTGTGTCTTGCCATTGTTCCTGTTGGCTTACTACTGTTCACATCCCCATTGCTATCTGCTGCAGGTCACTGATGCTGCATCCATCCTAAATGATGCACAAATTAAGGATAAACTAGTTCCACTTCCACTACATTTGCTTTTTAGTTATTTGCTATTCTTACTCTTACTGAGTGTACTAATACTTCTAGTAGTAATTAAAATTAAAGCTAAAAAATTTCCACATTCAACTGATGTTATTCTGCCTTCTTTGCTTGTAGGTGCACAAAAGACTGAAGACTGAGAGGAGGTGTCCGTCATCATTCATCGCCTGTTCTACTGCCAGACGGATGTCCTTCTGTACTACGTCACGTGTGGTGTGACTCACCTGACCAGACATCATTCTCAGCAACTTGTGCAACTGAGTGCTGCTGCTGACATCTGAAAAAGATGGGCCCAAAGAAAGCAGGTACCAGGTCTTCCAAGACCAAGAAAGTTGCTGAGAAGAAGGAAGAACAGAAGAAGGAAGTGACACTTAAGTCTGGTGTTGACCCGAAAACCTTTTTTGGGAAAAAAAAGTACACCTGTAGCAGCGGTGACCGGGGTCCAAGCTGGGGCCAGCACCTCCGCATCAGTGGGCTCAAGCCACCAACCCAGGCCCAAGCAGATGAGTAGGGAAGAGGTAGCCAGCCTAATGATGGAAAGCAGTGATACTGAGCCTGACCTAAACTTAGCGCTATCTCAAAGTAGTACACAATCCATGCAAGAGGGAACACAGCAGAAAAGTGGTGAATAACAACCACCGCCCGCAATAGTAGATGTTCCAAAACAGCATCCACAACCACCGCCCGCAATAGTAGATGTTCAACCTGAGCCACCGCCCGCAATAGTAGTTGTTCAACAACCACGCCCGCAATAGTAGATGCTCAACGAAAAGAACAACCACAACCACCACCTGCAATAGTAGCTGTTCCACAACCACCGCTCTCAATAGTAGATGTTCCTCGAAAACAACAACCACAACCACTGCCTGCAATAGTTGTTGTTCAACAACCACCACCCGCAATAGTAGTTGTTGTTCCTCCCGAAGTCGAGGCAGTTCAGGAAATTGAGCCTGATGCAGAGCAAGAAGAAGAGGAAGCACCTGATGCAGGAGATCTATTGTTTTCCAAATCCCCACCAAGGAAAAGGAGGGTTAGTCCATCGAGTTCTTCGCCAAGCATCCCTTCCGATGATCTTGATCTCAATTGGGAGCCACAACAATCTGAGCATGAGAGGGAGAGACATCCCAAGAAGACCAGGCTAGGGAAAAGGAAGGTTCCAGGAAGCCTTACACTTATGGAGTGAGATGTTGAACAGCCGGATAATGATGGTGATGACGAGTCAGACCCAGTCATCACAAGCATTACTCCTGGGCCTGAGAACATGGAGACCAACATTTTAACCCTAGGGAGAATGGCTGCGACTAGTAGGGATGTAGCACGCATACCTCCAACACAGGCCACACCAAAAGCAAAACTACCTCCAGCTTCCATTTTTACATTTGCACATGGCCAGCAGCGTCCTACATCCAGCACAAGTTCCACCTCAGCAGAAGTAGGTCGTGGTACTACTGCGCAGCCACATAGTGAAATTCAACACACAACCTCCAGTTCATCCGGCATTGGAAGTGGCACCTCTAGCAGGAGACAAACGTTAAGCTCCCCAGTGTGGGACTTCTTTACAGTTAGCGCAAATGAGGACAACATTGCTATATGCTCCATTTGTCATTCCTCTGTTAGTCGTGGTAAGCTTGGTACAAACTATGGTACCGGAGGCCAAATGACCCATTTGAAAAAACACCACGCAATCCAGTGGGAGGACCACCTACGTAGCATGAAAGCAGGAACCATTAATGTTGGTGGAGAAATAGTAAAGGGTCCACTCACAGTCGAATAGGAAGAAGAGGGAGACATTCTATCTGGTAGTAGTACACAAAGTACCCCTGTCCCCAGCACTGCAGTGGTAGAGCCCACATCCTCCGCATCAGCAACATATCAGTGGCACCAGAGTGAGAGTAACCCGGAGACACCAAGGAGTACGGGTGCGAAGTCTGCGACGCGAAGTACTGCATCGAGCATAACTGAAGGAAATACCAAGCAGCGTACCATTCTTAGCATGTTTAGGGAGGAGGGAAAGTACAAACCCAACCACCCAATAGCACGTTTGTACAATGCTAAGCTTGCTAAAATGTTAGCACTGGACCTTCTCCCTTTTTCTTTTGTTGAAGGGGTGGGTTTCCTGGAATTTGTGACAACCCGCTGGCCAAAATGGAATGTTCCCAGCCGCTATTATTTTGCCAGAGTTGCTGTTCCAGCACTACACCACAACGTGCTGGAATTGCTTGGAAAAGCCTTGCAGCAGAGTGCTGTTCATAGTATCCACATGAAAACAGACATGTGGACCAGTTGCCAAGCCACTGATTACATGTGCATCACTGCACACTGGATCTCTTTTTCAGGTGTTAGAGACAAGGTATCTGCAGGCATTGACACTGCTGAGATTTTTAAAGATACTCGCAGACATGCAACTGTAGCCATGTTTGCTATGGAGAAATCGCATACTGCTGCAAACATTTTGGCTGAGTTTAACAGCAAGGTCTTTGAATGGTTGCGACCAAGAGGCCTTAACATTGGTTTTGTTGCCACCGACAATGGCCGTAATGTAGTTAAGGCCATGCAAGATGGTCGCTATTTCAGGGTTCCGTGTTTGGCACACTGCATTAACATTGTTGTTCAAGACTTTCTGAAAAATGAAAGCAAAGTCAGCAACTTACTGACCATTTGCAGAAGAATCTGCACGCATTTCAACCATTCTTTTAAAGCCCGGAAGCAGCTACGGGTCATTCAACGTGACTATAAAATGCCAGTCAAAGCACTCATCCAGGAGGTCCCAACACGTTGGAACTCTACTTATTACATGCTTGATCGGCTGTTTGAGCAGTACATACCACTTAATGCTTATGTACTGACAAGAAGATCAGTGGATCCTACTGTTAAAGCCATGACCGTTGAGATGTGGCAATGGGACCTCATTAAATGCCTGACAGAGATGATACTTCCTTTTGAGGTCTTCACACGTGCAGTCAGGAGGGAGGACTGTACTATGGGCCAAGCTATCCCATTGTTGTACATGCTAGAGCAAGAGCTGAAGGAGGTGTCTGAAACATACGAAAGTGTTGAAGGAAAACTTGAAGCATGTTATTTGGCGAAGGCCTTAGGCGGCCGCTTATCTGAGAATACAAGGATTCAAAATAAGATTGTGTCACATCAACATTACATTACTGTCACAATTTTGGATCCACGGTACAAATTATTTGTGAACAGTAATGCAATAATTCCTTTTTCAGAAGGGGATGTTGCCAAGTACAAAACTGTAATAGCTGAGGAAGCCACTGATTTAGAAAACGAACGGCTCTCAATTAGAGGCCTGCCAGTGCCAGCTCAGGACAGTGCAAGTACTACTGAGCATCCTACAGAGTCAAGTTCCTCTTCACAGCATGAGAGCAGTGCGTTTGCTTCCCAGCAGTCACCAACACTACCAATAACAACAACAGCACCAACAGGATCTGATTCATCAGACACAACCAAAAAAATAGCTGCTTGGTTTCTACAGAAAGGGATGGGTAAGTCCGTTGCTGACACAAAGCAAAAAGAGGACAAGCAAATCGGAGCACCACTGAACATTGAGCGGATGGTCCAGGCCTATCTGGATGACACAACAGAGGTGTTCATGGAGCAAAGCCCATTGGTGAATTGGTATAGGAAAAGAAGTGACTGGCCAGTGCTCAGCAGGCTAGCGATAAAGTATCTGGCTTGCCCTGTTGCAAGTGTCTCTTCTGAGCGTGTTTTCAGGGCTGCTGGTGCCATTGTAACTGTGAAAAGGACCAGTCTCTCGCCCGAAAGCGTGGAGAGGTTAACCATGATCAAAATGAATCAGCACTTCATACCACCAGACTACAAAATACGTGAATCACAGCTGGAAGAGGAGAGCGAGTCAGAAGACATAACTACTGGGTTACATGACCTACTTCTGTCAGAAGAACCACCAGGGTTTGAGGACGAGCTCCTCTTCCCTGAGAACTAGGCTTTTAAATTGTTACATTCTCCCTTCCTTTATTTGTGTGTATCTGTCTTTCTGGTTCAAACTTCAAAACCAACACCATCCTTTCTTTTACTTTTTTAATTACCTATTGGAGTTGCACATCTGTGCATATAACTGTGCACTCCACTCCTCACAGTCCTGCTCCATCTTACTAACTCACCCTAAATACATTTCCATCTTGCCATACATTGGATGGAGATGGAGAATAGTACAATAATGTAGCGTCTAACAGTCCCTCCATAACAATTGAAACGTACTTGACTATAGCCATCTTCTGTTTTGTTTCCAATCTGAAACGCATCACTGTCTTAAGGCTACCACCTCTGTCTGCACTGGCATACACAACTCTTCAATGTCAGGACTGGAGCAGGGCTCCAAAATTAAAGTAAACTCGTCATCACTTTCAGAATGCTCTGCTGCATCTGTGATCTGACAGTCACAAAGAAGAGAAAGACAGGTATATGAAATGAATGATGCCATACATTGCATTGGATGCTTGCTGGCTCAGAACAAATGTGCATGAAGTAGAACTATACTAGTAGTTTAATATAATATAACAAAGTACTTGTGTCTCAAGTGATGGTCAATGTTTCCATGTTGTTTAATAATATCCAATTGTACTCCTACTACTGCAGGTGCAGTCTGGACTTAGTCGTAGTCACTCACTACAGACTGAGTTGCTGTTGGTGGTCTGTTGGACAACACGTACACGTGCCACACCGGATGATGATGACCACCATACCATCTTTACATGCTGTCAGTCAGTTTGATCTGTGATGATTGATGGAATATGTTCAGGAAGTGGAATACAAGGTAAACACAACCAATCAACAAGAACCACAGCAGACTTAGGCTACATGTGTGTGCAGTGGTGAAATAGAATAGTGGTATGATTGACTGACAATGGCGCATTGATTTAATCACTTGATTTGGCAAATGCTAGGTTGCTGTATATGCCTTTTGTCTGGAACTGTGAAAAATTTAGGTAAATGGAGTTTGGGCCACAGACTCACGGCCCGGTCTTCTGGTGTGGTCCTGTAACTGTTCTGTGCTGGCTCCTATCTTGGTGTTCTTTTCGATGACTGCTGTGCAACTAGAAGAGTAGAGTTAATCAATGTATCCAAGCCGCCTCAGTCTGAATCTTCTCGCTCACGAGTCTTGTCTTTTCTTTTTTGCACTACACCGTAATTGATTTTTTAAAATGTTTTCATTCAGTTAACCTATTTTGGAATACCCCATTTCTTTTTTCATCAACACTTACAGGCCGGCCTTTCACCAATCCTCCTCATCATCCAGTCAGAGGCGCCCAAGAATGATATTCAGTCACAGTGTCCATGGAAGGGAGTACAAAGATGAATGACGAGATACAACTATACATTTGGACCTGGATAATACATTAACTTTAGTATCATTTTCGTAATTTTTTTGGATTCCTTTTTCCTCTTCATTTATTTTACGCTTGTGTTTGGTAATTGATTGTTCACTTAAACTATTGCTTACTTTTCTTTGCTAGCTTTCAGCCCACTACAGCAGGTATTACGGTTTCTCAGAGGGCATACAGCCTAGGCAAAAGTCATATTCATATCATATATAAGAAATACTTCCTTTGAATTGTGTAGTAGTAGTTAAGTACCACTTTTTAGTAACCATCAAGTTACTTATAACTTATCTTCATCATGCATGCATTTCGTTTTTCTGAACTTTAGATTTATTGGGTAGTAGTGGATCATCGTCTTCATTGTTTTGCTTTTGTTGTCTCCATGCGTACTGTTTTTCTTTGTCAAACCTTTCCCCAAACCCCCGTTCCCATCCATTCATCAAACCCTAACCCTCTTCCCCCGGGCTGTGTGGTTTTATATTGAGGTGTGATGTTACTACATTAAATCTACACCAACAATTGATCACACGCTTGCTGGGGCAGATGTGGTGAAAGCAACACTAATTAAATCAAATGTCAATGAGGCAGGGCGAGGATCTTCTTCTGCTTGCCCACCCAAGCTCACTTTATGTACTAGTGTACAAGGCAATTCATTTCCCAAAGTGACCCAACGAATAAATCTAAATAATTGCTGGCATTGTTTGAATTTAATTTTAGAGCATTTAAGTTTACGAATTGGATTGTGTTTTACTGACTCCAACACAACTACAGTTATCTTCTTGTACTTGGCAGTATCCGACACCATTGATTTCTTTGAGTTCGTTTAGCAGTTGCAATATTGTTTGTATTTTTTTGTCAGTCTTATGTACTGTATTTTTCTACTTCTCCCACATTCTCTCTCAGGCAAATGACTGTCTCTTTGTTTTTGTTTGCCAATGCTAGTGCCATTGTCTAGTCTACTACTACCATCACACAACCACAGCATATTCTCCGTTGTCTTGGGAAACCATGCAGCCCTTGCCAAACTTAATCATCATCAATCACAGGTAAGAAGAGAAGTTTGCTGGGAGGTATAATGGAGGAGAGGCTGGTAGTACTAATAGGACAAATATAACTGAGTGAGGGGTACCGCATCTATCTGTTTGCATGTTACACATGTGGTCAATTAATAAATTATTTCAATCAAACACTGGCCGCTGCCCTGCATCTAGAGTAAACCTTGTGACGTACAACAGTAACCCCACCACAAAACAACATCATATGTGTAAGTTGAAAATAAATAACATTTATTCATGTACATACAAAAATATCCTCCTAGTCCTATCCCACCCCTATCCCCACCCTAACCCCAACCAATGTCCAAGTCCAAAGAATGTCCCACAAAAATAACCCCAACACCCAATTCCCACCCACCAACAAAAGTATTAAAAAAGGGGCAAATGAACAGGGTCCATTACAATTGGCGGGCTTTGAGGTGTTTGTCCACTATTATCTTGCACGCTCCTCTAATTGGTCCTCCAGCTTGGCCTCCCGGAGGAGAAGTTGTGGCCGAAATGCACGGCACCTACATTTGCATCCATGCTGTGGGGGGATGGCAGATGTTAAATGCCGGGGGTGAGCGGCTTCTTGGCCGCAGCGCCGTATTGCTGCAGGTGGGGCCTTGCTGGGGCCTGACGCATTGGAAGAGGCAGCAGCTGCTGCCGCCGCCTCTTCCTCCTCCTCCTCGGCCTCAGCCACCAGCCGGCGGTACTCCTCCACAATGGCCTGCAGTTTCCTTTGCCGGGCTGCCAACTCCTTCTGTGATGGTTTTTGGGAAGGAGTATGAGTATCTATAAAAAAAGAAACAGAATTGTAACTGAAACTATTCAAAATTAATTCAACACATGGTGGCATAGTAGCACTACCAAGCGCAGTACATACAATTGGTGGCAACTTTTACTATCTATCTAATCTATCCTCCTGCTTCCCCTGCCTGTAGCATTTGTTGAAGTTTTTCCGGCATTACACTTGCCCTAGTACTATGGGTGGACTTGAGTACACAGAAGAACACCAGTATTTTTTGTATCTCCTTTTATATTTTCAAAGTAAGACTCTGCTTCCAGTGACAGTCTCCACCTATGATGAATACAATACATTTAGGGGGCATCCACCCATTAAAAGTAAATGTCTATCATTCTTTATTATCGCCTTAGCTGGTTTCACTTTCACCAGCAACCACCCATGCGTCCACTCCTTCCTTGCCTTGGGTTTCATTGACACAAACTCCGCTCATGATTCTTGCTATCCACTATATCCATGCACCCATATTGTTTTGCCCAACCAGGCCTGCATTTTCTTTCACCTTCCAGTTCTACCCATCCTTCAACAACCCATGCATCGGATTCATATCAGCCACGTGCATGAACCTTCCAAAGTATCCTTCTATGGTAGTCTTAATATTACATCTCTTTAGTCCTTCCTCCTTCCACCCTAGTTCACTTCTTTCCCTTTTTGTTCAACACATCCCTCAAGGTCATCTGATCTGACTTTTAGTCTTCTCCATAACTTTCACAGCTGAGTTGGAGTCTGATAGAAGAGGCCTTGTTTACTCAACTGAGTCAACTCACACTGGTAATGCTGCAAAGGGTGTCTTCTTCAGCCATTGTATATTGTCCAGTACAACTTCAAATTCATACTTTCTTAATAAGTCTCATAGCAAAGTGAGGGAAATGTTCCCCTTCCACCTAGTAATGCGAAATAAGTAATGAATATAACTTACCACCGCCCACCGCTGAAGTTTCCTCCCCCACTGATGCTCCTGCAGGTGCCGCAGCCACTGCAACCTCCGGGATGGCAATCGTATCGCCGCTGGCCCCGTCGGCACTAGTGGTTGGTAGTGATTGTGCACCTATAAAAGCAAGTACACCTTTTTAGATGCCTGCACACCTCTCCCTATTTTACTAGTTGTACTTTTTTCACCAGGAAGGAAGATTGAAAAAACAGTTACGTACAACATAAATCATTGTAACTAGTCCAAATTGCGTCCTACTGTACAGCAGTCACATTAGACAGAGTTTAGTTTTAATTTATTAGATGGTCCCTAGGGTCATCTAATCTCTACTCCTACTCTAGTCTTTGGAAAGTTAGCCTGAGCCATTTAACCATTTTAGATCCGGGTCTACTGCTTTTCCCATGTTACCTCGCAGCTTGTTGCACAGTAAGAAAGACACCTTTGAGGCCACATGAGTGTTGCATACAACTAAAGAGGTTTACAAACCAGTATTGTTAGTCCCTTTTGCTTATCCATAATGTTGCACTTTTTGCCATGACTGCTAAAAACTGGCATAGTTGTATTCACTGTCTAACGTGCAACATTTTTCTCATAGGCAGATAAGAAGATTGCCTTCTAAGAACCAGAGATTTGCAGAGCTTTCGAAAGATGCATGTGTAACCAGTATACGTTCAACGGTGAGGGGTCTCCCACAATTCACACATTTCTCTATCGCGCACTAGATGTACAAAATGTATAGTATTTAATCTTCTTCATTTTGCATGGTGGAGCTGGATGTTTTTCATGGAAATACTTACAAGTTACAACAAAACAAAGCTTGTTATTAAAAAAATAAAGTTTTTGAACTTGCACATAGACTCTGTGGTATATTTTGAGTGTCTGGGGTGTTGTGGACTGAAACGAGTGAGTTAGCGAAAGGGTGTTCTTCTGTTCTGGGTTGTGTAATAAAATCATTGGGTATATATATACATAACTATCTTCGTTTGGGGGTCGGGAGTGGGACAAATGACTGTGACTGAGACACTTAGGTAGGTAGACGGTCATTGGATTGTGGGTTCTTCTGACTGAGTTCTGTGACTAGGGTGTAAGGTGTAAGTAAGGTCCAACCTCCCTATCACCAACATCCTATTTTCTTGTGCATAGTTCTGTATGTGCATGTGTAGAGAATAATAACCACAACAGTAGTAGTAGTATACTAACCGAACAAAAATGAGTAGGCAAACATCTGGTTGTGCATTTTGTTGGTGGGAATTGACAAAGACTAGAGATTGCAGAGGACAACGCAAAAGACAGGAGTGGACCCAGTGGCTACAGCTATTCTATCACAGCTTTATTCAAAAGAATACCTTAACTAAAGAGTGGCCAACAGGGCAAGCTTAGCTACAGACAGTCTAACAGTAGTAGCACAGAGAGTCATAGGGCAGAGGCAGTTTGAAGGAACTGAAAGTCAGGGATGGCATTGGATACACAAAATTTGGAAAACAAATTGAAGACCAAAGAAGGTTTTGCTAACATTGAATTAGGAAGGAGGCTTAATAGGTTGGAAAAAATAAGGTGCGTTAAAAAGTTAGGGAAATATAATTGTTAATAATATAGGCACTGTAGGACTTACTGGGGCCAGCAGCAGGATCCTCGGTAGAGGAGCGCTCCTCTTGTGGTTGTCCCACCAACTCGGACCCCGTCTTCTTTCCCCTGGGTGGTGCTGATCATGTAAGAAATAATAAAGAAAGAGAAACATTGAGTGCTGTGAAACAAAGACATCATTCAAAAATCCTCTCAAACATTTTAGGAAACAACAATTCCAATAAAATTAACTTCAAAGTATAAAGGATTACTGGCTTGCAGGATTCACAGACCATCTACTTATAGAACACTAATCAAATGTTCCATAAACATTCTGATTGCAGAATATACTAACGAAGCCAGTACCACCTGACCTACACCACCTATTCCAGAATTCAGACGGGCCAATTGTTCAGTAAGTCGGCATTTCCATTTTATTTTTGCCCGCAAACAAGCATAGATGAGATGGAGGACACATGCATAAATTTGTGCATACATGGAATTGTTGGTTGCTTGCGTCATATGAACTGCTACTGACTGACGTGACCATGCTATTGCTGCTAAGCCTACCACTCAGTAAACAAACTTCAAACCGGTTCTATGGAGGGGTGGGATAAATAAGAACTAAGCATTCAGTAACAGAGGAGGCGTCATGCAGACCGTTAAAAAAACATGAACTAATACTATCCATCCACCACTATTTCACTAAGGGACAATGTAAGGACTAGACTCTAGCAATAGCTCAGTAACTTCAGTTCTCTAAAAACTCTAACATCAATAATCACCAGCCCAAGCTAGCGCAAAGTTACAAACCAGTAAGAGAAGTGGCGAGCAGCACCTGTATCATACAATAACAGAAGATTTTGAGACGGAATTGATCTGCAATGTAACTAAGCGCACCAGTAATCGTGTTACTTATTTGTCCAAGAATTATACACAATACTTATACTACTATATATATATTAATATTATTACTAGCTACTCGCCAAGCCCCACGACCTCAACACCTAGCAGCTCCAACAGGTCCTGCTCCCTGTCCAGAATGTCTGCCCACTGGTGGGCCAGCTGCTTGTGGGTGCGCCGGATATCCGAGCGGCGGTAGACTGCCCGGCGCACCTTCGCCCACCGGCGGTGACGCTCCTCTGGAAGGTAACCGGAGCCTGGCCTGCCGCCTGCTGCCAAGGTCAAGGGGAGGTGGCGCTGGATGAAAAAAACCAGGGCGGCCACCTCCGCCTCCCCGAAAAGTTTTCCGGGCCTGCACCCCTGCAGGTCGCATTCTGCCGCAAGGCAGCCGGCTCTTGGGCGCAGGCGCCTTGCCCTTCGAGCCGGTTCTGCTGCTCCCCTTTGCCATGGTTCTGGGGTGGAGGTGGAGGTGGAAAAGAAAAGTTAGAACAAAAGGAAAAAAAGTTAGGGGGAAGAAGTAGGAGCTTAAATAAAGAAGTAAAATCAAACAATAGAAAAGTTACAAAAAGGCGGAAAAGTAGAAATAAAATGCTAAATATAAACTTAGGGACAGAGAGAGATAGATGATAAGTAAAAAAAGTAAGAAAAACTGTGAAAATAGGTCAAGATTGCAAAGATAAAAGGTGGATAGAAAACTAGGCCCAGAACTATAGCATAGAGTGTGAAAAACAAAATGGCCGCGCCCATCGCGCCCACGTGGGTAAGTTCGCGCGCGATTTCACGCGAACACGCACTTTGTCAGCGTGAACAAGTAGTTGTGTTCCTGAACAAGACGTGCACCACGCGAACACGTTATACGCGACCCGGAAGCGAGCGGGCGGGACAATTGAAAAAACAAGATGGCCGCGCCCATAGCCCACCACATGGGTAAGGAGCACGCTACAATCCCCCGAACACGCAGACAGCGCGCCGAACACGCACAACATGCTCCCGAGCAAGAAAAACGGTTTGCGAATGGGTCCAGCAAGCTACTACGCACGCTCGCGAAGCTACGCAAAGCTCGCGTAGTGCAAGAACGTCTTCGCGTAGCGCGACTACGCGTACTACGCCAGGGTTACTTACGACAAATTAAAGATGGGGAAAGGGTGTTCAAGGGGGCACGTCACAGACTATAGTATTTAGTCTGAGCCGTTTTCTTCTTGCTGTGGCAATAGTTAGAAAGAGAAATGGCCTAAAAATGTAACAGCTCTATTAGGACGTGTACTAATAAAATATGTACTGGCTATAAAACTTAACCTACTGAATGACAATATGCTAAACAAGATGGACCGTATTAAAGTCACCTTTATATATTTAAGCCCTAATTGTATCTTATATAATGTTTACAGACTGGCATATTTCAAATACTTATTAGTCTTATCACTTTTAATATACTAGTTCCTGGTATCTTTTAATCTTTTTTTTTTTTTTTAACCTAAATTACTGCACTTATTTTTTTTTTTTAAATATGCATCACCTCGATTGATGAAGTTATATTGTGCCTGCAAGAATCTCTAATATCCCTATAAACCTTGTGCCATTCATAGTTAGCCCCTATTGTACAGATATTTTATGTATGTATGTATGTATGTATGTATGTACTAAAAACTTAACCCTTCTATTGGTGCTTGAGTCTATGATCAACGTTTTAAATATTGTATTGTATTCTTTTATGGTTTGTTTAACCGAAATAAAGACTTAATAATGATGATGATGATTATTCAGGCTAGGGGTCCTCTGGCAAATTACACATTTTTCTCACATTTCTGTGAGGAAAACATCGGGGATTCAAATTGGAAAATTGGTCCACAAACTTCCTACTACCCAAAATTACCACACGTCTCCTAATAAAAATGATACTACACAGTTGGGCGGCAGCTGAGCCCAGGCTCAAATCTTGCAGCTACCCATCTCTTCAAAACAGGTAATTTATTTCAGGACATGCTTTTGTCTCGTCATTGTACTTGGGGACTTCTGTTTCACAGGCGCTAGGTCCAGCAACATATGTTGCATTTTATTTAGAGAAGTGTGGGAATGCTATGTGGTAGGAGTTTCCTCAACAGAAATGTGAGTAAATGTGTAATTTTGGCCAAAGTTTGCAGGGCATTGTAGGTAAGACAACTTCATGTGATCCATGCAGGTCAGACCTACCTGGTCAAAGTTTTAGAAATGCCAGGGTTCAGTAAGTTCCCTTTGAAGGAGGCCGAGCCCAGACCTAACTACCACAGCTACCGTTATCACCAAAATAGGTATTTTTCTACCAGAAATGTTGTGGTCTCTATGTTGCATTTCATGGACTTTTATGATGTGATTACTAGACTCCGTCCCACAAATGAGGCACAGTCTTCATCAATAGAAGTGTCGGAATAATGAATTGCATTTCTCACAATTATTGGCTTCCAAATGTAAGCCAGTATGCAAAAAGCTCTCATTTTGCTAATTTTACTCTGAATCACTTCATAATATATTAACCTCAAATTCAGAGATGCACCAATAACCACTATTCCTAGAAAAAGTACCTAGGCCACATATATAAAATACCTAGATTTCCTTCATACCCATATATCATTCATTACATGTTCCCATGTGATTTGATGCATGATCAGTACACAATGAAATCTCATTGTAAGCTGCTTCTCAATTGATGGCTCTGGCTATCGCACCATTTTGAATAACTAGCTTACACTATACGCCTGATTCACAGAGGTAAACATACTCTTTTGGCTAAGTTTACTGTTTGTTTGGCCGGGACTCCACACATACAAAGATTGGCCTGTCCAATCTGTTTATGTGAGAAGGTCTCCACCCTAAATGTGGAGTCCCTCCAGTCATAAAATTACTGTTAGGAAAATGAAAGTCGCAGTTTTTGAATACCAAAACGAATAGTAAAATTATACAAAAATGTAAATTTTACCTTTGTGGATCAGGCCCTATATATTCCTGTGAGCAGAAAGATCTGACAGATGCTATGATGGATTGCTTTTATAAATTAGCCTTCAAGGCAAAACATACAGATGAAAACGTTGTCAGCTATTTCTGGTTTTTTCTATTTATTTTTACCTTTTTGTATTTTGAGTTAGTCATCTTAGCACTTCAAACTTTTTATTCATGCCATTTTTAGAAAAAAAATAAACTTCCTTAAAAAGCAATTTTTATTCTCATTTTAAAAAAAAAGTTCATCTTTATTTTGGGTTTTTTCTTTGTTCCCTCCAGGGAAATTCACTTACCCGGTTACCTGTAGCATCATCAGGACAGAGAGAAAAAAAGAATGAAAATTTGGTATGGATATCTTATCTGAAAAAAGTTATGAAGTACCCCACGTGAAGTACCCCAAACACCAAAACAATGGCTTAGCTCTGGCGTTGAAAAGCCTAAGGAGGTAATAGATTAATGCTAGTTTGATATGCACGTTTTAAGGAGAATGTTAATGTGATGTTTTACAGCATTATTGATTTAGCAACACTTTACAGCTGTATAGCTTTGATAACATGTTATGCTAATAATGGTTAGTAGGATCTCTCTTGAAAGTACCGTCTCAGGGCCCAATTCACAAAGCTTGACTTAGACCTGAAGTCTCAGCTTAGCCCTAAAGTCTAAGTCTAGACCTGTAGTCTAAGTTTAGACCTGAACTCTATCTTTAGACCAGAAGTCTGAGTTTGGACCTGAAGTCTAACTTTAGAACTAAAGTTAGACTTCAGGTCTAAGTGTAACATTGTGAATTTAGCCCTGTGTATTATCCTTTGTAGGTAAACGTAGGTGACATTAGAACACTGGTGTAGGGTATCATTGTTGAGTGCAGAATGTTGTTGGATGGTTAGTTTAAGTACAAATACTGCATTCAAGAAGTAGAGCCATTCTTTATAGGAAAACACGTAAATGGGTGATATTTTGTGTTTGCTGGATAGGACACTTCCTCATAAACGTAGCCCACTGTATTACGTGTCAAAGGCTAAAATGCACTTGTAATACAGTTCTCAGGACATTTTCCACATGTGTGATGTAGTATCCTATCCACCATCTAAGTAACTCCCATAATCTTTATATGGATGAGTCTAAATAGTTACACTTGGATCATTTTTATAATGCTCTTATTAACAACCTGTGCACTAAAAATATATATTGTTTCATGTTGAAGGACATGGCAGTAAAAATCAATAATTTGTGTCACATATGTAACTTATATCATCACAGACCTTTCCCTTAATGTAACCCAATTGAATTTTCAGAATAATTTAGTTTGCATTTGAATCATTGATACAGAATCATTAGTGTGAATATGCTACTCATGAAATTATGTATTAGAGCCTTTTTGAATTCCAGTTTTAAATGTATTCTACTATGAATGTGGATCTCTAATTATCTATTATATAAACAGAACATTTATGGTGCTTGTCTACAAATGACCTTGAATACTTTTGTGGTAATGTACCTATGAAAACTAGGTGTTAATTATTATTTCTTTGATTTTTCTTTTTTTAGAAAGAAATATTACCTAATTACTAAGTGTCATTGCTATGATGAAGAAACAATATCTAGTTGCAAAGATGGACATAGCTCTCTCGATTTCACTGGATTTTTTAGCATCTTTTGGCATCATCAATCACACTACTCTATTGATAAGAATAGCTGGGTGGTGTGTGTATGAGGAACCTCTTTGAAATGGATTTCATCATTCCTCATGCATCAAGAAACGAGAGTCATAGTCAGCCAGGGGTGAGCTACAACCATCTTAACTCACTTTGGGGTACCTCAATGTTCCTGGCTCTCCACCATCTTGTTTAATGTATGTGCCCAGCCATACGTTCAGCTCCAGTAAATTTTGATATTAGCTTCCACATTTTTTCAGAGGACTCACATATTGTGTGTCATCTTCTCACAGTACAGCAGTAGAACATTGGAAAGTTGAGGAGTTTGAATGCATGAGAGCTGGTTTGTGTTGAATTCAGGCACAACCGAGTTTCTGCTCATAAGAAGGGACCACAGGTTTTTCCATGAGAGCCCTCAACAGGTATCCTTTCAAGTCCATAAGGTTGAAATTCAATTTAAAGTGAAGATTAAGACCCTGGGCATTATCTTTGATGAAAGGCTAACCATGGAAGTTCAGGTGAATCAGGTTACTTAATCCTTCAATTATCAACTTTTGCTTCAACTTATATCCCATCAATTATTATTTCATAATAGAAGAGCTTATACACCCAGGGCTGTAATTGGAGCACCATTGAATATTGCAAACACATTTGCCGGTTGGGACCTCAAAACCTAATTTAAACAAATTGCAGATACTGGATACTTCTTCCTAAGAAGGAATAGATCTCACAACAGCTATGAGTGCTGGGCTAACTAACATTTGTGGTACAAACTCAACCCAATGCTTTCAATAAAAATGTTGTGATGTTCAATGTTTTTGTGCATCACCTGAACAATGCATTGTGCCTGTGTAGGCGATTTGCTGATGCATTTCATTTGGTACCAATTGTTGTGCTGATGTGCCTAGAGTCATATCTGGTGCTATGTGGAATAGAATTGTGCTGCATGATATATTCATGGTAATGTGTTTGTAGTTGTTTTTTTCTGCCTCAATCACTGGGCAATATTGTGCCAGTATTATATTTGCTCTGATTTTTCTTGCTTCGCTTGATAGACACAGGCAAACTACATGACTCAATCCTGCATCTCGTATTTTCCCAATCTATCCCTTTCCTATTCACACATCTTTAGAACATCTTTCTTGTTCCAGAATGTCACACCCACAAGACATTCGAGAGCAGGAATTGGTAATGGGGATGAAGTGCAGCACTTTTGTTTTTACTATGACTTCCATTGCCAGCTGAAATTGAAACTTTGGCCAACTTCGATGTCATGATAAGTCTGAGCAGACCAATTCTGTGTATCATAAAGAAAGCAATTGAGTTAAAGAATTGTGAGAAAGTGGATTATTAGTTTGGGTGGATGGTAGTCCATCACAAGTAATAAGGTCACTATTTTTGTTCAGTCCATTAAAGGTTCAGTAATTTAAACCTCAGCTCACTTCTTGTAGCTATGGCAAAGAGCAGACCGGGTTAACATAATGAAAATGGGTAGCAAAATAGCCAAAACTCTGAATATACAGCACATGAAAAATCCCACTCCAATTTATAAAAATATAAAATAATCTGATGACCAAAATGACACAAAATGACAAAAATCCAATAAGAGGAACAGGAGTTGTGAACTTTTTGATTTTTAAATAAAAATAAAACCAAAAGGTGTTAAACACCAACTGTGGTCATCTGGTTGCGCTTACCAGTCAGTTACTAGGTGTGATTTAATGTTGACTGCGATGGAGTGCATGTCGGATATAGAAGCCAGTTTCAACTTGGTCAAAAGTTTTACCTTAAAAACTTAGTCTCTGAAATGGATGTTAAAAGTAGTCAGCGAGGCAAGGCAGCAGGCTGTGGCCAACAGGGTCTCCACAATGCCTGATAGTGGTTGGACAGGGTCCTAGTAAAGCAACTGATTTTTGGCAGGAAAGCTCGGATTTGGAGAAATACAACGTTTGCACCTAAGGAAGGTCTTTTGCCATCTAGATATGTGTTGTGCATTTTCCTTGTGAAGATTGCTACAATCAGACTAAGTCACTGTTTTGGAGTTTTGGAGCAGGTCGAATTTGAACCGGTCAGACAGACTCTTAAGTAAAAGGGCATCTTACTGATTGTTTTGTAACTGTATCTTAGCAGGAGGTTGGCCAACTGACCATTTGAGCCCACTTCTTTTTTTCCTGGGTACAAGAGGGAGCTGGTTCAGCCTTCCAGGTTTCCTTTCAGGTCTTAATAGCAGGTGCAGGCCTCCTTCTATCTTCCACAGGTCCAGTAGTGTTATGAAGAAGTTGCCCATGGTTGTTACATTGATGCCTTGCACCAGCCTTCGGGTAGGGGTAGCTCCTGCCCCCCTCTCTCCAATAGGGTTAAAGTTATCAGGGGTAACCCTACCCACTTTTCCATCAGTTACTGTGCGCCCTACTGAAAACAATCCTACAGTGCCCCCAAGCTGGTGACATTCCTCTCCCCTTGTGTTGAGCTTGTGGCCAGGGAAATGAGCAAGTCCTCCTCTCCGGTCAGTTCATACCAGTTCTGGGGGCAGCCCCTATCCCACTGATATTCATGTCTGTCTGACTGGAAGATCAAAGAAGGCCCTTGCCTAGGTATAAGCTAAGAGTTGCCTGTGAAAGGGTAGGCATCTTTGAAGTTAATCAAGTTCCTGGGCCAATTCCAGATGGTTATTATGCTAGAGGAACATAAATATCTCACTCTACCCAAGGACGCTGTTCTGCTCAAAGAGTTACTCAACTGCCAGGTCACAGTTGGACCTCATGCAAATGGGGATCCAGAGCCTTTAGGCAGGGAAAACGTAACTTTCTAAAAGTACCTTTTCCAAAACACTTACTAAAAAACAATTTCTCCAGTTAATTGAGATGTTAGTTCAAAAAGACCAAGAATGAAAATTGTAGGTGTTTCCTTGCCTGGAGATAACCTTATTACATTTAATATTGCACCCCAATGCTTATTTATGAAACAGCCATCCTTGCTATAGTGAAAATAGCTTGAAGGCTTTTTTACTGTAAGGACATGTGTAACATTAAACTTTTACACGTCCTACTTTTAAAATACCATGCACTCTGCCTTGTGGGTAATAAAGACTACCTCAGGGTGACTTATTATTATTTAAAAGGAAGCGTTTGAGCTGTCAAAAGAGTTTATTTTGACAGGTCAAATCTGCAGTTTGCAAACTACCCAGCCACACTACAAATAGTAGGTCTGCTGTCATATTCACTCTATCACTGCAGAAGTGGCACAATAAGTGCTGCTTTCCACTGGTGACATTAACTTACAGATCCTGAGTACACTCTATGCTACTTAATAGAGCTGTCTAGGTAAGTTAAATATGCCAGTCAGGGGTATGGCAATTTCATTATGTTGAAAGGGGAAACACAAGCACTTTACCCCTTGTAAGAGGAGTAAAGTGCAGAGTTCTGCAGTCAGCAAATACAGTTAAGGCAAAAATATGGGGTACATCACACAAATGATAGTATTTTCCAACACATGTGTATAATAGTTCTAATCCGTCATAAGAACCTTAGCAAAACACGTAAACTCTAGTCTTTAGTGTTCAATTTAATGTCCCGAAATAAGTTAACATTTGCTAATCACACAGGAATGACTTCTGGATATTGCGCTGACATTCAGAATGTACATAAGCCAATTCTTAGAGCTGAAGATGGTTTGATGCTGGAAATGCAACATACATTTAGAGAGGTCCATCTGCATCAACGTTGAACCACTAATTGCTGGCAAAACTTCCAAACACTAAGAGGAAAGTTATATCTGAAGATCAAAGATGTCTGCCGCCTCTCAAGAGTCTGGGGCTTACTGGGAAACATAGTTATTCACACTGCACAACACATTCCCAATCCCTACACATCTTGAGGTCAGTCAGTGTTAGGAGGTTGTGAATTCTGCATACAATGGTTTTGCATAATTGCAAATCTGTACCTCTGTGCTATATTGTAGCTCCAATATACAACATTAATGGTGTTTTTCTTTGTCATTTTTTTACAGCAAAGGGCATAGTATTGTGCAAAGTGGCCTAGTGGTGTAATTTCAGGAATTTCTCATAAGAAAGGCAGCATAAAATTATGCAAATTATGCCATTGTAATTCAAATTTTACCCAGGTGGGCCAGCGCCCACTCTCTGTCATGACCTCAAGCCTTTCCTTTGACTGGAAGACCCTCAGCGTAGATGATCTAATGGTAGTCCTTTCTCTCGTACAAACGAGAAATGCCAGTGGCTCTTCCAGCCCAGCATCCTGATATGAACCCATTAAAACATTTCTTCCCATGTGTTCAAATGTATGCATATGTGTGCATTCACTGTGGCCATCTTGAAAGCCTTTTCTTATGCTTGTCAGCAAAATGTTCCAAAATGACCACTTGTGTGTGAACATGCATAGCAGCCATCTTACAATGTTTTTTCATAAAGTATAAGTAAAAAGCTTTCCTAAATGGTCACTCTGTGTGTGTGCACACAGGTGCACACCCACAGTGCCCATCTGGAATTATCTGGGAGAGGAGGAGATAGGTAAATCAGGCAGTGAGAAAGAGATTGGAAGGGAGTCACAACGTTAACTGAGAGGGAAATTGCTACCAGACCTCCATGGCTTGCACACACTAGCGACAGCCACAGGGGAATAGTTTATCTATACCTATCTGAATTAATTTACCTTCACAATATTTAAGAAGCCGATATTCTTGTGATGACATTTTTCAGGGTGATTTTTAAAACACCTTATTCTGGTGGAAACCAGTACATTGATTGATTTAAAAACTTGAGATTGTAGCTTAACATTATTCAAATAAAATATACTTCGGATCAGTCAGTGTCTCGCTTGGGGCTTAGTTGAATTAATAGTTGAAAGAAACTTTGTAATGGGGGAATAACTGATGATGGGCAGCAAGTTGGGAGCTTGTTCCCAACTTGCTGCCCGTCGTATTTACCTCGATCTACATTGAGATACTAGAGAATTCACACCAACTATTCGAAGACGCACATGATTCTAAATCGACTTGGTGGTCCATTTAGATTCATCTTCATGCCAAAACAATTCCCATGATCTATGAAGACTACACCACTCGCTATTGGCTCATGCCTATTCAATACTGAATGATAGATTACCGGTTGTTGGCATCGATATCTTCAGCCACTTTACCACAATATACTTAGGTGTTGGCTCCGTACACGATTAGGAGCAGTTCCAGTACCTCTGCCATACACAAAACTGTGGTCGAGTTTTGCATCTCTAGATTTGCAGCATTACAATTGAGATTACATTTGGTCCTATACAGTTCATAATTGACATCAGTCCTGAGGATGGTCTCAGAAAGTGTTCTCTAGGAGACCGAAACGTCGACCTTCATCTTAACCTTGCATTGTCTTATTTACTTTGACATGGGATAGGTGTTTTTAGGTTCTGTTGAGTTACTTATCAATTTATCTTTTTGTGTACCTGCAGACCTAATTGTTTTTGGATTATTTTCATCTGTATATGAAATCATTTACCTTTTGATTCTTTGATAAACTCTATTTTTCTAATACACCTTTGTGTTGGATGTTTATATGTGGTCTATGTGTCTAGACCAAACAGAGGCTATATAAATAATTAAGTATGTATTTTTTGATGAATTGATTGCATGTAAGGATCATTAATTTATCCTCCAAAATCAGTCTGAATTACCAATTGGTATTTAAACAAACTCCCTTGAAGGCATCTATACCTCTCTATCTAATCACCCAAGCCCTCAAGGGTATTTTGGGTTGCTCACTTTTTGTTGATCACAAAAGGAATAAAACATGTTTTTATCTACAACAGTGAATTAAAACCATGAAAATTTCCGCAACGGTCATACTACATGTTCAGAATTTTTAAATAAAAAAAACGATCTTTTAGTAAAGAAGGGAATAAACCAGGAGTGGGTGGGCCAATGTTGCATACTAGCGATACTATTTCAGAACCATATGGCTGGTACACTATACAATTTTCTCATTAAGGCATAGGCTTAATTTATTTAGTAGCCAAAAATGTCTGGGTAGTATTGACTTAACACTTCTTTCCCGCGATCTTTTTGCGAGTTAGCCAAACACTTCCCAGAAACTTGGCTACTCCGCAGATCATTAATGAGGATGATGTATCAGTTCTCAGAATGTGGAGTGCAGCGCGATGATTCCTTGGGCCTAGCATTTTGCACATCGGTTTAAGCCATTTGGCTCTGGCCATACTATAGGCCGGACACGCAAAGAAAAGATGGGCAATAGACTCATTATGGTAGCCGCAACCTGGGCAGGGCACGGAAGGCAAGTTTGGCCCCTTCCAGACCGCTGTCACGCTGTTAGTAGTTCCCAATCTCAACTTGATGTATAGGGTCCTGTCCCTAGCGATCCAAATGCGGTCTAGATACCATTCCAGACTGCAAGTAATTTTATGATCCTCCTTAAATCCTATATTGGATAAAAGCTGGCGGAGGTCGACTAGCCATTTAATTCTGTTCCCAGAGTCAGCTAGAATCAGTTCCTCAAGGGCGTCCGCATAGTTGGACAGCTCAGGTGTCCTTCTTATGCACGCCCAGAATAGCAGTGGGTGCAAGCGGGCAATGTCCTGTATGGAACGTTTCCGCATATCGTAAAATAAGGGTTTCAGCGTGGAAGATAAAGGAAGGGACGTAAGGTCTCTCAAAAAACTTATTTTCAGATCTGGCAAGCTCACTAACATTCTCAAAGCCCCAAAATTCTGCCCCATACAGGGCAGAAGGAGGCGCCTTGCCATCATATACTGCAAGAGCCAGGGCTACTGGCCTATTCACTGACTTACGTTGTTCTCTAGCAATGGCTCCAGACACCTGCTTATGGCTTAGGAGCATCTTTGCTAGATGGGGGCCCCACCTCATATTCTTAGAGACGCGGATTCCCAGATAGTCAAAGGAATCAACAATGTCCAGAGGGGAGTCATTCAGGGTGATGCTATTTCTAAAACGTTTAGAGGGGTTGATTGACATTAGTTTGGTTTTATTGGTGTTAATTGTCAACTCCCGAGCTTTACAAAGAAGGGGAAACCTATTCAGAAGCTTCTGAAGACCACCTGGTGATTTGTATAGCAGAAGGGTATCGTCGGCGAACAGGAGGGTTGGGGTCTTTCTCGCGCCAAGAAGGGAGCGTCTGCTGGTCCTGCCTAAGGTACTCAAGCACCCCGTTGATGAATAATGAAAACAGGGTGAGATAATATGTTACATAACACCAATACTAGGTTAAATGGCCTGTAATTTATAGAACTAGATAGCAGTTTGATTACATAGTGAATTTGGCTTCAATAACAGTCACCTTTTTATGTCAAGCAAAGAATATGTATCTGGCCTATTTCCTAAAATGTTAATCCCAAGGAATACCAAAGTATTATAAGATTTTGATCACCATCTGTTCTGATATTGGATCTGTGTCATCGTTCGTTTTTCTTCTTCCTGCTTTTCTTCTTCTTCGGTCCTATTTATATTAGTTATCCCTTACAGATGGTAATACCATTTATCAAGTAATCAATTGGCAGCTTTCTTATGAGGGTTGGATCATACAACAATTTGTTCTCTGTAGGTTTTTCTCACAATCTACATCATGAGCAATATATTGATCCATGTTAGCAAAATAAGCGCCAGTATTATTTTATTCTCCCACGCTTGAGGTGGAGTCAATTAAACATTTTGGGTCCTGCCATGCAGCTGTCTTTGAACAACCAATATCCAATACCTTCTCTGCTGCTGCTTGCTTCTGCTTTGAGACAAAATGGCTGCCACCTTTTACAGCATCAGTCTGATTGACTTAATAATGCGATTTTTTATCTGAATGTTGAGACACAGGGCCATGCAGTGCTTCATCTGTAAAAGAATGAGTGCTGTTGCCCAAAATTCGGGATCCTACTGGCAGTTTAATTAACGTGTGGCATACTAAAACTGAGCAGTCTTCATGCCTCTTTCATCCGCCACCAGACTCCCCCTGTCCCTTTAGCTCAGTTTTGCAGGTTCCTGCTTTTTGACTTTGTGACAGTTTTTATGCTTTTCTCCTCCTCAGTCTTCTCACTTTTTGTGCTTTGGCCTGTCTTGCTCTCGGTAAATATCAGATGCAGAATATTAAGGGCCAGTCCCACTAATCAATGTCAGGTGTGCCACCGACAAACACCAGCTCAAAGTAAGCACTGGGGCCAAATCATAAAGAGTTTTGTAGGGGTGGCAGAACTCACAGAGTTTCACTCTACAGAATTTTGCAGAGTTTCATGAAAACTCCAAATATTTTGAGGAGTTCTGCGAACATACGGAAATTGGAACATTGAGCTGCTCCCGCTGCCTTTTTGTGCCGGGAGCTTGTTCCGCACTGAAAAATCTGCATGAACGCTCCATGCAGAGTGTCAGCAGGGCACTGCTTCTTTGCTGCTGCTTGAGTAAATTTTAGCTTTCTCATCGTGAGCGGACGTGACCGGATGCAACTCCTACGATGAGAAAATCTCACCAGGTGCCTTCCTAACTCCCAGAAATCGCCAATTCTTGCTTGCACTCACCAAATTACTTTGGCAAGCCACATGCAAGAAAGTTCTGTGATGCGGCGGTTGGTAGAATTTGGCAAGTGTAGCGGGAGTAGCTCCCCTGGTGTCATGGAATTCATCACCCACCCATGCAGGTTTGCTGTGTCAGAGGAAGTGGTTTGTAGTGTCCACATACAAGCAACTTGGAATTTCTCAGACTAAATGCTTGAACTGCACACAGCATAAGTTGAAACAGAGAGAGGCAATCAATGCTCAATCTTTTTCAACTGAGTTGTCTGCAGTTCATTCATTATTTAAATGTATGCACTTTAGGCACTTCAAATGCATAAAAACATGCACTCAGCTCCGGTCTGAGCCAGCGCAACTGTTCAATATACGGTCCCTGATGGTCCTATTGCTCACCCTTCGGATTTATGTGTTGAGGTGCCTTGCAGGTTATATAAGTAGACCCATACTACAGTGAAGTAAGATGTGTCAGGAGTGCTCGTGGAGTGCAGCCACTGCCTCAGGGCTCTGAAGCACACCAACCTTGCATATTAATGTGGATTCATATAAAAAAAATAGTACAGAACACAGTGTATTTCCTGGAATCCAAAGAACTCCCAGTGAGTCAATAGTAGACAAACATCCTAATTATGAGTTGCTCATTAAATTCCGTTCTGTGCATAAATCCCAGTTTGGGATGACATTACGAGTTTGATTTTTATTTTGCATATCCAATAATTATTGATACTTTAAATAACCCAACAGTCATTATAATTCAGCAGGTCAAACCAGCAGAAGTTTAACAGGGGGAAACATACAGTAATTACCATATCATGCGGATTTTAGTACGTTAAATGCCAAACTCAGCATGTTATCCCACAAAAACTCATAATTAGTGTTATTTATTGCACCTGATTCACAAAGTATCGTGATTTATCAGGCGCGATAAATAACGCCTCAACTAGAAATTGGGTCCAAAGTGTTTTTATGAAAAACAATGCCATAGCAAACCCTGCCATAACTTAGCATAGCATAACAAAACACAGCACAACACAATGCGACATGACATGACACAACGCAACACAACACTACATAATATAACATCATGATAAGATGGAAGGTCAGAATGGAGTTTCATGAAGTGTACGTTTTCTTACACGTGACTGACGGGAATCACGCCTGTCCTAATTGTGTAAATTATTCACAATGCGCGCAGTGCCCAGGTAGGAACATAACAAACATTTTTGGTTCAATCGTGTAGAAAAAGTAGACCGAAACTCATAGCGCATTGGCTAGATAGGAACAGTGCTTGTTAGCAAAGGAGCTGTGCTCCTCCCGGCCCCGACAGAGGGCAGAAGTAAACAAGCTTGTCAACGCCGACTGGAAATAGGACAAGCAGATGAAAGCCGCCTGGAAGCCGCTGCCGCAGCACTCGGGCCGTTGAAAGCTGCAGTCTAATATATCAGCTGCACGGAGTGATGTTTAGCATCCGAGGGTATATAACACTGCTTGAGTTCCCAAACAAAGGCGAGCAGCAGCCAGACATCCGCACACTCTGATGGAAAACAGGAAACCGGGCTCCTCAAACGTGACTCGCGCTCGAAGGCCTCTTCTTAACTTAGCCTAAGCCCGGCGCTCCGGTGAAACAATAACAACTGCTCTTTTTTCAGACTGAAAATGCTGCTCACCCTGCTGCTGATCAGAAAGAATGCATCGGACCCGCACACAGTGTACCCTGACCACCGGCCTTCAGTGAAATGCTAAAGCTTTGCTTGTGACTACTGGCGCTTATGATGACATATTTACTAAGAACCAAGGGGCCTTATTTATGAAGGCCTTGCGCCACCGGTGCGACACTTTTTCCCATGTTAAAAATGACGCACCGGCGGTGCAAGGCCTTCATAAATAAGGCCCCAGATCTTTAGGACTTTTCTTAGAGTATACTGAGCATTACCCGTATGTACAGATAATGCATGATTTTCAGTGCTCACTAAATTATGTATTAGTGAAGTAGTGTGGCTCACTGGTTAGAGGCGGCAGACCCGAGAGCAGAGGACGGCCCGGGACCAGGGTTTGATTCCCGGCGCGGCAGGTTTCTGGACCAGGGTCAGCGGACTCGATAATTCTCTCGCCTCGGTGCCCACTCTGATCAGCGATCACACTCAGCAACTCTGGGCATTAGCTTGCCTCATCTTCACTAACGGCCCCACCAGACCGCCGGGGAGGCCTGGTCTCACCCTGGAGATACCCATTAAGGGACCATCTCTCAGGGAAGCCAGGAAGGGTTTCGCAGCGGTCGAAGCGCCTTGGGACCCTACGGGTAAGTAGTGCGCTATATAAATGCCTATACATTTACATTTACATATACATTTACATTTACACATTTACAAAAAATATGCAAAATGGTGGCGTATTACGTATTACCATTGACCTTCTTGAATATTATTTGTATTTGTGTACGTGCTAAAAACAAATGCAATATATTTTTTTAAGTAGGCAATATTAATATTTTGCCAGTTACCTGGCTCTTTGTAATTGCTCAGATTTACATACAGCCTAACTGAGGGTGTCTTGCAAAATCAGAGGTAAACCCCCAGAGGTGTTGTAAAGATTAACTGCAATAGAGCAATAGGTCATAACTGGACTCGATCACGCTCACTATTGCATTTATATGGGCAGCGGTTTACCCCATTTTTTAGCTGATGTACTCGCGCATTGTATTTTCATTTTCGAAATCATATTACATGTTAGTAACATGCAAATAATATACGTGCTCTAATCCAATTACCGCACATTTCTTGCATTTTTCAAAGACTCCAAATGAAGTCGTCCATGTTTAAGGTTTATAAGGAGCGCTGGATGGAGGTATAGTGAATCTAGGGGGCACCTGTACGACAGTTTTTAGCGGTCGCAAAGGGAGATGCGGCTCATTTGTGCATTGTACCAACCCTATTTTGCGAGTCGCTATTAGGAAGGGCCAAGGGCGTCCCTTCCTAATAGCCAGGCGCAAGGGATTGTTATGCGACCGGAATGCAGTCACAAAAAAATTCAGTTTACTGCCTACTAGGTGGTAAGCCAATTGCAAACGTGACTGGCAACAAAAACGTTTTTCAAGAGCAGGCAGTGGTCTCACGGACTACTACCTACTCTTCAAAAATAAAACAGAAAAAGTTTAAAAAAAATTGGGGGGGGGTGATGCATCCCGTTTTCCTTAAAAAAAAGTCTGCATTACAACGAAAACAAATAAATGTTGCTTTATTCAAAAGCAAATACAGACATGGTGGCCTGCTGTCTCCAGCAGGCCACCATCCCTGTGTTATTGCCCATTTCCAATGGGCCCCAAATTGCGACCTGCCTCATGAATGTGAGGCAGGTCATTTGCGACCCCATTGAAAATCACTAATGCGTCTGAGACACATTAGTACATTTCATTTTGCGAGTCACAATTGCAAGTTGCTAAAAATCGCACTTTGCGATTTGCAAAATGAACTGGTCGTCCATGTGCCCCCGAGTTTGCTAAATTTGCTAATTTGGTCCAGAAACTGACATTTGGGCCCTTGTTACAAGACCCTTGTTCATCTTGACTTTAGGCAGAAATGGGTGTTTGCTCCCGATTCACACTTTGCAAAATTAGATGTTCTGCCATCTAGCATGAGTGGACACATGTAATATTACCCTGTTAACCCCTTAATGACATGTGGAACCCAGAATAGGGAATGAATGTTGCAGCTGAGGAAAAATAAAATCCTGAGCATTTCATTTTCCAAGGTGTTATTAAATCCTGGCATTTCTTCATCCCTTGTAAACAGGTCAATTGAGGGCTATTTATGGTCATTCACTGAGATGACTTTTTTTCTCCAAAGGTGTTTGACACGATGGCCTTCATTTTGGGGTGCCAGGAGTGGTGTTCCAGGGAATGGGGGGTATGCTTGCTGGAATGAGGTAACTGTTCTCAGCAACTATGAGCTTTCCAGGATGTCCAGGGCTGGAATTATCTGGTCCCCAATCTTCAGACCTGATAATTCCAAGCCCCAAGACACCAGGCTCGGAGTCTTCAGAAGAGCTACGGGGGCTGTGGGCATTCGCTGGACCCGGTCCCACCTGCTCTAAGATTTCAGCTGGGGTGAGCAAAAAAAGCTCCACACAGGGATGTAGCTTCAGGCAGTTGCTGGACTTGGCCCCACCTGCTTTAAAATTTCGTATGGGGTGAGCAGAAAAAGATGCGCACAGGGCGCAGCTTCAGGGAGGGAGTGTGCTTGGTGTGTGACACCTCCCAAATAAATGCTTTCTTGGCTTTTTAGTTGGTACGGGACTCCCTGAGTTGGATCTGCCCTGTCTGTGTTGGTTTTTCTTGTCCTCCTGATTTCATTCAGAGGATTTAACTTTTTCATTTTTTGGATCATGGTCTAAAAATATATAGTGACTTGTTGATCAAAAAAGTAGCAATACTGCATCCATGGAATGGAATGAATTGTAAGCAGGATCTGATAGAGGCTACTAGCCACAGATTCCTTTATGTAGAATTATCCCCCAGGCGTGAGACTGGATCTGGAAATTTTTTGCCCAGCATCCCTGCGCGCCGGGGGGACAACATCACGCGACTCTACCCAGGCGTTGTCTGCGTATGTGACATCAGTGAGGTCACATAAGTCCCACACTGGCGCGCCTACGTCAGTATTTTCCTTTTCCGTGTGCAACGCAGATCCGGTTCATGCTCCGGGCCTGTTAGGCCTTTCCCTTTGGCTTTTGTGCATGTTTGTGGGAGCAGTGTGCGGATGCCTTCGGGCTTTAAAACATGCTCGTCTTGTGGACGTCTGATGTCGGCGATGGACCCTCAGCTCATTTGCATGTGGTGTTTGGGGTAAGATCACGGCTCCACTGATTGCGAGGCGTCCCAACAGTTGAAACCGAAGTCTCGGCGGGAGCGCAGGATGAAACTTCTCTTGGCTCGCATGTCCAGATCGGCTTTGTCACCTCTATCAGCTTCTGCGGAAGGTTTTCGACACAGCCGTCATCATCCTCGTCCTCATCCTTCTCCTAAGACGCAAGAGCTTCACTCCCCTTTCGGTAAGTGTCACACTTTGTCCCCAAGGGCTGGTTTCCGGCCTGTTGGGGGCATGGGCTCTCCGTGGGTGATGCGGCCTGCGTATTGTCCATCTATCCACAGTTTCCCAGTGAGGGGGTATCGCGAGCCCAGATGGAGAAATATGCGGCAGCTTTGCAGGCCTTGCTGGCTTCTCCTCCTCCTCCTTCCCCTCCTGGGACGTCGACGGATCACTTGCGTTGTGCAGGGCCCTCTGCAGCATCACCGGCGGCTCCGCCCCCGGCGCTGACTGGCTCGGTTACAGGCTTGGAGGATGTGGTGCCGTTGAGGTGCGGCCCTTCAGGGGTCCTTCCTTCGTACTACAGCACCTCTGCTTTGCTGCAAACTCCTACAGGAGTCCCTGTGGTGTCGTGGGAGGTCACCGGGGCTCGGGTCGGCCCAGCCCCGGTCTCCGTCGGGATATGTTGTGGAGGAGATCTGTCTGGCGTCTCCTTTGGCGCTGGACGACGATGACATCCTGCCTCAGGTTGCAGACTCTACGGCACCGGAAAGGCGACGGGGCATGGACTTGTCCTCTGACGCCCCCTCTTCCATGGAGGTTGGGGGCCTGCTAGTGTCATCCTCACCGGAGACGTGCCGCTGCGTCGTGGCTTTTTCCCTGACGTCATCTAAGGATGGCTCCTTGCCGTCACCGCGGCCACGGTTTTTGCCGGAGGAGCCACAGGTCCCCCACTCCTCGGTCCCTCTTTCTCCTTTCCAGACCTGGCCCTTCCCCACTCTGATTGGCTTAGGAGACGGCCGTCTTAGCTTGCAGTCGTCACCTAAGGAGGAGCTACTTTCCCCACCGCGGGACCCTACGGAGGTGGGTGTTGCCTTCGCTCGCGCTGTTTCCACGGCTGTGGGTATTTTGCGCATGGGTGATCCGGCTGCACATTTCCCAGCGGATCATCCTCTGGCAGTTATCCACCAGGGATCTGGTCGAAGGTAGCTGCTGCTTCCCTTTGATGGTTTGCTCCATTCTTCTCTGATGGGGACTTGGGGGCACCCCGCCATAGGGATCCGGTGCCCTAACACATTCTGCACCGGCACCTTCCGGCACCGCGTGACCCAGTGTGTCTTTCTCTCGACCCCTCTGCCTCAAGTCGCCTTTTGTGGACTGCCTTTCCACCCTGCCACTGCTGTTTTCTCCACCATCACGGGAGGCCCGCTGGCTGGACTCTTGGGGGCGCAATATGTTCGCTTTGACCAGTGCGGTCCTGCAGGCCCATAACACTTTATGTGTGTTGGCTAGGGCCACCTCTTGCCTGTGGGACTCTGCAGAGTCCCTTAGATCTGCCGCTTCTCAGGAGGATGCAGGAGTTGATTTGCAGCACCATGCATTGGATGGCCGGGAGCTGGCAGCGTTTATCCTCCACTCCGCTCTGGACCTCTCGGAGGTGCTTGGTCGTGCCATGGCTTATTCGGTTGCCCTTTGCCGCCATGCTTGGCTTTGGGACAGTGTGTTCCCGGAAAATGTGCGGGAACGGCTGGTAGATCTTCCCCTCGATGGCACTCTTTTGTTCCATGCCCTGGCAGACTGGGTCATCCGGAGGTTCTTGGCCGGGCTTCGGCCTCCTCCTCCTCCTCCTCCTCCTCCTCCTCCTCCTCCTTCTTCTCCCCCTCAGTGACCTGTGCGTTGATCTGGTCTTTGAGTGCTGTTCTTTTCTTGGGGCGGGTCGCCCCAGTTGTGTGATCTGTGTGCTTCATGTGCATTTGAGTCCTCTTGTTGGGACTGTGGTTCTGTTGGCTGCTGGACGGCCCTTATTCACTGTGTGTTTTAGTTTTGGGTTATCTACTAAAGGTTGGCCCTGAAATTAGACCTTCTGTCTATTCTCTTTGGCTGCTTGACAAGCCTTCTGCAGGGTTTTTACCTGCGGCTCTTTCTGTTGTCCTCTGCTGTGGCAGTTTCTTCCTAATAGGGTTCCCATGTCTTGGGTCTTAACATACCCTATGTGGGGTAGTGGTAGCTGTTATATAGCTTGTTCTATGCTGGGGAGTTGTGTTCCCCTTCGGGACTCTGCTCTCCATGGCGTTTACGTACGTTGCAGGTGCAATTCCCTTATTGCTGGATTGGAATGCATTGGTAGCACCCCGGAATGTCCTTCTCCAAGATTGCTGTGCTGTTTGCCTGGTCTTCCTGCTGTCTGCGGCCTGGCGGCGTGGCTCTGGTTCTACTTCTTTTTGGGTCATGTGTGTGGGGCCCTCTCCGAGGTGTGTTTGGGCTCTTCTTCGCCTTCATGTTCTTTGTCCTGGGGGCTGAGATGGATTTTGTATTTCTCCCTCTTTCAGGCGCAGCCTGCCCTGTTTTCCTGGGTTCCCCAGGCTACTCTTTGTGCTTCCAACTGCTTTATTGCTGTTGGCTCCCTTCTGTCTGGTGTCTTGGCTTCTGGCTGTGGTGGGCTCAGCTACCCTCTTCACGGGGGGTGTTCCCGGTAGGGGGCTTGGCTTCTTTTTCCCTTTTCTCCTTGGATCCTCTGGGTTGATCTTCTTCCTCTGGAGGTTCTGTTGCCTTGTATGGCCGTGGGGTGCTTAAGCCTCCCCTTGTCTTGCCCTTGTTTCCTCTGTTGAGTGTAAATGGGCTTCTTCTTCTTTCTTCTTTCCACACCCCCCTTTAGGTCATGGTGTTCTGCTTGTAGGGGTTCCCCTTGCCTGGGGGGACGGGGCTCCTTGGCCTGTCCATTGGACTAGTCCCCGGTGGGGCCCTCTGTTATCTCCAGGCTGGTGGGTTCCTCTCGCCGACCCTCCTTCCCCGTGGGTATGGCTAGGGTGTATACTTTACGTTAAGGAATCTGTGGCTAGTAGTCTCTAGCAGATGTACGTGTTACTAACTTTCAAGAACGATGTATCTGGTAGAGACGATTCTAGCCGCAGATTCCTTCACGGCCCGCCCTTCCTCCCCATTCTGCGAGGACCTTTGGCTTGGTCTTCTGCACTCGCCTCCCGGGGGTGGCTATGTCTTCTATGAGTGCATCCCTTTGCTCTTTTTTGTCGGGATGATCCGTCTTGTTTCTTGTTCCTTTCCTCCACTTTAGCACATTGGAGGATGGGTTTAGAGGTACTCCTGTACCCCTCTGCTCTGGTTGCCCCTGGATTGGGGCTTGCCTTCACTCTCTCCCTCCCCTCCTTCTCCTTTTTTTGTTGCTGGGGTTATGGCCCCTCTGCTGTCCTCTGGGTTGGGGTCCTCTGGCCATGCCTGTGCTCTTTGTTTGTTTGGGGGGTTGTTGCACTCTGTGCTGGGGTTGCCTTGGAGGTTTGTCGTTCCTGCTTGTCTTGGAACTGGTTCCCCTTCATTGTTCTTGGTTGGGGTTGTAGTCCTGCTACACGTTGTCATGATATTTTACATGTGTTCCTTGTCTCCGGGGGGGGGGGGTTGTCTACATACTGGCAGGGTGACTGCACTGTTCCCACACTCCCACAGGTTAGTCTGATGGCTCCGCGTTGTGGCGTTGAAATGTTCTCCAAAGAAAACTGACATAGGCGCGCCGGGGTGGGACTTATGTGGCCTCGCTGGCATGACAAGCGCAGACGACGCCTGGGCAGAGCAGCATGATGCCGTCCCCCCAGCGCACAGGGATGCTGGGCAAAAAAATTCCACATCCAGTCTCACACCTGGGGATAATTCTACGTTAAGAAATCTGCGGCTAGAATCGTCTCTACCAGATGCATCGTTACCGAAGGTAAGTAACTCGTACCTTACTACTTTTTAGAGTACTACTTGCAAACAAACCCCTGAATGCTGATCACTGGCAATCATAAGTTTTTACCCACAGTGCCGCTCTAGACATAGTGCCTGATTTTGAGTTTTGCAGAAAGAGTGAAGCCAGACCAGATGAAGGAGGACAATACATCTGCCACCCTGCCTTTATCTCGCCTGCCACATTTTGAGATATCTGCTGGTCTTATGGTCATCTTCATACATTGGCAGGAACTATCAGCTTGGCAGTTCCTTTCAATGTAGTCAATGTTTCCCAGATGGCTCCATCAAACATGATGGTTGGCCATCAAACTTTTCCAATGTTTTTATATTTCAAAAACAATCTCCCAAAGTAGGGGTTTGTTTAAAAAAAAAAAAAGAAAAATGACACGCTACAGCATAGTTTTCTTCCACGGTGTGGAAGTAATATTAATTTTTATACTGTCCATCCCCAGCAGCATATCCCTGGCAGTGACGGACACAGTAAACTCAAACTAGAATGGATGGTTGGATGGCCTACCTCTGATTATACCTACTCATCATGCCATTGACGAAAGTTTTACACTGACTGAGTACATTTTACTCCGATGGCGTAAACTTTGTGGTCCACCCAACTCACAATTGGTTAGTTTGACTTTGAATTTGTTGGACAGGGCACTCCGTCCACATTGCAATGGATTACTTCTCCGCCAAACTCTGATTGTAATGTAGTGTAACAATGTCTTGTAAAGCGCCTGAATCTCCTCACATGGGGTATCTCCGGGCTGTAGACCGCTGGGGAACCCGTCCTGGCTTTCCCTGTGAGATGGTCCCTACTGGGTATCTCCAAGGTGAAACCAGGCATCCCCGGCGAATGTGGGGGGCCATTGTGGAGATGAGGCAAGCTAATGCCCAGAGTTGCTGAGTGTGATCCCTAGTTAGAGTAGGTACTGAGGTGGAAATTATCGAGTCCGCTGACCCTGGTCCATGACCCTGCCACGTCGGGAATTGAACCCTGGTCCTGGGCCGTCCTCTGCTTCCGGGTCTGCCGCCGCTAACCAGTGAGCCACACTACTCACCAGAGGCGCACCAAAAGCAAATCAGTACTCACCAAGCTACTTATGGGAACAGTCCATCCTGAACCTAGGTCATCCCAACCATTCACCCAAGCTCACTGCATTTTTAGTTGGGAAATGGAAGATTCACACCCGCTGAGTCTCACTGACTAATCTGCTCCCATCGTCTAAGTGGTTAAGTTCTACCCAGCTGAAAGAGAAGGTTATCTGCGCCCCTGCAGTCCCTCAGACTCATTCCCCCACATGTTGGAAGCAGGCCTGGGTCTCTCCAATTATAAAAAAACCTAACCTAGACCCATCACAACCAGGAAACTTCAGACCAATTTCATTGCTTCCATGGGTCTCCAAACTGGCAGAAGCCCATGTGAACAAGGTTCTAGCCAACTACATGACGCAATACCAAATTCTTGACCCATCACAAAATGGCTTCAGGCCAGGGTTCAGCACCGAATCCGCCCTGCTGACCACCATTGAAAACTTACGGAACATTTTGGACGCCGGTCAAAGTGCTGCGCTGATTTTACTCGATCTCAGCGCAGCCTTTGATACGGTCTCCCATTCCATCCTATTAAAACGTCTCGAAGCCATAGGTATTAAAGACCATGCACTAGAGTGGTTCCGATCATTCCTAACAGACAGATCTTTCCGGGTCTCTGCCCCCCCGTTTACATCAGAGCCTCACCCCATAGAGCAAGGCGACCCCCAGGGATCGGCGCTCAGCCCGTCCCTATTCAATCTTTATGTCCAGCCTCTCGCCGAAATAGCAAAAGAAAGGGACCTGACGCTAGTGTCGTACGCCGACGACACCCAGCTTGTCATCTCCCTGACTGAGGGCCCCTCGATCTCAGCGGCAAGATTTAAGAACGGGTTAGAGGCAGTTGCTCGCTGGATGTCACACAACTGCCTCCAGCTGAATGGTGGCAAAACAGAGGTGTTGCTTTTGGGCAAAAACCCTGACTACTGGACTGATCACTGGTGGCCGTCCGCACTGGGCCCGACCCCCCCCCAAAACCGTGGTAAAAAACCTTGGTGTCTGGGTGGATGCATCCCTTACCTTCCAGACCCACACTAAGAAACTGGCTGCCACCTGTGTGGGCCTGTTGAGGAACCTTCATCCTATCCTTGGCTTTTTTGATCGCCATACGCGTCAACTGATAGTCCAATCCACCATCCTGGCTCGACTGGACTACGCCAATGTCCTCTTCCTTGGCCTTAATAAAGCTGAGATGGCGCGGCTTCAACGTATTCAAAACTCTGCCGCCAGGGCAGTTGTAGGCCTCCCTCGGAGGTGTTCCGCAAGAAACACCATCCAGAAACTACACTGGCTACGCATGGAAGCCCGAGTCCAGTTTAAAGCCCTCACTACGGTCTTCAAAATTCTCAAGACTGACTGTCCTGGTCTCTTGCGTCCACTCCTAGAGCCCTACACCCCTCAGCGGGCTCTACGCTCCTTGGGTCAAAACTTGGTTGTTACCCCACGTATAAGGCTAAGCAGAATGGGCGGTCGCTCTTTCAGAGTCCTGGGGGCAAGGCTCTGGAACTCCCTTCCACTTCACATTCGCTCCATAACTAATCTGCTCGCCTTCCGCAAAGCGATTAAAACATTCCTATTCTCCCCATCCTAATCTCTTATTGCCCTTTCCGTTCCATCTCCCCCTTTTGGTTTTGTTATAGTTTAGCGCCGGGACGCCTTGTTGCTGGGGCAGCTGTTCGCGCTAAATAAAACGTTATAACATAACATAACATAACATAACAGAGCTCCAACAACATTTATCGCCTATCACCAAGCAGGTGGTAAATGTTAGTGGATTTGGGCACAGTCTTTCCATGGAAGAGGCAAAAGTATACAAAATTAGACCCAGTATCATGCTGCCCTCATAATATTCAACATTTCTTTTTTTGCTGTCCCTCCCCAGCAGTATATACCTGGCAGTGATGGACCCAGTAAACTCTAAATAGGGTGGATGGTTTGATGGCTTACCACTGGCTGTGTCTACTTCATCAGGCCATTAATGAAGGTTTTACACGACTGGGTACATTATACTCCATCAGCATACAACTTGTGGTCTTTTTTACTCAAACTTGAGTAGACGGACCTTGAGGGAGGTGGACAGAGTACCCTGTTGCTGTTTGCATGGAGCACTTGTCTGCTAAACTCTAATTCGGACCTACAGGCCCACCTAATGCAAATCAGTACTCAGCCTGTTTCTCATGGGAACAGTCCATCTTGAAGCTAGGTCATCTTAACCATTCACCCAAGCCCACTACATTTTTAGTTAAGAAATTGGAGATTCACACCACCTGAGACTCGCTGAGTAAGCTACTTTCACTGTGTTAGAAATGGTGTCTCTAGTTGGCAGTGGTTTGCATCCTGTCCAAGTAGGCACCCTGACTCTAGTCAAGATAAGGGTGTCGCACACCTAAGATATCACCTGATCATCCCTTTGGCAGCTTGGCATGAGCAGGCAGACTCGTCTCAGAGGCAATGTGTAAAGCATTTGTACATAACACACAGTAACACAGTGAAAACACTACAAAATGAGTCCACACCAGTTTAGAAAGATAGCCAATGTTTATCTGACTAAAATAATACCAAAACAAAAAAAAATCCAACATACACAAATTGAGATATCACTTTTAGAAATATTACTGTAAAAATATAGCTCCTAGAAAACAATAGATCTAACCGGGGCTATTTTGAGGTTGTGACAGGTACTAATCCAACAGTTTGGCAATAGACCACGAGAAGCGAGGGCCGGCTATGGAGTTATATGGATCTCAGTAACAGTAACTTGAAAATGATGAAAACAAAAGACGTTGCGCAGCATCAGGGAGGCAAGGCGTCATTGGACTGCTGCGGCGTCCAATCCTTACTGACACAGAGGAGGTGAGGCATTGGTTCCTTACCGCTAGGCAGGGAGGTGAGGCGTCGGTTTCTTACTGTTGCAGGGGAGGTGAGGTGGCGTCAGCGGTGATGCGTTGGTTCCTTAGGATGGTGCAGTGTTTTTGAGTTCAGGAGGTCACCCACATCGGTTATTGACTCCACGATTATGCAGTTGAGGCGCTGGCATCAACAAGCATCAGGGCTGCAGTGTAAATCAGGGTGGTGCATCATGCTTTTCAAGTGTGGTGCCCTTGGTTCCAGTGCAGGCAGTGGTGCGTCGTCAGTGTTAAGTGCTGTAGTCCAAGTCTGTACAAAAGGGGGTGGTGATGGACGGAGCATCTGAACCAATCAAACACTCACACTCATTCAACAGATCTGGGTTCAATCCATCACCGTTCTTTAGCTCACTCTGCCACCCCAGTTCAGACATGGCCATATGCAAATCAGTTTGACCCTGTGCCTCATGGGAACAGTCCAGCCCGAACTGCCATGCCATGCCTTCCCTGGACCGGAAACAAGCTTCCTAGGCCTGGTTTCTGGCATTACAGCCATCTTCAGCCGGGCTTGCTTGAATCCAGTGGCAAAGTGAGCAAGGGACTCACGTCTGAGCATACCCTGCCAACTTATGGTGAACAAAGCGTTACAAAAGGGTTGATGGACGGAGCATCTAAACCAATAAAACACTCATACCCAGTCAACAGATCTTGGTTTAATCCATCAACGTTCTTTAGCCCACTCTGCCACCCCAGTTCAGACATGGCCATATGCAAATCAGTCTGACCCTGTGCCTCATGGGTACAGTCCAGCCCGAACTGCCAAGCCATGCCTTCCCTGGACCGGAAACAAGCTTCCTATGACCGGCTTCTGTCATTAAAGCCGTCTTCAGCTGGGCTTGCTTGAATCCAGTGGCAAAGTGTGCAAGGGACTCACGTCTGAGCATACCCTGCCAACTTATGGCGAACAAAGCGGTACAAAAAGGGGTGGTGATAGACGGAGCATCTGAACCAATCAAACACTCACACCCAGTCAACAGATCTGGGTTTAATCCATCACCGTTCTTTAGCCCACTCTGCCACCCCAGTTCAGACATGGCCATATGCAAATCAGTCTGACCCTGTGCCTCATGGGAACAGTCCAGCCCGAACTGCCAAGCCATGCCTTCCCTGGACCGGAAACAAGCTTCCGAGGACCGGTTTCTGGCATTACAGCCGTCTTCAGCTGCGCTTGATTGAATCCAGTGGCAAAGTGAGCAAGGGACTCACGTCTGAGCATACCCTGCCAACTTATGGCAAACAAAGCCGTACAAAAGGGGGTGGTGATGGACGGAGCATCTGAACAAATCAAACACTCACACCCATTCAACAGATCTAGGTTTAATCCATCACCATTCTTTAGCCCAATCTGCCACCCCAGTTCAGACATGGCCATATGCAAATCAGTCTGACCCTGTGCTTCATGGGAACAGTCCAGCCCGAACTGCCAAGCCATGCCTTCTCTGGACCGGAAAGAAGCTTCCTAAGACCGGTTTCTGGCATTACAGCCATCTTCAGCCGGGCTTGCTTGAATCCAGTGGCAATGTGAGCAAGGGACTCACGTCTGAGCATACCCTGCCAACTTATGGCGAACAAAGCGGTACAAAAGGGGCTGCTGTGCACATCAGGGTGGTGAGTCATGGACTTCACGAACGGTGGTCTTGGCTTTGGGGCAGGCAGCAGCCTTGATGACTAACTTGCCATCAATAAGTTGCTAACAAACAAGGGTATGCAGTTCTACAGGTGGAGAATGAGGGAGAGATCCCAGAGAAATAATGATAGGTTGTCCTCTAGAAAGGAAGGTAAGGGGGAATCCCTCCTTTTGGAATTAGGGCCCTCACATACTCAGCCCACTGGGTGTCATACTTCATCATTGGGCATGCTCCTCATCAGGTCGGCGCTGCAATACCTGATGGGCTCCCTATAAAGGGGCTCCTTGGTGGAGATATATTATTCCTCTCCATTTGGTGCTGTGGGTGTGAGGGACCTACAAAGTGTATACGCGTTTTTGTGAAGGTCAATAGACCGAGTGGATTAAAACAGGGAAAGGAAAGTCAGGTAGAACAATTTTAAAAACCCTGACTTCCAACCTGATTTAAAGAGTGGAGTGGCAACTAATAATGTTGCAGGATGTTGCACTCAGTCTTGTTTGGTCGACATGTTTATTACCTCTAAGTCAAAATGATCTGGCGACAATTCCTCAGGACCTAATGTGAATGTATCTATCTGCACTAACAACTGTGGTATTGTGGTGTAATGACCGAGATATACCACATATGGCAGCTAAAGGTGAAGTAAATTGTAAATTGATACATGTATAGCGCACTACTCACCCGCAAGGGTCTCAAGGCGCTTGTACCTGTCGATGCAGCTGCCAACCTCTAAGGAAATAGACAATATTGTCAAACAATAATACAAAATTTGTCTTGTGGTTATCTAAACAACATTCTCCCCTGTGAATCACGAACACGTCGAAGAACGCAGCCGGAGTGTGTCACATGTGATGATTGTTAAAGGATATAGGCTAGAGTCAAACATTCATGACGCCAAAAAGATATGTGCATCACCTTGACAATCAGTGGTGATAAAAAAACAAGTTTAATCTAAAAGGTAGGACTGGTAGTGCAAGCAATCAACTCACCTAAAAACTATTAAAGACTGACCCATCAACTTTCGGAAGGTAACAGATACATAGAAGGGGCCCATGTCCTAGAAGGGTAATAGTGGCCAAGAGATGGGTAATGCCATTAAAATATGGTTGGTGGGAATAAAAAACAATTGGTGCGAAGGAGCAACTTTGCAGCCTCTCACAAAGAGCGAGGAAAAAGTTAAAAGGCGTGTAGTATCAGTCAATAGGTTGCTGTCATCTGCAACCCCAGGGCTGTGGTGTAGGTCGGGCGGTGGATGGTGCTCTTCACAAGCATTGCCCTGGGCTCCTATGTAGGCAGCTGCATTGTTGAATGCATCAATATTGCTTTTCTTGAGTTGCAGCACCAGCCACACAATTCCAATGGGCCAGGAAGTTGAGTTGGCACTACTTGGCAATTACGACTCACAGCAGAGAAGTCCCAGGTGCTGTTAGCAAGGTGCAGGTGAAGTCTTCGATGTCTCTGAGACTTCTTAACAGGAGGCAAGCATGTACAAGCCCTTGAAGAACCTTAGAAGCAGGATACAGAAAGCACAGTCCAGTCCTTTCACTCCCAGGAAACAAGCAGCAAGCAGCAGGCCAGCACTAAAAAAGCAACAGGCGGAGTAGCAGTCCCTCCTATCGCATCCAGCTCCTTTTCCTGGCAGAATGTCCTTAGTCCAGAAGTGTTCTGATTTTAGGATGTCAGAGGTCCCGTACTTTTTTACCTTTCTGCCTTTGAAGTAGGAAAACGTCAAAGGAAAGTCTTTGTAGTGTACAAGACCCTGCCTTTCCCTGACATGGTACAGACACACTACAGGGGGGTAGAGATAGCTTTGTGGGAGAACAGGCACAGCCCTATTCAAGTGTCAGTGGCAACTCCTCCCATCACTCTATCTCGGGAAGGACCATCAGCCTGGTGATGGCCCATGAGGATACGCAAGGCACACCCCAGCTCCCTTTGTATGACTATCTAGAGTGAATGCACAAGAGCTCAACTGTGGCTTCTACAGCCAGGCAGAGGCACAGAATGGGTAAGCAAGAAAATGATCAATTTCTAATAGTGGCATTTTCAAACATGCACTTTTAAAAAACAACTTCAAGAAAATATGCTTGATTCCGTTCTGGGAAGGACATGGCTTTTGTAGTTCGTACTGGACTGTTCCAATGGGGCAACAGGGTCAGAGCTGATTTGCATATCGCCATTGTCTAACCCAGGGTGGTGTGGAGGGCAAAAAAAACTTATCGATTTGGGCCCAGATCTTTTGACTGGGGGAGTGTGTGACATTGATCCACATTCAGTCCATCACTTGTTGTTTTTGCAATTGCCGCCCTAAGTGCGCTGGGGATGCCCAGACGTGGGTCCCAGGCACTCCACACCACTTGGAGTCAAGCTAGCCGGGCTGATGAGAGGTGTTACCTCAAAACCGGTCCGGTCCTCGGATGCTTGATTCCGTTCTGGGAAGGACATGGCTTTTGTAGTTCGGACTGGACTGTTCCCATGGGGCAACAGGGTCAGAGCTGATTTGCATATCGCCATTGTCTAACCCAGGGTGGTGTGGAGTGCAAAAAACGATGGATTTGGGCCCAGATCTTTTGACTGGGGGAGTGTGTGACATTGATCCACATTCAGTCCATCACTTGTTTTTGCAATTGCCGCCCTAAGTGCGCTGGGGATGCCCAGACGTGGGTCCCAGGCACTCCACACCACTTGGAGTCAAGCTAGCCGGGCTGATGAGAGGTGTTACCTCGAAACCGGTCCGGTCCTCGGATGCTTGATTCCGTTCTGGGAAGGACATGGCTTTTGTAGTTCGATCTGGACTGTTCCCATGGGGCAACAGGGTCAGAGCTGATTTGCATATCGCCATTGTCTAACCCAGGGTGGTATGGATTGCAAAAAAACGATGGATTTGGGCCCAGATCTTTTGACTGGGGGAGTGTGTGACATTGATCCACATTCAGTCCATCACTTGTTGTTTTTGCAATTGCCGCCCTAAGTGCGCTGGGGATGCCCAGACGTGGGTCCCAGGCACTACACACCACTTGGAGTCAAGCTAGCCGGGCTGATGAGAGGTGTTACCTCGAAACCGGTCCGGTCCTCGGATGCTTGATTCCGTTCTGGGAAAGACATGGCTTTTGTAGTTCGGACTGGACTGTTCCCATGGGGCAACAGGGTCAGAGCTGATTTGCATATCGCCATTGTCTAACCCAGGGTGGTGTGGAGTGCAAAAAAAACGATGGATTTGGGCCCAGATCTTTTGACTGGGGGAGTGTGTGACATTGATCCACATTCAGTCCATCACTTGTTGTTTTTGCAATTGCCGCCCTAAGTGCGCTGGGGATGCCCAGACGTGGGTCACAGGCACTCCACACCACTTGGAGTCAAGCTAGCCGGGCTGATGAGAGGTGTTACCTCGAAACCGGTCCGGTCCTCGGATGCTTGATTCCGTTCTGGGAAGGACATGGCTTTTGTAGTTCGGACTGGACTGTTCCCATGGGGCAACAGGGTCAGAGCTGATTTGCATATCGCCATTGTCTAACCCAGGGTGGTGTGGAGTGCAAAAAAACGATGGATTTGGGCCCAGATCTTTTGACTGGGGGAGTGTGTGACATTGATCCACATTCAGTCCATCACTTGTTGTTTTTGCAATTGCCGCCCTAAGTGCGCTGGGGATGCCCAGACGTGGGTCCCAGGCACTCCACACCACTTGGAGTCAAGCTAGCCGGGCTGATGAGAGGTGTTACCTCGAAACCGGTCCAGTCCTCGGATGCTTGATTCCGTTCTGGGAAGGACATGGCTTTTGTAGTTCGGACTGGACTGTTCCCATGGGGCAACAGGGTCAGAGCTGATTTGCATATCGCCATTGTCTAACCCAGGGTGGTGTGGAGTGCAAACAAACGATGGATTTGGGCCCAGATCTTTTGACTGGGGGAGTGTGTGACATTGATCCACATTCAGTCCATCACTTGTTGTTTTTGCAATTGCCGCCCTAAGTGCGCTGGGGATGCCCAGACGTGGGTCCCAGGCACTCCACACCACTTGGAGTCAAGCTAGCCGGGCTGATGAGAGGTGTTACCTCGAAACCGGTCCGGTCCTCGGATGCTTGATTCCGTTCTGGGAAGGACATGGCTTTTGTAGTTCGGACTGGACTGTTCCCATGGGGCAACAGGGTCAGAGCTGATTTGCATATCGCCATTGTCTAACCCAGGGTGGTGTGGAGTGCAAAAAAACGATGGATTTGGGCCCAGATCTTTTGACTGGGGGAGTGTGTGACATTGATCCACATTCAGTCCATCACTTGTTGTTTTTGCAATTGCCGCCCTAAGTGCGCTGGGGATGCCCAGACGTGGGTCCCAGGCACTCCACACCACTTGGAGTCAAGCTAGCCGGGCTGATGAGAGGTGTTACCTCGAAACCGGTCCGGTCCTCGGATGCTTGATTCCGTTCTGGGAAGGACATGGCTTTTGTAGTTCGGACTGGACTGTTCCCATGGGGCAACAGGGTCAGAGCTGATTTGCATATCGCCATTGTCTAACCCAGGGTGGTGTGGAGTGCAAAAAAACGATGGATTTGGGCCCAGATCTTTTGACTGGGGGAGTGTGTGACATTGATCCACCTTCAGTCCATCACTTGTTGTTTTTGCAATTGCCGCCCTAAGTGCGCTGGGGATGCCCAGACGTGGGTCCCAGGCACTCCACACCACTTGGAGTCAAGCTAGCCGGGCTGATGAGAGGTGTTACCTCGAAACCGGTCCAGTCCTCGGATGCTTGATTCCGTTCTGGGAAGGACATGGCTTTTGTAGTTCGGACTGGACTGTTCCCATGGGGCAACAGGGTCAGAGCTGATTTGCATATCGCCATTGTCTAACCCAGGGTGGTGTGGAGTGCAAAAAAACGATGAATTTGGGCCCAGATCTTTTGACTGGGGGAGTGTGTGACATTGATCCACATTCAGTCCATCACTTGTTGTTTTTGCAATTGCCGCCCTAAGTGCGCTGGGGATGCCCAGACGTGGGTCCCAGGCACTCCACACCACTTGAAGTCAAGCTAGCCGGGCTGATGAGAGGTGTTACCTCGAAACCAGTCCGGTCCTCGGATGCTTGATTCCGTTCTGGGAAGGACATGGCTTTTGTAGTTCGGACTGGACTGTTCCCATGGGGCAACAGGGTCAGAGCTGATTTGCATATCGCCATTGTCTAACCCAGGGTGGTGTGGAGTGCAAAAAAACGATGGATTTGGGCCCAGATCTTTTGACTGGGGGAGTGTGTGACATTGATCCACATTCAGTCCATCACTTGTTGTTTTTGCAATTGCCGCCCTAAGTGCGCTGGGGATGCCCAGACGTGGGTCCCAGGCACTCCACACCACTTGGAGTCAAGCTAGCCGGGCTGATGAGGGGTGTTACCTCGAAACCGGTCCGGTCCTCGGATGCTTGATTCCGTTCTGGGAAGGACATGTCTTTTGTAGTTCGGACTGGACTGTTCCCATGGGGCAACAGGGTCAGAGCTGATTTGCATATCGCCATTGTCTAACCCAGGGTGGTGTGGAGTGCAACAAAACGATGGATTTGGGCCCAGATCTTTTGACTGGGGGAGTGTGTGACATTGATCCACATTCAGTCCATCACTTGTTGTTTTTGCAATTGCCGCCCTAAGTGCGCTGGGGATGCCCAGACGTGGGTCCCAGGCACTCCACACCACTTGTAGTCAAGCTAGCCGGGCTGATGAGAGGTGTTACCTCGAAACCGGTCCGGTCCTCGGATGCTTGATTCCGTTCTGGGAGGACATGGCTTTTGTAGTTCGGACTGGACTGTACCCATGGGGCAACAGGGTCAGAGCTGATTTGCATATCGCCATTGTCTAACCCAGGGTGGTGTGGAGTGCAAAAAAACGATGGATTTGGGCCCAGATCTTTTGACTGGGGGAGTGTGTGACATTGATCCACATTCAGTCCATCACTTGTTGTTTTTGCAATTGCCGCCCTAAGTGCGCTGGGGATGCCCAGACGTGGGTCCCAGGCACTCCACACCACTTGGAGTCAAGCTAGCTGGGCTGATGAGAGGTGTTACCTCGAAACCGGTCCGGTCCTCGGATGCTTGATTCCGTTCTGGGAAGGACATGGCTTTTGTAGTTCGGACTGGACTGTTCCCATGGGGCAACAGGGTCAGAGCTGATTTGCATATCGCCATTGTCTAACCGAGGGTGGTATGGAGTGCAAAAAAACTATGGATTTGGGCCCAGATCTTTTGACTGGGGGAGTGTGTGACATTGATCCACATTCAGTCCATCACTTGTTGTTTTTGCAATTGCCGCCCTAAGTGCACTGGGGATGCCCAGACATGGGTCCCAGGCACTCCACACCACTTGGAGTCAAGCTAGCCGGGCTGATGAGAGGTGTTACCTCGAAACCGGTCCGGTCGTCGGATGCTTGATTCCGTTCTGCGAAGGACATGTCTTTTGTAGTTCGGACTGGACTGTTCCCATGGGGCAACAGGGTCAGAGCTGATTTGCAAATCGCCATTGTCTAACCCAGGGTGGTGTGGAGTGCAAAAAAACGATGGATTTGGGCCCAGATCATTTGACTGGGGGAGTGTGTGACATTGATCCACATTCAGTCCATCACTTGTTGTTTTTGCAATTGCCGCCCTAAGTGCGCTGGGGATGCCCAGACGTGGGTCCCAGGCACTCCACACCACTTGGAGTCAAGCTAGCCGGGCTGATGAGAGGTGTTACCTCAAAACCGGTCCGGTCCTCGGATGCTTGATTCCGTTCTGGGAAGGACATGGCTTTTGTAGTTCGGACTGGACTGTTCCCATGGGGCAACAGGGTCAGAGCTGATTTGCATATCGCCATTGTCTAACCCAGGGTGGTGTGGAGTGCAAAAAACGATGGATTTGGGCCCAGATCTTTTGACTGGGGGAGTGTGTGACATTGATCCACATTCAGTCCATCACTTGTTTTTGCAATTGCCGCCCTAAGTGCGCTGGGGATGCCCAGACGTGGGTCCCAGGCACTCCACACCACTTGGAGTCAAGCTAGCCGGGCTGATGAGAGGTGTTACCTCGAAACCGGTCCGGTCCTCGGATGCTTGATTCCGTTCTGGGAAGGACATGGCTTTTGTAGTTCGATCTGGACTGTTCCCATGGGGCAACAGGGTCAGAGCTGATTTGCATATCGCCATTGTCTAACCCAGGGTGGTATGGAGTGCAAAAAAACGATGGATTTGGGCCCAGATCTTTTGACTGGGGGAGTGTGTGACATTGATCCACATTCAGTCCATCACTTGTTGTTTTTGCAATTGCCGCCCTAAGTGCGCTGGGGATGCCCAGACGTGGGTCCCAGGCACTACACACCACTTGGAGTCAAGCTAGCCGGGCTGATGAGAGGTGTTACCTCGAAACCGGTCCGGTCCTCGGATGCTTGATTCCGTTCTGGGAAGGACATGGCTTTTGTAGTTCGGACTGGACTGTTCCCATGGGGCAACAGAGTCAGAGCTGATTTGCATATCGCCATTGTCTAACCCAGGGTGGTGTGGAGTGCAAACAAACGATGGATTTGGGCCCAGATCTTTTGACTGGGGGAGTGTGTGACATTGATCCACATTCAGTCCATCACTTGTTGTTTTTGCAATTGCCGCCCTAAGTGCGCTGGGGATGCCCAGACGTGGGTCCCAGGCACTCCACACCACTTGGAGTCAAGCTAGCCGGGCTGATGAGAGGTGTTACCTCAAAACCGGTCCGGTCCTCGGATGCTTGATTCCGTTCTGGGAAGGACATGGCTTTTGTAGTTCGGACTGGACTGTTCCCATGGGGCAACAGGGTCAGAGCTGATTTGCATATCGCCATTGTCTAACCCAGGGTGGTGTGGAGTGCAAAAAACGATGGATTTGGGCCCAGATCTTTTGACTGGGGGAGTGTGTGACATTGATCCACATTCAGTCCATCACTTGTTTTTGCAATTGCCGCCCTAAGTGCGCTGGGGATGCCCAGACGTGGGTCCCAGGCACTCCACACCACTTGGAGTCAAGCTAGCCGGGCTGATGAGAGGTGTTACCTCGAAACCGGTCCGGTCCTCGGATGCTTGATTCCGTTCTGGGAAGGACATGGCTTTTGTAGTTCGATCTGGACTGTTCCCATGGGGCAACAGGGTCAGAGCTGATTTGCATATCGCCATTGTCTAACCCAGGGTGGTATGGAGTGCAAAAAAACGATGGATTTGGGCCCAGATCTTTTGACTGGGGGAGTGTGTGACATTGATCCACATTCAGTCCATCACTTGTTGTTTTTGCAATTGCCGCCCTAAGTGCGCTGGGGATGCCCAGACGTGGGTCCCAGGCACTACACACCACTTGGAGTCAAGCTAGCCGGGCTGATGAGAGGTGTTACATCGAAACCGGTCCGGTCCTCGGATGCTTGATTCCGTTCTGGGAAGGACATGGCTTTTGTAGTTCGGACTGGACTGTTCCCATGGGGCAACAGGGTCAGAGCTGATTTGCATATCGCCATTGTCTAACCCAGGGTGGTGTGGAGTGCAAACAAACGATGGATTTGGGCCCAGATCTTTTGACTGGGGGAGTGTGTGACATTGATCCAGATTCAGTCCATCACTTGTTGTTTTTGCAATTGCCGCCCTAAGTGCGCTGGGGATGCCCAGACGTGGGTCCCAGGCACTCCACACCACTTGGAGTCAAGCTAGCCGGGCTGATGAGAGGTGTTACCTCGAAACCGGTCCGGTCCTCGGATGCTTGATTCCGTTCTGGGAAGGACATGGCTTTTGTAGTTCGGACTGGACTGTTCCCATGGGGCAACAGGGTCAGAGCTGATTTGCATATCGCCATTGTCTAACCCAGGGTGGTGTGGAGTGCAAAAAAAACGATGGATTTGGGCCCAGATCTTTTGACTGGGGGAGTGTGTGACATTGATCCACATTCAGTCCATCACTTGTTGTTTTTGCAATTGCCGCCCTAAGTGCGCTGGGGATGCCCAGACGTGGGTCACAGGCACTCCACACCACTTGGAGTCAAGCTAGCCGGGCTGATGAGAGGTGTTACCTCGAAACCGGTCCGGTCCTCGGATGCTTGATTCCGTTCTGGGAAGGACATGGCTTTTGTAGTTCGGACTGGACTGTTCCCATGGGGCAACAGGGTCAGAGCTGATTTGCATATCGCCATTGTCTAACCCAGGGTGGTGTGGAGTGCAAAAAAACGATGGATTTGGGCCCAGATCTTTTGACTGGGGGAGTGTGTGACATTGATCCACATTCAGTCCATCACTTGTTGTTTTTGCAATTGCCGCCCTAAGTGCGCTGGGGATGCCCAGACGTGGGTCCCAGGCACTCCACACCACTTGGAGTCAAGCTAGCCGGGCTGATGAGAGGTGTTACCTCGAAATCGGTCCAGTCCTCGGATGCTTGATTCCGTTCTGGGAAGGACATGGCTTTTGTAGTTCGGACTGGACTGTTCCCATGGGGCAACAGGGTCAGAGCTGATTTGCATATCGCCATTGTCTAACCCAGGGTGGTGTGGAGTGCAAAAAACGATGGATTTGGGCCCAGATCTTTTGACTGGGGGAGTGTGTGACATTGATCCACATTCAGTCCATCACTTGTTGTTTTTGCAATTGCCGCCCTAAGTGCGCTGGGGATGCCCAGACGTGGGTCCCAGGCACTCCACACCACTTGGAGTCAAGCTAGCCGGGCTGATGAGAGGTGTTACCTCGAAACCGGTCCGGTCCTCGGATGCTTGATTCCGTTCTGGGAAGGACATGGCTTTTGTAGTTCGGACTGGACTGTTCCCATGGGGCAATAGGGTCAGAGCTGATTTGCATATCGCCATTGTCTAACCCAGGGTGGTGTGGAGTGCAAAAAAACGATGGATTTGGGCCCAGATCTTTTGACTGGGGGAGTGTGTGACATTGATCCACATTCAGTCCATCACTTGTTGTTTTTGCAATTGCCGCCCTAAGTGCGCTGGGGATGCCCAGACGTGGGTCCCAGGCACTCCACACCACTTGGAGTCAAGCTAGCCGGGCTGATGAGAGGTGTTACCTCGAAACCGGTCCGGTCCTCGGATGCTTGATTCCGTTCTGGGAAGGACATGGCTTTTGTAGTTCGGACTGGACTGTTCCCATGGGGCAACAGGGTCAGAGCTGATTTGCATATCGCCATTGTCTAACCCAGGGTGGTGTGGAGTGCAAAAAAACGATGGATTTGGGCCCAGATCTTTTGACTGGGGGAGTGTGTGACATTGATCCACATTCAGTCCATCACTTGTTGTTTTTGCAATTGCCGCCCTAAGTGCGCTGGGGATGCCCAGACGTGGGTCCCAGGCACTCCACACCACTTGGAGTCAAGCTAGCCGGGCTGATGAGAGGTGTTACCTCGAAACCGGTCCAGTCCTCGGATGCTTGATTCCGTTCTGGGAAGGACATGGCTTTTGTAGTTCGGACTGGACTGTTCCCATGGGGCAACAGGGTCAGAGCTGATTTGCATATCGCCATTGTCTAACCCAGGGTGGTGTGGAGTGCAAAAAAACGATGAATTTGGGCCCAGATCTTTTGACTGGGGGAGTGTGTGACATTGATCCACATTCAGTCCATCACTTGTTGTTTTTGCAATTGCCGCCCTAAGTGCGCTGGGGATGCCCAGACGTGGGTCCCAGGCACTCCACACCACTTGGAGTCAAGCTAGCCGGGCTGATGAGAGGTGTTACCTCGAAACCAGTCCGGTCCTCGGATGCTTGATTCCGTTCTGGGAAGGACATGGCTTTTGTAGTTCGGACTGGACTGTTTCCATGGGGCAACAGGGTCAGAGCTGATTTGCATATCGCCATTGTCTAACCCAGGGTCGTGTGGAGTGCAAAAAAACGATGGATTTGGGCCCAGATCTTTTGACTGGGGGAGTGTGTGACATTGATCCACATTCAGTCCATCACTTGTTGTTTTTGCAATTGCCGCCCTAAGTGCGCTGGGGATGCCCAGACGTGGGTCCCAGGCACTCCACACCACTTGGAGTCAAGCTAGCCGGGCTGATGAGGGGTGTTACCTCGAAACCGGTCCGGTCCTCGGATGCTTGATTCCGTTCTGGGAAGGACATGTCTTTTGTAGTTCGGACTGGACTGTTCCCATGGGGCAACAGGGTCAGAGCTGATTTGCATATCGCCATTGTCTAACCCAGGGTGGTGTGGAGTGCAACAAAACGATGGATTTGGGCCCAGATCTTTTGACTGGGGGAGTGTGTGACATTGATCCACATTCAGTCCATCACTTGTTGTTTTTGCAATTGCCGCCCTAAGTGCGCTGGGGATGCCCAGACGTGGGTCCCAGGCACTCCACACCACTTGTAGTCAAGCTAGCCGGGCTGATGAGAGGTGTTACCTCGAAACCGGTCCGGTCCTCGGATGCTTGATTCCGTTCTGGGAGGACATGGCTTTTGTAGTTCGGACTGGACTGTTCCCATGGGGCAACAGGGTCAGAGCTGATTTGCATATCGCCATTGTCTAACCCAGGGTGGTGTGGAGTGCAAAAAAACGATGGATTTGGGCCCAGATCTTTTGACTGGGGGAGTGTGTGACATTGATCCACATTCAGTCCATCACTTGTTGTTTTTGCAATTGCCGCCCTAAGTGCGCTGGGGATGCCCAGACGTGGGTCCCAGGCACTCCACACCACTTGGAGTCAAGCTATCTGGGCTGATGAGAGGTGTTACCTCGAAACCGGTCCGGTCCTCGGATGCTTGATTCCGTTCTGGGAAGGACATGGCTTTTGTAGTTCGGACTGGACTGTTCCCATGGGGCAACAGGGTCAGAGCTGATTTGCATATCGCCATTGTCTAACCGAGGGTGGTATGGAGTGCAAAAAAACTATGGATTTGGGCCCAGATCTTTTGACTGGGGGAGTGTGTGACATTGATCCACATTCAGTCCATCACTTGTTGTTTTTGCAATTGCCGCCCTAAGTGCACTGGGGATGCCCAGACATGGGTCCCAGGCACTCCACACCACTTGGAGTCAAGCTAGCCGGGCTGATGAGAGGTGTTACCTCGAAACCGGTCCGGTCGTCGGATGCTTGATTCCGTTCTGCGAAGGACATGTCTTTTGTAGTTCGTACTGGACTGTTCCCATGGGGCAACAGGGTCAGAGCTGATTTGCAAATCGCCATTGTCTAACCCAGGGTGGTGTGGAGTGCAAAAAAACGATGGATTTGGGCCCAGATCTTTTGACTGGGGGAGTGTGTGACATTGATCCACATTCAGTCCATCACTTGTTGTTTTTGCAATTGCCGCCCTAAGTGCGCTGGGGATGCCCAGACGTGGGTCCCAGGCACTCCACACCACTTGGAGTCAAGCTAGCCGGGCTGATGAGAGGTGTTACCTCAAAACCGGTCCGGTCCTCGGATGCTTGATTCCGTTCTGGGAAGGACATGGCTTTTGTAGTTCGGACTGGACTGTTCCCATGGGGCAACAGGGTCAGAGCTGATTTGCATATCGCCATTGTCTAACCCAGGGTGGTGTGGAGTGCAAAAAACGATGGATTTGGGCCCAGATCTTTTGACTGGGGGAGTGTGTGACATTGATCCACATTCAGTCCATCACTTGTTTTTGCAATTGCCGCCCTAAGTGCGCTGGGGACACCCAGACGTGGGTCCCAGGCACTCCACACCACTTGGAGTCAAGCTAGCCGGGCTGATGAGAGGTGTTACCTCGAAACCGGTCCGGTCCTCGGATGCTTGATTCCGTTCTGGGAAGGACATGGCTTTTGTAGTTCGATCTGGACTGTTCCCATGGGGCAACAGGGTCAGAGCTGATTTGCATATCGCCATTGTCTAACCCAGGGTGGTATGGAGTGCAAAAAAACGATGGATTTGGGCCCAGATCTTTTGACTGGGGGAGTGTGTGACATTGATCCACATTCAGTCCATCACTTGTTGTTTTTGCAATTGCCGCCCTAAGTGCGCTGGGGATGCCCAGACGTGGGTCCCAGGCACTACACACCACTTGGAGTCAAGCTAGCCGGGCTCATGAGAGGTGTTACCTCGAAACCGGTCCGGTCCTCGGATGCTTGATTCCGTTCTGGGAAGGACATGGCTTTTGTAGTTCGGACTGGACTGTTCCCATGGGGCAACAGGGTCAGAGCTGATTTGCATATCGCCATTGTCTAACCCAGGGTGGTGTGGAGTGCAAACAAACGATGGATTTGGGCCCAGATCTTTTGACTGGGGGAGTGTGTGACATTGATCCACATTCAGTCCATCACTTGTTGTTTTTGCAATTGCCGCCCTAAGTGCGCTGGGAATGCCCAGACGTGGGTCCCAGGCACTCCACACCACTTGGAGTCAAGCTAGCCGGGCTGATGAGAGGTGTTACCTCGAAACCGGTCCGGTCCTCGGATGCTTGATTCCGTTCTGGGAAGGACATGGCTTTTGTAGTTCGGACTGGACTGTTCCCATGGGGCAACAGGGTCAGAGCTGATTTGCATATCGCCATTGTCTAACCCAGGGTGGTGTGGAGTGCAAAAAAAACGATGGATTTGGGCCCAGATCTTTTGACTGGGGGAGTGTGTGACATTGATCCACATTCAGTCCATCACTTGTTGTTTTTGCAATTGCCGCCCTAAGTGCGCTGGGGATGCCCAGACGTGGGTCACAGGCACTCCACACCACTTGGAGTCAAGCTAGCCGGGCTGATGAGAGGTGTTACCTCGAAACCGGTCCGGTCCTCGGATGCTTGATTCCGTTCTGGGAAGGACATGGCTTTTGTAGTTCGGACTGGACTGTTCCCATGGGGCAACAGGGTCAGAGCTGATTTGCATATCGCCATTGTCTAACCCAGGGTGGTGTGGAGTGCAAAAAAACGATGGATTTGGGCCCAGATCTTTTGACTGGGGGAGTGTGTGACATTGATCCACATTCAGTCCATCACTTGTTGTTTTTGCAATTGCCGCCCTAAGTGCGCTGGGGATGCCCAGACGTGGGTCCCAGGCACTCCACACCACTTGGAGTCAAGCTAGCCGGGCTGATGAGAGGTGTTACCTCGAAACCGGTCCAGTCCTCGGATGCTTGATTCCGTTCTGGGAAGGACATGGCTTTTGTAGTTCGGACTGGACTGTTCCCATGGGGCAACAGGGTCAGAGCTGATTTGCATATCGCCATTGTCTAACCCAGGGTGGTGTGGAGTGCAAACAAACGATGGATTTGGGCCCAGATCTTTTGACTGGGGGAGTGTGTGACATTGATCCACATTCAGTCCATCACTTGTTGTTTTTGCAATTGCCGCCCTAAGTGCGCTGGGGATGCCCAGACGTGGGTCCCAGGCACTCCACACCACTTGGAGTCAAGCTAGCTGGGCTGATGAGAGGTGTTACCTCGAAACCGGTCCGGTCCTCGGATGCTTGATTCCGTTCTGGGAAGGACATGGCTTTTGTAGTTCGGACTGGACTGTTCCCATGGGGCAACAGGGTCAGAGCTGATTTGCATATCGCCATTGTCTAACCCAGGGTGGTGTGGAGTGCAAAAAAACGATGGATTTGGGCCCAGATCTTTTGACTGGGGGAGTGTGTGACATTGATCCACATTCAGTCCATCACTTGTTGTTTTTGCAATTGCCGCCCTAAGTGCGCTGGGGATGCCCAGACGTGGGTCCCAGGCACTCCACACCACTTGTAGTCAAGCTAGCCGGGCTGATGAGAGGTGTTACCTCGAAACCGGTCCGGTCCTCGGATGCTTGATTCCGTTCTGGGAGGACATGGCTTTTGTAGTTCGGACTGGACTGTTCCCATGGGGCAACAGGGTCAGAGCTGATTTGCATATCGCCATTGTCTAACCCAGGGTGGTGTGGAGTGCAAAAAAACGATGGATTTGGGCCCAGATCTTTTGACTGGGGGAGTGTGTGACATTGATCCACATTCAGTCCATCACTTGTTGTTTTTGCAATTGCCGCCCTAAGTGCGCTGGGGATGCCCAGACGTGGGTCCCAGGCACTCCACACCACTTGGAGTCAAGCTAGCTGGGCTGATGAGAGGTGTTACCTCGAAACCGGTCCGGTCCTCGGATGCTTGATTCCGTTCTGGGAAGGACATGGCTTTTGTAGTTCGGACTGGACTGTTCCCATGGGGCAACAGGGTCAGAGCTGATTTGCATATCGCCATTGTCTAACCGAGGGTGGTATGGAGTGCAAAAAAACTATGGATTTGGGCCCAGATCTTTTGACTGGGGGAGTGTGTGACATTGATCCACATTCAGTCCATCACTTGTTGTTTTTGCAATTGCCGCCCTAAGTGCACTGGGGATGCCCAGACATGGGTCCCAGGCACTCCACACCACTTGGAGTCAAGCTAGCCGGGCTGATGAGAGGTGTTACCTCGAAACCGGTCCGGTCGTCGGATGCTTGATTCCGTTCTGCGAAGGACATGTCTTTTGTAGTTCGGACTGGACTGTTCCCATGGGGCAACAGGGTCAGAGCTGATTTGCATATCGCCATTGTCTAACCCAGGGTGGTGTGGAGTGCAACAAAACGATGGATTTGGGCCCAGATCTTTTGACTGGGGGAGTGTGTGACATTGATCCACATTCAGTCCATCACTTGTTGTTTTTGCAATTGCCGCCCTAAGTGCGCTGGGGATGCCCAGACGTGGGTCCCAGGCACTCCACACCACTTGGAGTCAAGCTAGCCGGGCTGATGAGAGGTGTTACCTCAAAACCGGTCCGGTCCTCGGATGCTTGATTCCGTTCTGGGAAGGACATGGCTTTTGTAGTTCGGACTGGACTGTTCCCATGGGGCAACAGGGTCAGAGCTGATTTGCATATCGCCATTGTCTAACCCAGGGTGGTGTGGAGTGCAAAAAACGATGGATTTGGGCCCAGATCTTTTGACTGGGGGAGTGTGTGACATTGATCCACATTCAGTCCATCACTTGTTTTTGCAATTGCCGCCCTAAGTGCGCTGGGGATGCCCAGACGTGGGTCCCAGGCACTCCACACCACTTGTAGTCAAGCTAGCCGGGCTGATGAGAGGTGTTACCTCGAAACCGGTCCGGTCCTCGGATGCTTGATTCCGTTCTGGGAGGACATGGCTTTTGTAGTTCGGACTGGACTGTTCCCATGGGGCAACAGGGTCAGAGCTGATTTGCATATCGCCATTGTCTAACCCAGGGTGGTGTGGAGTGCAAAAAAACGATGGATTTGGGCCCAGATCTTTTGACTGGGGGAGTGTGTGACATTGATCCACATTCAGTCCATCACTTGTTGTTTTTGCAATTGCCGCCCTAAGTGCGCTGGGGATGCCCAGACGTGGGTCCCAGGCACTCCACACCACTTGGAGTCAAGCTAGCTGGGCTGATGAGAGGTGTTACCTCGAAACCGGTCCGGTCCTCGGATGCTTGATTCCGTTCTGGGAAGGACATGGCTTTTGTAGTTCGGACTGGACTGTTCCCATGGGGCAACAGGGTCAGAGCTGATTTGCATATCGCCATTGTCTAACCGAGGGTGGTATGGAGTGCAAAAAAACTATGGATTTGGGCCCAGATCTTTTGACTGGGGGAGTGTGTGACATTGATCCACATTCAGTCCATCACTTGTTGTTTTTGCAATTGCCGCCCTAAGTGCACTGGGGATGCCCAGACATGGGTCCCAGGCACTCCACACCACTTGGAGTCAAGCTAGCCGGGCTGATGAGAGGTGTTACCTCAAAACCGGTCCGGTCCTCGGATGCTTGATTCCGTTCTGGGAAGGACATGGCTTTTGTAGTTCGGACTGGACTGTTCCCATGGGGCAACAGGGTCAGAGCTGATTTGCATATCGCCATTGTCTAACCCAGGGTGGTGTGGAGTGCAAAAAAACGATGGATTTGGGCCCAGATCTTTTGACTGGGGGAGTGTGTGACATTGATCCACATTCAGTCCATCACTTGTTGTTTTTGCAATTGCCGCCCTAAGTGCGCTGGGGATGCCCAGACGTGGGTCCCAGGCACTCCACACCACTTGGAGTCAAGCTAGCGGGGCTGATGAGAGGTGTTACCTCGAAACCGGTCCAGTCCTCGGATGCTTGATTCCGTTCTGGGAAGGACATGGCTTTTGTAGTTCGGACTGGACTGTTCCCATGGGGCAACAGGGTCAGAGCTGATTTGCATATCGCCATTGTCTAACCCAGGGTGGTGTGGAGTGCAAAAAAACGATGAATTTGGGCCCAGATCTTTTGACTGGGGGAGTGTGTGACATTGATCCACATTCAGTCCATCACTTGTTGTTTTTGCAATTGCCGCCCTAAGTGCGCTGGGGATGCCCAAACGTGGGTCCCAGGCACTCCACACCACTTGGAGTCAAGCTAGCCGGGCTGATGAGAGGTGTTACCTCGAAACCAGTCCGGTCCTCGGATGCTTGATTCCGTTCTGGGAAGGACATGGCTTTTGTAGTTCGGACTGGACTGTTCCCATGGGGCAACAGGGTCAGAGCTGATTTGCATATCGCCATTGTCTAACCCAGGGTGGTCTGGAGTGCAAAAAAACGATGGATTTGGGCCCAGATCTTTTGACTGGGGGAGTGTGTGACATTGATCCACATTCAGTCCATCACTTGTTGTTTTTGCAATTGCCGCCCTAAGTGCGCTGGGGATGCCCAGACGTGGGTCGCAGGCACTCCACACCACTTGGAGTCAAGCTAGCCGGGCTGATGAAGGGTGTTACCTCGAAACCGGTCTGGTCCTCGGATGCTTGATTCCGTTCTGGGAAGGACATGTCTTTTGTAGTTCGGACTGGACTGTTCCCATGGGGCAACAGGGTCAGAGCTGATTTGCATATCGCCATTGTCTAACCCAGGGTGGTGTGGAGTGCAACAAAACGATGGATTTGGGCCCAGATCTTTTGACTGGGGGAGTGTGTGACATTGATCCACATTCAGTCCATCACTTGTTGTTTTTGCAATTGCCGCCCTAAGTGCGCTGGGGATGCCCAGACGTGGGTCCCAGGCACTCCACACCACTTGTAGTCAAGCTAGCCGGGCTGATGAGAGGTGTTACCTCGAAACCGGTCCGGTCCTCGGATGCTTGATTCCGTTCTGGGAGGACATGGCTTTTGTAGTTCGGACTGGACTGTTCCCATGGGGCAACAGGGTCAGAGCTGATTTGCATATCGCCATTGTCTAACCCAGGGTGGTGTGGAGTGCAAAAAAACGATGGATTTGGGCCCAGATCTTTTGACTGGGGGAGTGTGTGACATTGATCCACATTCAGTCCATCACTTGTTGTTTTTGCAATTGCCGCCCTAAGTGCGCTGGGGATGCCCAGACGTGGGTCCCAGGCACTCCACACCACTTGGAGTCAAGCTAGCTGGGCTGATGAGAGGTGTTACCTCGAAACCGGTCCGGTCCTCGGATGCTTGATTCCGTTCTGGGAAGGACATGGCTTTTGTAGTTCGGACTGGACTGTTCCCATGGGCAACAGGGTCAGAGCTGATTTGCATATCGCCATTGTCTAACCGAGGGTGGTATGGAGTGCAAAAAAACTATGGATTTGGGCCCAGATCTTTTGACTGGGGGAGTGTGTGACATTGATCCACATTCAGTCCATCACTTGTTGTTTTTGCAATTGCCGCCCTAAGTGCACTGGGGATGCCCAGACATGGGTCCCAGGCACTCCACACCACTTGGAGTCAAGCTAGCCGGGCTGATGAGAGGTGTTACCTCGAAACCGGTCCGGTCGTCGGATGCTTGATTCCGTTCTGCGAAGGACATGGCTTGTGTAGTTCGGACTGGACTGTTCCCATGGGGCAACAGGGTCAGAGCTGATTTGCAAATCGCCATTGTCTAACCCAGGGTGGTGTGGAGTGCAAAAAAACGATGGATTTGGGCCCAGATCTTTTGACTGGGGGAGTGTGTGACATTGATCCACATTCAGTCCATCACTTGTTGTTTTTGCAATTGCCGCCCTAAGTGCGCTGGGGATGCCCAGACGTGGGTCCCAGGCACTCCACACCACTTGGAGTCAAGCTAGCCGGGCTGATGAGAGGTGTTACCTCGAAACCGGTCCGGTCCTCGGATGCTTGATTCCGTTCTGGGAAGGACATGGCTTTTGTAGTTCGGACTGGACTGTTCCCATGGGGCAACAGGGTAACAGCTGATTTGCATATCGCCATTGTCTAACCCAGGGTGGGGTGGAGTGCAAAAAAACGATGGATTTGGGCCCAGATCTGTTGACTGGGGGAGTGTGTGACATTGATCCACATTCAGTCCATCACTTGTTGTTTTTGCAATTGCCGCCCTAAGTGCGCTGGGGATGCCCAGACGTGGGTCCCAGGCACTCCACACCACTTGGAGTCAAGCTAGCCGGGCTGATGAGAGGTGTTACCTCGAAAGCGGTCCGGTCCTCGGATGCTTGATTCCGTTCTGGGAAGGACATGGCTTTTGTAGTTCGGACTGGACTGTTCCCATGGGGCAACAGGGTCAGAGCTGATTTGCATATCGCCATTGTCTAACCCAGGGTGGTGTGGAGTGCAAAAAAACGATGGATTTGGGCCCAGATCTTTTGACTGGGGGAGTGTGTGACATTGATCCACATTCAGTCCATCACTTGTTGTTTTTGCAATTGCCGCCCTAAGTGCGCTGGGGATGCCCAGACGTGGGTCCCAGGCACTCCACACCTCTTGGAGTCAAGCTAGCCGGGCTGATGAGAGGTGTTACCTCGAAACCGGTCCGGTCCTCGAATGCTTGATTCCGTTCTGGGAAGGACATGGCTTTTGTAGTTCGGACTGGACTGTTTCCATGGGGCAACAGGGTCAGAGCTGATTTGCATATCGCCATTGTCTAACCCAGGGTGGTGTGGAGTGCAAAAAAACGATGGATTTGGGCCCAGATCTTTTGACTGGGGGAGTGTGTGATATTGATCCACATTCAGTCCATCACTTGTGTTTTTGCAATTGCCGCCCTAAGTGCGCTGGGGATGCCCAGACGTGGGTCCCAGGCACTCCACACCACTTGGAGTCAAGCTAGCCGGGCTGATGAGAGGTGTTACCTCGAAACCGGTCCGGTCCTCGGATGATTGATTCCGTTCTGGGAAGGACATGGCTTTTGTAGTTCGGACTGGACTGTTCCCATGGGGCAACAGGGTCAGAGCTGATTTGCATATCGCCATTGTCTAACCCAGGGTGGTGTGGAGTGCAAAAAAACGATGGATTTGGGCCCAGATCTTTTGACTGGGGGAGTGTGTGACATTGATCCACATTCAGTCCATCACTTGTTGTTTTTGCAATTGCCGCCCTAAGTGCGCTGGGGATGCCCAGACGTGGGTCCCAGGCACTCCACACCACTTGGAGTCAAGCTAGCCGGGCTGATGAGAGGTGTTACCTCGAAACCGGTCTGGTCCTCGGATGCTTGATTCAGTTCTGGGAAGGACATGGCTTTTGTAGTTCGGACTGGACTGTTCCCATGGGGCAACAAGGTCAGAGCTGATTTGCATATCGCCATTGTCTAACCCAGGGTGGTGTGGAGTGCAAAAAAACGATGGATTTGGGCCCAGATCTTTTGACTGGGGGAGTGTGTGACATTGATCCACATTCAGTCCATCACTTGTTGTTTTTGCAATTGCCGCCCTAAGTGCGCTGGGGATGCCCAGACGTGGGTCCCAGGCACTCCACACCACTTGTAGTCAAGCTAGCCGGGCTGATGAGAGGTGTTACCTCGAAACCGGTCCGGTCCTCGGATGCTTGATTCCGTTCTGGGAAGGACATGGCTTTTGTAGTTCGGACTGGACTGTTCCCATGGGGCAACAGGGTCAGAGCTGATTTGCATATCGCCATTGTCTAACCCAGGGTGGTGTGGAGTGCAAAAAAACGATGGATTTGGGCCCAGATCTTTTGACTGGGGGAGTGTGTGACATTGATCCACATTCAGTCCATCACTTGTTGTTTTTGCAATTGCCGCCCTAAGTGCGCTGGAGATGCCCAGACGTGGGTCCCAGGCACTCCACACCACTTGGAGTCAAGCTAGCCGGGCTGATGAGAGGTGTTACCTCGAAACCGGTCCGGTCCTCGGATGCTTGATTCCGTTCTGGGAAGGACATGGCTTTTGTAGTTCGGACTGGACTGTTCCCATGGGGCAACAGGGTCAGAGCTGATTTGCATATCGCCATTGTCTAACCCAGGGTGGTGTGGAGTGCAAAAAAACGATGGATTTGGGCCCAGATCTTTTGACTGGGGGAGTGTGTGACATTGATCCACATTCAGTCCATCACTTGTTGTTTTTGCAATTTCTAATAGTGGCATTTTCAAACACGCACTTTTAAAAAACAACTTCAAGAAAATATGTATTTTTAAATTGTGAGTTCAGAACCCCCCAATTCCAAATCTCTATCAGCTCCCAATTGGAAATTACACTCACACAATATGTGAAGGCAATCCCCCTGTTACCCTATGGGAGAGATAGTCCTTGCAATAGTGAAAAACAAAATTAGCAGTATTTAATAATAAGTATTTGTAAAATACAACAGTACATGTCCTACCATTTAAATACACTGCACCCTGCCCATGGGGCTGCCTTGGCCCTGTCTTAGGAGTGACTTACATGTAGCAAAAGGGAAGGTTGGGCCTGGCAAGTGGGTGTAATTGCCAAGTTGAAATGGCAGTCTAAAACAACACACACAGACACTGCATTGGCAGGTCTGAGACATGTTTGCAGAGCTACTCATGTGGGTGCTGCATGGCCATTAGTAGCGTTTAATTTACAGGCCATAGGCACACCTGGTGCACTTGACTAGGTACTTACTAGAAAATCAAATATGCCAATCATGGATAAACCAATCACCAATACAATCTACACAGAGAGCACTTGCACTTTAGCACTGGTCAGCAGTGGTAAAGTGTGAATAGTTCTAAAAACCAGCAAACGCAAAATGCAGCAACCAGTCAAAAAACAAGAAGTCAGAAGCAAAATGACAGGGGAAATCATGCCTAAGATGACAGGTCGAACACACCGTCTAAGTGACTAAGCTCCACCCACATGATGGGAAATTATGTCTGCCATCTTGCTATTCTCTTTCCACCTCCCCCAGCTTAAACAAGGCCCAATAAAATGACCACCCGTTCCAACTAAGTGGTAAATGTTTGTGGATCTGAGCCTGTTATTACTGATGAAAGGGGGAAAACACACATAATTTGAGCCAGAATTATGCTGTCCTCATAATATTCCCCTTTTTGGCCTAATAACCTGTAACCCCTTTTATCTCAATGCTGGTATCATTAAATCTGGTCTGGGTATCTCACTGGAAGATAACAGGGAACTCATAAAAAGCCATTGTAAGCCCAGTTCAAGATTAGAAAGAACATCAGTACTTTTAAATAGACAAACAAAAAATAGGATGCTTCGATGACTCGCTTACAAAATTCTGCAGGATGATATTTACCAAAGAAACCTTTTTGCAACCTTCAGTCAGAGGTAAGATTGCTGAAGGATTGACAACAGCACCTTTCTAAAACAGATTGTGGTTAGGCATGTAGGAAAATGCAAATAATTATTTTGCCTTTTTAACATGTGAATTTGTTTTAAACATCTCAATCTTGATGAGGTTTGCTGATCCATAAAGATGAGAAAACAAAATAAGAGAACAATTGCACATGGTATGATTGCCTACACAGACGTCGATTCATCAAAATGCCTGGGGTAGCGGAAGTGACAATACTTGTTACGTGACCCCTGCCTGATGTCACAGAAGTGACATCACATGAACTTTACCTGATGATATCACAGGAAGTGACATCACATGAACTTTGGCCTGGTGACATCACAGGAAGTGACATCACCTGCTCTTTGACACCCATGAAATCAAAAGAAGCGACATTGCATGACCTTTGACTTGATGCTATCGCAGGAAGTGAAGCATCTAACTTTTGCTTACTTACATCACAAACAGAGGCTGAAACATTTCTATAGATACAAAAGAAGTATCCTATAAACAGAACTATTTCAAATCCTATTGAAAATGCAGCTGCATACATTGTTTCAGGCAGCATCTTCAGATATTCAATTAAGATAATGTAGCATTGTTTAAGTACCTATCAAATAGTGTACAACAATGGATAATACACTACTCAAGTGGAAGCAGCCATTATCAATATCAACTAACTTATACAATGGGAAGGTTGATGGGTCTATAATGTTCAAAACAAGTTCACGTTATCATTTGTTATAAAAACTAAGGGGGTCATAAGTCCGCCCGCCATCCTATCGGATTATGGGACCGCCCACCATAAGGGCGGGGGTCCCGTGGGGGGTATTATGATGCGCCCGCCACAGTGGTGGGCGCATACTGCATTTTTAACATTGTGGCGGGCGGTGCTATCAGCACCGTCCACCACAATACTAAAAATGCATGCAATGCATTTGCATACACAATGCGGCAGGCACCGCGCGGTGCCTGCTGCATTGTGTATGCAACATGTGCACCCCCCACCTCGCCTTCTCCATGGGGGCCCGCAGGGGGCCCCCAAAGTGAAGACCGCTTGCCTTTCCGTGGCAGCATTGCCACCACGGAAAGGCATTCCCCAAAGCCCATACTAATATGGCCGGCAGTGTCTGATAGACACCGCCACCATATTAAACCTTTTCCGCCCCGCAAGGTGACCAGGGCGGAAAAGCGGCTGACGGTCTTTCCGTCCGCCACGGTCCCCCCGCCACAGTAATATGGCGGGGGGAAATGGGTGGCGGGCAGACAAGGATGTCGGGCGGATCGCCACCGCCCACATGGCGGTGGCGATCCGCCCGACATCCTAATGGGCCTCTTAGAGTGCAATGCAATTAAATCTAAGTCTTGGAGCACAGATAATAGTGCTCTTTAGTGCAGGTCAAGTTCTCCCAGCAACCTTCCATTCATGAAATGGTATACATACTCCTAACCATGTGGAGCCACTGAACCCTTCTAGGTTTACTATCATTCATTTCTTCTACAGCAAACATGCACATCACTGGTACAGTATACGTGTGTTGATAAATATCTGCACTAGCAATTTAAAGAGTGTTAAGAAAATGTGGGCACATTTTACTGACATGGACGAAGATACTAGCTGTCATGTTGAGACTGCATTACTGATATACAGATGGTGCGCTCAGCTTTCTTAGAAAGAAGGTGCTGACTGGGTAGGTGGAAAGTGGCCAACAGTTCACAGTCCCCATCTAGAATTGCATCTCTTGGTATGAGAAGCAGCTGTTTCTGATGATGATTGGGGCATCCTCCTATGTTGAAGCTGACATGAGGGTATGTTGATGCTCAGCTAATATGAAATCCAGAACAAGCTGACAGTGCCAAATATACGGTATACAGATCTCTGAATCGGATACTGGCTGGCACAAAGAATAGTTGCTGTACTGATAATTGACAGTGCTTTGCAATACTGTTCCCACATTTCTACACATGACATGTTGCTGTTATGAGGCTGCATATCCACTGTAACTGTAAGAAACAAAATGGGCAGCAAATTGGTGCTTTGCCAGTTAGAAGTGAGGGGGCTGCTCTCTACTTGCCTGCATAGGTTATAGACTTATGCGATCACTGTCAAATATCTTCAGGGGGCATAGGCCTCAATGGGAATAGAGGCTGATTAAGGAGTAACTGTTATTTGCCTGGCCATCAGGAAAAGGGCAATACTGCATGGCAGCATGGTAGATGCTGTCTTCTTGCCCGTGCAGAGCATACTTTCTTCTTTGATCACTGGCTGATGTTTTTGGACAGCAAATGGTTCAAGGTGAAAACAGATTGTCTGGAGAACGGTAGTGACTTGCTTGGCCATATTGGGGAGGTGGATATGCTTGGCAGCATGGTAACTGGCATGTGTGTGCCCCTGCATAGGCTACTGACTTCTGAGATCACTGGCGGATATCTTCAGGGGGCATATGCCTCAAGGTGAAAAGAAGCGACTGAGATTGACTGGGAAATAGCTGTTGCTTACCTAGCCACCAGTAGAAGGCTGATGATAGGTTCTTGATCCTGCATAAGGTACAGTCTGCTGAGATTTTTGGAGTATATTTTTTCAGGTGGCATAGTCCTCAAGGTAAATAGAGACTGACTGAGCACTAACTGTTGTTTGCCTGGCCATCAGGAGAAAGAAGATACTGCATAACTGTGTGGTTGCTGCTGTCTTCATACACCTGCGTAGGGTATTGGCTTCTGATCACGGGAATATTTCTTCAGGTGACATAGGTCTCAAGGGGAATAGAGACTGATTAAGGAGTAACTGTTGTTTGCCTGGCCATCAGGAGAAGGCTAATACTGAATGGAATGTTTGTGTGGTAGCTGCTGTCTTCGTACTCCTGCATAGGCTATTGGCTTCTGTGAATACGCTTGAAGATTTCTTCTGGTGGCATAGGCCTCAAAGGGAATAAAGGCTGGCTGAGGAGTAACTTGTTGGTCTGGCAAAGTGTGAAGCTACTTCTATGCTTCTTTGAGGCTGCTTCTCTGAACGAGGGAAAGGACCAGCTAATTTTGTAAGAGGATACCTCCGGTAGTGCATGTCAGCAAATCTGTCGATGGCTTAGTTCAAATGTAGCTGCTTAACCTCAGTTCAACAAACCATTATTGTTAAATCACCGATTCTCTTGTCACCACATTTTTTGTGCAAATAATATTTTAACGATATCATACAGGAGAAGAGTCTCTAATTTGGAAACACTTCTGGTAGATACATGAGATACTGCCTGACAGAGTGAATGCCTGGTTCATTCTTGTCTGAAAGATATGATTTTGCAGTTTGTAGTTCAGACTGTAGAAGATCTCAGTCTATTGCAGCCTCTGAACACCATTAAAAGCATCCACTGTTAATGAATGCTCCATCGTAACACTGTGCAACACATTTCTTCCAGTCAAGTCCAGCTTTCTGTACCACTTCAAAAATGGCTGCAGCAAGGCTGGAGGCACCTAACTTCTCCATTTGGTAACGCCCAAGTGCATTCTCTGGAACATTTACATAACCATCTACAAAGTATGTGATAAAACTCAGCTGCTCTTTATGTGAGACATCTTTGGTTTCATAAACAAGCACCTCAAAATAAGTTGCCACTTTTAGGACAATACGCTCATGGACAAGATTTGCCACAACAGATTTCATGTAATTTTGGTAACCAGGAAAGGTATGGTGCCCATACCTCCTGGACATTTTTACTCTTAACCTCTAATTTTTATCAGAAACCATCTTTAACAATTCAAAGAAATGTCCCTTATTGTAAAAATGCTCAGTTTCATCCGTGGCATGGAATGCAAGCCCTTGACGGCCCAAGAAACATACTGCCATAAGCAGCTGCTCCACCTGTTGTCTATTCTCCTCAATTTCCTGCTTCACATCTCTTACTATGAGAAAATAAACTGACAGCTGAAGGTGTGTAGGCTGGTGTAATCTTTTGAAGTTGGTCCAAGCAATAACTGACGATTTATGCTTCTCTGACTGTGAATGTTTGGACAAAGAACAAATAAGCTTTTCCCACTTACTGAAGGCAATATCAACGAATGCAACATTGCTTGGTTCACATCCTCCTCCTTCCACAGAAACAGTACCAAAATACCTGCATGCAAAACAATAAACAGCATCTTTAAGGACTGAATACTGTACCCAAGGATGGAGTTTGTAATCTCCTTTAAACCTACGGTGGATCACTGATAAAATATCGACGACAAAAACACTGACCTACGAAAATATTGTGGTAAAAATATCGTACACACAAATTTCAACACCCTATACTTAAACAAGAATTTACACAAATATCGATAAAAAAATTGCATATTTAAATTTTGATTACAAAAATATCGACAGCAAAAATATAGATAACAAAAATATCAATAACATTAACCCCTTCGATGCCTATGACGAGCTGAGCTCGTCATGAGGTACACCTCTTGTGTGCTCATGATGAGCTGAGCTCGTCATGACCACTCCCATTTACATTAAGGTCCAGCACAGCAGAGGAATATCTGCAGCATCCAAGTGGTTATGGGGTCGATTCCGATTCAGGATAAAATGCTCTGAATAGCCGTTCGGAGCGTTTTTCCCGTACGAATCGTAGCCTGCAACGTCCCCCGTACATACGACGAAGTACGATTCGTACCAGGAGCTGGACTCTGTACGAATCATACAGAGACCGTACGAATCTCCCTCGGAACCCGCTGTACGCGACATCTGTACAGTTTGCGGCTGCTTTTTCCGACCCGGCACGTACGATTCATGTCGGGTACGCCCCGTTCGACCTTTTTTCTACGGGAGCTGAAAACAGCCGTAAAGGCAGAATTTGCCCTGAAACAGGTACGGAACAGCCCCCCGGGAATGGTGCGTGCACCCCGTGATCGCAGAGGTACGGTGCGTATCCCTGTGATCACAGGGTGTACGCACCGTACCCCGCGATCTTGGGGTGTACGCACCGTACCCCATGTTCGCTGGGTGTACGGTGCGTACACCCTGCGATCGCGGGGTACAGTGCGTACACCCCAAAATCGGAGGCGTACGGTGCGTAACCCTGTTATCATGGGGTGTACGCAACGTACGGTGTGTAGGTGATTGCGTGCTTTTCCGTACGAATCGCCCTTACCTGACGTGGACCGTACGAATCGCGTCCTCATACCCCGGTCCGGATCGTACTCGTTGGGTCGTATGGCATATGTACGAGTCGTACAGTTCACTGTTTCCGCCATGCAATACGCACGGATCGCGACTATTCTGACGGATTGACGGAACACGGATCATACTACGCGACTCGGACGGATGGGTACGAATCATACGGCGATGGCTCCGGATGAAAATCGTACGTACGTTTTTTTCCAGGATCGGAATCGGCCCCTTGATCATAAAGAAATGCAACAAAAATATCGAGAACACTAATAGCAACTACACAAATATCACTAAAACACATATAAATAATATCGAAAATGCCATTTAACATTGAATAAACACTATTTACAACTATTTACTTATTTAACATATCCCAAATAATTATAATAAATTATAACCACATATATAAAAAATATTAAATGATTTTAAAAATTAATATATAATTATACTAACCCAAATAAATGAATACATACACAATATAACATTAAATTACTTGCTAATGATACTAAAATTACATAAATATAATATATAACAACAATAAATTATATAAATTACATTTATTACCAAATATATTTAACTAAACAACAACAAATAACATGAATATTACCATTAAATAAACATTACATATATTTACCTAATTAAAAGGTAACTGCTAAAAAATTCAAATAACATATCTCAGCCCATAAATTAAACTAAAAACACACAAACCAATACAAATGTTAACTAATTGACTAAACACTTTAAAAACAAACAATTAATTAACACAATTTTACTGTTTATCGGACAAACACAGAGGGAGAGCGTTACTTTGTGAAAGAGAGACCAGAAAAGAAAGAAAATCTACACAACTTACTATGTCAGATTATACTAGAACACAGGTAAGAACAAAACTTTTTTACAAAATACAAATACCTTGACCTCCTTAACTTAATTAACTGAAATAATGAAACAAATGTTCCCCTTTTTTAAATCAAAACTAAAGTGCAATACAACACACTGATAAAGTACAACACAAATATATTATTAGGTACCTTATTTGACTCAACATATTATGCAACTTAACCTATAAAGAAAGTAAATGACTCTGATTTTTTAAATGTATCAAAAGTACAAAACACAACAAATAAATGAGTTTTTCTTCTCAGCTTCTACAAACTGCACCTACAATGAACATCCACAACATTAATTTCATAAACTATAAGAAGTAAGTATTATTTGTTTCAGTGCTAAATTAAAAACAATGGGGCAGATGTATCAACTTTCTGTTTTGCGAGTCCTTAATAGCGATTTTTACCGAATTAAGGAATCGCAAAATGGTATGTATGTACATTTCTCTAAATAATTAGCAATTTCTTAAAAATCGCAAAAAATTCTGAGAATAAATTGCGAATTCTTATGTTGCATATTTTGCAATTTAGGAAATCGCAAAAAACGTGAAAGTGCAATGCTGGAACAGGCTGATGACATCACAACCAGGAAGTTGGAGTGATTGCCTGCACCTGCTTGCCTGAGCCACACCCAGTGGCAGTTGGAACACTGTTGAGAGGCAGAGCAGACCTGTTTGGAGTGCAATGGAGTCACAGAACCCACATGAGGAAATGTCTGGAGACAAGAGGAAAAGGAAGCACACACTTAGAGAAAAGGAACAAGAAATCCTCATAGAAGAAATGGTGTGTAGCCATGAGTTACTTTTTGGAAAGAAATCCTTTAAAGTTCCTGAAGCAAGGAAGCGAAAAATTTGGTTGGAGATCCAGCAAAAAGTAAATTCAGTAGGAGTTACCAATCGAACCATTGATGAAATTAAAAAAAGATGGTATGACATGCGTCAAAGATCCAAAGAGAGGGTTGCAGAAAGGATCAAGGAGGCAAAGAACACTGGTGGTGGTACATCAACCACAGACCAACCAACACCCCATGAGGAACTAATTGAAACAACACTGCTTCCAGAGAGTGTGAGTGGAGTGGCTAACATTGATAGCTCTGACCCTACACCAACAGCAGAAGGTAAGATACATGCAAAGAAGTGTATGTGTGTGTGCAAGTTGTAAGTGTGAGGAATGTGGTAGTCCAGTGAGACTGTGGAACATGTAGGACACAATGCATCAGGGGATATGTAGTGCAATCATTATTATGTAGACATGTACATCATAGGAACACAGTAAATAATTTAGAAGCAATTATAATGGTAGAAATGTAGTATAGTGATAGTGATTTTTTGAATTCATCAAACTTTATTTGTCTGAAAATGCACATACAAAAACATACTCATATGTCTCACTCTACATCCACAGAACAATCAAGGGAATCCAGGGAGCTTGAGGGTCATGATTCACCTCCCATTGTCACATCTGATACTGAAGGAGGAGGCACTGATGCCACTGCCCTTACTGAAATTGTGTGCAGAAAGCGCAGACATGTAGCTCCTCTGCCACCATTGGAAGAGGATGATAATGTAGATGGAGGTACAGTACACAGTGAGCCTGACCCAGTGTGCCCTCGTGACTCACAAGACCAGCCCCAAAGTCACAGGAGTACACGGTCAAACAGGTTGCAGACATGTAGGAGCAGCAGTGGGCAAATGGAAGCAGGCACAGTTTTTGCTGGTCTTGAGCAAGATATGTTTCACGTGCAGCGCCTGCAACATAAGGCCCTCAGCTCAATCAACAGTCAGCTTCTAAGATTGAACAGAAATCAAGAAGGCTGTCTGCATCAATTGATAAACTGTGTCTGACCCTGGAACGTACAGAGAATGCACGCAACAAGGCTGCCAAGCATGCACATATCAGGATGCAAAGCTACACAAAAGCAATCAACTGGCTATGTACTGTCACAAGCAACTTCACCAGGCGCAGCATTAACATGCAGCATGAAATTAGCCAATGCACCCAGACAATGGCAAACAGCTTGGACAGAGTGACCCCTGCTGTAGCAATTTCGCAAACCTCAAACTCAGGCGCAAGCGCTCTCGATGCCTCAGCTGAAAGTGAGGACACCTCCAGCAGGAGCAGTAGGAACCCCACACCAACTATTCACTTGACCCACTGCAGAAGTGGAAGGCGTGCTGGCACAGCACATAATGAAGAAATCATACAAGCACAGGAACATCCTGCTTCAGGCCGCCAGCGCAAGAAGTGTCACTTTAAAGACCATTTCATTTAGCATGACTGTATTGTTGAACATGGCAACATGTTACATTTGTGTTTCTTTTCATGTACTTTCCTTTAAAATGAACATTATGTAAAATGCATTTTATTTTGTGTGTTGTGAATTAAACCAACTTGCATAAAAATTAAATATGTAGTATTGCTTGTCTTACCTAAAAGTAATTCTGTGTAATCTCAGACCGTCTCTGATGGCCAGCCACAGCTCCTACTCCTGCAGCAGCCCTCCTAGGTGGAGGTATGTCATCATCATCAGATGTGTCAGACTCACTCACTTCAATGGCTTTGCCTTTGCGCATGGCCATGTTATGCAGCATCGCACAGCTAGTTATAATTTTACAACAGGTTTTAGGACTGTACTGCAATGCGCCTCCACTTTTGTGTATGCATCTGAAACGGCTTTTGAAGATGCCAAATGTGCATTAAACGACCCCACGTGTTGACCAGTGTGCCCTGTTGTACCGTCTTTCTCTTGCAGTTCTAGGGTTCAAGTTTGGCGTTAGGATGAAGTCACAAACTGAATAGGCACTATCACCTGCATGGATGGAAAAATAAATTGAACTGTATGTTCCATTTACAAACAATGGTTGGATGGATGCATGGAAGTTTGCATGAGTGTGATTTACCTAGCAGGTATCCCTCTCCAAACTGTCCAGCACTCAGGCACCTATGAACTCCGCTGTGTCTGAAGATAAAGGAATCATGTGTGCTGCCTGGGTACTTTGACACTATTTCATTGATGATATATTTAGCATTGCACACAATCTGTATGTTGAGAGAGTGGTAGCTTTTCCTATTACGAAATACATATTCTGTGGCTGCTGGTGGAGTGATGGCAATAGGAGTTCCATCAATGCATCCAATCACTTGGGGGAAGCGTGCAATTTGATAGAATTCCAACTTGGTTTCCTGTATGGCTTGATGGGTGTTTGAGAAGTAGATGTGATGTTGAAGCCTGTTCAGCATTGCATCCAGGAACACATGAAAAAAGCGTGATAGGTCACTTTGTGACACACCACCAACCTCTGCAATTACGCTTTGAAAAGACCATGAAGCCAAAAGGTGCAGTGAGCACAATACCTGCACATGAGTTGGAATTGATTGAGTTCTGCGTGTTGGATGCTCCAAAAATGGTTTCAATTCATTAATGAGGTCCAAGATGGTGTGTGGATGAAGTCTGTATTTGTCATAAATGTCCTCTTGAGTCTGCTGGAACAGCGTTATGCGCAATCTGAAGATTCTCTCCTGTCTCTGTCTCCTCTGTGCAAGAGCTTGTATGCGCAGCCTCCTGGCTATCAGGTATAGTCCAGCCATTTTGGAAACCAATTCTGTGCATTCTGGGTGACTTTTTAAAAACAATTCAGGTTACCACCTGATTGTACTTGGTGTTAAATGCGATTTCTTAATTTGCGATTTTCAGGAATTCGCTATTTGCGATTTTTTCTTACATACACTTGCGATTTCTTAACTTGCGATTCCTAGTTTGCGATTTTCGCAAAACTGAAACATGCTAATTAAGGATTCGCTGAATAATTCTCAGAAAACCATTTATCGCTAAATAAGAAATCACAATATTTGCGATTTCTAATTTAGCAATGCGATTTTTTTCATACATTCCATTTCCCGTTTTATTTGTCGCATACGCTGCTATTTTGCGATTCGCAGCATTTGCGACAAATAAAAAGCTTGATACATCTGCCCCTAGATGAATACATTAAAACATATCTCACATTTAATTAACATAAACATTTTCTTTCGCACCAACAGAAAATAGAACACTGAAAAAACAATGAGCTGCAAATACTCCCATCAACAAAAGTCAAAGAACACTAATGTATGTATTTTTTCTATATTATTAATACTAGCATATTTATTATTCACCATAGCATATTTACTAAACACACATATATCTTTATAGATATACCCCAAAAATGGCAGAAGGAGTGAAGTTTCTTACATTTCAAAAGAAGAAACGAATGCTTTGCTACATGGGTTACACTTACACCGACGAAAAAGTAATAGAAAATAAAACTCATTGGAAATGTTGCAAATATTATGCCAATGCCTGTTATGGGAGAGCTACTACAATAGATCTGGCTATTGTGAATGTTAGAGAGCACAACCATCCCCCCCAATGTGACTGAAGTAAAAGTAAGAGATGTCCTAGAGACAATAAGGGAAGTAAGCAAAAGTTCCCACCAGACAAGTACTCAAATTTAAAAAAACTGTTTTAACCACAGCCCCAGAACATGTCACAGGACAACTATCTTCCATTCCCAACTTAAAAAGATTAATATCAAAAACTAAGGGCCTCATTAGGATGGCGGGCGGACTTTGCCCGTCCGCCATCCTCATGGTAATAGGGACCGCCCACCTTAAGGACGGGGGTCCCGTCGCCAGCATTAGGATGCGGCGGGTGCATCCCACATTCCTACCATTGTGGTGGGCGGTGCACTCAGCACCGCCCGCCACAATGGCAGGAAAGCATGCTGTGCACTTCCATGCACAGCATGGCAGGCACCGCGTGGTGCCTGCCATGCTGGGCATGGAACTGCTGGGGGGTACCATAGGTACCCCCCATGTGCACCCCCACCCCCCCCCGAAGTCCCTGGGGGCCCGCAATCGGCCCCCGCAGGGATTCTCCGCATGCCTTTCCATGGCGGCATTGCCGCCACGGAAAGGCATCCACAATTGCCCATCCTAATATGGCTGGCACCGCCCGCCACAATGGCAGGAAAGCATGCTGTGCACTTCCATGCACAGCATGGCAGGCACCGCGTGGTGCCTGCCATGCTGGGCATGGAACTGCTGGGGGGTACCATAGGTACCCCCCATGTGCACCCCCACCCCCCCCGAAGTCCCTGGGGGCCCGCAATCGGCCCCCGCAGGGATTCTCCGCATGCCTTTCCGTGGCGGCATTGCCGCCACGGAAAGGCATCCACAATTGCCCATCCTAATATGGCTGGCGGTGTCTGATAGACACTGCCACCATATTCTTCCTTTTCCGCCCCCGGCCGCAAGGCGACCGGGGCGGAAAAGCGGCAGACGATCTTTCTATCCGCTGAGGTCCCCCGCTATACTAATATGGCGGGGGAAAACAAGTGTGGATGTCGGGCGGATTGCTTCCGCCAAGCTGGCGGTGGCTACCGCTAGCCTGGCGGGGCAATCCGCCCGACATCGTAATGAGCCCCTAAGAGAGCTTCAGATCAAACTCCACCTACCGCAAAACTTTTGGAGAAATCCAAATACTCCCAGAATACACCATCACCCACAAAGAAGAACAATTATTGCTCTATGATAACAAAAGTCATGAGAAAAGAACTATTATGTTTGCAACTAATACTAATGTGGAAAAACTTAAAAACTTCGAAACGTGGATGATGGATGATGGACGGAACCTTTAAAGTTTGTCCTAAACCATTTTATCAGCTTTATACAATTCATAGAGAATTTGAAGAGACAAATATCCCATTCATTTAGGTATTGCTGCCTAATAAACATAACACCACCTATATAGAAGTACTAACTACAATAAATAATTCACAGAAAATTACTATCCCAGTAGAATAATAATAGATTTTTAACAGGCAATGATTTAAGCAATACTCAAACTATACCCACACACTGCAAAACAAGGTTGCTACTACCATTTTAACCAAAGCATATGGAGGCACCTACAAACATCTACTTTAAGCATAGAATATTCAACTAACAGCAACTTTGCCTACCAAATAAAAAAATTAGTAGCCCTGGCCTACGTACCAACTACTGAAGTAGCCAATCACTACAACTTATTAATAGAAAGTCCTGTCTATCAAGCCAATGAAACAAAATTAAGTCCCTTGCCTGACTACTTCGTAGTCACTTGGGTGGGAAGGTTACCTAGATCAGGGCATCGTAGATAACCTAAATTTCAAATCCCCTTGTAGAATGTGTATGTCAGTACTGTGGCTCAAAAAGTCAAGACAAACAACGCAGTGGAAGGATGACATAATGCCTTCCAAGCCACAATAGAAAGAGGACAACCAACATTACACAAACTTGTTGAAGCTTTTTAAAAAGAACAAAGATACCAAGAGCTCTGACTAGAGCAATCTCTAAGCAAAATAGGACCTAAAATAAACAAACAAACGAAAACTATGTATGAATACCTCCAACATAAAACTCGGATGTATCCAAATGCCTAAGGTCTAGAATATCTAGACATGATTGGAAAATCAATTCTTTAAAGTAAACCAAATAGCAAACCTTTTAAACATAGAAAACATAAAAACAAAGTATTTCTCTTTTTTTCAATTTATAAATATAATTATGTCATAAAATTTAAAATATAACGCAAAATTATATGACATAATATTAATATAAAAAAAGAGAATGAAAAAATAATCATTTCCTACCCAAAACAATTACAAATAATTACTTACAGTTATGTAGCTGTAGAATATCTTCAAAATAAAATCCACAGCAAACCAAGCAAAAAGTAATCCATTGAATAAGGAAACCCCCCAAAAAATGTAAAAATACAACTGTGGAAAAAGGAATCCAACACCGCAATACTCTCAATAACGAAACCCTCAAAAACCCAAAAATAGTGCATAAAAAACGCTCCAAAAACCCGGGGAAAAAAGGAAATGTCTAGTAACTTGTTATCACACAAGAAACAACATTGTCCTTTATTTCAAATAAAATAAAACACGTGAACAACTCCATTTGTGCACCAAAGGCCGTACTTTTAAATAAATAACAAACAACACTTACCCACAACAGAAATGCAAACCCACAAGAACCAATTTCAACATAAAATACACAAAAACACATGCAATGAACACATAAATGAAACTACATAACATTGTAATTATATCTGACACTAAGTCAAACACATAAAACACTAAACTGACAAAACAACACCTAACTATCCCGAAAACGATCAAATAACAGCCTAACAAATATATTTACACTACTACTAACTTACCCCTACCATAAGCCCATCGGTGCACATGATGGCCCCCGGCCATCATGCGACACAGTGGGCATGTGCGGAGGACGGCTGGGGGCCGTCTTAATCCCGCCCACTATTTAAGCCGCCCGCACAGGGTGAAACTGTGCTCAGCGCTGAAGGGGTTAAATCTAACTTAAAAGTATATAAAACTAAACTTACCTCGACAAACGAAAAGCAGCTCCTAACCGCGAGGTTAAAAACGAAAGAGTTAGATAGAAAAATGGGAAAAAGTTCACAAAATGACCACATAATTAAATTGAAAGTAGGACTAACCCCCCATAGACAACAATGGAATTATATATATGTTTTAATTAAAATTATATGTATAACTTTTATATTTTCCAAAAAACTATGAGATATTATTTAATGTATATTAAAATACATGTTTATTCCATACACTGTTAATGTACAAATATTAAACAAACATTATAAAACAAATATGTATTGCTCAAAATATGTCTGTAAAACTATTGTAAATTATTTAACATATTAAATATTATTTGTTATAAAAAATAATATTGAATATACTAAATCATAAAATATAATCATGTAAAATGTAAAATATATATTTTCAAACTAATTAAATTGATATGAAAAATATTGTTAAGATGTAAACAAATATGTATACAAATCTTAAACTTTTTATAGAAAAAACAAATGAACAATGCAACTGAAACTGTTTATTGATTAAAAAAATAGAAATGTTTTACTTTACCATTACATAACTATGCTATAAAAAATGTACAATTTTTAAATACTATACCCCAAAAAATATATATAATATATGATTTATTTGACATTTATTATTGATAAATAAATTTTACAAATATGTTAAACTATTTAATAAAATGTGAATAACATCAATATGCATGGTTTATTGTGTTAAATGTTATAATACATTTAGTAACCAAAATAAATTATAAAAAAATATAATTGTAAATGAAAATAGAAATATCTTTTCATCAAATAAATATTAAAAAGAAAACTAACATACATCTATTGACAATTTACAAATGAACTTCCATAATGCTGAATAATAATCAATAATAATTTACAACTCCAGCCCCAAATCCATGTAAAAGTAGGGAAAGTGCTGGATAGTAAACCATAATAATTTACTATTCTAACTCCAATTCCAAATAAACTCAGAGAAAGTGCCGAATAGTAAACCATAATAATTTACTACTCTAACTCCAAATCCAACTAAACTCAGGGAAGGTGCTGGATAGTAAACCATAAGCATGTACTAGTCTAACTCCAAATCCAACTATACTCAGGGAAACTGCTGGATAGTGAACCATAATAATTTACTATTCTTACTCCAAATCCAACTAAACTCAGGGAAAGTGCTGGATAGCAAACCATAATAATTTACTATTCTAACTCCAAATAAAAATAAACTCTAAACAAGAAATGAATAATACCCCCATTTTGATCTTTACAATTAACAAATAATAATCCTCAAATAAAAACATAATTATTAAATGTAATTTATGTTTCAAAAATTAGGTTACATTATTAAATGTTATCAAAAATATGTTATTATAATTAATAATCCTTCACACAATTTTCAAAAAAGTATTAATAGATTTTTATACATTTCAACAATTTAACCATTTATTATAAAAGAAATTAAAAATGATGATTATTTTTAAAAAAAATTGAAAACGTATGAAGTTCTTGATACATTTTTTTATTTATCTAAATTTAGAGTAATCACTTTACCATACATTTAATTTCGATTTTTTTTTAACTGTTATCAAAATAATATTTTAATATAATTAGTTATCCTTAACACAATTTTCTAAAAAGTATTAATAGAATTTTATAAATTTCAATAATTTAAACAATTTTTAAAAAACAAATGAAAATGTATACATATTTTGAAAACGGTGTCAATTATTTGAAATTATTAATAATAATTTTCATTTAACTAAAGGTATAATAATAATTTTGATTTTTTTTATTTTTTTTATTTTTAATATTTAAATATTTGAAAATTGATTATTGTAATTTGTTTTACACAAACATTCCTCAAGAACTCGAAACCTAAATTCAATAAAAACTCTATATACCACAGCAAACATGTATTAAATTTACAAAATATAATTAATAACCACATCATTTTTAATTTAATACCCACCCATATCACCTTTAAATCCAATAGCCCGCTCCTAAAATATATACAAATTAATAAAATGTATTACATTTTAAACATTTCGAAATTACTACCCATCCTTATCCCACATAAACCCAACATCCCGCTCCTAAAATATATTCAAACTATAAAAATATATTACATTTTAAACAACATTTTTAAATTACTACCCGTCTTTATCCCCTCTAAACCCAACATCCCGCTCTCAAAATAAATATGAAAACAAATAAAATAGCTTATTTAAACAAAATTCTATTATTTAAACATTATGAATTTACAAAAACTAACATGAATATTAAAACAAAACATCAAAAACATAAAATAGATAATTTAAAATTCGATATTACTTCATAACAATACATTTGATATTTTTTACATTGATATTACTTACCTCGATATTTAACACCAACGATATTCTTACCTCGATTTGAATGCATGCCGATATTTCCACGTCGATATTCTGTCTCTGCACCCCTACGACAAGCAGTTAAGGGGAATGTTTGACGTTTTGGTTGCTCTGAGTCGCTATACTGATTAAGAGTCAAGTCGTCTGCCAGGAATTCACTTGCCAGGTGGGAGTTTGATGTTGGTATTTGACTAGTTTCTTTGATTCAAGCTGTCTCTAATATATCACTCCTCAAAAAAGAGCTGGTTGTATTGTCATCACAGGATGATGAACAGTCAGCAAGGTCAGCCAGGGAAGTACTGTCATCTAAACTGCCAACATACGAAGATGAATCTGTAAAGTCATTGTGAAATAAACACTCAGGGTTGTCAGCATATGAAGAAATATCAGTAATGTCAATAATGGCATAACTGTCATTAGCGCAGAGAGAAGAAGCTGCAATGGCAACAGAGGATGTTTCAGGGATGTCATAAGAATGTGAGCATGTGCCTTCACTGTTAGACAGAGCAGCATCAGAGAACTCTTTTGTTTTCTTGCCTTCATTAGAACCTGTAGGAGGGTTCTTCGGTACTCCTTTTTTAGTGAAAAAATCCAATATTAATCTTTACTTTTGGATCGTTGGGTTGTCTAGTAGGGAAATACATATTTTTCTTTGTTCCTTTGTTTGCATCTGAACTCAGCATTGCCTCTGCTAATATGTCAAATATACAGAGAAAAGTTTAGGGTATGGCATGGTACACTGCATGTAACAGTGAGGAAACACAAACAGTCTTTCACACATAGGCATGTGATTTTTTTAACAGCCATTTTCTTAATAAACAGTATACCAAAGATGTTTTATTGCATGTATTATTTTCAGTATGTTAACATTGTATATTACTGTGACAATGGAGACCTTTCAGAAATGCATGAGCAGGGTCTCCAGATGGATGAAAGTAAACTCCCTCCAATTTAACGAGAGTAAGACAGAGGTAGTCTATTGCTCGTCAGCCAAACTGAGTCAGCAACCTTCCTACGAGATCAGGCTTGCGCCGGGAGCTGATCCTTGCATCCCAGTCAAGACCGTGCGTAATTTAGGGGTAATGTTTGATGCGGATCTCCAAATGACCTCTCAGACCAATAAAACCATCAGTGTCTGCTTTGGATTGCTCAAAGCGCTCAGACAGATTTTGCCCCTTCTGCCTGATGAGTCTAGACCGTTAGTGGTTAGGAGTGTGATCCTGGCCAGACTGGACTACTGTAACTCCCTATATCTAGGGGCCCCCTTATACATCTTACAGGGGCTCCAGAGAGTCCAGTCCATAGCGGCCAAGCTGGCACTTAAAAGACCTCGCAGCTCCTCCACTACGCTGGCGCTCAGAGATCTACACTGGCTGCCAATCGGGAGTAGAGTCGCTTTTAAGTCCTTATGTATTGTGTATAGAGCCCTGCACAACACGGGGCCTATTCCTTTACAGGAAAGGCTCAACTGGTTTAAGCATACCAGGTCCCTGCGTTCCTCTAGCCTGGGTTTGGCAGCAACCACCAGGATCAGGAGATCGAGGATGGGAGGCAGAGCCTTCTGCACCTCCGCATCTAGGATGTGGAACGAGCTTCCCCAGAACATCAGGCAAATTGACACCCTGCTTGGATTTAGAAAGAGTCTGAAAACATGGCTGTTTGCCAAAGTTTAATCCCCTTAACTCCATTTAATGGAACTGGCGGCTGTTTTACATGTCATGACAGCCAGTGTATTGTTGTTCCATCTGACTACTTCCTGTTTGGGCGCCAGGATACCCGTAGGGTGACAGTTGCGCGATACAAATACAAATACAATACAATACAATACAATATCCACAACCATGAGAATCAACATTTATTACAATAAACCAAATCACTATTCACCCACCTTGAGAGGTATTAATAAAATAAATGAGCTCTGCTACAGAAAATGCCTAGGAAGGGCTTACAGTGTTAGGGATCGGTCATTTGAGGATGATGTATTGATGTATTGATTATGATGGACAGGGATGGGATAAGATAATTAAGAGTGTGTATTCCATATTACTAATACCAAACAGTTTCAGTAACAAGCTTCAGGATTGCTTTGGTGTACCCTTCACAACATGGAGGCTTAAGTAGCACCTCCAACACTAGGTACCCTGGGTGAAAAGGAGTCTAATATGGGAGCTGCTTAGTGGAACATAAAAGGGCCCCCAAAAGAAAACTCTGCATGCCTTTCCATGGTGGTGTCTCCACTATGGAAAGGCATTGAAAATGCCACATCATAATATGGATGGCGGTGCCTTATAGGCACCTCCACCATATTATGGGCCTTTTCTGGCAGGTAGGCAATCGGGATGATTGCCTGTCAGCGGAAAAAGCAGCAGACGGTCTTTTCATCCATCGTGGTACTCCTCGCCATGCTAATGTGGCAGGTGGTAAGAGGCAGTCCGGCGGGTTGTTTTGGTGGTGGCGATCCGCCTGCTATTCTAATAGACCCCAAAGTGTCTAAAAAAACCTGGTTAATACACAAGTGTGAAATGAATTACACATCAAGAAACTAGAAACAGTTCATTTTAACAGCCCGGCAAAAGAATAATTAAAAGCTTGTGTTATTACACCAATAGAAATACACCTACCTTCTGTTATTAAGCATTACATAGCTCAACAAAGCATGTTAACCATCCATTTTCTTAAAACAAGTCAACATTACTGAATATACATAAGTATCTATCAAGCACTTCTGAATATTTGAACTTCATGGGGGACTAGAAAAGGCTTCTCCAATGAGTAGCTTGTGAGCTACTAGTAGCTCTCCAGCTACCCCGAAGTGGCTCTCATGTGCAGCCAACTCAATTAGAAGCTTTTGTTTGGTTCAAATAATTCATGTATACCACATTTGCAAAACTATATTTGAGATGAAAGACATGAATTCTCAGAACCTATAAGTTAATGTATGGAGAATAACGGTTGAATGTCCAAAGGGGGCGTGAATACGACGAAAATGGAGGCAGATGTGCCAGGGTAGAGCTCCGTCGGAGGCTTCCCTCACCAGGCTCATATCTCCAATTGCAGACATCCACTTGGGCTCACAAATAGTCCTACCTTTGTGTGAACATCTCCTGAAGCTACGCTGCGGTTCCTGGTGCACCTAGACTCCGTGGGCCGCACCGGGACCCTAAGGATGTTTGGGCTGCTCGGCGGACTGCTGCAGCGCAGGTGGACTCGACAAAGCGAGCCTGTGGTTTGACCCCGCCCACAGGGCAGCGAGTGACGGCACAGCTCACCTGGACTGGATTTGGGGCACGCTGCTATGGCTCCTTCCTCTGCTGATAACCTGGCCGGCGCACCCGGAGGAGCCGCGGGGCCCTGGTGAGACTGAGAAGGGACGGATTGCATGCCCTTGTCGCCCCAATCTGGCTGATCGACGACTCTTGGCGCGGCTGGGCTGAGGTGCGGTTGGCCGGCCTGGGAAGTGGCAGCCTCTGCGGCACACTTGGGTGGGGGGGCGCTGTTGCTCCCTTACAGCTTCGGGCCCCGCATCCTGCTGAGATACCTGCCGCCCTACTACATGCTGTGGACTGTCCCGGTGGCGCCTGAGTTCCCGGTGACTGAAGCGGCTGGCTGCTGGCGGAGATGTGGGTTGGGTCACCTGCATACGCCTGGTTCCCCCCTCTCCCTGGGAGACTGCTCGCATTGTCGAATACGCTGCGTGAGGAGGCTGATTGAAACTGCTGGGTGGGACACCTGCTGTGGCCTGCACCAGGGAGCCCCCTTCCGCTGGTATCATGTGCGGGGCAGGTGCTAACCAGGATCAGATCGCTGTTGTGCTTGCAGCAGAAGTGGGACACACTCATCTGTAGAGGCAGGGGAGGATCCCTCTACTACGGCATACGCCAGAGCCTCAATGGTGTGACATGCTGGTTGAGGAAGCATAAGCTGGGACTTTGTACATGGGCTCTGAGGTGGCCATAATTGGCGTTCGCAATCGCATTAGTGGATGCGGACTGCAACATATGGCTCTACTGTCGCGATGTCACTATGATGCATCATGAAATGCGGGCTGTGAAACAAGATTTTACTGCTCATCCCTTGGTGCACCCTGACCCCGAGGAGGGTTGTGTAGGCTCCTGCAGTGGACTTTGCGAGAGTGGCCACTTGTGGCAGGACGGCGGCTCAACTTCCCTGGACGCACAGCCATTAGCACAGTGGACTGGCGATGCGCTGTTCGGTGCTGGGGCTGAGCCACAATTGCCCCCAGGTCCAGTCTTAGGGTGGTCAAATCTTAGTAAGAGCAGCCAGCAGTGTGCTTGTCTACCCTCGGCCAGCCTCCTAGGTAATGAAGTGCAGTATTACTGGTCCTGCCTAGCGTGCGTGCGGGGCGGCCCGCTGGTCCTGCTGGAAGGGAAGCACAGCCTCGGAACCATCACATTCAGCACACGACATCCAGCATACATATCCTGCGACTAATGTCGGGCTGCACCCGTGCACGTACTGGTACAGGAGGCACGCAAACACAATAACTCCGTACCAAATCCAAGCAGGACAAGATGGCGAAACAAGGACTTGCGGATCAAATCTCCAACAAGCTTAATGCAGTGCTCGCTGCAGTGGAAAGACTGGAAGACACAATTAATCAAACCCGCACATCCTTAGATGCCTAAATAGATAAGGTGGCCATAGACCTCACTCACTTGCATGCTGATCACTGGAAACTGGTAGACCGCACTACTGCTCTGGAGACTACACTTGCCGACATCAAACCAAAGGTGGCGCAAACAGATAAACATCTACAAAACTTACTAAACCGAGTGGAGTTCCTAGAGGAGAGAGCTGAAGATGCAGAAGGGCGAGCACAATGCAATAACATACACATAGTCGGCCTACCGGAGGGCAAGAAAGGAAGAGAACCCACTGCATACGTGGAAAAGTGGCTCTGCGATCTGCTACCTGAGGGAAATTTCTCATCGCACTTTGTAATAGGACGCGCACATAGAGTCCCAGTGAGACCCCCTCCTATAGGCTCGAATCCACTGCCTCTTCTTATACGGCTTCTCAACTACAGAGACAGAGATTCTATTTTGCAAGAAACCAGAAAACTGCTGGATATCCAAATAGACAATAGCAAAAAAATGTTTTTTCCGGACTGCACCGTACAAGTGCAGAGACTGAGGTTTTCATTCACGGCAGTGAAAAAACGACTTTGGCAGAGTAATCTGCAGTATTCTTTGCTATTTCTGGCTCGCCTACGAGTAGTTGCCAATGACAAAACACACTTTTTCTCAACATCAGAAGAAGCAGAGGAGTGGATGGACACCTTTCCCGACGTGGGAACACGAGGTTCAGACACTGCCGAAAAGATGCTGGAGTCAAAGGCCCCCTTCAGTCGCCGCAGAAGAGAGCGAAGGTTCGTGAGGGCACGGACACCATCGTCGCCCACTGCGGGGCCGCACTCGGAAGCGGGGGAAGCGGGCAGCGGGATGCCCTTCAGGCGGAGGCTGAGATCAGTGGTTCCCTGTTGACCGAGGATGCCTCCAATTCCAGCCAGAATGGCCAAACAAGTGATGATGATCGGGCCTATGGCCTACAGGCTTCGCAAGACTCATGTGACTAACCAGGTGTGACCCCGCAAATGGCTGACAATATAGTATAAATGCTAAAAGGACTTCTCCTGAGCTGGGTTGCTAGCGGAGGCACTGTGGTTTGCACGTAGAAATGTGCAATTCTTTGTGGTATGGTCCTACCGGATGACTGCTGATGAGAATTCAAATGTGGACATGGGTCATGGAGTACGGGTGCGGACTGACCTGGGGAAGTATGATTTAGCCGATTTCTTTGATGTCAGTCTATGCGCTCCCATTCACACTTATAGTTCAGCGATATACAATGCCTAAATATGGGAAGCCCCAATACTTACTAAATTAAGCTTGGTGCTGGGGAGCCTTTGCAAACCAGTACGCATATTTTGATATTTAACACGACGTAGTGCGAAGCGCACCCCCCTAGACATAGTTTGTGTGTTATCTTCATTGAAGGCTTGGACGATTGCTAGTTGCACATTTGCCCTTTTGGTATTCAATATGTTGTTGTTGTTATTAGGCTTTTTTTTAAGATGTCATTCAACAAATATCAGATCATGGGGCGTGAATTGGAGGGTGGCGGAATGCTGGGCGGGCCGTTAGCTGATGGGTTCATTGTGCCAAATGTTTTTATTAAATGGTCAAGAATACGTCTAATGTTAGTAAATTGCAAATACTATGGTTCCACTTAGGATTGGCACATGGAATTTGAGAGTCATGCACACACCATTGCGCAGATACCAGATATACTCATATCTTAAATGACACCACATACAAATAGCTCTTTTTCAAGAGACTCATCTAGCTAAAGGTGAAATTGCACATCTACATCGCCGCTGGCACGGTCAATTGCATGCTACAAGCTACTCTGCATTTGCACGAGGAGCACTCAAATGGGTTCGGCCAGGGGTCCCATTTAAAATCACAGACACATTGGTGGACACAGGGGGGCGATATGTTATAGTTGATGGCAGGCACATTGTCATTGCATTTCTTTATGCCCCCAAGACTGAGCAGGCTGCTTTCCTAGACACTCTAACACGTGTGCTGGCGCCCTGGCATGATATTCTCATGCTCTTGGGGAGAGATTACAATAGTGTATTAGATGTATCTGTGGATCGCTCCTTTCTGCCTCTTCCAGGCACAAGTACACATAATGCAATGAAGGCGCTGAATAATTGGGCAATGCAATGTTGTTTGAGAGACATATGGAGACATTGCAATCCCCATGACAAAGTGTACTCCTACTATTCTGGTGCTCATGAGCTACATGTGCGGCTGGACCATTACATGCTATCGGAGGAACTGCTTCCACGTGTCTCTGCGGTGCATTATTTGGGGATGACCCATTTGGATCATAACCCGCACATACTGGAGGTAGGTTGGGTACATACCAGGCCGCCGATCCCCATCTGGCGGCTTCAACCTGATGTCCTATTAGATCCACTGTTTCTAAACCTATTAGCCACTAATATCACACACTACTTTGAGGAAAATGTAGATACAGTCACAACGCCCCAGGATGAATGGGATGCATTCAAAGAAGTGATCAGGGGTGATTGCTTAGGCGCACAGGCAGGTATGCGAAGGCAATTGGAGACTGAGCTAACAAAACTCGAAAGCAAATCGCTCCAAAAGGAAGATGAGGCAATACAGGGTTCCACAGCGCACCTAGCCCAGGATAGTGAGGAACATTCCCGGCTATTAGAACGACAACGTCACTTAAACTATGCAGCACAGTCAGCGCGGTCACATCACATGGGAGATAAACCGTGTAAACTGCTGTCATGGCTTATAAGACAAGATGCGGTGACCACGCCAGTAACATCTATAAGCACTACACGAGGCACCACTGTACATACACAGAGTGACATATATAAAGCCTTTATAGAACACAACACCGAAATGTACAAGTCTCACCTGCACTCTGCAGCTGCGGACATACAGGCCTATCTCGCTGGCATAACACTACCGCAATTGACACAACGCCAACAAGAGGAACTCAATCATCCTCTACTACTGGAGGAAATCAGAGAATACATTTTCTCCCTTTCGAATGGTAAACCTCCGGGTCCAGACGGGCTGCCAGTGGAATTTTATAAAGCCTACTCGGTCATATTAATCCCAGAGCTGTTACGGGTGTACAAAGCAGCAATAGAAGACTCGACTCTTACACCTACGCCAAACGAGGCGCTGTTGGTCTCCCTCTTAAAGCAGGTAGGAATCCTGAATCCCTGGGCTCTTACCGGCCGCTAGCACTGCTTAACACTGATTATAAAATCTTTACTTCCATATTAGCCAAGCGTATAGCCCCATTGGTGAAGATTCTGATACACCAAGATCAAAACGGGTTTGTACCAACCAGGAGTACCTCTTTAAACATACACAGGCTGTTCAGAGTTCAGAAGTACGCATTAGACCGCTGGCCATGCTCCGGCTGTCTGGTGCTGGATATGGAAAAGGCCTTTGACTCCTTGGAGTGGCCCTATTTTGCAGAAGTACTGAGCAAATACGAATTGTGAGACGGATATCTGCAAATGCTGCAATTATATCAATCCCCTATGGTGCGGGCTCGCACGTGAAAGCTAATCTCAGACACCTTACGTGTGAGGCGGGGAACCAGGCAAGGTTGCCCATTTTCTCTGCTGCTTTTTTCTCTTGCCATGGAGCCATTAGCGGTCGTGCTTCGGGAATGTGGCATAGACTGGGGCTCCCCCTTGGAGACGGGATACATGCGGTCTCCCTATATGCAGATGATCTACTATTGTATGTAAAAGACCTACACAATATTCCCCCAGCTCTATCCGAACTCTTTAGTACTTTTGAGGCGATGTCTGGCCTTAAGGTCAACTGGCCTAAATCGGGCGTTTACTCATTTGATAGGAACGTGACAGAGGTGGATATAATTATTAATGGGACTGCCCTTACCTGGTATCCTACTACATTCCGATATCTAGGTATCTACATATACAGGACCCCGACGGATATACGACACGGAAACCTATTACGAGCCATTTCTATTATTATTATTATTATTATACAATTCTGGAAGATCCTCCCATTAAACGTGATGAGTTGCATTACATTAGTTAAAATGATAATATTACTGAGACTGTTGTATTACTTCGCAAACCTTCCAGTCTATGTTCCAGTCAGAATATTTCGAGAGCTGGAAGGCCTTCTTAGAGGCTTGATTTTGAACAAGGGTAGGCCCAGAATAGCACTACATAAATTATGCGCGTCACCTGAACTAGGAGGTCTGGCGGTTCCAAACATGGAGCTCTATTATTTAGCATCCCAGCTGCAATGGGTCACAAAGTGGATGAGTGGCAGGAATCTAACGGACACAGCAGATGGGTCGCCTCTGTGGACACAGACCCAACTGCACAGTCTATTCCACCCACTTACGAAATGTCCTCGCCCGCCCCAGATACATATTGAGCTAGCCCATAGATGCTACCGGAGAAGCCTTTTACTCACCAGAGATACAGTCCCTTACGCTCAAGCCTTGCCACTTATAATAATAATAATAATCTTTATTCGGTTTTTTAGCAGTGCAAAACCATAAAAGTTATCACAACGTACAAAATACACAGAGTTTTATAAAAGTAGTTATTATACACAAGTTTTTAAAAGCATATGGCCAGATACTGTGCAAATTAAGTTGGTAATGGGGCAGTAGTAACCTTCTAGTTTTTTCTTCTGTTTCAAAGGTTATTTCTATGCCTCATGATACACTTTAGAAAATTGAGTACATGGTAGCAGGTACATTCAGAATCCAACATCTGTAGTGCTAGCATGGCTGGGCGACATTGTCTGTGACCCCATCTTTTTAATAAAGGGATTATCCAGATTTTTCGATGGGTGTGAAAGAACTTGCAAAACAAAATTGTGTGAATGGTAGACTGTTGGGACAGATCGTCACATGGACAAGGGTCCATGTTAGTGTTCCAGTTGTTTTTTTCAGGAAATGTCACTAGTCTATAAAAGAGATTCAGTCTGAACCTTGTTAGGAGCATCTTGTCATATGCTGTAAATTCCAGGGTCAGATAGAGCTGGATTTTCGGGGACTGCTGTATCATATTCGCATGAATCACAGATTTTTTGGTTGTCAGCAAAGTCAGTCTCAAGGACTCTAGATGGCTCCGCGCAATTTGTTTCAGCTCTTTCTTGGATATTTCATTTAGTTTTTCTGGGGTGTGATAATACTTTTGTAATCCTAGGTCGGAAAAGAAATGCCTGACATAGGAGAGCCATGCTATTTTCTGTACATGGTCCAGTTCCATGGTGTCCTGTAAGATATTTTTAGTCAGCCTATTATTTTCCGACAGCCAGACGCGCCTCCAAAGTAAGAGTGGCTGGATCTTTATTAAGTCTTCGATATATGGGATTCCCAATTCCATATGTGAGGCATAGATGGAAGAGCCTTTTGGCGTTGACAAAAGGAATCTCATGAAGATGTTTTCTTCTTTTTGGAGTGAACCAGTGGCTGTGTGTCCCCAGATCCCTGCCCCGTATAGTGCGATGGCTTGGCATTTTGCAGCATAAATCTGTAACAGTTCTACTGATGGTCTTTTTCCAAGTTTATTAGAGAAATTCATCAGTGCTAGAATTGCTCGTTTGAAAAGATGTCTCCTAGCCTCAACCGCTGCTTTCCAATTTAAGCTGTCATCATTCATGATGCCTAAGTATGGGTATTGCGAGGTCTTTTCGATTTTTTGATCTTTTAAGAAGATGGTCTTAGTAGCTTTTCGTTGTCCACCCGCTACCATGACAAATGTTTTTTTTACATTGATATGTAAGTCCAAAGCACCCATAAAGTTCGCGTATTTAGATAGGGATTTCTTGTCACTTGCCAGAACGCCTAGAGGCAGAGACACTGTGACGGACATGGCGTTGGCGCCTTGGCATGAGGCGGGAGTGGAAACGCTGGGAGATTTATACGTAGGGGGCACACTTTCACCCTTTGAATCCTTAGCGGCAGATAGTGCCATGCCTATGGGCCAGTTTCTCCTACATGCAGCCATAATGCAGACTTTGACGCTAGCATTGGGGGACCTGACTACCGAGCCACCGACACATCTGTTGATACAGAATCTGCAGGTTATTGGGGAAGGATCGCATGTGATTCATTGGCTGGTGCAAGCGCTGCTTGCCCACGTCCTTAAACCGCTAGTGAGTCTTCGTACCCGCTGGGCAGAGCACAGAGGCCGACTCTGGACTGATAAGGAGTGGGAGCAAATATTGGCCTGTGCCACACACATACCGCATAACTCCAGGTTCAAACTTATACAAAAGTACATATTACTCAGAGCGTATCTCTCATCAGATAAGATAAACAACTATTTCAATGCCAACACTTCTGAATGCCCACGATGCCGGCTTAATGGAGCTGAATTCCTACATATGCTGTGGTCCTGCCCCTCACTCCGAACATATTGGTGCACGATTACAGAGTTGCTTGTGAAATGCACAGGCACCCAAGTGCCCAATACATGGGAGGTCTGTATTCTGGGGTTTTATGTCCTTACCAAAAGATAATAGGGTATACGCTAGATTCCACGCCTTGGGCCTAATTACTGCTAAAAGGTTGATCACTAGACGAAGCTCAAGGATACCCCTGAGCCGGCTAGCTGGTCAAAGTCCCTAGAGGTGTGGGCATAGGCCAAAAACACCATCCTACACAGGGGGGAAATGGCGGGGCTGCTTAAGTATCCAGTAGCGCAATCCTGGGAAGACATTCTTAAAGCATTCATGCATCGTCATGCTGCATCGTGCCCACCTCCGCTGCAACAGGCAGGTGAAAATGATGGACATATAGCTCAATGAGTCTGTTGTGCTAATTGTGTTGTTGTAACATGAAGTATCTGTCAGGCTAAGATCAGGACATATATGCCTAGGGAAGCATTCCATGACAGTACATTTCGCCATACACCACCCAGATAAGCGTCGAGTTGCAAACAAAACATGCAATGTAACTTGCACTACCCATAAACAGCTCGGATCAGCAACAGCTCGCTTTAGAAAGCTCCCCATGTAATGGTTTTCTTTCATTATTGACATCACATTATTTTTTCTTTATTTCTTTATTTTCACAGTTGTGGTTTTTGCATTAAGATAATATCTTTCGCCTTTAACAGATACACATGAAAACAGCATGCGTGACATTATCCGTAGAGTTCTGTTATGAGATATATTTGCAGTGAGTATTGGTCACATATTGGGCTGTCAATAAAGGTAACAGTGCCTGTTAGCATGAAGGGTCAATAATATTTTACACAGATATGCGAATATGTATGTTATAATATAAATAGCTGTGTAAGTAAGCTGGATATGCTTGACTTTACATGTGTAGAATCCAAATATGTAATTCTTTTTTTTCTCTTTGACCTGTGTATTACAAGTATCATTATATGTGTAAGTGCATGAAAAAAGGAAAAAACCTAATAAAGATATATATTTTTTAAATGGTTAAATTTCCAAAATATCGTAAAAGCTGATATTTGAGTGAAAAATCATGCGACATTCCCATGTAGAGGTACTCCATATTGACTAAACTGTTGCTTTCGATCAGTGATACTCAAAGTACGGCCAGGGGGCTGCATGGGGCCCTGCAGACCTTCCCATGCGGCCCCATAGTAAACAGCAGCACTGAGCTGCATTTTACTCAATTTAGCACTAACATTAAAAATTGTTGAATAAACAGGTAAGAATTTATTTAAAAGTTAGATGAAGTTAAAGAAAGGAAGTAACTAGAGTGTCCTGAACCTTCATTTTTTAAAGCATCTTGAAGCAAAAGTAGTAAAAATATGCTGAAGTCTCTTCAAAACTCAAAAAGTTTATGTCATCAACATGCAGAACCGGTTCCCCTTAGTAAATAAGATTATATCAGTACATTGAAAAGTAATTTTTTTAAAGTGATAGTTTCAAGGATGAATTTTGAAACATCCATTCTTCCCTTTAGTCTGACAACAACACTGCCAATAGTGTACTACAAGGAAAGTCAATTGTTATGTGTCCTCTTTGGGTGGACAGTGTTCCTATTATACATGAACACAATTATGCTTTATTAAATCAATCACTGGAGAAGGTTTTGTCAAGCGCACGTTCCGAAGTCCTATATTTGTATGTCCTCTTATGTAAACCATTGAAGAACAATGAGATAAAGTGAAATAAAACAATTGCCTAAGGGTGAAGTGGTAAAGCCAGGATGAATCCCAGGTTTCCTGGTTTACCATGATGAATGCAATTCAGCCACTAGATGTATATGCTTTGCTTCTCCTGCACCCACTTTGCCACCCCATTCCCCAGCCACACCCCCTCCCAACCATCATCCACCTCCCCACCCTGCACTGAAAATGTCCCCTGTGGAAAGGATTCACACATAACCCTACGGTCAATGAATGGATGCCTCCCGCTCCCTCCAACACAGCTCACTAACCTCCTCCCCCACCATTTGAAAAGCAATACAGCCTGGTCTAAATGTAACTATACCCCTGAAGAAATCCTTAAGTTACTTTCTAGCATGGAGCCAGCATCGCACATCTCAGATGACCTCCCTGCTGCGATGGTGAAAAATCTCAGGCACATCATCTCTACTATTTGGAGCAAAATCATCAATCCCTTATCAAGTGGCTCTATGCCGACTCCCCTTAAACTCTGCCAAGTCACCCCTCTCATCAATAAACTGGATGCTGAACAGAATGACCATAACAACTACAGACCTATACCCTACCTACCCCTCCTCGACAAAACCATTGAAAAATGTTTGCTTGTTCAACTCAACAACCACATTGAAGAATGCTGCCTGCTTGACACCTTTCAATCTGGGTTCAGGAATGGCTGCAGAACTGAGACTGCATATGCAACCTACACAGACCTTGGGAAGTCGGCCGGGCCTGCTTCTAGTCCTCCTAGACCTCTCAGCCGCCTTCGACACCGTCAATCACGACATCCTCATAAACACCCTCAAAGCCAATGGACGCAACTAGTCAAGCTCAGCAACTCAACCTCAAAAATGACCAATCACCCCACATAATTAGAGGAGGGATGCGCTTTTTTGTGCCACAAGCTGTAGCTCTTCCTTGGAGAGGAAGTGCGGCATTTGCTGACTTGCTTGCCTTTGATGTGCTCTTTGGGGGGGTTCCGGCTGTTTGTGGGTGAGTTTTGGGGTCTGGGAGCACTGCTGGGACACTCTAATCGTGATTGCATTTGCTTTTCAGGAAATCCGTGGTGGTAAACTGGAGTTATGGCCTGGCTACACAGCGCGTTTGGACCGAAGGCCGAGAAATATTGTAAGTATGAGATTTTGCTTTTGGGCTGTTTGGGGGTGTTGTGCTTTTTGGCGGGTGGGTTGGCGGGTCTTGGGGCATTCCTGGGAAGGTCTAATACAGGATAGAAGTGGTTGGGACAAAATCCATAAGGAAAAGCCTCTTGGCACTTTTTGTAACTTAGGGTTCGTTAGGGTTAGCCCTAGCAGCAGGATTGCATGTGTTTTGGGGTGTTGTAGATTTTTGCAACTGAGTTCTGGGGTCTTAGAGCACTCGTGAGAATGTGTAATTTTGGTTGCAAGTCATTTGAAGAAAATCCATGGTAGGAAAGGGGGGATTTGGCAGAGTTAAAGAAAGCCTCTGCCACTATTCTTAACTTAGGGCTCGTTAGGGTTAGCAGTATTTCTATTGCATGTGTTTGGGTGGGGGGGTTTCGAGTCTTTCGAGCGAGGCTGGCTATGGATACTTTTGCTTGCTTGCAAGTGGTTTGAATACAATCCACGGTGGGTAAGGGGGTATTTGCGCCTACTTTTACTTTCGAAGTACGTTTTGTCACCAGTTTTCTGCTAGGCCTCGTTTTTTGGGAACTGATTGGGGGTCTTCTACATTTTTGCCACTGGCTTTAGTTAGGGTCTGGGTGGATGCACTGCTGGGAAGGTCTAATTTTGTTCTAAAACACAGTTTACAGTACACCTAGCTTGAGGGGAAAGATCCGCTAAATTAATTTGCCCATACTTATTTATCCTTGAAAAGGTGACTCAGACAGAGTACGCACTTTCAAAAATGTTGTACTGTCTATTAGGAAAAATCAAAGTGTGACTTTTTGCACTACACAGCGTACATACCTTATATTTATTTATCAGTGCTGTTTTTCGTTCAATTATTACAGGCCGGGTTTCAGTCTGCAATGGGGAAAAAAGGATGGAGTCAGGCTTCACATTAGCGAGCCGCAATTCAGCATCCGCCAGGCAGGCAGTGGACAGGGTGTCTTCCGGTCACCAACATTGATGGACGAAGCGTCAGCTGGAATGGAGGAGTGCCGCTAATAAGAGGAATTGTTTGCTGCATGCAACTTACTTACCAAATTCAACAGGACAACTACAACAATACAGATACAGTATCCATTCTTTTATTCAATGAGTGTATGTGACTGCATTTCTTGGATCTCTCTCTGCTTCTAAATTGATCCCTACAGCCATTCTATAGGTTTTACTTCGGCTATTTTTTACACCTAATTTAATGTAGCCCTGTAATGTCGCATTCTGTCATTCACGGTTGTCGAAAGTACTACTTACTTTTCTGTAACAATGCATTCAGTAGTGCATGCACTTCCTTTATGTCACGTAAAAGATTTATGGTTAGCTTTGTACCCAAAAATTTCTTTATGTTCAATTATTGTTTGTCCATGCTGTGCTTTTTTTTTTCCTCTCAACAAAACCTACCCAAAAAGAAACCCCCATTCCTATCCATTTTAAAAACCCTAACCCTCTTCCCCCGGGTTGTGTGGTTTTGCTTGATGTGTGACTAAATGACATCAATAATTCCACACACTTGCTGGGGAGGATAAGGTCATAGCAACAGGCTGGTGAAGGAATCCGAGGATATATTCTAGACTTACTCAGCTTCAGTACTATTTCTTGTAGTATTAGCCAATGTCAAAGAAATCCTACACAAGTACAAGTTATACTATAAATACTTTACCATTTGTAAGGCTACATTGCTCCAGCTTTTGGACGCCTCCCACCCTCCTCCAAGAATGGATATAAAGAAGGGGTCTTCCCGTCCGTGCAGCGGGCGGGCGCAGCGGGCGCGCCTAAGGCAAGCCCGTCTGCGCCCGTCCGCGCCTGGCCCGCGCCCAGCGCCGGTCCCCCTGCCTCTTTTACCCCGAAAATCACTTGGACCAATACACAGCTCCTTCAATTCAGACAAGGCATATGTTCTCCAGATGCCTGCTGCTGTCCATCTACCTTAGAGGCCATCCCCTATAACTGTTCTTTGTGTAGGCTTGCCATTGCTCCTTATCGGAATCAGCGCTCTCCTACAGTGAAGGTCACTAAACCCCAGCCTTATCCTACATTAAAGGCTGCCCTAGTTAATTGTCGCTCCCTACCGTGCCATGCCAATGAGATATGGCTATCTATTGATACGCAGGATTGGGATATCCTATTTCTCACTGAAACGTGGCTTAAAGATACCTCCAGACCTGATATTCATCTAGCCACTCCTTCTGGCTACCGATTGGTAGGCATGAATCGTGAAAATAACAAAACTGGAGAGGGCCTGGCAGTGATTTTAAAATCACACCTCAAATTAACTACTAAGAAGCTCACTAATCTAGGACTTATTGAAGCTATGTACTTTACAATCCTGGACTCAGCTGCTATCTCCGAACAATTGCTTATCTCTCACCTTGCTACCTATTTTAGACCCCCCTACCTTAGCGAAATTAGCCAATCGCGTGAAATCTGGCTCCCCGGACGACCATTGTCCTCCAATGGTGCTCCGGGATGTCTGTCTTGAGCTGCCGGAATGCATACTGCCTCTCCTGAATACTTCGCTCACCTCTGGCACAGTCCCTGGCTCCTTCAAGGAAGCCATTCTTGTGCCGCTCCTGAAGAAGCCAGGGGCTGATGCGGCTGAACCTTCTAATTATCGCCCAATATCCCTGCTGCCTTATTTTTCCAAACTGCTCGAAGCCCATGTCACCGGGTGTCTCTCCAATTTCATCGAGAGCTCTCGCTTCCTTGAGCCTAATCAGGCTGGCTTTAGGCCAGCCCACTCCACGGAAGCTGTTATCCTGGCAGTTATGGACACTTTAAGAGGGAATGCAGATGCCAAGAGACCACAGGCGCTGGTCCTTTTGGATCTATCTGCCGCGTTCGACACGGTGGATCATGACATCCTTCTCCACCGTGTCGGACAGGCTGGCATTCAGGGCGCAGCCCTTAGGTGGGTGGAGTCATTCCTGACAGGAAGATCACAAGCTGTACGCCTTGGCCCCTTCACCGCATCAAAATCCCCAATCACCTGTGGTGTCCCTCAAGGTTCCTCTCTCTCCCCGCTATTGTTTAATCTTTATCTCCGTCCCCTGATTCATTCTCTTCATAATTGGGACGTTACCGTCTTCAATTATGCTGACGATTTGCAGCTCATCTTCCCCCTTGATTCTCCCCAGGCAATCAACAACTTCCATGCCGTTATGACTCATATCCAACAATGGATGAATTTGAATCAGCTAAAATTAAATCCTGGAAAGACCGAGCTACTTCTCCCCGGTTCCAGTGCTGTACACTGGGGTCCGCAGTTCTGGCCCCCCGTTTTGGGTCCCCCTCCTACACCACTCAAGGCCGTCAAGAGTCTGGGGGTGACGATCGACGCCGAATTGTCGCTTAAAGCTCAAGTAGGGGCCACGATCTCTTCGTGCATGTTCCAACTTCGAAAGATCCAGAAGATCAGACACCTCCTCCCACATGCGGCTCTGTGTCAGGTCGTCATGTCCCTTGTCTTATCGCGCCTTGACTTTTCTAACTCCCTCTACCATGCACTTCCACGAGCTCTCCTACATCGTCTTCAGGTTGTACAGAACCAGGCAGCCCGCCTGATATTTAAGATCCCTAGGTGGCAATCCGCGAAGCGTTTGCTCCGCGAGCTTCATTGGTTGCCAGTGAAGGAGAGAGCTGCCTTCAAGATGGGCTGCATGGTATTCAAATCCCTTCACTGTCCCTGCCCCGCGTTTATAAAATCTCTGGTCACCTTGTATCAACCTGCACGCTCCCTCCGTTCAGCTTCCCTTCATTTGGTCGTCACTCCTAAATTCAAACTTAATAAGTTTGGAGGTCGTCGATTTGCCTCGTCGGCCCCCAAACTTTGGAACTCCTTTCCTCTGGCCATTAAATCCAGCAATTCTCTTCTTCAGTTCAGGAAATCCCTCAAAACTTTTCTTTTCACTCTGTCAGGATAAACTCTCCTTGCTCTCACCTCAGTTGTCCTTCCAGTAAGCGCCAAGAAACCCTCGGGTGTTAGTGCGCTCAATAAGTGTCATTTAACATAACATAACATATTATATTAGCTGGTATCCTGGTATATAATCCCCCTACTGCCTCCTCTTCCTCACTCACTAGCTTGCTACAAACAATAGCTGATCTCTCCTTAAAACATGCTTATTTTACGGTGTTAGGAGATTTTAACTTACATGTTGACAACCCTTCCTGCTCTCAGGCGTCGCTCCTAATTGATACCTTGCAAGGATTAACCCTGTACCAATTGGTTAAAGGCCCGACACATACGGCGGGTCATACCCTTGATCTTATATTCACCAATCACCCTGGTATTATTTCGCTTCCTGCACTGCCCCTTACCTGGTCTGATCACTTTCTCCTCCCTTTTGAAATCACCATTCCCTCCCTGCCTCTCCCCTCCTCTTTGAACAGAGAGAATGGACGTAAATGGCCTAATGTTACCTGTGCCACCTTAGATCCCCATTTCTCCTACCAGTTTAATCCCTCCTTAGATTTTAATGAGGAAGTTACTAGATATAACTCAGCGCTTACTACTGCACTGGATGTCATTTCCCCTTTGGCCCCTATTTCTTCTGCCAGATCCCGCCCCTCTGCTCCTTGGTTTTCTCCCGAGTTACGGCAGGAAAAAAGTCGATGCAAACGTCTTGAACGTATATGGCGGCAGTCCTACGATCCTGAGGCCAAATCACTATATAAGTCAGCTTTGAACAAATTTCAAAAGCTAAAGCGGTCCACGATGAGAGGTTACTTCTCACAGTTAATTAAAAAAGCTGAGAATTCCACCAAAACCCTCTTCAAGATAGTGAAGGATTTTGTTAATCCTCCTGCTCTGAAGGCCCAGAGCTCTCCTAGTCAGACCCTTTGCAATGGACTCTCTGATTTTTTTCAAGATAAAATCATTAAGCTATCCTCTTCATTTCAATCAATCTCATCCTCCCCTATGACCACTGAGCTTGTTCATTGAATTTCTTTGATGAAATTATGCCTGATAAAGCTGTCAAATTACTCCGTCAGGTATCCTCGAGGTCACCATTGGATCCAGTCCCCGCTAAAGTGATGGGAAATCTTGCTCCGATCCTAACCAATCCTCTCCTCTCTATATGGAACGCCTCTTTAACCAGAGGGCAGTTCCGACATTGTGGAAACAGGCCATGCTAGTCCCCATTCTAAAAAAGACGGACGCGGATCCCTCACAATTTTCCAACTACCGGCCAATATCTCTCCTTCCCAAACCTGCAAAGATTCTGGAAAAGGTAGTTCAGAGGCAATTGTCTCACTACCTAGAAATAAATCAGCTGCTGCATGACTCCCAGTCCGGCTTTAGAACCGGTTTTAGCACAGAAACTGCTCTGCTAGAGGTATCGGAGACGATTCGAGAGTGTGTGGACAGGGGAGAGGAGGCAATGCTGGTCCTCCTCGACCTGTCCGCCGCTTTCGATACGGTGTCTCATGATATATTACTGGATCGTCTGCAGCAGCTGGGTATCGGAGGCACTGTATTGACCTGGATCAGTTCGTTCCTTACTGGGAGGACACAGAGAGTTCTTCTGCGGCCCTTTGTATCAGAAGATAAACCTCTCCTGTGCGGTGTGCCTCAAGGCTCGGCTTTGAGCCCTCTGTTGTTTAATGTTTATTTAGGCTATCTTGCCAGAGTGGTTGAGTCGTGGGGGTCAGGGTGGTCTCTTACGCTGATGATACGCAGCTTATTTTTTCTTTTAGAGACCACTCTGATCACCACTTCTTTAACTTCCGCAACTGCCTGGGCAATATTTGCTCTTGGATGGCTGCAAACCATCTGGTTCTAAACGCTGACAAAACGGAGATCCTATTTTTTAACCAAAAATCTGCCCCTCCCACCACCCTTTGGTGGCCTGCCGTTTTGAATCCGCCTCCTATTCCAGTTCAGTCTGCCCGCAATCTGGGTTTCCTTTTTGATAACACTTTGTCCTGTAAAGCCCAGATCAACAAAGTGACATCTGCCTGCTTTGGCAAACTACGCATGATCAGGAAGATTTTTCCTTTCCTCCCTTTGGACTCTCGTAAGACTGTTATCCATGCCCTGATCACGTCGCATTTAGACTATGCCAATAGTCTTTATGCAGGCGCCCCTGTCTACCTTGTTGAAAGGTTACAAGTGGTTCAAAATGCAGCCGCCAGATTAATTGGAAACATTCCCTTCCACCACTCTATTGCTGCTTATAGGAAAGAACTGCACTGGCTTCCCATCTCCAGACGTATTCAGTTTAAAGTCCTGATCCTGGCCTTTCGTGCCATCAATGGCTCTGGTCCTGCCTACCTGAGTACAAGACTTAAACTATCCCGCTCTGTCAGAACATTAAGATCTAACAGCCTACGTCTCCTGGTGGTACCCAGATTTCGCCGCGCCAGGAGCGGTGGCAGAACATTTGGAGTGGCTGCCGCCAAATATTGGAACAGCCTCCCATTGGACCTTAGGTTTATCGACTCAGAGCAAGTGTTCCGTCGTAAACTTAAGACCTGGCTGTTCACTCTCCCTTAAATTTCCTTCTTCCTCTATACTACCTCCTCCGGTCATTCCCCCTCTGATTGACAAGTATTCTGTAGCGCCGGGACACCCCCTTCGGGGGTAGCTGTGCGCTCTATAAGCTTCCTAATAATAATAATAATAGTAATTGTGGCACTGTTGTAGTCTAGTGTACTGTCACCTGCTATATTCTCTATCGTACCGTTGTAATGCTACAGTAAGGACAAACCAGGTTTTATTTTCTTTTTTTCCATAGCCATGCAACTGCCACTGTGTCACACCACTAGCACCACCGCAATGAGGAGGAAATGCCAGCCGCCCTGGATTGCAACCTTAATCGCCATTTCCCGTGGAGCCAGCCCTGGGCCTAGCCCTACTTTCAAACAGAAATTACAGGTAAGATAAGCGTTTGGTTGGAGGTAGTATAATGGAGTATTAGGAGAGACGAGAGATTGGCGGTAGTACTACTAAAGTCCTAGGACTATTCAGGAAAACAAACTTACTGTTAAACCCCCACCCACCAGACTCAAAAGCAGTAAAAAACAGGTATGGTCAGATAAAGTTTCAAAAAGTATATTTTTATAGCCCTAACAAAATAATCTCCTGCAAGACCCTCCCTAACCCCGATTGTCCTTCAAAAGTCCCCCAAAAACCCAACTCCAAATTCCCACCCCCCAAAAGTCTCTAAAAAAGGGGCAAGGGACACTATGGCAGGGTGCTGTTGACTTTAGGAGCCAGGGCATCATGCTCCTTGCGGAGGGTGGCATGTTCGAAGCGGAGGCCCTCCACCAAGTTCTTATAGTTCAGGACCTCCTGCTCCAGGTAGGACAGTCTGAGGGATAAGCGGAGCCGGCGTGCCTTGCAAATCTTGTGGGGGGCAGCTGCTGTCTTTGCTGCTCGGCGGTGGTGTTTGGCTTTGATAGCCCGGCTCCGTACCGCTGGAGCACTGCGCTGGCTGGCAGCCCGCACGGAGGAGGATGCAGCTGTCCCAGTGGACGTTGTTGTAGTACCAGACTGCGTCTCCTCCTCCTCCAGGGCCACCAGCCGCCGATATTCAGTGACAGTGGCATCCAGCCTCCGTTGCCGGGCCATTCGAGCCAGTTCCTTCCTCCTTGATGGTCTCTTGGATTTGGATGGAGCAACTGCATGAAGAAAGAAAGACATAGTCTGTAACCAATGCTCCTTAAGATTAACACAAAATGATTGAGCAGAAAGATGTCACAGTACAAGTAGCAAATTGAAAGCACAGTACATAACTATTGAGGACAGTATCTATGTAACCTCCGACTTCTTCATCCTTGCTCTAAAATTAGTGGGAGTTTAAGGAACAAATTCTACGAGCACTATGGACTTCCATTACAGTCGACAATGACAGTACACCAGTCTTATTCTTCTTCTTCTCTCTTGTTTAGGAAAATTGGTACGTTATCTTATGCAAGCCGGCATAATGCCAGCGCAGTGAACTTGCACCCGAGAAAAACAGACGCACACCATGGTGAGTGAGACAGACTTGCGTTACTGTACCGGTCCAGTACATGCAGGTGGTGAAGCTCTTACTTTTCTATTACGGGTGGCACTGAGAATACTCTGTTAAAAGGGCTACTGCTTAATTAATTTAGCTTTCACCCTACAGTGCAAATGAGTATTAGAAAAGGAAAATGAAGAAGCTACATAATCTGATTATCTATCACTTCACATGGGATGTATTTGATGACATATGGGATGACTTTAGGTGCTTTGCTTATTATTGAGTGAACAGTGATACACCCACACATGAATGACGTACTACTACTAAACTAAAGTTATTAAGAGAGGTAGGGAGTGTCCACCGTAATAGCCGGATATATGCTGTGCTTGCAGTTGCAATACAAACTACTGCTACTATTCATGGTAGTATTTGGACAAAATTACAACTTCTTTTCCTTGCCTTTCCTACACTGGAACGGATGTGCGGGTGCAGTGTTACATGCTGTTTAAAGTAACACTTAGTTCATCCAGTGACCGTCTACTCTCTCTAGATACACATATGCTATCTAAGAGTCAGATAGTACCATGAATGATCCAGGCATCCATCCATTCAAAGTATATGCACACATACAGTTTCTGTTTCACCCACCCAGGCTGTTCTCCTTCCACCCATCCTTGCTTCATCATTCACCCAGCCATGCACCATACCATATTCTTTCCTTCCCAGCCACCTCGGGGACCAAGCAAACACATATCATTCTTCTTTGCCAGTCATCATTGCATTTCTCGTCCTTCCACACTTACTTACACCCTTCTTTCGCTTTTCGTTCATCCCATCCATCAAGTTCACCTCAGATCTGATTGGGATTCTTCTCGCCAAAAACTTCACAGCTAAGTCAAAGTACATTTAGAGGAGGCTACTACCTGGTTTATTTATAATACACCCGTGCAGAAAGCACACTCTGCAGTCTTCATTCAAAATGAGTAAGGAATATATAGCTTACCTCTGCCCGCCACCACCGTGTTATCCCTCACAGGCATGTCCTTATCCGGCACTTGCACCGCCTCCTCCCCAGAGTTGTCCTCCACGTCCAATGCCGCCACCACCTCCGCGCTGGCCCCGCCTCCAGATGTTCTACCTACAAAGTACATTTAATAATGTTAGAATACACCACTCACTACTATATAATATTTGGTTTAGGAGGAAGAAAGAAATGTGAAAAAAACAGTATACAATGTAATAATTTGTTACTGTCTACTCTAAAGTAAAAATGTCCCTTTTTCCAGGGAAGGCTGTTGTCTTGCTGCAATTTTTGGCACAACTGATGAATGCTTGCTTTTTATTTTTAACACGCACCACTTTTTCTCCTAACAGGCAGAAGCTTGACTTCTAAGAACACGAGTAGGATCAAGTTCAAACCAGGTGAGAGCTCGGCTCGACCACAAGAAATGTGTCCAATTAATCGTCAGCACTAAGCACTTTTCCATTTTCAGTTAAACGTTTACTTTCATGACAAACTTGATTTTAATAAATGTGTTTACTTTTAATAAAGCTTTTAAACTTAAATAGACTCTGTGGTTTTTGGTCCTCCAGGCTAGAGTGGATGAGCTAAAGGTTTTGCAATTTTTGCAAGCATGAGTCCGTGCCTCTGACATCATTGGGGAATAATCATAATCATCGGTGACTTTGGGAGCTAAATGACTCTGCCACACTATCTAGTCAGTAAGGAGATTGGGGGTTCAACTACAAAGTCTGTTATAACTGAGGTATGTGGAAAGTATAACAGCACCTATTATAATTGATAAGCTAAGCAATGCATTATTTAGTGTCCATAGTTCTGTTTGTGCAGATTTGTCCCTGCAACAGTAGTAGAATGGATTGTCCTCCTATCCAAACCAAAAGTAAAGTAGTATCTTATTCTTTCTTGGTGGCCATTCACCTTTTTATTGTTGGCAATTGTCAAAGCATAAACATTTAGAAGACTTGAAAAGACATTATGGACAATCCCAGAGGACTGCACTCTGTGCATAGAGCTATTGCTGACTAGAATGGGAGTCCAATGGAATTGCCAAATGTGCAATCTTAGTTAGATACACAGACAGACTAATAAGAATAATCTAGTAATACCACACGGAGTCATAGTCGAGGCAGGATAAGAATTTAGATCCAGTCTACAAAAATATCAAAGAGGATTTAGAAAAAATCGAATGAGGAACGCTGGGAAAAAAAAGTAGTCTATATTAAAATTAAAACTTACTGGGGCCAGCAAAGGAGCCCTCGCCTGCCCGATCCTGGCCTGCATCCTCAACAGCACCCTCCTCCTCCTCCTCCTCCTGTGTCCTCCTCTTGCCCCTGGGGGATGCTGATGTACAACATGAAAGAAAGAAAAACAGAAAACATGGATGATATTTGTCAATCAAATCAAACATTTCAAAAGAACTAACAAAATATTTTGGCGAAATAGCAAATAGACAACTATTCAACGGGATATATTATTGACCAATCTCATGTGGTCTATTACGTTATTAGTATTGCTTGATTTGCGGACCGTCGAATTGGAAACTTCTTATGTAACTCACTACACAAAGTACTAAAAAGGTTTGCCTAGGATTGGCAGGCAGCAGCAAAAGTCCATCGTGATTGCAGATCAGTGACAACACTAAAGTTTCCTACTACATTAACCAGTCATTAAAATACTCAAACTATCAATCCACCACCATTATTTCTTCTTATCGCCATGTGTACAAAGGAAGGACTGGACTTGAGTTTGTAGGGGCTGATTTAGAAGCCCCTTGCGGCTCTTTTGCTCCATTGTTGCGTGACTTTTGTGACGCAGCAGCAGCACAAAAGAGGCGCAATGGTGCGGTGTATATTAACAATGTGACGCATATGGGAGATGCATCACGTTGTAAAGCCCTGCGCCATCAGGGGGCGTTCCGGCGCAAGGGAGGGCGTTCCTGCGCAGGAACGCATCCTAAAAGTGGCTGAGGGAAATCTACAAGATTTCAATCACTCACTTTAACAACAATGATGCGTGACTCAAACCCTGCGCCTGCTTGACATTGGGGATATAGGGCACCCCAGAGCATTGATGGAGCTGCGCCATCATTGCGACGCAACTCCAGCAATGCGCCGCCCTTACGGCACAGATGGGTAACGCTTTGGTGACGTTTTGGGCCCATGGTGCGCTGCATTGTAAATACGGCGCACCATGGGTGATAGTGGCGTGGCGCACAATTACTGGCGCATCCCTGCTACTTTGCAGGGATGCGCCGGTAATTAAACATCTGAACCTTAGTGTGTAGCATTACGCAGTTCTTTAAACTACACTCATACATAATTTCACAGGCCAATGAAATGAACACAAAATCGAAAACAAATAAGCATAGTAGCAACACTACTGAGAAGCAGAGCAGTGCACCTGAAATGCACAGAAGATTTTGAAATATAATATACCTACAATGTAATGAGCAGCATTATTGCTCTTGGTAAAAAAAAAAATGCAATATATTAACACAGCAGGAGAAAACAGAGTAGTAAAGAAATAGCTACTATTATTACTCACCAAGCCCGGGGATCACGAGGCCAAGCAGGTCGAGCAGATCTCGTTCACGGGTCAGGACATCCGTCCAGCGGTGGGTGGCCTGGTTGTAGGTGCGCCGGACCCGAGAGTGGTGGTACATGGCCCGGCACACCTTATCCCACCGCTTCCGGCGATCCCGCATCCCGTACCCGCCTCCGATCTTGCCGCCTGCCATTATGGTCCTGGGGAGGTGGCGCTGTACATAGAACACTAGTGCGCCCACCTCCTCCGGGCTGAAAATCTCCTGGGGTGCGACTGCCTCCCCCCTCAAACGCCCGCACGGGAGCCGGGCACGGGGTGCGAGACTCTTCCCCTTCTGGGGATGCTTCCCGGCTCCCTTCACCATGGTCTGGGCGGAAAGGAATAAAGAAAATAGAATAGGGAAGAGAAGAAAAGAAAAGAGTTTAAAAAAGTAGTTTAAAATTAACAAAAAGTAGCAGTAAACACAAAAATATAGGGCTAGAAAAATAGAGGGATAGATAATAAGTAAAATAGATCAAAAAAAACTTCAAACAAGCAAAGGATGGCACAGATTTAAAGAGGATACAAGAAGCATGCCCAGAACCATAGCAATGAATGAGAAACAAGATGGCCGCGCCCGTTCACGACCGTTCGGGTAAGTTCGTTCGAGATGTTGCTCGCGAACACTCGTGAAATTGTACTTGCGAGCCGCACACTTTGCGAGATTACACTTCGCGCCCGGAAACGGAAATACGTCATGCAAACAAGATGGCCGCGCCCTTGAACGACCGCGAGGGTAACTTCGTGCCTTGCGCTACAAGCGGCTCGCGAAAACGCACAAAACCTTGTAAACTAACACGCCGCAAAAAAACAAATCGCATATTCGCACGAATTCGCGGCTTCTGAATCCGATCTCGCGCGTGTTCGCGCCCCGCGTATCCCGCGAAATTGCAGAAAAACGAGTTTTGCAAAACTGAAAGCACTCGGTAGGTGCAAGAGTTCAAACTCATCATTAGTAACAATTCACTGTAGTGCTTCCTGACTGGGGCCCCTCCAGAGTTCAGTTGCTAGTTGCAACAATTGTATGACCCTGCTCTGACCCTCACAGCAGGCTCATAGAATAGCTAGAAGTAGGCCACAAAGGTCCTGGAAAAAAAATTTGCACTGCAACAGAAAGCAAATTACTGATAAGGAAGCAGGTGCCAGACCAGGAATTTTAAAACAGTGACACATTAATAAACTAACCCCAAATTAATTCATGTCAGTTGAAGCAGGGCAGGTGTGCTTGCTTTCCCCCCCCATAATCTACAGTGATGATGAACCAGAGGGTGGCATTGATGTAACAGAGGGTGGCATGGGTAAAAGAGAGGGTGGCAGTGGTGAAACAGAGGGTCCTGGGAGGCTGTGATGATGAACCCGACGTAGAAACAACATAGTCGCGACCGTTGCGAGCCGACAAGTAAGTTCGCAATTGCGAACTAGTACCAAACCATCGCGAACTGGCAGAAACCCTTGCGAACACAAAAAAAAATATCCGCAAATTCGCGAGAATTCGCGGATTTTGCGGATTGCGAGCTCGCAAATTCGCAAAATTCGCGAACGCCAGATTCTCAAAATTCGCCCATGCTTAATAATGATGCAGAGTTTGCTTTAGCAGTACAATCAGGCACTTCTTGAGTGATTTTATACCACCAGGGTGCTTGCCAAGGCTAAGTCTGGATATACATATTTATCTGTAGAAGTTGCTTCAGTCAGTGCCTAAGTCGGCTGGGCTTTCCCTTATTCAGAAATATGGAGAGGGGCTTCTTCTGGGAAAAGAACATCTCCATTAGAGGACAGAGTGCATTCCTAATACAGTGTCTGCTGTCTTCTGTCACTCTGAAGTCACCAGGGGTGCTCAAAAGCTGAAAGTCATTAATTCCATGCTAAAACAAGCATTTGCAATGCAATAGGTCGTGCATTAGTGAAAATGTGAGTTAATGCAGCTTCAAATGCAAAAGTTATTTTTCGTTTAAAATTATGCCAGCAGTTGTATAAAAAGTAATGTATCTGCAAATCAAGGACTGCGCAGCACCTGCTGGCCCGTGCAGGGTTACCATAGCAACCGGCGAGAGAACGAGTTCATTGCCACCTAGGCCCAGATTGCAGGCAAAAATGATGCCGACCTTGCTTCAGCAGTGATTGATTTTATGCCACCAGATCACTTGCACAGACTGACAAACTGCTAGAGGGCTCAAGCAAAGTGGCAGGGATTTTAACAGGTGGATTAGGGGTCGCAGTTGCGACCCCTAATCAACATCCATGCAGATAGATACATACTATGGGGCACATTATGATGGCGGGTGAATTGCCCCCGCCAGCCTGGCGGGGGCAATCCGCCTGCCATCATCTCCCGTTTCCCCCCCGCCATGAGGTTCTGTAAGAATCGTAATGACGGTTTTTGACTTGTTCGAATATGGACGAGTTTGGTATCTATGAACCGCAAATGACGAGTTTAGTGGGTGTACGCGTTTTCGCTACACTGCTTTGCACTGTTCGTCTTATTCGTGGGTTTCTTCATCTGAACCCACGGGTTCCATTTTAGATACGGCATCCATTTTGTCTCTTGCCCTCAAGTAGTCAGCGAACGGACACTGTCCGCTTCGTGACCCTGGGATTCCCAAGCTCTTGCGGAAGACACGTGTTCCTTTGAGGGTGTCTTTATGAAGAGGGGGATGACACTGCAAAAGCAGATGGCTCCACTCGAGGCTCATCTAGCCGTGCCGGTCTATTGTTTCAATCGTGCATGCATTTGGCACGAATCCTTTGATCCTGCAATCGTACCTCCGATATTGCCCCCCACACTCTTTTCAATCTGTTGTCCATTCTTGCCTTCTTTGCACCTGTTTCTGTCTCTTTACTTAACTCGTTTACAGCCAGAATGGAGATGATGTACTTTTACAGTTGGGAACCGGCGATGCTACTGTAATTATGTTCTGGGCTCCTGAATACATGAAAGCAACCTCTTTGAAGTTTACTGTGGGAACTGAGTTGTAACCTTTTGTTCGCCATGTTGTGCAATGACAAAAATGAGTATAAAAGGAGCGATCCACTTTTGCAATTTGAAGCAGTCTCTCAGAACCTACTCGTTGTGTACTTCTTGCGATTTCTGTATCCCTGCAGTAAATAACCGCTGATCTTTGACGCCGAAGGAAGTGTCCCATGTCTCTGTGATTTGTACGCCGGAACAGGTAACCCACGAAGGTTTCAGGTGTTGTCCCCTGGCACCGCTGGGCCTTAGAATAGCCCAGTCCTTCAGTTGGCGCCCAATGTGGGGCGACATCAGTGGTACCGGTCCAAAGCCCGACGATCGTGAGGAACTTCGTGTGAAATCTCCGAGGGAAGGTGCACCCCGCTACATCGATCCTGTTGTCGAAATAAGTGGCCCGAAGACTTTTCCCGCGAAGATTCCCACCTCCTGACGGCTGTAACGGACTGATGCCCTGACTGTCGACCTGTTTTGGCGCCTGGCGTAGTCCTTTGTACAGCGAGACGATAGACGGGCCTTCCTGGTGACGCCATTGTTCACTCAGTTAAGTATTTGTGGGTCGCTCCCATAGTCCTTGGTTGTTGTTGTTGAAACTTGGTTGTTTGCATAGTTCAATTGCATTTGTGGTTCTTAGTTGTTGGTTCTTAGTTGTTGGGTTTTATTTGACGATTGCAATTGCCAAAAACCGAGGGTCTTGCATTTTTGCAAGGACATTGTAATTCGATCACCCTGGAAGTTTGTAAACTCGGTTTGTGTGCATGATGCCTGGCCGTAGTACTTTGTTTGGTTTCCTTAAATGTTGCGGTACGGATTCCCGGTTGGAGGACTCATGTCCGATACCTCCAGTCGGAACTCCGATCTATGAGCTCTATAGTCGCCACGGAGTAGGTCCTATCGTATATAATGAATATTGGATTTGTTACACTAAAGATGATGGTGTCCTTAGTTGGCCACCCCATGGTAGTTTCGAAACTGCAATTTTGGACAATCTTGAAGCAAAATTGTTTAAAAAGAAAGCTAGGCCGGCCATGTTTGATTCCTTTCGGTTATGGCGCAAAGAGGCCAAGCAGAAAGAAATCAAACAGATTAAGAAAAATAAGAGAGAAGGTATCATTACGGTGATGCGAAATGTAGAACAGTATCAGCGAGACAAAGACGAGAAGGAAAAGGAAGTTTTTGCTAGACTGCATCATATGGCGGTGGATAAATGTTATCCCGTTTTACCGTCAAGTTCTGATAAGAAGGGAGAAGAAGCGGTAGAGGACCCTTTGCTGTCCTATCTACTGAAATCACCACCTCCATACGCACAGGATACTACAGCCCCTGTGGTTCCTCCTGTCCCTCAACCTGTCGTTCCGGCAGCTGCTGGTCAGCCTGCCGTTGGTCCTGTCCTTCCGAATCCTCTTGTTCCTCAAGTTGTCCCTGCTCCACTGCCTATACCTTCTCAGTCTATTGTTCCTGCTACTTCTGCTATCTTGGCTACTCCTATTGCTCCTACTGCTCCTACGTTTAGCCCTCATGTTGTTGCCCCTGTACTTCTCTCCTCTTCTCCTTCTGTCCGTAGTCGCATACCTAATGCTGTGGCTAATCTTTACTCTCCATTTGGACCGATACTTGGGTCCGATGTTTCTGATGTCCCTCAGAGACGAAGCCAAATTCCTGGTGGTAGGGAAAGTGGGTCTTTAGTAAAAATTACGCGTAAATGGATTAGGCATCCTCCTAAGTACACCCCGCGCATAGTTTTTGACACGTTCTCTCAGTTTAATGAGCCGACACAAAGATTTGTGTTTGAGGAGATGTGTAAATGCTTACGAGAGGAGTGGGATAATGATGAGGTAGATAACGTGCCGCCCGAAATGACTGAACTCCAGAATCAGTTTTCGAACGGTATGATTGCAGGTGGTAATGTTCGACGTGCTTTAGAGCGTCTCTTATCCTTTAGATCTACAGTGCAACCTCGAGTATTGTTTAATGACGACACTGAGGAGTGGATGGCACAACCTGGTCAGTATCCCATGCAAGAAGTTCCCACGGTGTGGATGCCAGGTAATCCCGCTGCTAACCCTACAATTTTGCCACACTTCCAGAGAGTTTGGATACAAATCCAATGGAAGCGATCAGAAGTTTTGCAGGTGAAACAATCTTTGCCTGACCCCCGCAAAAATCCGGCAGGTTATTATAAAGAGTTATCCCAATTAGTGGATGCTACTATTATGAACCTTGCCGATATTGATATGTTGTTCGGTAACGTAGTACCGCAACCAATTTGGGCAAAAATCCGTCAAGAGAATCACGTAGCTGAGTTGGGTGGTGATTGGGCTGCTCTTGCGGCGGCTGACGGACGACAAGTTGGTGGGGCTAAGCCTGAACAGCTCATTACTGATCTGCCCCAGAGGATTATTACACTTATGAAGACACTTATGCCAGCAATGAGAGTTAATTGGGATAAACTGTCTGCATGCAAGCAAAAGAAAGACGAGAGTGTCTCTGATTTCTTTACCAGATTTGAGGAGGCATTCATCGATCACAGTGGTCAGGATATGAGTACTGAGGGAGGTCAGCGACTGCTTGTAGATAAATTAGTGTTGAATTTGTTGCCTGAACTCAGCAACAAATTGAAAAATTCCGAAAGTTTGTGGGCTGTTTCTACCACTGCTCAAATATTGGCCACGGCTCAATATTACGAAAACAGAGAAAAGGAAGAAAGTGATCGTGCAGATAAGAAAATGAAGGATCTTAAAACTAAGGTTTTGTTACAGCAAGCGTATCCTCCGCGCTCGAATGAAAATGACTCACAGCAGCAAAATAGATCACAACCACAGTCTTCTAGGACTCAGTCGCGTACTGACTCCTCTACACCGAGATCTATGCTTGGGTACAATCAATGCGCATATTGTAGGGTTGAGGGTAATTTGAAGTTTAATTGTCCGGTCTTACGTGACCGAAATAATGGTGTTTCGGCTCGAGGAGGTCGTAGTGGTCCTCAACAGGCATCTCGCGGTAGAGGTCGTGGTGTCACTCAGAATCAGAATGAGTGTTCTACCACTTCATCAGATTCGAACAATTGCTTTGATCAGCGCGATTCATCTTCCGGTAGATCTGCACAGTATCATGTGGACGACTATTATGTCGAGCATGACATTGATGATGTTAATTACTAGGACAGCCACAGACAAAGAGAGGGAGCAGTATCAGTTCCGGTTGATTAGAGAGGGCCTTACGTCGCAGTTGCCACATCGGGCGTAGTTGAGCCTTTTCTGTTGGACACTGGTGCAGCGAAAAGTTCCATCATGCATTCGAAACTCCCTGGCGCACCTTTGTCTGGCTTAACGAATGTTTTCGTTGGATTCTCTGGCGCCCCCGTTAGCAATCCAGTTTCTAGCCCTTTGCCCCTTACAATTGGGCCGCGTGAGCTAGAAGCTCCTTTGATTTTAACTACTGGTTGTGGTGAGAATCTTTTGGGCCTGGATTTGTTGAAACGATTATATGCGACTCTGTATTGTTCTCCTGCGGGAGTGGAGCTTACATTGGGTCAGAGAGTGATCTCTCCTATGTACTTGTCAACTGATAAGCTCCCACCGGAATTGAGTTCTCTTCCTGAGTCTTTGTGGGCAACAGGTCCGAATGACGTGGGCCTGTTGGACATATCACCTTATGTTGTCCAATTGAAATCGAATGTGCGATTACCACGTATTCCCCAGTATCGTATCTCTCTTGATGGTGAGCGAGCGCTATTAGCGATCATTTATGACTTGATCAAGAAGGATGTTATTGAGGAAACTCGGGGAAATGTGTGTAATAGTCCTGTGTTACCTATTCTGATACGAACTGATCCATCCAAACCTCCTGTATACCGTTTTGTCATTGATTTAAGAGAGGTAAATAAAATTGTGATTCCACAATTTCCTGTGGTGCCGGACATTACGGCTTTACTGACTCTGATTCCAGCCTCTGCCTCTTGGTTCTCGGTGATCGATCTGAAGAATGCTTTCTTTAGCATTCCGATTGCTGAGGAAAGCAGAGATCTATTCGGCTTCTCATTAGGTGGTCGCAGCTTCAGGTTTAAACGCGCTCCTCAGGGTTACTGTGAGAGTCCATCCATCTACAGCCAAGCTCTTAAGAGTCAACTTGATGCGTTTGTGTTACCGGCTGGTGCGGCCTTGATTCAGTACGTTGATGATCTGTTAGTGGCTGCTGACACTAAGCAGATTTGCAAAACTGCAACAGTATCGCTGTTACAGCATCTATGTGACTTACATCACAAGGTGTTGAAGGACTGGGCTATTCTAAGGCCCAGCGGTGCCAGGGGACAACACCTGAAACCTTCGTGGGTTACCTGTTCCGGCGTACAAATGACAGAGACACGGGACACTTCCTTCGGCGTCAAAGATCGAGGTTTATTTACTGCAGGGAACACAGAAGTCACAAGAAGTACAACGCGTGTAGGTTCTAGGAGACTGCTTCAAATTGCAACTGTGGATCGCTCCTTTCATACATATCTTTGTCATAGCACAACATGGCGAACAAAAGGTTACAACTCAGTTCCCACAGTAAACCTCAAAAGGGTCGCTTTCATGTATTCAAGGTCCCGGAACATAATTACAGTAGCATCGCCGGTTCCCAACTGTAAAAGTGCATCATCCCACCATTAGTACATTCCATTCTGGCTGTAAACGAGTTAAGGAAGAGTCAGAAACAGATGCAAAGGAAGACAAAGATAGACAACAGATTGAAAAGAGTGTAAGGGGGTGATATCGGAAACACGATTGCAGGATCAAAGGAGACATGCCTAATGAATGCATGGCTAAAACAATAGACCGGCACGGCAAGATGAGCCTCGAGCTGGGCCATCTGCCTTTACAGTATCATCCCCCTCATCATAAAGACACCCTCAAAGAAACACGTGTCTTCCGCAAGAGCTTGGGAATCCCAGGGTCACGAAGCGGACAGTGTCCGTTCGGTGGCTACTTGAGGGCAAGAGACAAAATGGATGCCGTATCTAAAATGGAACCCGTGGGTTCAGATGAAGAAACCCACAAAACAGACGAATGGTTTAGGTCAGCATAGCGAAAACGCGTACACCCACTAAACTTGTCATTTGCGGTTCATAGATACCAAACTCGTCCATATTCGAACGAGTCAAAAACACCACTTATAATTGTCACGGAACCTCAGAAGCTCCTTTTGCCCTCATGTAGGCAAGCACTAGTCGATATCAGAATCGATCTCGATATTCATCAGATCATTCAGATGTTGCTGCAACATTATTCTATCCATCAATGATTCCTTGGTAACAGATGGCCGTCTTATACACGTCGTAGCACAGAGGCCACATAAGGCAGGACCACACTGTACGCAAAGACAACACGTGAACAGAAATTCTGCAACAACCCCAATGATCATCAGAATCTTCCAACCCCACGTCGACATCAGGCCCCAAAACCATTCTAGTAGCATCCAATCACCTACGTCCACGTGTATGGACTCGGAGATCTTATGCAACTTTGAGATGGCTTGATAGACAGTTGGAGCGTTATCAGGGATGAAAATGCAGCAACTCGAATGGATCACCTTACATACACCACCACTATCTGCAAGGACAACGTCTAAAACCATACGATTTTGTAACGTCATAAGCCTGTCCGCCTGAAGTTCTGCTGTCAGATTACCAAGGGCACTTGCAGTGATATTAGCAGTCGATTACACCACTCGAGTCAACTGTCTCAGGTTCCTAATATTAATCATAGGTCCCCAAAACAGCAAGAAACCCTTAAAGAAGTCTCCTGCTTCTTGACCGGCAGTGTCTTCTTCGCTAATCACACCTCTCACAACTCTAGTCTTGTGATAATCCGACCCAACTGTAAAAGTCGGCGGCAACAGATTCGCAATATAACAGGTGCCTGAGAAGTCACGAGGCAACCATGTATATGCGCGGTCGTAACATACAAAGTATGTACCCTTGGCAGTCAAAAGAACAGGGGAAGAGGCCGTTGGTAAAACATACGTTTCAGTACAGGCACTCCTCCCGAGCTGAGCTCGCGGACTTCGGCCAAGACTTTTCAGACAGAAATTACCGAGATGGGGTACAATCCAGATCGGAGACGAGCTTTTAAGCTGCCTATCACCCACTGACATGCTATACTCAGCCTCACTCAGATCTCTGTATGCTCGCACCTCTTCCTCTGGAATAAGCGATGCGTCAAAAATATCTCTATCTACATCAGCAATCGCTCTTGCCAAAGGCTTGTGGTACGGGCCAGGACCATGATCTGCAGTGCGTGGCTCTCGATGGGGGTAGGAATCTAGTGGGCTACGAAACATAGTTTAGAATGCTAGACCTGACCCCTGGGAACTATAAGGAAGAACCAAGTACGGAATTCCCCGATCCATGGTATGTGGCATTAAACCACACACCCAGCAGTTGGTAGTATTCATCACCAACTGATGCTGATGAAGAAGCTGAACAAAGGAGTTATTCATGAATTCAGCACGTCTAACCTGTTCGTGTTGAGGTAGAGGGTGAAAGGAATGTGGAGAAACAGTGGGAATAGATTTTGGTTCAGAAGAAGAAGTAGGTAAAGCAGAAGGCAATAATGATTGTATTCCAAAATATATTCGACCCACCAATAACATGGAAACAGTCAAAAACAGCAGGAACACCTGAAACAGAAAGCATTTGGTTCGTACCACCCTATGTAGTATTGATCTTTGCGCTAGAGTCTTCTCCACAATTAGTCTTTGTTATGAGAACGAAGAAAATATCTGCTTCTTCCAGGATGAGTCTGCTCCTCGAATATTTGTTCAGATTGCGGAACAGAGTGCTGGCGATCAGATGATAGTTCAAGTCTTGAGTTTTCCAAAGGCAAAGGATCAACAGATGTGTCTGACTGCAATGAAGTATCTCCTACAAGTTGAGCGTCACTGAACGGCACAAATTTCACCGGAGTTTCTGCTTCTGTTGTGGCGATACCTGTTCTCACCCATGAATCTGCTGGTCAAGTCAAGTCAAGTCGAAGAATTTATATAGCGCACTACATACCCAGAGGGTCTCAAGGCGCTTAGGAGGGGGAGGAGGATTATTTGTCAAATATCCACGTTTTAAGTTGCTTTCTGAATGCTAGGTGGTTCTGGGTAAGGCGAAGGTAAGTAGGGAGTGAGTTCCATGTTTTAGCAGCCAGGTATGAGAAGGATCTGCCTCCCATGGTGGTCTTGCTGATGCGAGGTACAGTGGCGAGGGCTTGGCTGGAAGAACGTAGTTGGCGGGAGGGGGTGTAGAAGGACAGTCGTGAGTTGAGGCATTCTGGTCCGATGTCGTAGAGTGATTTATGTGCGTGGGTTAGCAGTCGGAAAGTGATTCTTTTATTGACGGGTAGCCAGTGGAGGTCTTTCAGGTGACCAGAGATGTGTTCGTTGCGCGGGATGTCTAATATGATCCTGGCTGAGGCGTTTTGGATTCGTTGGAGTTTCTTCTGGAGTTTAGCGGTAGTGCCGGCGTAAAGGGTGTTTCCGTAGTCCAGTCGGCTCGTTACCAGAGCATGGGTGACTGTTTTCCTGGTTTCGGTGGGGATCCAGCGAAATGTTTTTTTGAGCATGCGAAGAATGTTGAAGCAGGATGAGGATACGGCGCTGACTTGTCTGTTCATTGAGAGTGAAGAATCCAGGATGACGCCTAGGTTCCGTGCGTGGTCTGTCGGGATGGGTGCTTTTCCAAGGGCTTCCGGCCACCAAGAGTCGTCCCATGCAGAGGGGGATGTACCTAATATGAGGACTTCTGTTTTATCTGAGTTCAGTTTCAGACGGCTGTGTTTCATCCATTCGGCAACTTCTTTCATTCCTTCGTGTAGGTTAGTTTTGGCGGTGCTGGGGTCATTGGTGAGAGAAAGGATTAGTTGAGTGTCATCTGCGTAAGAGATGATGTTGAGGTTGTGTTGGCGGGCGATGGTCGCGAGGGGGCTCATGTATACGTTGAAGAGGGTGGGGCTGAGTGAGGATCCTTGTGGTACGCCACAGATGACTTTAGTGGCCTCTGACTTGAATGGTGGAAGGCGGACTCTCTGGGTTCTTCCGGTGAGGAACGAGGTGATCCATTCAAGTGCTTTTCCTTGTATTCCGATGTTACTGAGGCGTTGTAAAAGGGTGCTGTGGCAGACTGTGTCGAAGGCTGCAGAGAGGTCGAGGAGGATGAGGGCGACTGTGTCTCCATAAAGATATAGGCACCTTCTTTGTGTGGGTGGCGTGCACACAGTTTTTCCGACCTTCCAGACGAACTGCAGTTCTCGTGGCGAGGAGGACCTGAAAATGGCCCACATATCTCGGCTCCAAATTGCGCTTCCTGGCGAAATTTCGGGTGACAACCCAGTCACCCGGTTGGAGCCGATGTCCAGGACCCTCTGTCTGTGCCGGCAGTGCTTCAAAGACCTGTTGATGAATTAACCTCAGTTTAGCAGTCAGATCATGAAGATAATCAATTAACATTGGGTACTCAAGACTATCGAAGGACCTAGGCCTCGGGACCCCCCAAACATTCGCAGGATGGCCAAACACAATCTCATATGGGCTAAGCCCTACTCGAGAGTGTACAGTCGCCCTGGTCGACAAGAGGGCCAGAGGCAAGGCATCAGGCCATGATAAACCAGTCGTAGCTTGAATCTTAGCAAGTTTCAGTTTCAGAGTGCCATTGTACCCTTCAACTAAACCTGCTGACTGGGGATGGTTTATTTATTATTTATTTATTTATTATAGTGTTTTGTATAGCGCGAACAAGACCCGTGGGTATCAGAGCGCTTAACATCGAGGTAGGTTACATATTGGCAATACAGAATCATTTATAAAAACAAACAGATATGAGGTAGAGGAAACTGTGGCTATGAGAGGGTGCCTAAATCTAACTAATCCAAACGCATGTGCAATTAGCAATAGAGGTAGGTGAGGCTTAGCTTATATCCATGTCTATATCGACGACTAAGGTGAGGTAGAGGTTATATAGTTTTGGCTTTAGAAAACAATTATAAGTTCGCCTAGGACTGTGGTAACGTTCAGGACACAGACAGGGCTTGTGTGAGGAGTTAGTTCCTTATCAATGATAACATTCTTGAATAATATTCTTGAGAGGGCCCTCCATCCGCTGACATGAGTATTCGAACCCCCGATCTGCCTGCTTCCCTATGCAAGGTATTTACTCAACATAATTGTTGAACATGGTTGGCGCTGTGGAATTTTTGTCTAATTCCAAGGCCCTTACACACACTCTGCATCACACTCCCCACAAACTCACTTCCGTTATCTGACCATACAATCCGTGGCATTCCATACCGAGGAAAGTATTCCTTCAGTAGGACTTTCGCTGTGGACAGGGCAGGATTGTCTTTGAGAGGATATGCTTCGATCCATCTGGAGAATGCGCAAACCACGACTAAAACGTACTTCAGATTATTACATCTCTCCATATGGATGAAGTCCAGTTGGATAACTTCAAAGGGACATGTAGGAGGAGCAAAATGGCCAGGTGGGGTAGGAGTGCCCTTGCCAGGATTGTACATCATACATACCATACAATTCTTAACCACTCTCTCAGCACACTTAGCAATACCATCATTCTTCCATACAGGGGACAGCAACTTGCAGATACCTTTCGCGCTAATATGTGACAAGCCGTGAGCCATAGTCACAAAGGCTAGCACATATGCATCCGGCAACATCCATCTCTGACTTTCCGACAAATCAATCCAACATCCGTGCGCATCTAACTTTCCCGTGCTTTCTTTCCACTTAGTCTTTTCAGTTTCGGTGGCCTCATTCTGAATCGTTTTCACACTCTCAACAGTGTCCTCACACATACCAGTCTCTGCAGGCCACCTTACTGAACTCGTAATGTACATTCGGGTTGCAAGATTTCTAGCTGTCTCTTTAGCAATCTCATCCGCAAACGTGTTACCACGACCAACATCATCCGTCACTTTTCGGTGCGCGCTGCATTTAATAATCGCCACCTGCTTAGGCAATGTAAGTGCGTCTAAAAGATCGTTCACGAGCTGTCCGTGTTGGATCTTCGTGCCATGCGATGTCATAAATCCTCTTTCTCGCCACAATCGACCAAAGCTATGTGCAACGCCAAAAGCATATTGGCTATCGGTAAACACATTCACTCGTTTTCCCTTTGACAAAACACACGCTCTCGTCAACGCAATCAACTCTGCCGCCTGAGCGGAATTCTGATTCAATCTCGCAGTTTCTACAACCGTACTCAACGTTACCACAGCATACGCAGTCGTCACATCACCATTCGGCAACTTAAAACACGAACCATCAACATACAAGGTACCATCGGGATCTGCCAATGGAGTGTTTTTTAGGTCAACACGACCCTTCGTTTCTTCCTCAGTTCGCAAGTAACAATCATGTGGTGGTACATCGTCTGCTTCCATATTAGTCGGCAACAACGTCGCCGGGTTTAGCACATTACAGCGCTTTATTTGTATGTGACTTGCCAAAAGCGTCAACTCGTAACCGGACAACCTTGCACTTGTCAAATGTTGAGTTTTTGTACGATTTAAGAGAGTGTCAACTGCATGCGGAACCATCACCGTAAGCATATTATCCATGACCAATCCTGCAGATTGTCGAATGGACACCGCAGCTGCCGCTGTCGCTCTTAGACAACTCGGCAATGCTCTAGCTACTGGGTCCAAGGTCGAGGAAAAATATGCACATGGACGCTGCTTACCACCAAATTGCTGCGTCAAAACACTCAACGCACAACCCTCTCTCGCGTGAACGTATAGTGTAAACGGCTTGCTGTAGTCAGGAGTACCTAACACACGGTTTTTGACTTGTTCGAATATGGACGAGTTTGGTATCTATGAACCGCAAATGACGAGTTTAGTGGGTGTACGCGTTTTCGCTACACTACTTTGCACTGTTCGTCTTATTCGTGGGTTTCTTCATCTGAACCCACGGGTTCCATTTTAGATACGGCATCCATTTTGTCTCTTGCCCTCAAGTAGTCAGCGAACGGACACTGTCCGCTTCGTGACCCTGGGATTCCCAAGCTCTTGCGGAAGACACGTGTTCCTTTGAGGGTGTCTTTATGACGAGGGGGATGACACTGCAAAAGCAGATGGCTCCGCTCGAGGCTCATCTAGCCGTGCCGGTCTATTGTTTCAATCGTGCATGCATTTGGCACGAATCCTTTGATCCTGCAATCGTACCTCCGATATTGCCCCCTACACTCTTTTCAATCTGTTGTCCATCCTTGCCTTTCTTGCACCTGTTTCTGTCTCTTTTCTTAACTCGTTTACAGCCAGAATGGAATGTACCTAATGGTGAGATGATGTACTTTTACAGTTGGGAACAGGCGATGCTACTGTAATTATGTTCCGGGCTCCTGAATACATGAAAGCAACCTCTTTGAAGTTTACTGTGGGAACTGAGTTGTAACCTTTTGTTCGCCATGTTGTGCAATGACGAAAATGAGTATAAAAGGAGCGATCCACTTTTGTAATTTGAAGCAGTCTCTCAGAACCTACACGTTGTGTACTTCTTGCGATTTCTGTATCCCTGCAGTAAATAAACGCTGATCTTTGACGCCGAAGGAAGTGTCCCGTGTCTCTGTGATTTGTACGCCGGAACAGGTAACCCACGAAGGTTTCAGGTGTTGTCCCCTGTCACCGCTGGGCCTTAGAATAGCCCAGTCCTTCAGCCATATTAGTATGGCGGGGGGACCACGGCGGACGGAAAGACCATCGGCCGCTTTTCCGCCCCGGTCGCCTTGCGGCCGGGGCGGAAAAGGAATAAATAATATGGTGGCGGTGTCTATCAGACACCGCCAGTCATATTATCATGGGTATTTTTCAATGCCTTTGCCACGGAAAGGCAGGTGGACTTCACTCTGGGGCCCTGTGCAGGCCCCCAGAGTGAAGGTGAGTATGGGGTGAACACGGGGAGTACCTGTGGTACCCCCCTTCATTTGCATTCACAAAGCGACAGCCACCACGTGGTGCCTGCCGCTTTGTGAATGCAAATGATGTAAAGCATTTCTAGCATTGTGGCGGGCGGTGCAGAGAGCACCGCCTGCCACAATGCTAAAAATACAGGATGTGCCCGCCACTGTGGCGGGCACATCCTAATACCACCCCTGGGACCCCCGCCCTTGTGGCGGGCGGTCCCATTCCCCGTCAGGATGGCGAGCGGGCAAAGTCCGCCCGCCATCCTAGTGACCCTTGTATCTACAAATCAAGGACCCAGCCGAACCGGGCAGGGTCACCGTAGTAACCGGTGAGGGTATGAGTTCTTTGCCACCCGGGCCCAGCCTGCAGGAAATAATGATGCCGAGCTTGCTTCAGCAGTGCAACCAGGCACTGCTTGAGTGATTTTATGTGAGTTAATGCAGCTGCAATGGCTGACGTTTTTTTTTTCATTTAAAATTATTCCCAGCAGTAGCATAATAAACAAAGAAATTCCTTTCATGAAGGAAATAGAGCAAAACCACAAGCGGTTACTAGGTGTCCCTGGGACACCGAGAAAAGAAATTCCTTTCATGAAGGATAGGGATCACTACCAGAGGCTGTTATCATGTGTCCCAGGGACTTTCCTTCATGAAAGTAATTTCTTTGCTTATTATGCTACTGCTGGCATAATTTGAAACCAAAAAACCCATTGGCATCTGCAATGTCAATAGCTCACATTTTGGCTAATGCGATACCTATTGCATTGTAAATGCTCGTTTTCTGTAGGCACTCTTCTGTGTCTATTTACCCTCACAGAGAAGGACGCTGCTCCCAAGATGGCAAATGCAGAGGGCCAGGTGCATTTCGGGCAGTCGGTAAAAGCTATTTTGACTGAGAAGGTGAACACCTATAGCATTGACATATTCGCCCTCATCAAGCAGGTGCTGACGGGGTCACACAGTTCTGAGGTGAGTCATGTCCTGCTACAGCGCGTTACCAGCTGGCGGCATTCTATCTTAAGAAGAACCATGCAAAACCATTCAGGTTGTGTACAGGCACTGACAGCGGCAGTTTGGCATCAGCTGTGGATGTTACATACAACACTTGGTGTTGGTGGGTAAACTTGATTCATAAGTTGTCACCATCATCACCACTTGCTGTGCAGCCCTCCTGTCATGCATGATTTGTTAGTGTTGTAACGCCGAAGCAGGGTGACAGACACTACGGCTGTGCAGCTAAAATGTAAGAGCGAGGTGGCCTTTGAAGCGGGCGCCTTAATGTTCAAATAAACGAGCATGGTATTTAGAGCAGGAGCTTACACTGTCAAATGTGCAGGACACAAAATAAGTAAACCCCAATTGTACAGGTAACCACCTACAGTGTAAAGAAACTGTAGTTGGCTAGTGTGCCTGACCGAAAAACTGAAGTGATGGTGCGGGAGTGCCAATCAATGAGGAGCCAGCAAAGAAGATGGAAGCAGGAGTCAACCTATGGAAAGTATAGACGGGATTACACTGACTATAGTTAATACAACAGGTCTTGCAGACAGGGCATGCACACTGATGCTCAACCTAAAAATGATGGCCTACTTTATAGGCTTGTTTGTGTTACACCAAATAAATGATGGATGGAATGCTGACAATGCAAACATTCTCCCCCAGTCAAAATATGGATTTAACCCAGATCTTTTGACTGGGGGAGAATGTTTGCATTGTCAGCATTACGTCCATCATTTGTTTGGTGTAACACTTTTCATCCTAAGAAGGATGGTTATGCCCAGACGTGGGTTCCTTGCTCACTGTGCCACTAGATTCAAGCTAGCCTGGCTGAAGAAGGGTGACAGACACTGAAACCGGTCGCTGGAAACCTGTTTATGGTTCAGGGAGGACATGGCCTGGCAGTTGGTTCCGGACTGTTGCCATGGGGCACAGGGTCAAGACTACTTTGCATATGGCTGGGTCCAAACTGGGGTGGTGTAGTGGGCAAAAGAACAATGGATTTGACCCAGATCTTTTGACTGGGGGAGCATGTTTGCATTGTCAGCATTCCGTCCATCATTTGTTTGCTGTAGCACTGCTTTATAGGATGGCAGTATGGAGATTGAGAGAAAAATGGTGGATTATGCATAGCACCAATGGTGGCATAGCTGCTCTATTGAGATAATCACAGATGGCACATGTGCTGCCTCATTTAGAATTTAGTGGGATGGGAAATGGCCATAAAATGACAGTGTCAAACTTGTATTTCCCCCACTCGTCAGTGTTGGGAAAATCAGAGGTCTTATGATGGTGGAGTCTTACTGGAAACCCTAAATTTGAGTGCCACTGGACTGGCAGGTAAAAGGGATGCTCACATCATCATATTAGGTTGGGGTGAATATCATTGGATTTTCCTTTCTGGGTGCTGCCATGAAGGACACGGTGGACACAGCAGGGACATTTACAATTGCCTGGTGCACATGGGGAAACCTCCCTGCAGATCAGAAAATTTGATCCACTTTGTGAGTTTGCATGTGTAAAACGAAAAAAAGCAGATTGTCAAAACAAGGATGTCTATTCAACATCTTGCATTTCATCTGCTACACCAGTGGATGGTTTGTAGGTATCAAGATATCTGCCAAACAAACATGTGTATAGCCACCTGGAGATTCTATGAGCTGGTGGGTCACTGTCCATATCTTAAACGAGACTATCAGTCTTTTGGTGCAAAAAATGTCTATGCCATTGTCACTGCTTGTACCATGCATATGTTCTGCAAAGCTCTTTTTTGCAGAATGTTCAGAGTGGCGGGCTTTTCTAGACTTCAATTTGTCTCAAAATTAATGTACATTGCAGTAATCATCTTATTCGAATGGGTCGCTAGTACATAGATACTCTCCTCATGGAAAAATAGTTTTGTCCCAACTTTACTTCACAGGGGCCCGCTAGACAGCAGGACAGAAACACACTTATGTGGCCCAATGTATCTGCTAAAACCAAAGCTCCTGGAGATCACACAGAAACTCATTAAATGGTATGCTCTATGGGGTCCACCCACACAAGGCCCACACTTTGTTCTCAGTAGTAGCTTTTTTTTGCTGTATCCTTTTTTGCAGATTTTACACCAACTCTATCACTCTACAGTTTTAACTTTGTCTTGAAATGAGTTGGCTCAGGCCTAAGGATGTGGCACAATAATTTCTTCACAATAAAACTGTATCAAATCACGTCAGGACAGCAGCTGTGGGTCACTATCTGATAACCAGCTGTTACTGGCAAAGCAAAGGGCCATGTGATGCAAGTACAACAATCAGAAGTTCAGCCAACTTGAACTATCTCCAATGGATATATGTTGACTTTGGCATTTGTGAGCACAGAAATCTTATACAAATTTGCACTAATGATGTCACCATAAAACTTACTTAGAGATTCTGGAAGTTATGTGTTTTTTCTTGCCCTATGAATCTTACCACTGTTTTAGAATAGAGCTTAGTTTACACAACAATGACATTCATTATTTGATTTGGTGTTCGGTCAATAAAGAGAGGGTTGGTGAACTTTTCAAAATGTATTTTCTCATCTTAGTACAATAGGCAGTATTGTTTTTCTTTTTATTCAAATTAATGGCAAATCGGTTACAGAAATAAAAGGAAATAAGTTTGCTTAGAACAAGCATAGAGAGATAAAAACAGTGTGTTCCATTCAGGGTATAGTCTCTTTTCTAAATTAAAGGGTCCATCCTATCCTAACAAGAGCACATAAAGAGTTCCTTCTGGGAAAGAGGAACTACATTTTGGGGCAAAGTCAAATAACTAAGAGGAGAATCGAACTCCCCATATAGGGTAATTCTGGAGACTCAGCCGAGTTCTCTGGACAATTGCAGTAGCACCCGTCTATGTAGGTGAGAAAGAGAAAATTGGAGCTGTAGCCATGATCAGTATAAAACAGAAAATCTCCCCAGAAATCATAAGGAAAAAAAAGAAATCACTGTAAGCTGTGGTTTACGGCAAGTCAGGCTAGCACAGCGAGGTGCCAATGGGCATGGCAGGGTAGGAATCTATGGAATGAGACCCACCCTAAGTAAGAACACACACTATATAGTAAGTAGTTAAACATGTTCCAAAAACAGGTGAATGTGTCCAATGGTGAGAGATATTCCGATGATCCATCATCTTCATCCTTGATTCCCAAGGTAAACGTTCATATCAGCAGGAAGTCAGTTAGAAATGTATACAAAGAATTACAAGAAGTTACATCTACGAAGGTTCTCATGAGAACCTTTTGCAAGTCTATTCTGTTAGCTGTCTGGTGTCCCATCATACAACAATGAGCTACTCAATGCAATGCAAATTTAAATTCTGCCATGTCTTGGTTAGATCATAAAATGTAAGCTGCAGCAAGATTTTTCTTTTCATTATACACTTGTTCCTTATGTATATGTGACAAAGAAAACAATCAAAATACAGTAAAGTCATATGATGTGAGAAAAGAAAGAATACATTTTTCAGGAAATAGTGCATTTCACAAAAAGCCAAGCCCTAGAGTTCAATTATAACATTAAATCATTATTTTATGAAAATCATTTAGTTCCTTAAAGTGATAGAGTAGAATAAATGAATAGTGGAGTAAGTGGAAAATTATTGAAATGAAAACTTTCTGGAGAAAATAAACCTAATTTTCACGTTTTCACATTATATAAAGGCACATTTACCTATTATGCATTTTTTCATATCAATATTTAGCACGTGTCTATATTATTGTGTGTTATAATTTTCATTAAAAGTTTCATCTTCCTCACATATGAAGAAACAGCCAGTGTCTCCAGATGGCCGGTTTGGACTGGTCCTGGGAGCTCTTCTTCTTTTATAAGGAAATCTAGTAGACCTCTGCTGGGCAATATTCATGGACTCTTAACAGGGCTGTTTATATCTATGCAGAGTTCATATCTCTCTAAAAGGATCCTTCTTGTAGATTACCAGTTTGCTTTCAAATACGCAAACATTTTTGTTCTGCAGAATACAAAATAAACAGCATTTCACGATTCCGAGGTTCATAAATAATTGAATTGTCTTCGATAATGGAATATTCAAAAACCATTCTCAGAATGAGGATTTATTCTGTACTAAGATCTATACTAACAGAGACATAAAATTTGCGATAAAATATTTTTTTCGTTTTTACTGTACCAAAAAATTGTTTATCATTTTTGACAAAAAACAGCATGTTGCGTCTGACATGAAAGGGGATTTCCTGACAATGTTTGACTAGTTCATCCAGGCAAGGTTTTTTCTTTGTGCATTATTTGTTGTAGTTTGGAACTTATAATAAGATAATGAGGGCTAGAAAGATTGAAGTTCTAGACGAGCTTATTGACCTGGATGTTCTGCCTTTTTCAGGATTAAAACAGGCTTAGATACTTCTGACACCAGCTTGATTGTCCAGATTTTTCTGACCTGTTTATTTAGCCCCACGTCTGTTGCCCCCTTATCCGCAGAGACATTTTCACATGGTTGTTTTGCTGTTTTGCTAATTCCTACTCCTGTGTCGTCATTGTCGTCCCAGAGAGATGCCTATGGGGAAGCGGGGATTCTCATCCAGATTTTCTTACCAATCTCCAGAATCCCAGAACAGGCGGACTCGACCTTTTTACCTGTCTTAAAAGCGTAGAGGGGAGAATTCTACAATCATCACTTTAAACAAATTACCACCAAATCCATTTTTTCTCAAAGCACCACTGACTATGGACTGAAATGTAAAGGGTTTATTACATAGCCAAAAATAATTGGATGTTCAGACATCTCAGCAAAAGATTCAGGAAATAAACCGGAACTAATACATACATGATCCTACGCAGGAGTCTCAAACGACTCAAGATGAAAAGCAAAATCAATTCAAGGATCATCAGGCAAAGAATGACAATCCCAACTTGAGTTCTGGACTGCATTTACAGAAAGGAAGAATTTGGTTAGGCTGTCCCTACTCTACTCTAAAGTGACATCCCTACTTAACCTTGCACTCAGTCAAGAATAAAGGTGTCAGCAGTGAAGACTTCCTAAGAAGTACACTCACTTTCCTGTAAGAAGCCTCAGCTACCAAGCTCATTCTAAGGTGCTCCTTTACTCTCTCTTAAGTTCACCATTCCCTACATCTTTGCTTTCTCAGAACCAACTCTTTCTCTCTCTCTCCTGAGATCGCTCTCCACCCAGACTGACTAAGACTGACTCTCCACCCTCGGGTGCTGTCCCTAATACAAAACCACAAAGACAGTTAACATGCCTTCAGACACGCCCCTCTGGCAGGTATTGATCCATGGAGTTTTCCAGCATGGCACCTCTCCACCGAGCGTCCGTTGGTTAGTCCTTGGGTCCCAGGCACCTTCTCTGCTGAATGTTGCACTCCCAAATTCCTTGGCACCTCTCCTGCGCTCGCTCCTACCAATCTAACTTCAAAACAATTGCTCCTTCTACGTAACGAGGCCCATGGCCTTGCACCTGCAAGTTTGAATATGTGAGAAGAAACCGTGCAACATTCAAAGTTACAATTCACATTTCGCTGAGGACATTCTTTCCCAAGAATAAGTAACTTGTTTCTTCAACTAAAGCTAACCAAGGAAAAATACGGTAAGGCCTCTACTGGCTTCAGCATAACTCGGGCCTGTGCACATTTAAATGCGTTTCTATCATTACATGAGCATTACATTTCATTGGTTAAACCCTAATTCTATTTTTCAATGTAAGCAACGTCTTTTCACATTAAAACCTATGTTAAATCACTCATTAATAAGCATTTTTATTCTTCGGTAAGGCACTTCATTGTTAAGACGACATTTCACATGTGATTACATTTCCACGTTATGCAAACATTAATGACTGATTATGTAACTGCATTTATCTTCGGCTAATAAACGCTCCACTACATATTGCACTGATCCCCGGCCTACTGTTATATTTTTAATTTCATTAGTAAGTGTCCTCTAAATATGTGGGTGCTGACTACTCAGGATTATAATGCACCCCTACAATTCTCAAAAATAACATGACACTCTCTCAGTTCCCCACTTTGATGACCTGTTTCATCACACACTTCACCATCCTTAGGGCAAGAACCGTCTTAAACAGAGCTAGTTGCCCCTTTCCCTCTCCTAAGCAACTCCATGTTTTTCAGTCTTTGATACTGACTGTCCTGCAGTCTCTCCAATTGCCTCTCTTGCACTCTCATTGACCTCTCCAGTCTGCTTGGCTTGTACCACTTGTACGCTCATACCAAACCCCACAATCCAATCACCACGATAATGATTGCCTTCAGGATATAACCAAGAATTCCCTTACCAAGGTTCGCAAGCCAACTTCCAACCTTGCCAAATCCCTTGCAATTTTCTCCCACACTGTTTCTTCAGTCAAGTCCTGTATCTCATAATGAACTGCGGTAATGTTGCTTATATATTTCTCCAGATCCTTGTTATTGTGTGGAATATAAGTACAACATTCTTGGACCTTCAAAAGTTTACAGACTCCTCCCTCTTTGGCTGGAAGGACGTCTAAAGCAAGACGGTTTTGTAAAACCATAGTCCTTATCGACAACCTCTCACCTTCAACCAACACTAAGGACTTAGCCGTATTTATGAATAATTCGAGCAGTCGCCAGCCTTCGAATCTTCACATCATTTAAAATCACTCCCACCATATGTAGCATTGCTCCAAAAACATCTCCAGCTATTGTTCCTGCACTTTCACCTCGCTTCACTCTCACATGTTGTCCTCCTTCTTTTAGCTCAAAATCTTCTGTATGATAAATCTTAGATTGAATGATTGCTAAATAACAAGTTCCATACCACTTCTCAGGCAACCGCACATAAGCATTACTCCCACAGACAAAATACACAGTCGGAATCACTTGCACCACACTTTGTAAGAAATCCTTTGCATAATACTCCAAGTTGAAAGTATGTTCACATGTGGTGTGACCTACATTGACATTTTCATAATAAGTCTGTGGTCCGTGAATGCATAATTTCCCTTTCTGCACTTCATCTAAAGCTATTGGACTGAAACTCCCCTTTTGATTTATGCAACTTCTCTACATCTGTCCAGTCCACTCTACCTTGTCCTGAATCTCGCAACTGTTTTTGTTTACAATATCTATCTTCAACTTGATCTATGAATTTCTTTTCTGTATCTGATAACAGGCATGTCAAAATATTACGATGAGCATATGCTGTATCCAACTCCTGGGTCAGGATAAAATACGTTCCAAGCCTATCCTCTGACTTATAATAATCAAACTTGTTCAAATGCTTATAAGCTGGCACTTCAGGAAGCACCGAAACATAATTTGAAAGAAATATTCAAAATGATTACAACCATAAAATATGCTAAGCAGCAAACTACATGAAATTCCATATGTTAATGGAACGTGATGGTATCTAATACCCTCATCTACTGAAGCAGGAAACTGCATACACACATAACAATCTTTTGCATCCATGGGATCAATACACTCATACAACAATTTTGCATACACGTTAAGCTTGAAATTACCTTTAGACAAATCTACGTGTAACCTACGACTCTCCTCTAGCAGCAAAGCTTTTCTGTCTCCTATTTTGACCTCTTCTTTGCGAGGAGTGGTAGGTGTGGGTGTACCCCCAACCTCCACTGCCTGCTCGTGTGGTACTAAATACGAAACTAAAACAACTGAGATGATGAAGAGTATCACTCCTCCTACCAATGTGCCTACAATGCACCTAGCTCTACGATTCGGGTTTCCAGCCTCCATGGTCTCAGGACTATTCTCAGTTCGTTATTCAGCAACAGCACACAAAAGTCTCTCTTCCTCCTCAGTTGCTTGAATCACTCGAACCATACCTCAGAAGCTGGAAGTCCCCTTTTTGATTTCAGTTCTTTATATACAGCAAACAATAGACAACCCTAACCCTTCTCCGTCCTCTAAGGGAAGTCCCTAAATTTCTGCTTTTTCCACTCGGACCAAGGTTATTTGCAGCAATTATTTACAGCAAAAGTCTTTTAATCTATAATCAGCTCTGATCCAACCGCTTCTAGCACATGCTCCAGAAGTTCAAGACGGAGAACAATCGATTCATGAGATGGTATCTCAGGGCCAAACGTAGGGAAAAGCAATCTACTCAGGATCAGATGACGTATTCTGCTCAGTATCGGGGGATTCAGAACTGTGATTGTCAGTACACCTTCAATCTCAAGTCCTGGTACAAACAACAGCACATCCAACTTGATGTTAGGATGTTAGGACTGGTACTGACCACTGTCACTGCCCTCACCCTCCCCGATATCAGTACACCTGGCATCCGTCACAAGATAGGTCCCCTCAGGAGCTGCGTACCTCCGGCAAGGCACCCTCATTCGCCTTGACCTCCTCGGACCTCCTCTGGCTTGTTCTACTTCTCCTCCGTACGATTCAGACCCCTCAGATACCGGAGCAAGATCTCTTTCGGAGACCAACCTCAGGTTCAGTCGCCTCTGTCTCTCCGGCCCTCTGCTCCGCTGGTTCTCCGGTTTCTCTCTTGCTTACTCTGCTCACAACTCTTCTCCGCTGAGTTTGGCTCTGGGTCACCCTCACAATCACTTCCCCTTTATGAGTCAGTTTCGGTGTCACTCCTGTCGTGACCCTCCTCAGCCTGATCTAGTGAGCAACCAGCTTCGTCAGACACCCTCACAGCTCGGCTTGTCCTCTCCTGTGGCCTTGCCTCGTCAGCTGGATTTGCACTTGGGAGAGGAGCCGTTTCTTCCAAGGGTGCTGGAACTCGACGTGTGTGTAAAGCATGCACCCAATTCAGCAGTCCCCCACACTTCACAGCAGTATTTGTGACAAGAACGATTTGGTAGGGTCCCTTCCAACGAACATCCAAACAGCTTTTCCTCACGTACTTCCATACCAATACCCAGTCCCCCGCACTCAGGTCATGGCTGAGATCACTGGAAGCCGGGACCACAGCAGACTGCACTTGATGAGACACAGAACGAATGACATCAGCGAGTCCCTTGCAATAATAAAGGATCTGTGATACTCAGCAAGGCTGTCGATGGCACCAATGGTGCCCTCCCCATCAGCACTTCATGAGGTGAAAGACCTGTTCTCCAGTCTGAGGTACTGCGCACACTCATTAGCACCAAAGGTAATGCGTCCAGCCACTTCAGGGATGTGGATGAACACACCTTCGCCATTCGAGCTTTCAAAGTTCTGTTATCCTGCTCCACTATCCCAGAAGCCTCCGGGTGATTACTACAATAGAGTCTCTGATCAATGTTCAGTGCTGTGCAAAGCATTTTCATAATCTCACTATGGAAGTGAATGCCTCTGTCTGATTCTAAAGAGGTCGGAATCCCAAATCTAGGCACAAGCTCCCTCAACAATAGCTTAGCTACTGTAAGTGTGTCGCACCTGCATGTTGGGTATGCCTCCACCCACCTTGAAAACACACACACAACCACCAAAATGTATCTCAAATGATTGCACCTAAGCATCTCAATAAAATCCAACTGCATTCTGTTGAAAGGCCCTCCGGACCTTCCTATGTGACTCATTGTGGCAGCAGTTCTCTTTCCAACATTCATTCGTTGACACGTGACACCTCTAGCACACGGCTTCTGCCACTGCACGGAACTTCGGATTATACCATGTCTGTCTGAACACTTGCATCATCCCATCTCTTCCCAAATGCACTGCACCATGAATTTGTCTGGCCATTGGACTCAGCAAGTCATCCAGTAATACTGCCCTTCAGTCAGCTGAGACCTTAATGTCTACGTCTCCTTTCATATAAATGTTTGGTGTGCGTGTGGGACTCTGTGGGTATTCATATACTTCAATTTGTGAGATGGTTGAGGATGAGTCTCTATTGTTTGGGTGCTGCTGGGTTGCTCCCTCTGACCAAGGGGAGTTAAACTTCAACATGAAATGGTTACACTGCTGACAATAACAGTGTGCCCAACCGCACTCCTTAGTGAGACGAGACGTCTTCAGAAGATTGATACAGGAAATTATAAATGTGGTCCCAATAAACCATGTAAATCGCTGTGGTCAGTTTAAACGTTTTCATTTTCAACTGAATTGTAACATTTCAACTGTTGCGTCACAATTTCAGACTTGTACGTAGCGTTTAGCACATAATTCTGGTACATACATCATGTTATCCAACCAGTGGGTTTGTTCAATTCATTTCCTATGCATTTCGGGCCTCTGCCCTTCATCAGGAAAAATGCATTTGATCTAAAAAAGAGAAGTGTGTGTGTAACTGATACGGAGGTAGATAACCATGATCAACATAAAATAAGTGAAAGATCACATCTTGGTTGCATGCAGTGCTTACGCGGGATTACGTGGTGTTAATGGAAGCCTAAATCGGCGTTTGTGTTTTGGTGTCAAAATGCTGGTTAAAGAAAACATGACAGTGTGTGAATAACGTCCATCGAGTAAGTGAAAGTGACCGATCAGTGGATCAAAATATACACAATACTTTAAACCATGCCAGGGTGTGTCTTCCTGTGCGTGCACAGAAGATGAAAGTAAAATGAGTGCTCAACGTGTAAGTGCAGTCAGGAATATTGATATAACAAAAAAGTGCCTGGGTCCATGCCGCATATGCGATTGAGCGAAGAATATTAAAAAGCGCATGATGGGATCCATGCAAGGTCTCGGGATCATGTTGGGCTCTTACCAGTTATCGATGTATGAAGGTCGGTGTAGTCAGTATCCACGTACGCCTCTTCAGTGAAGAAGTAACGGCTTGGGAACGCACGCATGCATATAAGGCTGGTAGGCTATCAAAGTCGATGACAGACTAAAACGTACTTGTCCCCCATCTGAACAGATTGTATACACACCAATGTGGTCGACAAGGTAAACAAAGGACTAAATGCTGCATAGTCTCGATTGTAAATCGTCGCGCAAACGAAAAAGTGAAAGAATGGAGCAGGTAATAAAAAACTGTGGGTGAAACATGCACGTGCATTTATCATGTGTGGGGCAGATAAGCCGAAAAAGGTAAAGGCAACAGTCTTCGTGCAAAAGTATTACGACGTGAATGTTGTCAAAAATGGACAATGGACTAAGAGTACGTGACACAAGGGTGCAGTGTACATGTGATGCATTAGAAATATACATACAATGATTTTATCAAACCTAAAAGAGAAGTTAGTAGCAACATGAATGGATGGGAGACTACAACTTATAAATGGCATCTTGCGAATATACATAAAATCAGAATACATTGTGTAGGTAATGTCCATCTGATAGCAAAAAAAAGTACGTCAAATTACAGGAAGCAACTGTATTCCGTACGATCATTTAACCCCTTGGGGTTACATGAGTCCAATTTTTTGATCCAGTGCATCTCTCGTTGGAGTAGTTTCTTTCTGTTGTCAACGCCTGGTTCCACAGAAAAAACCTCCAAAACCATAAATCTTATTTGGCTAATATTGTGATTGCTAGCGGCGAAGTGTGCGACTACCGGTGCCTTGACTGATTTGTTCCTAATGGTACTTTTATGTTCTGTCATACGAATCTTGATTTTCCTTTCCATTTTGCCGACATATGGGAGCCCGCACGGACATTTCAATAGGTATATTAGGTTCTTGGTGTTGCAAGTAGCGTTAGTGCGAAGTTTCACACACCCTGAATTGACCCACACATTCTTCTCATGGTCTGACACCTGTTCCTGCATACTCTTGTGCTCATCCCAAGTATCTGCCATGGCCATCATCATGTTCAATTTGGTTCTTTCTTGGAGCCCACCTATTTCTTGTTCAATGAAGGAATAACCTTGTTCGGCACAGAATCGTGCAACTTCATCCTCATAGCGGTTTCCAAGCGACACAAAATCTGTCCCTATACTATGAGCTGTGCCCTTTACAACCCCAATTTCTTTGGGACCTTCTAAAGCCTGTAGAGGCAATCAGACAAACTCCCCCTTCCTGATAGGGGATCCAGAAGATGTCTCATAACCTCTCTGGGACCATAAATGTCCGAAGTCATGAACCACACCAAACCCATATTGGCTATCTGTATAGATGTTGATCCGCATTTTGTCTGCTGCTAGGCTGGCACGAGTCAAAGCAATGATCTCAACCCCTTGAGCGGAGTATACTCCTTCCAGGCATGCGGCTTCAACAACTCCAGTAATGGTACATACAGAAAATGCTGCTCTCAACTGACCAACATTGTCTCTTATGCACGAACCATCGACAAAGAAAATTTCATCAGGGTCAGTCAAGGGTTCATCAACAATGTCAGGTCTCGGTTTGGTGCATAATTCAGTCACATCAAGACAACCGTGGTCCTCACAATCTTGATCAAGTGTGTTTGGTAAGGCATCAAGGTAGCAGGATTCAAAACAGAGCACCTCTTAAGGGTCACATTCTCCGCAGCAAATATAACCTGCTCGTAGCGTGTGAGCCTATTATTCATCAAGTGCTGTGTATTTGTCCTGGTCATCCGCAATTCAACTGAGTGTGGTACAAAGACCCTTAGTGAATGACCCATCACAATGCTTTCACATCTCTCAATGCTGACACCCGTTGCAGCAACGGATTTAAGACATCCGGGCAACGCTGAAGCTTCTGAATCTAAAGTAGCCGAAAAGTAAGCAACTGGTCTACGGACAGCCCCATGATCCTGAACTAGGACTACCAATGCACAACCTTCTCATTCACAGCAAAATAATGAAAAAGACTTATTGTAGTCAGTCCGTCCCATATCCCTACTCCCAGCACTGGCCAAAGTCTGTGAGAAGGTGGCCTTCTGTCAACTGAATGCCTTTGTGGAAACCTCCGGAGCTTTGCATCCGGCACAGTCAGGCTTCAGATCATCTTATAGCACAGAGACTGCACTTGTGGAGATGACGGAGGAAATTAGGGAATGCCTGGATTGGGAAGCAGAGTGGCTCTGATTTTATTGGACCTCTCTGTCGCCTTCGACATGGTACTCTATTAGCTTCTGGTCTCCCGCCTGTCTGCCATCGGCCTCTCTGGTGCAGTGCTGACCTGGCTGGAATCCTTTTTGAACACCCGCTCGCAGCAGGTCTGGATGCCTCCTTTCTCATCCTCGGCCAGGGAGGTCTTGACTGGAATTCCTCAGGGTTCGACCCTGAGCCCGCTGCTTTTTAACATCTATTTGACTCCACTGATATCCCTTGCCGAAGAGCTGGGCGCTAAAATTATGGCCTACGGTGACGACACCCAGCTTCTGTTTAACTGAAATGGCCCTGTTCTATGTACGGAGATGGCACAAAGCTGCCTAGCTGCCATGTTTACATGGCTTGCACAGGCCAAACTCAAATTTAATGAGGGGAAATCAGAAATCCTACTCTACGGCCAATTTCCCCCTTGCTTTACAGAAGCCTTGTGGCCCTCTGACTTCCCCCGTCCACTCTCTGAGGGTGTCCCGGCTAAGAACCTGGGAATTTGATTTTGGGAGGATCTCAGGTTCTCGGAACACATCAAGAGACTAACACGCGTCTGCTTTGGAACTCTTAAATCCTTAAGCAGATTTTTCCTTCTACTCCCTCAACTGGCCAAGGAAATGGTGGCTCGAGCGCTCATAATATCCCGCCTGGATTATGCTAATGCACTTTTTCCTGGCATACCCGGATTTCTGGTCAACAAACTGCAATTAATCCAGAACGCGGCGGCCAGACTCATATTTAACATTTCTAAACATTCAAGTATTAGATCAGACTTGCTCAACCTTCAATGGCTGCCCGTGGTCCAGCGGGTGCAGTTCAAGGCTCCCATTTTAGCTCACAGAGTTTTGCACGACTCTCGTCCCTCCTACATTAGGAAAAGGGTGTCTTTTTACACACCTAGAAGATCCTAACGATCTGCTTCCCATCGGTTGATGACCACCCAGGATTTCCAGAGTTTCAAGAAGCTTCTCAAAACTCATCTTTTTAACCAGGCTTATTAATTCTTGTTCTAGCCACATGCTTGAGACCATATCACGCCATGATACTCAAGAGTAATTGTGCGCGTTACAAACTCCATATAACATATATAACATAACATTCCCAGAGCTGGAGCACGACACAAGTCCTCTCGCCACTCAAGAAAAGCCTTCATACAGTCATTGTCCCATGGTACCGGATCACTCATGTCCTTGTGCGTCAGTCTCTGCAAAGGCTTTACCTTCAATGAGAAGTTGGCAATCCACTGACGACAGTAGCCAACCATTCCCAAGAACATTCTGACTTCTCTCTGGGTCGAAGGCACCATCAAGTTCTTGATTGCCTCAATCCCATTGGGTGACACCTTCCTTTTGCCCTTTTGTATTCTGTGACCCAGATACTGCACCTCGTTCAAACAATACTGCAGTCTATTTGGCGACACTTTGTGTCCATTCTCTGCCAAATGATTCAGTAAAGTGATGGTATCAATTCTGCATGCATCTTCGGTTTCTGACGCCACAAGGGGGTCGTCTATGTACTGGACGAGAACAGAGTTCTGCGGCAGTACTAGACTCTCAAGATTCTTTTTCAAGTTCTGATTAAAGATCGAGGGACTTTCTGTGTAAACCTGAGGGATACGACACCATGTTACAACACAGCTTTCCATCTTAAAAGCAAAAAGAAACTGGCTTTCTTCATGCAAAGGTATTGAGAAGAAAGCCTGACAAAGGTCAACCACAGTAGACCACTCAGCCTGATATGAAATCTGAAACAATATAACAGATGGATTCGGTACCACTGGACAACAGGGAACAACTATGTTGTTCACTCGGCGAAGGTCCTGTACAATTCTAAACTTCCCACTCGGTTTCTGCAATCCCATGATTGGCGAATTACATGAACTGCTCCTTACCTCATTCAGAATTCCTTGTTTAATCATGAATTAAATCACAGGCTTTATCCCTGCAATCGTCTCTGGAGTCAATTTATACTGAGGCGTTCTCGGGAATTCAGCATTCGGCTTGAGCTGAATCTTAACTGGCTCAACTCCTTTGATCAATCCTATGTCTTCTCGTGTAAAGTCCCACACCTCTTGTGAGACTGAATCTCTAAAGTCTAGTGAAAGCTCTTCCACCGTCAAAGCTGGGTACATCTCTATGCACACATGCTCATTTGCAACCTTAAAGGTAGCATCATCATCATTCATCTTCAATTCCACTCCCTTCGGGGTGCAATAGATGGTACAATTAAGCTTGCACATGAGATCCCTCCCTAGCAAACATACAGGACTCGAATTGCACACCACAAATTGGTGTCTGTCCCTGAACGTTCCTATCTTCACAGGAATCGGTTCTGTCAAAGGGTTTGTCATTTTCCTATTGGCAACACCTACAACATGGATTGTCTGTCCCGAGAGGGGTAGGTTAGGGACCACTGCAGATCTCACAGTAGAACGGGTAGCGCCAGTATCAACCAAAAATGTGGTAGGGTGACTGTCAACATCAGCCTCCATGAATGGTCCTCTCTAGTCTACCTCCAAGACTGCCCCAAGAGTACAGTCTTCCTCCCCTCTCAGGCACCGTCATGCCAACAGATCGAAATAGCAATCATCGCTCTCATCAAAGAGAGGCATCTGTTGGGAAATCCGATTCCCCGTCGATATTCTAGGTGGCTGGGGAACCAGGATTCGTGGAGCTGAAGTCCCCCCTTTTATCGACTTAGTCTTTGCTACTGCCGTTGTTGTCACCTTAGGTACCTGCGTCTGAACCACCTGCTCTTCCTGCTGTACCCGATTATCAGGATTAAAGGGAAAGTCACGTCTCCAGTGCCCAATCTGATGACACTGATGACACGCAGTGGTATTTTTCAGAGTCGCCAAGTCTACCCTCGGTTTAGAGTCATCTCCATTTCCTTTCTTCTGACCATTCTGCTTCCTTCCTCGGGTACCTCTACTCGACTGCACCTGACCTCCCTTGTCAGCAGTCTGCATCTGAACCAGCATCAGCTTATCTTTAAGCTTCTTAGTCTTTGAATCTATTTCATCACTACAGTACCTCACGTACCTAAAAAATCTCTTCCAGTGGCTTGTTCTGCCAACAAATCAAATGCTCTTGGATCATAAGACAGATATCAGGTCTCAACCCTAGAACAAACTTCGAAACAAACTGTCCTATGTCCTTAGGGTCCATTACATCCAAACCACTGTACTGCTTGAAGACCTACAACAGTGTCTCATAATATTCATGTACTGTCTCTTTTGGTTCCTGAACCGTCCGATCTATTTTCACCTAGTCAGTGTCCTGTGGTGATACCTTGGACTTCAACCACGTAATCACCTGCTCGTACTTTTTCAATACAAGAGGCGACAGTCCATAAGTGATAGCATCTCTATCTGGCTCCGCAGCGGGCCATTCAATAGCAATGTTGCATGCTACGAACAAGTCTCCTAGAACCACAATATCAAACAAGGTTTTCAAGTCAATCCACAATACTTTTGATATTTTAACAAACCTCTCGACCTGCTTGTACCATTCAACTGGGCTCTCTCTCAGCTTTGGGAAGTCATTTGTAAAGGCAGCCGAATCTCCCAGACTCCAGGGCACATGTACGTATCCCCCATTGGCCACTTCCCGTAAAGGGTAAGCCCCAATTCCTGCCATTCCCTCTCCTGGAGGAGGTGTCTCCTTCACACTCCTTCTGCCGCTCTTTTTCTTTGACCACCTTTCTTCCCACTTGTCAAGTCTGCTCCAAGCTCGAATTCCTATAATCAGTTCTCTAATGTGAGTCATTAGACCAATCACCCTTTTCTCTTCTAAATCCTGATCAGTGTATTGCAGTCTGTGATTACCCTGCAACATCTTTATTCTAGACAAGTCCACATCATATTTGTTTGCTAATTCAGTCAATTTCTCGTGGGTTGACCTAGCTTTATGAGTTACATCCTTCGCTACAAACAGCAACTCGTCTGGTTCATAGAGTTCAATCCTCTCTAAAGGCAGGTTTCCTTCAACAATCTCAACCACTTCTGCTTTTAGCCACATCACATCAATTCTCCTTGCCTTAATTGCTGCAATCAAAGTACCTCGACTAGATGTGCCACTCGATTCCCTGCAATCATTGTCCTGTCTCCCGTGCCTGTTCATATTAGGGGTGTTGTGAGGGGCTCTACTATTTTCAATACTCCCATGATCCCAGTCCTCTCTTGGCCTGTCGCTCTGAGCCCTTTCAATTGCCTCCCATGATCTCAAATCCGGCCTCAATTACCCAAGGGATTTCGGCCTTGGTCCCCTCAGATCCCTCGGTCCTCTCGACGAATCTGCCGTTGCTGGTAATGGGGTACATGATTCTACAGTTCTTGACATTTGGCTCAGTCCATCCACCACACTGTTCCTTCCATAACTAATACTCCCTTCCATGCCCCTCTGTGGTGGACTTCCGCTTCGCATCTGCTCTGGATTGTATACTGACACTATGGAACCAATGGTTACCGGTACTATAAGAGCATCCGGCAATCTCTGAGAATTGACATACTCTACATTCTGTGTTTCCCCTGTCGAGAACTTTCCTACTACTTCAGTTCTAGGAGGAATTTGCGGTTCCCTAACTTCCTCTACCAGGGCTGATCTCTCTTCACCTGCCTCTGGGTTGTATGGAGGTGGTCTCTCAGACAACAGCCATTCTATTAAGCTATCATCCGTATCACTGTCATCATCCTCAGTATTCTTTTTCTGTGCCTCCCCTGTCTTAACTAACAGCGGGTACAACCTGTCTCCCTCAATCGTCTCTACTATTCATCCCTTTTCCAATGCGTCCCACCTAGCATCTTGGACAGCCCTAACTGATCTCTTCACTCGTCACTCTTTCCTGTTGCCTGTCCCTGTTCCTTTGTGTGCCGCCCTAATCCACGCATTCAATGCCTCGAACTGTGTCGGTCTTGGTAGTGGTCGCAAGGAAGCCATAATCGACTTTACCTGATATAACACTTCCAATCTAAAAGTTCCATATCTGGGGAAAGTCAAATCTTCATTTCCATCAGTCATCTTACACCAATTTTCGAGCCACAATATGGTGTGTAACCCAACATTCATAGCCATGTAATGAGCCGGCGTATCCTCGGGCGGGACTTCTTCTCCCCCCCGGGGTTCTAACCTTTTTTCGTGCCGGAACCAATTTTGCAAAACTTTAAAACATTTCATGAAGAAACCCAACGTTTCCCTGGTTACAGCGCTCTTTTACTTCCTGATGACAATCCACCAATCCCAGCGCGGCTTCACACCAACCGCCCTATCCCAGCACGGCACCTTCTGGCGTCACTCGCCTCCGCTTCGCAGCAGTTCCCCTCCTTTGCAGCTCGTCTGTCTCTCACGCGCGTCCTAATCATACACGGAAATGATCACTTCCGACCAAGCAATCACTTCGCTGACTGTTCATCCACAGTCTCGTAATTGTCACCGAACTGTCAACTGACTGTCTACAAAATGACCGGACAATCACTTCAACCGCACAGCAACTCACGACCAGCGTCAGTTACTCACGCACTCACACATTCGTTCCCCCTATCTCAGTCCTACGGGCGATCGATGGTACCTCACGATCCCCTTCACTTTTTGACAATTACTATGGGTGTTCCATACACCCGAACCACTTAAGCTACTCCTTGAGCCTACGATTTTCCTGGGCTGCGCGCGCTCACAGCCTGATCTCCTTTCATACAACAGGCATTCCAACTCCGCAAGACACAACACAGCAATCTAACAACATATAGCCCATTCATACTCACTCTCCACGGAACTGCTGTTATCGCCACACAGTTACTCTCCGCCGGTTTCCATGAAAAGCCGTCTTCTGCCAACAATCCACTCGGCAATCATCACCTAATTACTATTAGTTTCTTGGGGAACTCTTGTCCTAATCTAGATCTCCCCTCGCTCTAGAAGGGAAACCATCCTCTGTAGCTATCAACTGGGGAAGCTGGGATTCTCATCCAGATTTTCTTACCAATCTCCAGATTCCCAGAACAAGCTGACTGGACCTTTTTACCGGCATTAAGAGCGTAGAGGGGAGAATTCTACAATCATCACTTTAAACAAATTGCCACCGAATCCAATTTTTCTCAAAGAACCACTGACTACGGACTGAAATTTAAAGGGTTTATTACATAGCCAAAAATAATTGGATGTACAGACATCTCAGCAAAAAATTCAGGAAATAAACCGGAACTAATACATACATTATCCTACACAGGAGTCTCAAACGACTCAAGATGAAAAGCAAAATCAATTCAAGGATCATTAGGCAAAGAATGACAATCCCAACTTGAGTTCTGGACTGCATTTACAGAAAGGAAGAATTTGGTTAGACTGTTCCTACTCTACTCTAAAGTGACATCCCCACTTAACCTTGCACTCAGTCAAGAATAAAGGTGTCAGCAGTGAAGACTTCCTAAGAAGTACACTCACTTTCCTGTAAGAAGCTTCAGCTACCGAGCTCGGTCTAAGATGCTCCTTTACTCTGTCTTAAGTTCATCATTCCCTACATCTTTGCTTTCTCAGAACCAACTCTCTCTCTCCCCCTAGACTGCTCTCTACCCTGACTGACTAAGACTGCCCCTCCACCCTTGGGTGCTGTCCCAAATACCAAACCCCAAAAACAGTTAACACGCCTTCAGACACGCCCCTCTGGCAGGTATTGATCCATGGAGTTTTCCAGCATGGCATCTCTCCACCGAGCGTCCGTTGGAGTGTCCTTGTGTCCCAGGCACCTTCTCCGCTGAATGTTGCACTCTCAAATTCCTTGGCACCTCTTCTGCGCTCGCTCCTACCAATCTAAAACCTAAACAATGGCTCTTTCTACCTAACAAGGCCCATGCTCTTGCACCTGCAAGCTGGAATATGTGAGAAGAAACCGTGCAACATTCAAAGTTACAATTCACATTTCGCTGAGGACAGTCTTTCCCAAGAATAAGAATTTTTTTTCTTCAACTAAAGCTAACCGAGGAAAAATACGGTTATGCCTCTACTGTCTTCAGCATAACTCGTCCTTTGCACATTTAAATGCGTTTCTATCATTACATGAGCATTGCATTTCATTGGTTAAACCCTAATTCTATTTTTCAATGTAAGCAACGTCTTTTCACATTAAAACCTATGTTAAATCACTCATTAATAAGCATTTTTATTCTTCACTAAGGCACTTCATTGTTAATACGACATTTCACATGTGATTACATTTCGACGTTATGCAAACATTAATTACTGATTATGGTACTGCATTTATCTACGGCTAATAAACGCTCCACTTCATATTGCACTGATCCCCGGCCTACTGTTACATATCTAATTTTATTAGTGAGTGTCCTCTAAATACGTGGGTGCTGACTACACAGGATTATAATGCACCCCTACAATTCTCAAAAATAACATGACGCTCTCTCACATACGTGCCTTGCTTACCACATATCCAACTGGCTTATCTTCCTGTAAGGGCTTCCTTAGAGTTTCCAATTCTCCGGCCACAATTGTTGATCCTTCACTGTCTTCGGAAACTTGTCCTGATGAATACCCTCTTAAATCTGCCCCAGGGGGTCGAAATGTCAACATACCACATCTAATGGACTACTTCTCCCAGGGAAACACATTTTCCTGTTTGATAGAATGCCATGGTTCCTAGGGTTATTGACTTAGCCCCGTCATTTGTCTGTGAGCCTTCATACACTAGGTGCAGCGTTGACCTTACAGTTCATTTACAATAGAAAGAATATACATAATTCACAACTCATGGCCAGGTGTTGCCTACCCGTCAATTGACAGGACTCATTCATTTTTAGAAGGGATTGCTTTGCATGTGAATGGTAAGGTGTTATACACTATGTATACGAAGCAAGATCTCGAACAATAGCAGAGGTCAGAAACCAGGGCTTCAAGAAGCAAAAATATGTGGGAGATACTACATGGGATTTGCGAGTTTGAAAACTCCTGTTCATATTTTATTTACACATTTGAGATTTTTTTCATTACTGCCCTTTATGGAATGTACCTTGCTTGGAATATATAGATGCGTTGTTTGTAGATTTCTAATAATACCATAAAATTAATTCCTTCATAAAAATGTCAATATTAACAATAATTTGGGTTGTCGCTCAGTATCATATATATTTCTCTGTTTAATAAGCAAAATATCTTCAGCACCAAACAGCTCAGTCCAGGTGTGGTAAGTAGTTTCAAATCATCCTGAGCGTATTTTAATTAGGAACTGATGTTACACAAAATATCACACACTTTGACGCAGAAGTCAAAGGTCAAAGCAAATAATAGCGTCTGGACTAGTCATCATATGGCCTGGCAGCTGTCAAACGTGCCAAGGTCCGAGTCACAAACCAGATGGTGAAAGGAGGGTGGGTTTTCAATATTCAAGGCCAATGGCGTCCTATTTCACATTCAACATCGATGGTGCATTTCTATTGGTTAGTCTACAAGTTATTCACGTATTGGCTGTGTGTATTAGTTTATAAAAACCGGCAGTGGAGCAGGAGGACAGGCTGTAACTGAGCACCTTGCGCCCATACATCCTCAGCCCCCAGACCAGTCGTCTACACCATTGTAAATACGTAACTCTCCGTTGAAATAACTCTGGTTACTTCTGTTACTATAACTCTCAAACTCAAAAGTGTAGTTAACGAAAATAAACGGAAAAAAATATTTTAAAAAAACAAAACAGGTTAACCGTAGTTTTGACCACTAGCTAATTCAGCTCTTTGAGTGACTACAAAACACTAACTAAAAGAAAAGTGTCTGCGTAATTTAGTGGACTTTGACATGCCAAACTGCTTGTTCAATGTTGGGTTAACAATCAAATCACAGGATTTCACAAAATTACTCTTTCACGTATATCCGATCTACTTCGTTTTAGCAAAGTAAGGACTGCGACATTCACTCGTGTTATCGGTGCCACGAAGCTAGGCATGTATAGGAAGCAATTGGCAAAACAACATAATGTGATTCAATAGTTCTATGACCCATTACTATAAAGACATTGCTTTTCAGCAGAACAAATAGCATTGAAATGCTCTGTGTTGCAATATTTCGAGATCTTAATAAATTTGGATATTCAGGAAGTGGTAAACATGTGCAGTCTCGAAAACGAGAAGTCCGGGAGGTGTTGCGGTGATGATGCAGTTACTTACATGGCATATGAGTTACACATTTGCTGTGACATATTTTGTACTCTGTGTTTCAGATGGTGACATTTTGAGAAAATTTGCTGAGGCAAAAAAAAACGTGGGCCGAAAAACACAACTCAAAATGAAGTACTTTCCAAAAGCAGTTCGTGAATATTTTATGCACGCTTAGGAAAAAAAGGACAAAATGCAAACTGTGACTTTGCTAAGTAAAGCAAACTTGGCACAGAAAAGCAATAAAAAAGAAGGAAGTAGCAACTACAGCTTTGTTAGCCATAAAATGTGCTGACATCACAATTTACTGGGCATCTTCCAAGTATGAAGAAATTGTTTTGAAAGTAGTATTTTTGAAATGTATTTCGGACCTTCTGAAAACATGAATCTTCCGTGGATTCCAAATGTAATATAAATAGGATTAGGAGTGGATAAATTGTGTCCAGCAAATTTATAATCAGATGATATCCAGACCAGGTTCAAATTTAAGAGCTTCACTGGTGTGCATGAAATTCACATCATGTATGTACAAAGGCGGTAGCTGCAACCCCTTGCCAACACAGGGAAGGTAGGGGTGAGGGAGGGTGGTTTCGAGAGAGTAAGAAGTTGGGCTCAAGGCAAGCCAAGGTAACTCTAGGAAGAATTAAATGTTAGTACACGAAGGAGGCCTGTTCGTAAACTGCATTTTAGGTTACATTTAGTGATACTAAAATAGCACTACTAAAGTACAACAAAACAAACCTAGGAGTGTAAATCTCCATCTCCACCTCACCTGTCTTTTCTATGGGTTGATCCTCACACAAGTAAATTTACAACTTAGGTCTCAATTACGAGTTTAGTGGTAAAAACTTCCAAACTTGCACATTGGATAAATACCAATTTCACGCCGTTCGCTAAATAAAATGTGCAAATAATACTGATTCTGAGTTTTTCTGTGCACTGCAGAATCCATATTTACCACATATGCTAAATACCAAATATGTGGTATATCCCGACATATGGTAAATAAAGCAAGGGATAAGAAGCACATGCGCAAATCAAAAGGCAGTGCCCATTTTTAAGTATTGGAAGTTCCTGAATGAGAAAAGTAGTCCCTAGAGAAACAGTCAGAGCAGGACACAGAAGGACCCCAAGACTCCTGCAAAGTACACCAACAACTGCTGCCTATGTGTGAGTGTACAGGCATTCATTTACTGTGAACCCTGAAAGAAAACAGACAGAATCCATTGCCATCCTCTAATATCACTCTGTCATCACAAGTGGAAACCTACCAAACATTTTCATCATGCACCCCAGCATGGAAAGGATCCAGAGCTGAAGGCCATGGCCAAAGTTGTGGCAAGACACCAGGTCCTTCTAATGCACCATCTCAAAATGAAGATGCCACCAAAAATAAACAAGAAGATGCTTATGTAAGGAGATAACAGACAAAATCAGTTCTGTATCAACACATTCACTTTATGCTAGGAGCATTAAAAAAACTGTTTGAAATCTTGAAATGCTAGGAACATAAGCAAGTTGCCAGCCACAGGCACTGAAGCATTGCAGCTGGTGGTAGTTCTCCGCCTCAGCTCTAATTCAACTCATAGAAAGAAAGAATTATGACCAACCTCAACCCGCTTCTGCCCATCCGAGCCCAGAGGAGGCTGGGCCATACCCAATTTGTCTTCTGTTTTTTTTAAGGATCTTTGGACAGTATGGATATGTTGCCCCTCATGACACTGTTGTCTAAAAGTGAACTTGAAAAGGTCCATCAATAATCTCCTTTTTAACATCTACAGGGGGGCTTTAAACGAGGAAACCTTGTCATTTGAAAAGGATCTGGGGATAAGGGTCAAACCAACATTAAGAACTGCATTCTCCGAACATGGAGGAAAAGAGGACAACCCTGCATTTAACAAAATTGATGGAGGGGCCTCATCGAGGGAGTTCTCCTCCTACTTGATAACAGTAGTAGAGGTGCATTGTAGTGCTGTGATTTCACTGTCAGAATCTGATAAATCTGTCTGGAAAAAGGATCGGGGATAAGAGAAAAATTGAGGATTCTGAGGAGCAGTCTTATAAAGGGGAATAAGGTTCCCGTCCAAAGGGGGGAAGTAGCTAGTAGCAAACCAAGGGGGGATATAAAAGCATTATTGGGAGCATTAAGACTGTTGATTGGGCCCTTAATGAGCTCAATTGTAACATTGGAGCCCTAATTAAAAATGGACTGTTGATGGCTTTGTTAACAGGTTGTCCATGATAGAGCAAATATTAGGACATTTTATCCATTTAATTACCCAAATTCCTAGTGCATCTCCACACAATCTGGCAGCAGAGACACTGGAGAGGGGCCCATTCCTGTTTCAGGAGAACCACGTGTAGTGATCTCTGGAAGTCGCTGAAAAGACAAAACGTGTGAGGGTCCAAGGCCCATTTTGAATCCAGGAAAGTGCCTGCATTTCATTGACTTATTAGCGCTAGACAGAAGAAATCACACATACGTGGATATAAACCCTACCCCCAGAGACACCAGATACTATCCTACCGAGACCTCACTGGCTCCCTGGTCTAACACCTCTTAGACACGAGTGGTCAGCGCCAAGATGCTCCGTGGAGTGTAAGTCGCGCTTTATAAAAATAAAATTACATTACATTACATTACATAGTAGACCATGTAGATGTGATCCTCCACATCAGCAGGCTCGATCTATTGAGGTAATGTCAGCACAGAGAGAAAATATATCTGCTTTACACCACCTTACAGTGATGCTTATGAGGAATAGTCTGAACCTCCTGCTGGAATTAACCTCACTAGTGGCAATCCTTGCAAGAGTTCCACCATTAAACCAATGAATGAGGGAAACCACTCACCAACTTAAAAATAAAGTAGTGCACTAGTGTTATAAGCAGGTGGGGGGGGGGGACTATCTATTTTCCCATATTAATGTAGTTAGAACAGCAGAGTGTGTGGGTGTGGTGTAAAAGTCCTGGAAGGGATTTTGTGGTAATTAGTTGTGATCTGCCAGATATAACAGGCAACTTATGCAACAGTTAGTCCAGGCCCAAAGGCCCTCATCAATGATCCCGGCCCTCTCCTTAGGGTTTTTACCCTCCAAGTCCCAATATCAATATCAGGTAGCCAATGGAACAAGTGCAAGAGCGGCTCAGCAAGGGAATGACAAACCCTCCTCTGGAAGCCTTTAGAACACTTGATAGCAAAGACTGACTGAGTGTAACTACCTGTGATTCAACTATGGCCCATTTAGCAATAAATGTAGCAGGTCCAGTGTACTCCAAAATAAAAAGTGTACCTTTGGAGTTTCTGAGTTTGACCTGACATGGCCTTGCTTTAATAAGGGCTTGCTAGACATTATTGGGCTAGTGGAAACATGGGGAACAACTAGCCCTTTTTTTAATGACCACATCCTTTTGTTCCCCTCCTCCCTAACGCCTTCGATAGAGGTAAGAGGGGCCTTATTACCCTTGCATCCCTAGATATAAATTGCAAACCTTCCCAGATTGACATTTGTTCACCTTATTTGCTAGTGATAGCATTAGTTTTCTGCAAGGCACCAAACATGTTGCTACCTAATTTTACAACTCTAATTCTTCTCAAAGAAATGCTGAGTATCTGTTAGCATTTTTTTTTGTTTTTGTTTTTAGACTTTTATATAGCGCAAACTAGATTTGAGATGTAGGGTATCAGAGCCTTTACATGAGCACCAGTTTCATTACAGATGGACACATTGAAGGGGTTTTTGGAATGCCACACAGAAAGGTAACAATCACCATTAATAATGGTGCTTTTAGGCAATTTTAATATACATTTTATTTACTATCACTCATCATATTATAGGTTCAAGCGACCTAGACACTAATAATCCACAAACTATGAAGCACACAACATAAGGGTATATAACCACCTCTATTATAGCCAATTCTAATCTCATTTCGACTGTTTCATGGGATAGAGAGGAAGATCACCTGAGATGCATCCCAACCTTCAAAGGAAGAGCATACACAATTATTATTGGTTACACTCAATGTGTATTCTAGAGTCTGCAACCAAAGTATCTCAATATAAAAGAGAGAGGCATCGCTACTCCAAAAGGTAGGGTTCCATAAATGATGTTAGCATCAACAATAAAATCTCTTGGAGAAGACTATTAATTCACATCTTGCAAACTGCACTTCGTATAATCCATAAATCCCTTTACACCCATCTTGAGAGGGACCAACAAGGCAATTCTTAAAAATTGATATTAAATATTTCACATCATATAGAAATTGTACAATTACATAGAATTCATACATTTGAAAAACAAATCAAAAATCAAAAAAATAAATAAAACAATGTGGTACAATATATCCCGAATACACTGTAAGAAGAGAGACAACACATTAGACATACCATTTGTCATTCAACATTCGCTAATTTTACTGAATTAATTAAATGATTAAGTTATCTAAGCCTTTTTATATGTATAACACATTGTTCCTCAAATTTAACCGAGATGGGCATCAACGCTTTTCGATGGCTTGACAAAGTAGAACCACCTTCTTCAGGACAACAACAAATAATCCCCCCTAATAAATATACAGTAGTCGCCTGCACAGAAAACAAAACATATATCAAATAAAATGTCAAGGCCATACAGCACTACAACATATAAAAAAAATGTACTCATCATTAACCCCCCACTGTAATCAAATTGACCAACTCGTTTATAACTTGTACAAATTAATTTAAAATCATGTTTTTCATGACAGGAAATGAACCCAGAGAATCTCAACTTACAAAGGGATAATTGTCCTATGGGCCCACTCAAGACTAAGGTGCTTCAGCTCACAACAGCCTCCGCTTCACTACATTCCCACTCATTTATACTTAAATTAAAAAAAAACATATTGTTTCTCCTCCTCAGTCACCTCCTTCCTTCTGAGGTGAGACACATGCAACACTGACAAAAAGCTGGTCTTAAAGACTTCAAATTGAGCTTTTAGTCCTATTATAAAGCTGAGGATAGAGAATGGGTATATTGTTAAGCAGCCACGGCCCGTGGAGGGAGTTCGGTGGGGCAGGGAGGCGGTGCGAGGGAGGGGCAGGGTGGGGGGTGGTAAACTACAGAAAATGGATAATTGCAGGTGAGTAAACAATTTATTAAATAAAACAAATTTCGTATCACACGCCTTGCAGTTGTAATTCCTTCTCAGGCCGGGATTTTATGCATTTTGTCATGTTTTGTGAGCATTATACTGCCCTGCTCTGGGTGGAGAGAAAATGTATTAAGTTCAAGTCCGCAGTGGCATTTTTACAAATGTTACTGAATGAATTTGCATGTTTTAATGTTGCTTTATTTATCTGGAGCTGTTAGATTATAGTCTGTCCAGCCAAATTAGCGATTTGATAATATCTGTAAAGAAATATCCTGTCATAGTCCAACTGATTTAACAATTTGTGTGATCAACACTTATGGACAATGTTTTATTCATTTGTTGATTGATTCTATAGAAATGTGAGCTACTTTTTAACATGCTTTTGTTTTTACTGTGGTTTGTTACTACTTATGGTCTTATTGAGCTCATGATTATTTTATCATGTTTATTATATGATATCGTGTTGCTTAGCATTTTATAAGGTTTTGCATCTTTTATGGTTACTTGTTACCAAATAAATTATTATTTGATTTGGTTTGACCATCCTCAACATGTCTGGAGTGGAAAACATGAAAGAAGCCCCAATCCAATGGAAGAGACATTAGAGTTGTAAGGAAGCGTGTGAGTTTGTAAAAAAGTTGACTTTGCAGAGAATCACCATCATAATGAAAAGCATTGATATAATTTGTTACACATATTCACATTTATCCACCAATGTGCTGCCATATTGGCTCAAAATTCTCCAATGGTACTGCTGACATATATTGCGATTGGACTACAACAATTATAATGCAATGTAATCTTGATGAAGAAGGGTTAATTTGTCTGCTCAGCATGTTGAGGTTGAAGTGTCACAGCAGTATGCCTAATGTTGATTCTACATAGGGTTATGGCATTGTGGTTTGATCCAAAGCACCTAGATCAGTATACGGCGGTCCTCATCACACAGCATTTGCACAATTAACAGCATAATTCATTTTATGGTTACAACATGATTAATTCTGTGTTCGTGAGGCCTCCAGGTGTACATGATTACCATGACTTGACCAAAGGATGCAAGGATATTCTTCTGTGGCATATATATTTGCTTTGCTGGCATTGGCTGTGTGTGTATCCAAGAGGAACTGTATGAGCTACCCACTCACTCTCCGAAAAGCACCTACCATTTATCACACTATTTTGCTGAAGGTTGAGGGAGAAATGCCATGCATCAGTCCTACTGTCTGCTAGGTTGTGTCTATTACAAAGACTGGATCAATGACGGAATACCGATGACAACTATATTGATTCACAAAAATATCTAAAAAATAAATATAGTTCACAAAAACATCACCTTCCTATACTTAACTAATAAAAACACAAATATCCATAACCAAAATATTGCAGTTAAAAATATAAATGTTTACTTTTATTGATAACAAAAACATAAGAAACAAAACGATTGTTACCTTTAAATAAACATATAAATTGTCAAGAATATCGCAACACACAATATCGATTACAATAATAGTGCCAAAAATAAAGGCATTTGATTACAAAACATTAAAATAACAGTATTTTACATTAACCCGTTCGCTGCTAGGCCTTTTCCTACCCTGACCTAAGCCTTTTTTTTTTACTATTTGAGGTTGTTCGTGATTAGGCCCTTGTAACTTTTTGACCACATAAGGTATCCACGCCAAATTTGCATCCTTTTCTTTCAACATCATGGGAATTTTAAAGGTGCCCAGGGTTTGTTGATTAGCCTGGAGGGGACTCAGAAATGAGCCAATTGTTGGAAAAATGGGGAAAAAGTGCTGCAGATGAAAGCGTCTGTTTTTTACCCTACAAATGGAATCAGCAAAGGGTTTGTGGTGCAGAAATCACCATCCACCCAGCTGTCAGGGGCTGACAGGCTTTTGTCAGAAAACCAAAACTTTTTACACAGTTTTTTACCATTTTACTAGGACATAGCCTATTTTTGCTATTTTTTGTGCTTTCAACCTCCTTCAACCTGATGGAGGATTAATGACTTGCATGTTAGTAGAATAAAGGTGTAGATGTAGTCAGCCTGACTGCACGCAGACAAATAACATTTTAATTCAAATTCTCAAAAATAGGTAAATAACCATTAATTTGTTAATGAATTATAGGAGTTGTGCCTGGCTCCCACTGCAGGACACTTCAGGAAATTAATATGGCCACTGAACCTGAGAATAATGTTGCCTGACTCTCAGTATGGAACACTTCAGGCAGTTAAGATGACTGCCACAATGTCAGGATGCCTGACTCCTTTCAGACAATGGCAGGCTATCTATGAGGGCCACCAGGCACGCACAGCAACACACACAAGAGCAATGCCAAAATCAGTCCAGCCAGAATATCCATCATAGAATATAAAAAGTCTGCTAAGGTTTTGAAAGCAGAGCGCGGGCGGTTGACTGAATTATTAAGGTGGCCCTCCCTCAAGGCGGTAGACAAGGCATGAGGATGCCCCGCTCGTCACCAGTGTTTTCAATGAAGACACTGTGAGGTATTAGGGAAAAGAACAGGTTTATTTATGTGACTCTATTCAAAAGGCAACTCCCAACTGGCTCAGCAGTGTCTCTTCATCCACCCTCTTCATCCGTTATCGAATGCTGACACGGTCTGCATTCTAACACGACACGAGGACAACGGGCGCAAATGCAGGAGGACAGGGAGTGGGCATGAGATCAGGGAGCACTAGGGAATACACATATACAGATAGAATGCACATCCATATGCAAACTAGTCTTGGCTCTACCCTCAATAGGGACAGAACATGCATCCTCTAAATTTGAGCTCAAGCAACCAAAGATTGTTTTCAGCCTCCTAAGAACTCATCAATGAGTATTAAGGCGAAGTAAACTCAGGACCCAAATCTGTGAGCACCTCTCAGGGCTGGAATGCAGCCCAAAATACTTACAAAAGGTGAGTAGCTTTCAGTGGTGTTGCAGATTCAGTGGCACCAGGGTCATTTGGGGCCCATGCAATTCATCCCAAACCAGGTGATGTGGTCAATGTTTCCTGTTTGCATGATAGCCACTGACATCCTTCCTGCGCCTTTGACTTAGCGATGGTGATAATTCATTTAGACCTTCCACAAGCCCCCTTTTTGATGAGCCACACAACGGAAGGGACGTTAGCAGTTTAGCATCATAGAAATATGTAGACATCATTCTGCAGTGAAGGCAAGGGCATATTCATAGAGAAGTCAGTAAGGAGGTTATAATAGTGCTACTTTTTCTATGCCACCGAACCGTGCGCATGTAGTTAATGTAATGAATATGTCAAATAAAAAGGCATCTTTAAGAGAATTGATACTCACCAATTAAATGGTTTAGAATTTTCATTAAAATGACAAATTATAAAAAGCACATTTGAAACCGGAAGTAAAAGGCAAAAATAATAACTAATGTATTTCCATGTATCTTAAGGCATCATACCAGTGCATTTCAATACTGTAGATTTTTTTAATAAATCCATTTTACATAAAAGGACAAAAAGTATAAATGTTAAAAGCAGCATTATGATCGGAAACATACATACATAGTTTAGCTTTCTGTGTTTTCAATTATTATTTTCAATGAAATGAATCACTTGGAAATGCTTTAGCTTTCTCTTTCCCCACTGGGCACATCATTTTGATTTATAAATATGGTTAGTTATGAGAAAAGGGAAGCTGGAAAGCTTAAGGACTGTGTATATCTTAGCAAATGGCTTTTTTGAACAATGTCGAGACAATTTTATTTCAGCAAAATTAAGTAGCTCAACACATCTACATATCTCTCTCATGCTGACACACACACACATATATATCTATATAAATATAGATATATTTAGGAGGCGCTTATAAAAGACTGTGAAAGAGTGGGACTGAAGTCTAGGATGGAGGCTGTTGCTGAAATGCGTCATGCTCGAATCTTTATATTAAAGATCTGTCTGAAGCCCCGCTGTGTCCCTCGATCTTGCTCTTATGGGAGAGGATTTTGGTTGTACATATATATATATATATATATATATAATGCGAAAGTTTTGCATTATACAACGGGATTGTCTGACTGCTGAGGCCACGTAACATTAGCATAGTCTGCTTTATATATTTCTTTCAAAATTGGGCCGCCAGAGGATTTTGCCTTCATGTGCACAGAGTGTTCTCACTGTTGTTGCATTGCCTTGCCATGTCACTAGAAGGTTGTTTTTCTCCTTGAAGTAAAAAGACATGTATGACTTACGTAGTAAAAAATGTAGTAAAATGGCTACTCACTGCCATAGACATAGCAATCAGACTACTGCATTCACCTGTATATATTCTGCACATGTATTCACAAAGCGCTATGTGATTAAGGCTGCATGTCTGGCAGCCGAAACGAGTCATGTTGGAGTTTTTGATGTGTGAATAAACTTCCATCCTTTTTCACACCAGCTGTCGGATGTCGGAGTCTGTGCACTTGTGTTACGTCGGAGTGGCTGTCGTGGCATTGGGATTACTTCGTAATATATGTATACATATATATATATATCCAAACGGGTCCTCAGCAAGGCACTCGGAGCAACAATCAGCCGCGCTACCTTAAAGAAATTATTCACAAATTATTCACGCTCTGGTTTCACTGGATTAAAACAGTCCCCTTTCCATGACGTGCGGCCACAACCAATGGTTATCAACTTACCTGTTTAAATTCATTACAGAAAGGAGGGCGTTGTCTTCTAGCAAGCTGATGAGGCATCCACGCCGAAACGCGTCCTTGCAATAAAGAATCTTTTGCCAAAAGGGTTCCTGAGAGTGCAGCGTGTTTCTTTCTTGGAAACCGGAGCATGAATAATTTGTGTGGACCCACCTCCACACTGGCTGCACCCGTCAACAAGAGTGCAAGCTGCAGAGGTGGAACCAGGAGCGTGATGTTAATAGCAGTGGCACCACCAGCAGGAAAACGATGAGCAACCGCCGATAAAATCGACAGCCATCATTGCTGTGGGACTAACGGCCATACGACCGACTCCCGTGGAAGTGCCGAGTGGATCTGAAGGTAGACGACGAGGGGGCCCCGGGAGAAGATTCACACAACAGCGCTCTCTCGGTTGTGGCACATGCAAGTCTTCTGTTGGTCTGCATCACAAGAGACAGGGTAATAGTGCCCGAACATTGAATGGACGGTTCTCTGAGCAGTACCTGAATGTCACAGGATGCATATCATTTGAATGAGTAACTCTCAGATAACCCGCAGACCACATGTTCCACAATGCATCAAGGTGGGATAAGACTTTGCTCACTGGATTAAAACAGTCCCCTTTCCATGACGACCGGCCACAACCAATGGTTATCAACTTACTTGTTTAAATTCATTAACAGAAAGGAGGGCGTTGTCTTCTAGCAAGCTGATGAGGCATCCACGCCGAAACGCGTCCTTGCAATAAAGAATCTTTTGCCAAAAGGGTCCCTGAGAGTGCAGCGTGTTTCTTTCTTGGAAACCGGAGCGTGAATAATTTGTGTGGACCCGCCTCCACACTGGCTGCACCCGTCAACAAGAGTGCAAGCTGCAGAGGTGGAACCAGGAGCGTGATGTTAACAGCAGTGGCACCACTAGCAGGAAAACGACGCGCAACCGCCGATAAAATCGACAGCCATCATTGCTGTGGGACTAACGGCCATACGACCGACTCCCGCGGAAGTGCAGAGTGGATCTGAAGGTAGACGACGAGGGGGCCCCGGGAGAAGATTCACACAACTGCGCTCTCTCGGTTGTGGCACATGCAAGTCTTCTGTTGGTCTGCTTCACAAGGGACAGGGTAATAGTGCCCGAACATTGAATGGACGGTACTCTGAGCAGTACCTGAATGTCACAGGATGCATATCATTTAAATGAGTAACTCTAAGATAACCCGCAGACCACATGTCCCACAATGCATCAAGGTGGGATAAGACTTTGCTCACTGGATTAAAACAGTCCCCTTTCCATGACGAGCGGCCACAACCAATGGTTATCAACTTACCTGTTTAAATTCATTAACAGAAAGGAGGGCGTTGTCTTCTAGCAAGCTGATGAGGCATCCACGCCGAAAAGCGTCCTTGCACTAAAGAATCTTTTGCCAAAAGGGTCCCTGAGAGTGCAGCGTGTTTCTTTCTTGGAAACCGGAGCGTGAATAATTTGTGTGGACCCACCTCCACACTGGCTGCACCCGTCAACAAGAGTGCAAGCTGCAGAGGTGGAACCAGGAGCGTGATGTTAATAGCAGTGGCACCACCAGCAGGAAAACGATGAGCAACCGCCGATAAAATCGACAGCCATCATTGCTGTGGGACTAACGGCCATACGACCGACTCCCGCGGAAGTGCCGAGTGGATCTGAAGGTAGACGACGAGGGGGCCCCGGGAGAAGATTCACACAACAGCGCTCTCTCGGTTGTGGCACATGCAAGTCTTCTGTTGGTCTGCATCACAAGGGACAGGGTAATAGTGCCCGAACATTGAATGGACGGTTCTCTGAGCAGTACCTGAATGTCACAGGATGCATATCATTTGAATGAGTAACTCTCAGATAACCCGCAGACAACATGTCCCACAATGCATCAAGGTGGGATAAGACTTTGCTCACTGGATTAAAACAGTCCCCTTTCCATGACGAGTGGCCACAACCAATGGTTATCAACTTACCTGTTTAAATTCATTAACAGAAAGGAGGGCGTTGTCTTCTAGCAAGCTGATGAGGCATCCACGCCGAAACGTGTCCTTGCAATAAAGAATCTTTTGCCAAAAGGGTCCCTGAGAGTGCAGCGTGTTTCTTTCTTGGAAACCGGAGCGTAAATAATTTGTGTGGACCCACCTCCACACTGGCTGCACCCGTCAACAAGAGTGCAAGCTGCAGAGGTGGAACCAGGACCGTGATGTTAATAGCAGTGGCACCACCAGCAGGAAAACAACGTGCAACCGCCGATAAAATCGACAGCCATTATTGCTGTGGGACTAACGGCCATATGACCAACTCCCGCGGAAGTGCCGAGTGTATCTGAAGGTAGACGACAAGGGGGCCCCGGGAGAAGATTCACACAACAGCGCTCTCTCGGTTGTGGCACATGCAAGTCTTCTGTTGGTCTGCTTCACAAGGGACAGGGTAATAGTGCCCGAACATTGAATGGACAGTTCTCTGAGCAGTACCTGAATGTCACAGGATACATATCATTTGAATGAGTAACTCTCAGATAACCCGCAGACCACATGTCCCACCATGCATCAAGGTGGGATAAGACTTTGCTCACTGAATTAAAACAGTCCCCTTTCCATGATGAGCGGCCACAACCAATGGTTATCAACTTACCTGTTTAAATTAATTAACAGAAAGGAGGGCGTTGTCTTCTAGCAAGCTGATAAGGCGTCCACGCCGAAACGCGTCCTTGCAATAAAGAATCTTTTGCCAAAAGGGTCCCTGAGAGTGCAGCGTGTTTCTTTCTTGGAAACCGGAGCGTGAATAATTTGTGTGGACCCACCTCCACACTGGCTGCACCCGTCAACAAGAGTGCAAGCTGCAGAGTTGGAACCAGGAGCGTGATGTTAATAGCAGTGGCACCACCAGCAGGAAAACGACGTGCAACCGCCGATAAAATTAACAGCCATCATTGCTGTGGGACTAACGGCCATGCGACTGACTCCCGCGGAAGTGTTGAGTGGATCTGAAGGTAGACGACGAGGGGGCCCCGGGAGAAGATTCACACAACAGCGCTCTCTCGGTTGTGGCACATGCAAGTCTTCTGTTGGTCTGATTCACAAGGGACAGGGTAATAGTGCCCGAACATTGAATGGACGGTTCTCTGAGCAGTACCTGAATGTCACAGGATGCATATCATTTGAATGAGTAACTCTCAGATAACCCGCAGACCACATGTCCCACAATGCATCAAGGTGGGATAAGACTTTGCTCACTGGATTAAAACAGTCCCCTTTCCATGACGAGCGGCCACAAGCAATGGTTATCAACTTACCTGTTTAAATTCATTAACAGAAAGGAGGGCGTTGTCCTCTAGCAAGCTGATGAGGCATCCACGCCGAAACGCGCCCTTGCAATAAAGAATCTTTTGCCTAAAGGGTCCTTGAGAGTGCAGAGTGTTTCTTTCTTGGAAACCGGAGCATGAATATATATATATATATATATATATATATATATATATATATATATATATATATATATATTACCTACTGGCGGTCGCCAGTAGGTATATATAGTTAGGATTTTTTCTCTATGGGATTTTTGAAAATTCTATGTCTAATAACTTTGGCGTTTGTGGACGGAATTGGCTGAAATTTTCAGGAAAATGGAACATTTTGTTTCTGAGAAGCCCCTGAAAATTTGGGGGGGGGGGTTTCGTCAAGGGGGGGCCGAGAAAAAAGGGGGGTCCCAAAACGCGTTTTTCCCATGTTAATTTTCATAGGGCGGTTGGCCTCACTTTTAGCTCGAACGGCTGAATGGATTTACACGAAACTTGGCAAAATTGTAGGGACTGTTAGCCCGATGTGCCTTTGCTAGGTCTCAATATATGTGCTCCAGTGGGATTTTGATAAATTAACGTTCCAAAAAATATATATATCTGTGACAGCGCTCCGGGTAGCGCTCCGGTTCGCGTACCTGACGCGTAACGAAACTTCGCGAAGCGAAGCTGATTGGCTCTTCGGTGTCTGTCAACATTCTAAACAGTCCGGAGCGGCCGCCATCTTGTCTCTCGGTAGGATCGAGAGACAAGAGGAGGCCAAAAGAAAGGGGGAAATGACCAGACCATAAGGGGGCATAGTAGATCCTCCAAGACCCCCTAGGTTTAATGTGGAGGCTTTAAAAGGGCCCCGCGGGGCAAAAAAAAAATAAAAAAATTTTTTTTTGCGTGGGGTGCGCCTGGTACGCCCACCGGAAAGCGGTCCGGGGAGCGTACTATGAGGAAACAAGAATGATAGACTTTTTAAATATTGTATGTTTATTGATTGTTCGTTTTGTTGTTTTTTTTTTTTTTTTTTTATTTAAGTTGCAATATGTAGGTACCAATGCAGAGTCAAAAAATTAATATACACCGTCTCCTTTGTAGATATATTGCATGTTGTTTCAGAAGTTATTGTGGAATATGGAATTCATACCATAGTGTGTCAGGAAAGTAGAAACAATATGGAGGCAGGAGATGATAAAGAGATGTTAAATACACATTGGAGATAATATAGTTGGAGAAAGGAAGTAACTATGAGCAAAATTATTGTGTAACATAAAAAAGTTGCACAGTATACTATAAGTCTGACTTTACATTATAATCAATTTGGTACTAGTTTATGAATTACATATAAAAATGATTAAAGACTCGAACAATTTTTGATTATTAAATATAAATTTATTTTTCTGATTCTTTTTCAAAATTTAATAGACTGTCTAACATTTGACTGTCCGAAATGTCCTCTTGTTGAGTGAACATAACTTCCCACATTTTATCATCCTCATAATGAAGTAACAAATCCACAGATTCTACACATTGTAGAAGTTCTTGGTCTCGTGATTCGTCCATGAATTCCAAGTCAATGCGTTCAATGATTTCCTCATTGTTCATCTCTAGGGCAATTTCAAAGGAAGCGTTCTGTTCTCCCTCCATTTTTGTGCTGAAATTTGCATAAAAAATAAATATATCAGTAGAGATAGGGCAATGTTGGGTTTAAGTTCAGACAGGTACTTGTGAGTTTATAACAGAGAAGTTATCTATGGGCACTGTATGATTTCAGGCGTGAAGTAGTACTATTAGAAAGTGCCTGCGAAAAAGACTAAGTAAATTCATAATTATAACACAGAAACGTAAATCAATCCATAATTATAATAAACAAGCCTTTCTCAATGTCTAACTCTTACAGAGGGATCGTATATAACTATCAAAATGTTTTCCAAATTAATTTAAATTGCATAACATAGTTCTCCGGACAAATTTATAAAATAACATCTTACCTTTTAAAAACAAGTTTAAGTTGTCAGTGAAAATGTTCTTGCAATGTACTTCAGGAAGCAGTAGTCAAAATGGCTGTGTTTTTCTCTCTTTCTTTATATATATTCAGGTACATAATCAATCAAATGTCAGGTAAAAAAAGTTGAAAATGAAAGTAACATTTTAATTGGTTGTCAATTCCAACACTTCAGATGTGTTTTGTGAAGTAATTTACCTCAGGGAATTTAGAGAGGTCTACATGCTAAATGGCTAAATGGAATTCCAACCAAATTTGTGAAAATGGTAGGGATTGGTATGTAGTATGAGCTAATGTATATTTGGTGAAAGTGTCTCCAGTGGTTTTTCTGTAAATTACTTTCCCACCTTTTTTAAGCAAGCGCTTCTCAGTGCGTGCCCCGGTATGCGAACCTGCAGCGTTACGGGAGTCCTCCATTTTGTGTTTCGGTAGAATTGAGATACAAGATGGAGGGTAAATAATGTTCAGAATGGGTAGAAGGGGGCACGGTAGACGTATCCTGACCCCCTAGGTTTACTGAGGGTGGCTGAGGAGTCCCATATGTGCGAAAAAAAAGAATTTTTTTTTTAATTTTTCGCGCGGTTAGCTGCCAGTACGCGAACCGGGTAGCGAACCGGGAAGCGAACATTAGTGAAAATTAGTGAAAAAAGGTACATTCGAACTTTTTAAAGAGTAATTATAGTTAAGGTAGCTCTGAAAAGAGCTTTTGGGTTCTGTGTAAGTTCTAGGTACTTATAAGTAGGTACCAATACACAGTCTTAAATTTTGTATGAAAACTCTGTTCCCCTCATCTGAGAAGTGCACACCATCTCCTCTGTAGATATCTTGCATGTAGTAACGCAAGTTATTGTTGTAGATGCAGCCCATTCCATGGTCTCTCATGTAAGCTGAAACAAACTTATTTACATGCTTCCTCGATTTCTCAATTTGTGGACAAAATTGATTGGACCACCTCCATTTTTGTCTTTGGCATATATTGGAATATACCAAGGCAGTTTGAGGAAAAAGTGCCATCAATTGCTCAAAGGTGTCCTTTAAGAGCATTTCCAGACCTACCCCAGTTAAAGTGCCCAAATCATTTCCTCCACAGTGCACTATTATGAGGTCAGGGTTTGGCAAATGCAAAAAGGTTTTCACCAATGGTATCAATTGGTGACATCTCAATCCTCTTTGCCCAATCCATTTGATTTCCACATTTTGTAAATTGAGGTTGTGTACATTTCTGTTATCAGCATACCTGTGAGCCCAGTGGATGTAGCTATGTCCAAGAATCCAGACAGAAAACATGGCAAGAGGAGGTTCTGCTGCAGTCAGATGAAGTGTGGGAATGAAATGGCAGTTGAAACAGTGGAGTTTGTAAAGAAAAAAACTGTGGAGTTTGAGTGCTAATGATTCATTAGCAGTGATTGGTGGATTTCGATTGCTGAAAACAGAAAGTTAGGGTGCATGGATGTGTTCTTTGAAAGATGTAATTTGAATGGTTAACAAAAAATGATTTTAAGAAACACTGCAGTGGATTAGCAGGTGTAGTGAGAGTTCAGAGTTCATTTGAAACATTGTTGTGTGAACTTGTAAACATGAGAGGTCTGTCAGGAGGTATTTGCTATGGAAAAAGGACAGAAAGGGCAGAGGGGGGAAGGGTGTTGATTTGAAAAAAAGTGAGGGAAGAGTTTTGATTGGGTGACATGAGAGATATGTGTCATGAATATCAGCATTTCTGTGCCTTTGTTGGTTCCAGCCTCTGGAGTGCATACCTTTTGCTCTGCTTTTGTAAATTTGGTGTGTTTCTGAGACTGTTTTGAAATTCAAAAAGCATTTGTTAAGGTGAGATATGGTTCCTTTACTTTAGAAAGAGACTAGTATGCTTTTTGGAGAAAATAAGGAAGCCAGCTGTGCATTTAAAATGATGTTTTGTGTCAAGTGTTTGCGTTATGTTTTCCAAGAAGATTTTGCTTCTTTTACAAATTGTAATTGGTGATAATGTGAAATATTAGTACTGACAAGGTGTGGTTGTACATAAGAGCTGTGCTGTGTTTTCAAATTATGACCAGAAAATCGTTTTTAAGGAAAAGGAATGCTTTTTAAATTTATGAGAATTTATTTACTTGCGATGTGACTCCTGCAATGCGTCGCTTTTGCGGAACAGATGCATGATGCATCTGTGTTGTTTTTGCCCCATGGTGCTCCACAGTGTACATGTTAAAAGTGATGCATAAGTGGTGCAAGGGCCTTGTAAATACACCCCTATGTGTGCTTGGTCATTTTAAGTCACTTCCCCCTGGGGAAAGGGTCTTCTAAATATGTCCTCATGTGTGCTTTGCAATTTTAAGTCACTTCTCTCTGGTGCAAGTTCTTTGTAAATACGCCATTATGTGTGCTTGGCCATTTCAAGTCACTTCCCTCTGGTGCAAGGCCAGGGCCTTGTAAATACACTCTCATGTGTGCTTGGCCATTTCAAGTCACTTCCCCCTGGTGCAAGGTCCTTGTAAATACGTCCCCATGTGTGCTTGGCCATTTCAAGTCACTTCCCCCTGGTGCAAGGGCCTTGTAAATACGTCCCCATGTGTGTTTAGCCATTTGTAGTCACTTTCCCCGTGGTGCAAGGTCCTTGTAAATACGCCCCCATGTGTGCTTGGCAAATTTTGATTTTGTTTGTTTGAGTTACATAGCCATGTTAAAAGTGATGGAAAAAAAGGTGCAAGTGCCTTAAAAAAACACTTTCATGTGTATTAGGGCATTTTAAGTCAGTTCCCCATGAATGTAGGTATATAATTGTTTTACATAAAAGGTTTAAAAACGTTTTTTGAAATCAATTAGGTTTCTTGATATGTACTGCTAGTGTTTCATAGGTTGTTTGGGGCATATTTACAAGGCCTTTGAGTCCCTTTGATGTTATTTTTCCCATTTTAATTTAAGACATTTCCCCGTGGTGCAAGGTCCTTGTCAATACGCCCCCATGTGTGCTTGGCTAATTTATGTATTGATAGGGTGTGCTTCTACATAGGACCTAGACTACATCTGCACAATGGGATAACTAAGCTGAAGAAATACAGGTGATGTGATTGTTAAATGTGCAAAAATATTTGCACGTTTTTCAATTATATCACTTGTGTTTCCTAACATTACGAATCACATTGTGCAGATGAGGTTTAGGCGTGTTCAGGGAGATAGAGGAGGTCTGGCCTTTGTTCAAGAGTGCAGTGGACATTATTCACTTCATTGGTTGGTCTGCACATGTATTATCACCTCTGTACTCTTCAACAAGCCTAAATTTCATCTGCAACCCTGAGTAGGCCTCACCTCAAACAAATCTCTAGATAGACCACACCTTATTGTCATCCTGAATCAATCATTTAAAGTGTTAGGGGCAGATTTATGATGGCTGTGCGCCTCTTTGGTGCTGCTGTTGCGTCACTTTTATAATGCAGCAGTGATTTACAAGATGTACCATGTTGCAAGATAGCAGCCGCGGGCCGTGGAGGGAGTTACGGTGGGGCAGGGAGGCGGGGAGGGGGAGGGGCAGGGTGGAGGGACCTAAACACTGGCATATGGATTATTGCAGGTAAGTACACAATTTAACATGCGTCAGGTTTCATGTGGGCGTTTTGTTGCAGGGTGGGCAGTCATTTGCATGAAAGCCCTGTAAAAGTAACACAGTAAAATTAAGAAGATTTCACTGAATCATCTTTATGGCATTGCTGAATCAAATCCTTACTGTTATTGATTTACTGTTTGATAATAGTGGTTAATAACATTTTTATTATATTTTACCACAGATTCAACTGCAGATCATTTCGAAATTAGACAATGCCGTCTAAGGATAGAATCCGAAAGGCTACAAAACGATGAAGACAGCAGATTACTAAATGCTTGCAGCAGTCCTCTACAATAAAATCTCGTCAAGTCACGAAGAAAGCTCCGGGTAAGAGAACGAAATCATTCCTTAGAAACATTTGTAGAAACAAAAGTATAACTACAGAACAAGTTTTAGTCCAGAAAAAGAGAGCCAATTTAAACGGAAAGAAAAGGACAATCAAAAATGTTACTGGTAGAGCAGGAGATAACTCTGTGCATGGCACTAGAAGGAAAAATCAGTTGACACCAGTGGTCGAGCTTATGAGGTGAAAGATGGTTGTCCTGTTGAAAAAGAAAAACTTGTGTCAACAGAGGCAGAAGAGGTGTTAGGTAATGAAGTTTTAGGGAGACGTCCTAAGGGACCAGTGTATACCTGGAAGTGTAGTTCTATTTGCAGTGTGCGACAGGCTTCCATCAATTTTCTTTGTGATTTTGTACGGACATTTAATAAGAAAAGTTTAAAACAGAAAAAAAATATTGTTGCAAGAATTAGATCCTTGCAGAGTGAGAGAAGTGACAGGTTTGCATGGTCATTCACTGGCTTGTCTTTCCAGGAGAGTATGCCAGAGTGTTTTTCATCATTTCAGGATGCTAGCAGTGCATCATAGTAAAGTGAGGAAATTAGTTAGAATGTTGCATTATGGTAAGAGTCCAGCAATTATGCTTAAACAATTATGCACTGCTCTTTTGCATGGTTCTGAAGTAGATGTGAAGAATATTTGTGAAGAAATTGAGTTTTGTTACTTTACAAGTAAAGAGGAGAATGTTGAAATTGACCCAGAAGCAGAAGGTAATGTGGAAGCTAGTTTACAGGTTTCCAGTACAGATAATTTTCAAAAGGAAATTGCCACATTTCAGGTGAAATCAAGTGAGAGGCCTAATTTCACTTGGGTGTGTTGTCGACGCACTTATTATAAGAATCAGACTAAGTTAGTGGATTTATATGCGAAAAGTGAAAGGGAAAATAATAGTGAATGGAAGGATTTTGCAACATACTTGATGGTAGAAAATTGTTTTGATTTGGGTTTGGATCAACGTGTGTGTACTTATTGTTGTAACAAATTAAATCAAAACCGGATGCCTGCTAGAGCGGTTCATAATAATCTGGAATTGGTTGACATTCCTTCTGAATTGAAGGATTTAAATACTTATGAATCTATTTTGATTCAAAGTGTGCATCCCTTTCAGGCTATTGTAAGAATGGAGCCAAAGACAGGGAAATTGCCTCCATCAGATGTACAGAGAGGATTAAAGGGAAGAGTTGTTTATTTGCCTCTAGATTTTAAAACAAATATTAATACAATTGGAGTAGAGAAAGTGGAAGAGGAACCTCTGGTTATCTTAGTTAATGGGGTTCCGACAAAGAGTAAGAAAATATGGCAAGATTTAGTGGATGTTAGGAAAGTCAAAAAGGCAACATTGTATTTGAAGAAAAATAATAAGTACTACAAGAATGTATATGTTGCAGAAGAGGAAGTAAGTGAAGAAGAGGATAGCGATTTGTGTGCTGGTCAAATTGAAAAAGTAGAACCCTCTAAAAATGTAGAAATATATGAACATTATAGTGTTCATCCTTTGCATTCTAAGGAAGTCATGGGGAATGCTATTGAGTTGTTTTAAATGAAACAAGCCAAAGGGAGTCCCATTAGTGTTTGGGAGGAAAGTTTGGAAGCTCGGTGTTTCCCACAGCTATTTCCAACAGGTCAAGGAGGAAGATATGATGAGGGACCTGTTCAAATTCCTGCTTCTTAATACCGGACTTTACGATTGTATGCAGAAGATCCTAGGTTTCAACAATGCATTCCCTATTTGTTTCATCTACTGTTTGAAAGCGATCTGTCTGGACTGTCATATGCAGTGAACCACATCTTAAAAAGTGGTGTACAGATGCAAAACATCTCAGCAAGTGACTTTATGGATAAAGTCAATGTGCAAGATAGTATTTTGGATTCTCACCTGATTAATCTCATGGCGTGTCAGCGTGGTACTAATGAGTACTGGTACCGTCGTCATGGTGATTTAAAATGTATGCTGAGGAACTTAGGAACTCCCACATGGTTCCTCACTCTCAGCTGTGCCGAGTATGGCTGGGAAGACTTACTTGAATTTCTACGAGAGGCAAATGGAAACATTGAAAATATCGAATTCAAGACACCCGGAGAACTGTGCTCTTTGGATCCAGTGAATGTATGCAGGTACTTCAATCATAGATTTGAAGCTATGATGTCTTTCATCATGAACAAGAAAAATCCACCTCTTAGAGAGGTGTTGGATTTCTTCTGGAGAAAGGAGTACCAAGCAAGAGGTGTTCCTCATATACAAATGCTGCTGTGGATCAAAGATGCTCCCAAATTTGGAACAGATCCAGATGACTTAGTGATGAGTTTCATAGAACAGTATTCTACATGTGCTGTTCCAAAGACAAAGGAAGACAAAAGTCTAAGAGAACAAGTTTTACGGTTTCAAAGCCATCGTTGTGGAAAGTACTGTCGTCGTAAATTCAGAAACAAGAACAAGTACTATACAAAATGTCGTTTTGGATTTCCACGATCGGTGATATCTAAAGGAAGAGTGAAAAATTTGATGTCTTCTCTGCGACATAATGTGACGAGGAAATCACCCAAAAATACATACAATTTGAAAAGGAACGAAGAGTCCAAGTATATCAACGACTACAACCCAGTGATTTTGTCCATGTGGAATGCTAACATGGATATACAGTTTGTGGCTGATAACTGTATGGCTGTGGCTCTGTATGTGACATCTTACATCACCAAAAAAGAAAAGACAGAATTGAAGGGTATGTGGGAGGACATTTCCCATGAAAAGAGCCTCAGTAAGAAGTTGTACAGTTTCAGTCTGAAGATGTTGTCGCATCGAGAAATCGGAGCTTACGAATGTTCTGACCGGTTGTCTTCAGCAAGTCTTTATGCCAAATCCAGGAGTATCATTTGGGCGATTCTTGGTCTTGCTGCAACGCGTAATCGAATTCTGAAACCTGTACGGGAAATTGAGTATTTGGCGGAAAAGGAGCCAAACCGTACAGATATTTTGAAGACCAACATGTTGGATACATATTATCCAAATAGAAGCAGTCACCTCGAAAATGTTTGTCTGTATGAGGTTCTGCAAAATTACATATTCAAAAGGAACATCAAAGAAGGTATTGATAAAGGAGTGTATGCTGTAATTGGAAGTGAGGGATGTCTGGTCAAGCAAAGAAAATGCCAATTGGTAAATCATCGAAAATTGAGTGGTGAATCTCCTGAAAGAAAAGAGTTTTTCTATTTAGCTCTTTTGCAACTTTTCAAGCCTTGGCGTGCAGAAGAGGAACTGCTTGGAGATTTCCTCTCTTACGAAGACTCTTTCAATGCAGCCAAAGAAACCATAGAATGTCCTGTTTTTCCCAAATATCTAGAAATGTTGAATGCGGAAATCGAGTAGGAAGCAACGATTGCAGCCGAGATTGCTAGAGACAGTTCTCAGGACAGTCAGAGTTCTGTTTCATTGAGTCAGGATCCACTAGGAAGACCAGTTATCGAAAATGAAGCTGCCACTGCTATGATTGAAGTGGAAAGAGCCATGGCACATGCTCAGGAGGATGCGGTTAACTTAGAAGACTTGGAAAGACAACTCAACGTTGAGCAGAGGAAAATATATGACGAAGTTACCAACCAAATTGATCATGAGAAGAAAGAGTGCTCATGTACGTCGTTGAAGACTGTCCGATTGTACGTGAGTGGAGAAGCGGGAACTGGAAAAAGTTTGCTCATTAAAGCAATTTCATGTTATTTGCAGAAAAGGACTGAGTCATCGCTGTCTTGTGTTGTCACCGCTCCAACTGGACTGGCAGCACATAACATTAAAGGTATTACTTTGCATCGTCTACTGATGCTGCCAGTGGAGCATGATAACAAATTACAATACCACAAGTTATCTGGAGATTCTCGTTGTGAAGTTTCAAGAGTCTAGAGGAAAATGAAACTTCTTATCATTGATGAAGTAAGCATGGTTTCCAATGTCATGCTTGCCTTTGTGCACTTGAGAATGCAAGAAGTTCTCAAAACAGAGTATGATGTGTTATTTGGTGGCAAACACATCATTGTTTTCGGTGATCTTCTGCAGCTGACACCAGTGAAAGGACAACCTGTGTTCAAAATGCTCACGCATGAAGATACCAGGAAGTGTCTAGGGAGTATTGGCAACGTCAATATATGGTTAAACTTCAATTATGCTGAACTGCGTGAAAATATGCGTCAAGCGAAGGATGAAGATTATAAGAATATTCTACAAGATGTTAGAATTGGAAAAGTGACCGAGCATGGGAAAGAAGCTTTACATGCACGATTACTGTCAAATTTGTATCCAGAAGAAGACGTTGTACCTGAGAATATTTTTCGGAAAATTACTGAGAAGAAATCTGGAATATGTTTGATGCCAACTCTTGCAAAATGTGCCATCTTCAACAACAAAATGTTGCATTTAGAAAACCAAGAGATTGTGAAACTGGAAGCCATTGACAGAGTAGAGCATATGGGAGCAACAATTATTTTGTCTGAGAATTTGAAATCTAAATTGGATTCATTAGAGAAGACTATATCTAAAACTGCAGGTTTTGAAAAGACTCTGAATGTGTGCTTAAATTGTCGTAAAATTTTAAGAAGGAATTTACATGTTGAAAAAGGTCTGGTAAATGGATCAATGGGTAATGTTGTTGATTTTGAGAAATACAGAAATAGAGATGGAATTGAATTTTTAAAAATTAAATTTGATGGCATTGAGGAAGTACAGCTAATTGGTCAATGCTCTGCTAGGTTTTTGCTTGTAAAATACTTATATGTTCGCCGTAAGCAATTTCCTGTTTGCTTGGCATATGCGGTGACAATCCATAAATCGCAAGGTTTAAGTGTAGACAGTGCATTGGTGAATATTGGCAGTTCTGTGTTCAAGGAGGGTATGGCATATGTGGCATTGTCACGAGTTAGAACTTTATCGGGATTGTACTTGATTGAGTGTGATGTCACAAACATTTGTGCGGATCTAGATTGTATTAAGGAATACAATAGGTTAAGAAAAGAGTATGCGCCACATTTGCCTCAATATCCTTTGTTTGAGAAACGTGTGGTAGGCCGGAAAAGAAGAAATGTGACCAATAGTCGGGAGGTTGTAGCAAAAAGACAAAAAGTCGATGAACCTGAAATTATAAGCAGAAAGAAAAAGGATTCTGTTGAAGATGTTGTTGGTTTTCAATTTGAAAACAGTTCTGGTGTCAACTGCTATGCTAATGTAGTGGTTAATGTTGTCTTTTCTCTAGAAACTTTAAAAGAACAGATTGTGATCAATTTGGATCAAAGTTTTTGCTGCTTGCTGAATTCTGTGTTAGAGAAATGTAGCACTGATAGAACAAAAATAGAAAGTGTGTCTGAAATTCGAAATCTGTTAGACAAATGTTCAGGTCAAAAGCAATTCTCTCAAAATATTCAGCAAGATTGTCAAGAGTTTTTAATGTATATGCTTGATGTATTACAAGATGAAGGTGTAGATGTAGATCACCTGTTTGGCATTTCTTATCAATGGCAGCATGACTGCGAGAACTGTAGGCTATCAAGTACTAGTAGTGTAGACTCAGAAAGATTTATATATTTAACTTTGCCAGACAGTAAATCAGTGTCCTTTAATAAGCTAGTAAAATCAGCCGATCACAACATGGAGTGTAGCCAATGTAAGTCAGCAATGCTGTCCACATTATTTATACGAACATATGGCCAGTATGTCATTTTAATGTTCCAACGATGTAGGCCTGATGGAACAAAATTGACAACTTTAATTAAAAATGTTGTGGCTTCGCAGTTGTCAATATCAGGAAGGACTTTTGTAACTGCAACAATTATATATCATGACGGTCCTTCAACAACAACAGGACATTACACAGCTTATTTAAAGTCTAGAAACGGCTGGTCATTCTGCAATGATTCTGTTTTAATTTTCAAAAAAAAATTGCCTTTTGACCTTAAAAATTCTTACCTGGTGTTTTTAAAACCAAAATTTTAGGGAAAGAATCTCTGGATTTGTTCTGAGGAATTTCAAGAGGTTCTAATGGCTCCTACACTATATAGCCTTGTAGATAAGTGTAGTATAGAGTCAAAAGTTAAATGTGGAAATGTGGAACATGAGTGAGCAAGAAGGGTGAGATATTACTAGTACAGAATTGTGAAAGTGATCTTGAACGTTTTCTTTCTAAAAGTTGCGGAAAAAGAAATTGAAGGGATTTGCTTAGAAGAATTCCAAGAGTTATAAATGGCTCTTTCACGATTTGGCCTTGAGGAAATGTGCGGAAGAGAGCGAGAAGTCATTTATTGTATGTAACATATTTCTCAAAACGATGGAGCTTTTCTTTCAGAAAGTGGCGGGCTGAAAATAATAGCAGCACAACAGAATATAAGCTGTTCATAGGACATCCTTTGACGTCATGGAAAGTAAGTTACTTTTAAGGAGTACAGATTTCTGATTGGTTATGCTATATGGGTTTTTTAAACACAATCATTTTGATTGTGTTTTTTTTCCCCGCTGTTATATGATGAATACCTTCAACTCACTGTTTTTAGTGAAATTTGATACATTCTGAGAACAGCAAAAATAAACCATTTAACATGTATAATTAATTCTGTACTTTTTGTATTTATGATATACATTGAGAACTGTGTAGGAGGCATGGAAAAAATGAGGCTTCTGTAAGTGTCAAGGGAGGTGAGTAATGTACATTGCTCTGTTGCATACAGTCCTCACCTTCTCCGTACTCTTGGATATGCTAGACTATATCTGCACAATGAGATACCTAAGCAAAGGAAAAACACAAGTGATGTGATTGTGGAATGAGCAAAAAAAATTGCACGTTTTTCAATTACATTACCTGTGTTTCATAACATTACGAATCACATTGTGTAGATGAGATTTAGGCCTGTTCAAGGAGATAGAGGAGGTCTGACGTTTGTTCAAGAGTGCAGTGGACATGACTCACTTCGTTGGTAGGCCTGCTCATGTATTATCTCCTCTGTACTCTTCAATAACTTAACTTTCATCTGTAACTCTGAGTTGGACTCACCTGAAACAAATCTGTGGATAGGCCACACCTTATCAGCATCTAGAAACAATCATAAAAAATGTTAGGGGTAGATTTATGATGGCCGTGCGCCTCTTTTGCGCCGCTGTTCCGTCACTTTTGTGACGCAGCAGCAGTGCAAAAGATGCACCATGTTGCAAGATAGGCCTCACTTCATCTTCAACAAGATACCGACAGTTTAAAATGTATATATTTAGGACTGTGTAGGGGGCATGGAGAAGTGGAGGTCTCTAACTTTATTTTTTTGTAAAATTGGATGAAGGTCAATCTTTTCCCTTGTCTTTTCTAATTTTAAAATACATGTTTTAATATTTTTCAAATGTTTGTTCTTTCTTTCACGGATTGAAAGTATAAAAATAACAAGCAACTAAGTTAACGACAATTATAAGGTAAATGTTTTGTACTCTTTTCGTTATGTTTCTATCACATTTAACTTCTATTAGTTCCACTGCTTCATTTGTTTAACCCTCAGTTTTCTGCCTTTGCTACTTACTTCATTCATTTCTCTATTACTTACTTACTCTACTCCTTCCACTCCTTTTCTCAGTCCCTCTTTAAACAGTATCTCTGTGTTACTCCCTCTAACTGTCTTTCTTTTAACATTACTCTCAATTTATTTTCTCTTTAAAAAAAAAATATATATATTTTTTGAGTTCGCTTCCGGTTCGCGTACCGGCGCGCGACCCGGGAAGCGAACCAAAAGAAATAGAGGTTGTCAGAGTGCTAAACATTCTAGCAAATTCTTATAAAGGGGAGGTAGTTCTGAAAAGAACTTTTTTTAATTATTTTTGTTGTTTTTTTTGGGGGGGAAATGAAAATGATTCGTTATGAAGGGCTCAACAGGAGCAACAAAAAAAAAAGATAATTTATTTTCGGGGGCGTTTGGGACATTGATGATTATCAATAGCTAAATTGATTAAATTTATGCTACTCTCTCTGTAGCAAATGAGTTGTCCACAATGAATACAGACATGTTTTATGCTCCCAAATTTCATTTGAATATTTGGGACCATGTCGCTCGCCTCTGGTCCCGTCACTGCCTCTTCATTGGTGAATGTACTGGCCACAGGTCGGGGGTTATCCACCAGATCACGAACTTGAGCAGCACTGTAGTTGATAGGGTGCCACCTTTCCATATGGCGATGCATGGTATAATTACCATAACTGTATTTTTTTCTGTTCCTCTGGACAGTTCATTTTTACAAATCAGGCAGGTAACATACCGGGCATTAACCTTTTTTTGTCCCTGGGGAAAAGAAAAAAATTGCCATATATAATTTGGTTTGACATGGGACCTCCTTGGCTGTTCAGGTAAAAACATCCCAGTCCCTTGCTCCTCTTCCTCTTCTTCCTCTTCTTCCTCCTCTTGTTGGAGGATGACTTGAGAAGGTGGTCCTCTCTTCCTAGGAGGTGGTGGTGGTGGTGGGGGTCCACCAGCTGCAGCAATCATTGAAGCCATTTGTAAGGTAGTCAATGTAGGTCTTTCTCTCATAAAAATGAAAGTCAGAGTGAGGAAAAAAGGTGGGACTTTCATCATTTGGGAAAAAAAATGTTCTAAACCAATGAAAAGTGTTATTTTAAGGTCATATGACCAAGCCTTCCATCATTAGGAAACTAAAAGTAAAATGAACCAATGAAAAGTTTTATAAACAAGTCACATGACCTGTTATGCTTACGTTACGCGCTCCGCGCCGCGCCCCGGATCGTTTCCGAGGTGCTGCGCTTCGTGCCTCGGTTCGCGCTCCAGAACTCTTCCGGGTGCGCTAACGCGGCACGTCATAAGAGGCATTAAGCGACAACGCGATACGTCGCGCTTACGCGATGCGTCACGATGTTGTTTTCTAACTCGGCAGTTGCGCAAAAAGAACGTTTACCGGTTCGCGGACCGAGTCGCGGCACCAAATTGAGGTAACGCTAAGCTACCCGGTTCGCCG